>NC_134095.1:72419940-73059486 GCF_000715075.1 Nicotiana tabacum | reverse complement strand
CATCGTAGGAGCGACTCCAAGACCGCAGAAGCAGCCCCAGCCCGCCTGCCTCAATTCTGCAGATGCGGGCCCCCTCTCGCAGAAGCGAGACCGCATATGCGGTCCCCTAACCGCAGGTACGGAAATCGCTGAAGGCAGTGCCTTCATTTAATACGGGAATGTGTCATTTTTGACATATTTCCACCATTATTTGGGTGATTTGGGAGCTTTCTAAGAGAGAGATTCCACCTAGCATCTTGAGGTAAGTTCATCCTACTTATTTCTAGTTTAATACTTGAACCTTGGATAGATTAACACGCAAAGATTAAGGAACAATCATGGAATTAGAGCAAAACCTAGGGTTTTGATAAAAGTTAGATTTAGCCACGAAATTTGTTATGGAATGATTTAGAAATCATATATTATTGATCCTTAGGTTATAAAGAACAACTTTCTTCGAAAAATTTCGGAATCCGGGCACGTGGGCCCGGGGTCGAATTTTAAGAAACTTGTGTTTTGGGTTGGAAAATTACTTTAATGGTTAAAATGCGATCTTGTGAGCTTGTATTAACTAGTTCCTACCTCATTGAATTAGTTTTGGATAATTCGGCACCAAATTGAGGGTTTGAGCACGTTCTTGGTATTGGAAGTGCGCTTTGGAGGGAGGTAAGTCTCCTTTCTAACCTTGTAAGAGGGAATTGTCCCCATAGGTAAAATAATTGAATAATTTTCCACTAAATGTGGGGGATACGTACGCACTAGGTGACGAGAGTCCGTACGTAGCTACTATTATGTTAATTGTCCGGGTAGTTTAGGACCCTTTAGCATGCCATATTTTTGAATGTTTATATCCTTTCATGCTAATGAGATCACTTAGGATATGCTAGAGATTTGGAAATGAACATATGTGAACGTATGCACTTGCTTGAACACTAGTATGAATTATTCGAATATAAATGCGCCTTTATGCACCTTCTTGATGATAATTGATATTTGTGGATCGGGCCGATCGCCTCGGTAGAAATAGATGCATCTATAGTTCACGCCATTCGACCCTCTAGCAATGCAGAGTTTCTTTTCTGTTGGACCGAGCCGTATAACCTCGGCATAATGTGTGCATGATATCTATGTGAAATCTTATTCATGACTTACTTTGTTAAATGCTCTGAAATGTAAATGGCTAACTGTGATGTTATCTAGGACATGACTTATCACTTCTTGCTATAACTTGTTATTTATTTGTGACATCCATGCTTAGCATAACATTTTCTTATATCATTTGACCCTAGTAAGTATCAAGTCAACCTCTCGTCTCTACTTCTTCGAGATTAGACGGGATACTTACTGGGTACATATTATTTGTGTACTCATACTACGCTTATGTACTTAATTGTATAGGATCTAAGGCAGGTACATCTTGCTACCAGTCTGGTGCGTGTTCTAATCGTAGTCCGAGACTTCCACGGTGAGCTGCTCCCTTCCTATGTCGTTCAGCAACATGATGGAGTCTCTCTACACTTTTGGCTATCTATTCTATTTCAGACAGTATGATAGATTTATTCTTTTGTATATTCTACTAGATGCCCACATACTTGTGACACCAGGTCTTGGCACACACATTGGTAAACTATTCTTTTGGGGTTGTATAATTATTTTTGTACATTACTAATTATCACTTGTTTTAAATTCAAATTAAGAAATTGCTGCAACTGTTTTAGTAAAGTAAACCTAGAATTTATTACTATTTCCGCATTGGCTTGCCTGACAATGATGTTGGGCGCCATCACGACCTATAATGAAATTGGGTCGTGACAATATGGTATCAGAGCTCTAGGTTCACGTAGGTCTCACAAGTCATGGGCAAACCTAATAGAGTCTTACGGATCGGCATAGAGATGTCTATATTTATCTTCGAGAGGCTATAGGTTGTTGGGAAACTGCTTTTTATTCATCTCCTATCGTGTAGTGTTTGGTATACTAAATTTCCCTATTCTATTCTCTCACAGATGGTGAGGACACGCACGACAGATGTTCTAGACCTGGGAAGAGCTGCTCCCCCCGTTGCTAGAGGCCAAGGCAGAGGCTGGGGGAGAGGCCGAGGCAGGGCATCGGCCCGATGTAGGGGACAAGGGCATCCCAGAGCTATTCCAGTAGTACCACCGGCAGAACCTGCGGGAGACCCTATCATTGAGGAGTAGGGCGATATGCCCGCAGCTGAGCCTACCCCGGTGGACTTTATGACAGCACCGGATTTCCAGGAGGTCATGAGTCGTATGTTGCGGTTCATGGACACCATGACTCAAGCTAGTTTATTTCCAGTGAATCCAGCTACATCAAAGGTAGGAGGGGGAGCACAGACCCCTACTGCTTAGTCTTCTGGTCATGCAGCTGTAGTGTATCAGACTCCGGGTGCCCTACTCGCGGATGGAGCTCAGCCAGTTGCTGTAGTGGTGCCCGAGCACAGACTAGCTGCGGATGGTAACCCACAGAAGTTGTTGGATAGATAGACTAGACTTCACCCTCCTGTCTTCGGGGGTGAGCGTCATGAGGATGCCCAGGATTTCATTGATAGGTGTAGGGACAGACTGCACAACATGAGGATATTAGAGTCGCATGGGGTTGACTTTACTACTTTCCAGCTAGAGGGCAAGGCCCGTAGATGGTGGCAGTCTTATGTTCTTGGCAGGCCAGTAGGTTCTCCTCCCATCACTTGGGGCCAGTTCACACAGTTATTCTTGGACAGGTATATTCCACCCTCTGATAGGGAAGAGCTGCGGTATCAGTTTGAGCAGCTTGAGCAGGGTCAGATGTCTGTGACCAACTATGAGGCGAGGTTTTCTGAATTATCTCGCCATGCATTGATGATACTTTCTACTGACGCAGAGAGGGTGTAGAGGTTCGTTGCAAGGTTTCATTCTGGCATTAGGGCCAACATAGCCCGAGAGGTGGAGATGGGGACTTCTTATCAGCTAGTGGTGGAGATTGCTTGGAGGATCGAGGGCTACCGTCTGAGAGGTAGGGTGCAGATGCAGCAGGAGAAAAGGGCTAGATTTTCGGGAGATTCAGAGGTGCCCTAGCTAGGGGTAGAGGTCAGTTTAGGAGGGGTCAGCTCAGTAGGCCCCCATATTCAGCACCACCACCTGCTCAGGGTGCTCTAGTGCGCCCCTATTTCAGCGCCATACCGGAGAGTTCTTATCGCATGCCAGCTATTCAGGGTTCCTCTAGTGGGTATTCAGGTCCCCAGGGTTCTTCAGGTTCCTATTTCAATGCTATGCCGGAGAGTTCATACCGTCCATCGGCTATCCAGGCTTCTCCGGTGGGTCTACCGGCCATCAGAGGAAGCAAGCCGCCGCACCGCGAGGTTATTTTGAGTGCGGAGACCTTGGTCATATGAGGAGATACTGCCCCAGTTTTGGGGAAGGCAGTACAGCAGGGTCAACAGCCTATGATTTTAGCACCGGTTGCACATCCGTCTAGAGGTAAGGGACATACTAGTAGAGGTCATCCTAGAGGTGGAGGCTAGAAAGGGAGAGGTCAGTCAGCTACTGCTCAGTCAGGTGGAGGCCAGCCAGCCGGTGCTTCAGCCAGATTCTATGCCCTTCCGGCCATGCCAGATGCATTGGCCTCAGATGCCGTTATCACAAGTATTATTTTTGTCTGCGGTAGAGATGCTTTGGTATTATTTGATCCGGGGTCTACCTATTCATATGTATCATCTCTGTTTGCTCATTTCTTGGTCATTCCTCCTAAGCTTTTAGGCACTCCTGTTCATGTGTCCACTCATGTGGGCGATTCTATGGTTGTGGATCGGATCTAACGGTCCTGTGTGGTCACATTCTATGGTTTCGAGACTAGAGCAGATCTCGTGTTACTTGATATGATCGACTTTGAGGTCATCCTGGGCATGGATTGGTTATCCCCATACCACGCCGTCCTTGATTGCCATGCCAAGACTGTTACATTAGCAATGAGGGTTGCCAGGGTTGGAGTGGAAGGGTTCCACAGTTGATACATCTAGTCGAGTTATCTCTTTCCTGAAGGCTCGGCATATGGTCGAGAAGGGGTGTTTGGATTATCTGGCTTATGTTTGGGACACCACCACAAAGTCTCCGATGATTGATTCAGTTCCAGTCATTCGGGAGTTCACTGATGTGTTCCCTTCTGATCTTCCTGGCATGCCACCGGATCGCGATATTGATTTCTGTATTGATTTGGCTCCAGGTACCCACCCTATATCCATTCCACCGTATCGTATGGCTCCGAAAGAGTTGAAAGAGTTAAAGGAGCAGCTTGAGAAGTTATTAGCAAAGGGGTTTGTTAGACCAAGTGCGTCACCTTGGGGTGCACCAGTGTTGGTTGTAAAGAAGGAGGATGGGACCATCAAGAGCGTCAATCACACGAGGCTCGAGTGAACTTGGAAAAATTGGCAAGGAGCTGAAGCTTCAGGTTGCTGTCATAACCGCACCTGCGGTTGGTCAGCTGCAGGTGCGAGACCGCAGAAGCGGTCCACCTCTCGCAGATGCGGCCAAGCCAGGCCAGGCCCAAAGCCGCAGAAGCGGCTGTCTTTCCCCCCTCTCGCAGAAGCGAGACCGCAGATGCGGTCCCTTAACCGCAGGTGCAGAAATCGTTGAAGGCAGTACCTTCATTTAATACGGGATTGTATCATTTTTGACATATTTCCACTATTGTTTGGGCGATTTGGGAGCTTTCTAAGAGAGATATTCCACCTAGTATCTTGAGGTAAGTTCATCCTACTTATTTCTAGTTTAATACTTGAACCTTGGATAGATTAACACACAAAGATTAAGGAAAATTCATGGGATTAGAGCAAAACCTAGGGTTTTGATAAAAGTTAGATTTAACCACAAAATTTATTATGGAATGAAGTAGAAATCATATATTATTGATCCTTAGGTTATAAAGAACAACTTTCTTCGAAAAATTTCGGAATCCGGGCGCGTGGGCTCGGGGTCGGATTTTAGGAAACTTGTGTTTTTGGGTTGGAAAATTACTTTAATAGATAGAATGCGATCTTGTGAGCTTGTAGTAACTAGTTCCTACCTCGTTGAATTATTTTTGGATCGTTTGGCTCCAAATTGAGGGTTTGAGCATGTTCTTGGTATTGGAAGTGCGCTTTGGAGCGAGGTAAGTCTCCTTTCTAACCTTGTAAGAGGGAATTGTCCCCATATGTAAAATAATTGAATAATTTGCCACTATATGCGGGGACTACATACGCACTAGGTGACGAGAGTCCGTACGTAGCTAATATTATGTTAATTATCCGGGTAGTTTAGGACCCTTTATCATACCATATTTGTGAATGTTTATATCCTTTCATGCTAATGAGATCACTTAGGATATGCTAGAGATTTGGAAATGAACATATGTGAACGTATGCACTTGCTTGAACACTTGTATGAATTATTTGAATATAAATGCGTCATTATGCACCTTCTTGATGATAATTGATATTTGTGGATCGGGCCGATCGCCTCGGTAGAAATAGATGCATCTATGGTTCGCGTCATTCGACCCTCTGGCAGTGCACAATTTCTTTTCTATTGGACCGGGTCGTATGACCTCGGCATAATGTGCGCATGATATCTATGTGAAATCTTATTCATGACTTACTTTGTTAAATGCTCTGAAATGTAAATGGCTAATTGTGATATTATCTCGGACATGACTTATCACTTCTTGCTATAAATTGTTACTATTTATTTGTGACATCCATGCTTAGCATAACATTTTCTTATATTATTTGACCCTAGTAAGTATCAAGTCGACCTCTCATCTCTACTTCTTCGAGATTAGACGGGATACTTGCTGGGTACATATTGTTTATGTACTCATACTACGCTTCTGTACTTAATTGTACAGGATCTGAGGCAGGTACATCTGGATACCAGTCTAGTGTGCGTTCCTGATCGTAGTCCGAGACTTCCACGGTGAGCTGCTCCCTTCCTATGCCGTTCAGCAACATGATGGAGTCTCTCTGCACTTTTGGCTGTCTATTCTATTTCAGACAGTAGGATAGATTTATTCTTTTGTATATTCTACTAGATGCTCACATACTTGTGACACCAGGTCTTGGCACATATTGGTAGACTATTCTTTTAGGGTTGTATCATTACTTTTGTACGTTACTAATTATCACTAGTTTTAAATTCAAATAAGAAATTGTTGCAACTGTTTTAGTAAAGTAAACCTAGAACTTATTACTATTTCCACGTTGGCTTGCCTGACAATGGTGTTGGGCGTCATCATGACCTATAATGAAATTGGGTCGTGACAATTGCCCTTATATATTAACCTAGATGTTCTATTTCATTTTTGTTTTAAAGAAAAAGGTAATGTTCACAAAAGAAGCGAGTGCTTCATACGCAACCGTTGCGAATAGTTACGACCCCAAATATCACATCTTTATGTTTATGTCGTAATTTCTCCCTATATTAGTTAGATTTTTTTCGAGACCTTTTTGCAGTTGCTTAGTGCAAGTTTATGTGGCCTTCTTGCATGTGATCTTTAGGAAAAGCTCTTTCTGTGTTAGTATTCTTGAAGCATTTAACTATTTAAAAAATAGTATACGCTTGAAGCAAAAAAAAAAAAATGTGTTTGCTGAATAAAAGTTTGGTGGCCAACAATTCTCAATATAACAAAATGATAAAACAAAAGAATTTTACTTTTTCATAAATAAACCAATAAATAAATAACAGAAGAATCTCATAATTATGAAAACCAATATATCATTGTTTGATTTCTCTTTCTTACAAATATGACAATATTTATTTAGTCTAATAGTTATTTGAAAAAGGTAAAAGAAGAGTTTGCCTCCCATATAAATTTTGTTTGTACTCTTTTAACATGTTATTTAGATTACTTGATTGCGTAATTGGTAAAACTTCTGTTCTATAGTAATTAAAGTTATTTAAATATAGGGAAAATTTCACATTAGAACAACTGGGCTCCCTACTTTTTAATTTTATAGCCTATATTTTAATTTACAATCAACTAGCCCAAAAATAATAGGCTAAGATTCAACATACAACTCCAACAGGTTCTCGAAATTATTATTTAATTTTAAAAAAAGATTGCTCAAACTTTTAAGTTAATTTTCGAATCAGTAATTGTGACTCATATATTAGTTCAACAAACAAATCCATTTTGGGTGGTGAAAATTAAATTTTTAACAAGCTTAAATATGTGGGTTTAAATTCCAAATTTGATTTTGTGAGAGATTTGGAGTGGGTGTTATTTAGACTTGTTAGAAATAGTATAAGGAGATTATATATAAAATTTGAAGTCATTTAATGGAGATTTGGACTGGTTTTGAACAAAAAATTGCAACTGAAAATCGTGGAAGAAGTTCGTCTACAGACGGTTGTATAAAAGTGTATAATAGTGTATAAGATGTGTTTATACACTCATATACACTATTATACAAGATTATACATAATTATACAAAAAACTGACTTCGTCTTCTTCCTTGCATTTTTTGAAATTTAACTCAAATCTTGCTCAAATCTATTCCAAATCACTTCAAATTTAAATTTTGAACTCCTTTTGATATTTTCAATCAATTGGAACAACACCCCATCCAAACAACTAACAAACTCAAAAAATCCTATTTTCAAAAGCAAAGCTTTGAATAGCCTTCAATGGTGAACTTTACTCTTTAATTTTCTTACTTTGCAACCAAGTGACACTGGGGGAGAAGCAGAAAATACACGGTCCCTTGAAGCATATGTAGAAGTTGTAAGAAGAAGAGAGAGTGAAAGCAATGGTTGTGTGAACACATATTTAACTCCATAGCTTTTAGAAGCAATAGTTGTAAGAACATAAATTTTGAATTTGCTAGCGCTTTCAAAATATGTACAATATGGGCTAGGTTGGGTAAAACTTAAAAACATGGGTCATTTTTTGTTATGGTGTGAAGTCACGTGTATTTTCTTGTAATTTTTTCAATATATTACCTAGATTGAATAATAGCTATTGTCACTACAAGATGTCACATTTTTAAGAATTATTTTAAATTAATGTCGATATCAAACAAGAATGTTAATCATATTAGAAAATACAAAACATATCTTATATTATTACTATTTAGTTTCATTGTTCGCCGAATCAACCATAGCATGGAAAATTAAAATGGCAACCAAAATATACTAACAAAATAATACATACCTAGCACATAAATATTCATTTGATTGGATAATAAAAGTATTAGCAATTGAAAGAAGTATGATACAGCCATGACAAATATGTCATTATAACGTGGTGATGCTAAATTGATAAGATAAACTATTGATAGTATGAGATAAAGCACCCATGCCCAAGTGTCACATAATTGAAGCAGTTGACAAGAATTTTCGAGATATAATGTACGTCAATAAACCTTTAATTTTGGTGAAAAGATCATGGTCTTCGAAGGATATTTTTGTGAACTACTAGTGCTTTTTCAAAATCTATAAGATTTTGGAATCAAATTTGTGCCGTTAATGAAAAAGATTCAGCTGAAAACCAACATGAGAGTAAGAGTAGATCAAACTTTCAATCGTTTCTTACTTCGCTTTGGTGACAAGGAAGAGCAAAATGTAAAGACATTTTGGTATTTGTTCTGTAATAAATGTTTTCAAACACAAATTGTGGTAGTAGGACACATGAATACTGACATTCGTGGCTTAGAGAAAACTTTCCCAAGATGGATCCCCGGCCTTATGCAACTCAAAACACAATACCACCCAAACCCCCAGACATTGATCAAGATATTCCCAAACACAACAACCTTATGAACAAACCATCTTTCAAAGATATGTTAACGACCTCTAATCCAATGCTCTTCAAACCTACTGACAACCAATCCGACATGGAATTTCCATAAGTTTGACTCAGAAAAACACATGATTGATGTGACGATCCAAAGGGTCATCACCTATTTCTAAGCGAAATCTATGTCTCTGAGGACCTGAAAACTTCATTTAGAGTCGCCTCGATCTGTGTGCGCAGTCCGGGCGCGTAGCCGGAAAGCTTAAATGTGAAATTTTGTGAAAATCTCCAAGTTTTAATCTCGAAATGAATAAGTTTGATTCCGGTCAATATTTTGGGAAAACGGACCCGGACCTGTGATTTAACGGTCCCGGAGGGTCCGTAGGAAAATATGAGGCGTGGGTGTATGCCTGGAATCGAATTCTGAGGCCCCAAGCCCGAGTTATGAATTTTTAAGTGAATTTGTTTTCTGAAAATGTTTAAAGAAAATGGAAATAAAATCTGATGAGAAAGTAATGGTATCGGGCCAGTATTTTGGTTCCGACGCCCGGTATAAGTCTTATATATGTTTTGAATCACTCCTGTAAAGTTTGGTTAAGAACGTATGTCGTTTGACGGGATCCGAGCTCTAATTGGGAAATTGATGATTTAAAGGAAATCTGAGAAATTTCATTTATCTTGAGGCTTAATTTGATGTTCATGATCTTATATTGAAGATTTGATCACGCGAATTGGTTTGTAGGGTGTTTTTGAGGTAGTGTGCATACTTGGGTTAGAGCTTCGAGGGCTCGGGTGAGTTCTGAGTAGGTTCCGGGATGCTGTAGGCTTGAAAGGTCAGATGTTGCAGGTTCAGGAAAATATTGCAGGCTTTTGAACCCTCTTGCGCGGCCCGCGAGGAATCGCGTGCGACCGCGGAGGGGCCAGCGCGGCCGCGGTCGCCTTTGCGCGGTCCGCGGTGGGTGCTGCGAGGCTGCGGTCGGCCTTGCGCGGTCCGCGCAGGGCATATATCCGCAGGCCTTAAGGAAACCTATGCGGCCGCGGTCCGCGGTGGGTGCTTCAGAGGGGTATAAATACATGCGAATTTCAGTTATTTTACACTTTTCAAAAAACCCCAAAACATAAGAGGCAATTTTCCAAACAACTTTTCTTCTCCAAAACGATTGGTAAGTAATTTTTAACTCATTTTCTTCACTTCTTAATATCTTTTAACATGATTTCAACTTCAAATCAAAGATTTTCATAGGGAAATTGGGTGTTTTGGGTAGAACCTAGGTTTTTCTAAAATTGGGAATTTGGACCTCAATTTGAGGTCCGATTTCAAAACAAATCATATATTTGGATTCGTGGGGGAATGGGTAATTGGGTTTTGGTTCGAACCTCGGGTTTCGACCACGTGGACTTGGGGGTAATTTTTGACTTTTTGGGTAAAACTTTAGAAAACTCATTTTCATGCATTGGGGTTGATTCATTTAGCACTTATTGATGTAATTAAGTAACTCGTGACTAGATTCGAGCGGACTGGCGGTGGAATCAAGAGGTAAAGCAATAATTGAGGCTTAAATTGTGTTCGTCGCATCGAGGTAAGTGTTTGGTCTAACCTTAGCTTGAGGGATTAGGAGTTGAGTCTTATTTGCTACGTGCTAATTGTCGAGTGCGACGTATAGGCATGGTGATGAGTATCTATACGTTGGTGTCCAGCATGACTGTGAGTCTTTATATTGCGAATATTCTGATTTCTGTTGAATCTTTCATGCCCTAAATGATGATTTCTGTATGTTGTGGAAAGCTTGTGAAGGAAATTGTTACCTTGAACTTCGAGGAGCATTGGCTCGAGTTATACTATAAAGTGTGAAAGTATATGAAATGATTGAACTCCTTTAGAGCGTTGGCTCAGGTGGTAAAGTGAGATAAGAAGTAAAAGTGAAAGAAAGAGAAAGAATTATTGAATTGCTCCCTTGCCGGGATGTTTGTTGTTTTGTTGACTATCTCCCTTGTCGGGATGCTGAGATTATTGATATTGTTCCCTTGCCGGGTTTTAACTGCTTAATTGTGCTCCCTTGCCTGGATTTAGCTGTTTATTTGTATTCCCTTGCCGGGTTTTCTATCATTATTTGTCTACTCCCTTGCCCTTTATTTGTGATTGTTGCTTGGGTGAGGAAGAGTGATAAAGCACGAAGGGTGATGTCGTGCATTTTTTGCTATTGTGAGGAAAGAGTGTAAAGCACGAAGGGTGATGCCATGCATATTTCATTTATATGATTGCTTTGGTGAGGACGAGAGTAAAAGCACGAAGGGTGATGTCGTTCATTTGTTGCTTTCTGATTTATTTATTTTTGTTGATATCCGAGTTATGTTTTTTCTTTCATTACTTGTTGTTATTTGATTTACTTCGAGGTTATAGATTCCCTTACCCTATTTGCCTTGTGATTGTTGTTTGGGTGAGGAAGAGCGTAAAGCACGAAGGGTGATGCCGTGTATTATTTTGGTGAGGACGAGCGTAAAGCACGAAGGGTGATGCCGTGTATTGTTTTGGTGAGGACGAGAGTAAAGCACGAAGGGTGATGCCGTACAAATTGTTGACTTTTGATTCTTCTTGATATTCTAGCTTTGTTGATTCTTTCTGTTATTGAGGATTTCTATTTGAATCTGTTAACTCCCCACAGCATGTTTCCCCCTCCCACATTGACTGATTATTTCTGTATCTCTTTTCCGCTGTATGTGTATATATATATGAACTGTAAAGGTTTATTTGGAGTCCGGTCCTAGCCTCGTCACTACTTCGCCGAGGTTAGGCTGGACACTTATCAGCACATGGGGTCGGTTGTGCTGATACTACGCTCTGTGCTCTTTTGCACAAATCCAGGTCCTGGACAGTAGCCGTAGCGCGAGAGACAACCTTCAGTCCAGTGAGACACCGAGGTAGCCTTGCAGGCATCCGCAGGCCCGGCGTCTCCTCTATCTTCTATGTCAGTCTGTTATCTCATGTATCCGAGATGAACAGTTTATATTTTCTTCAAACGGTTGTATTTAGTACTCTTAGAAGTTCGTGAGTGATGTGACACCAGTTCTTGGGTAGAGGCATATGTTGATTTCCGTATTGTTGCTCAGTTTTATTTAAATTTAAGTCTTCTGCATACTTATTTAAGTTTGTTGTTTTCATGATATTGCTGAAAATTGTCAAAAGAAGTAATTGTTAATCAAGTAGCAGTTAAGAATTGGCTTGCCTAGCTCACATTAGTAGGCGCCATCACGACTCCCGAGGGTGGGAAATCTGGGTCATGACAAGTTGGTATCAGAGCTCTAGGTTACATAGGTCTCACAACTCACGGACAAGCTCAGTAGAGTCTAAGGAATCGGTACAGAGACGTCTGTATTTATCCCGCAGAGGCTACAGAGTTAGGAAAACTTCACATTTGTTCTTTCTTGTCGTGCGGTTCTGTTTCCCCAATACTGATTGAATTTCTACTCTGTTCTTCCGCAGATGGCGAGAACAGGCGATTCCTCATCGACCGCTCAGCAGCCCGATCCCCCAGCAGCAGCCCCCACTAGGGGCAGAGGGTGACGCCGAGGCCATACTAGAGGCCGAGGTAGGGGCAGAGCTCAGCCCCGAGTAGCAGCACCAGTGGCGGAACCTCAAGTTGATTTTGAGGAGGAGGTTCCGGCCCCAATAGTTCTGGTGGGCCTAGCTTAGGTCCCAGAGGGGTTTATCGCTACCCCAGTTCTTCAGGACGCTCTGGTCCGATTGGTGGGCCTCATGGAGAGTGTCACCCGAGCGGGTTTGCTTCCAGTAGCACCAACCACTTCTCAGGCTGGAGAAGGGGCTCAGACTCCTGCTACACGCACTCTGGAGCAGGTAGCTCCCCAGGTTCAGACTCCAGCGATTCAGCCAGTTAGAGTAGTTCAGTTTGGTGCCATAGCTCAGACCGGCGATGGAGCGGCTATGTCCACCGATACTTTGTGGAGACTGGATAGGTTCACCAAGCTCTTCACTTCTAATTTTGCCGGTGCATCTACTGAGGATCCCCAGGATTATCTAGACAGCTGCCACGAGGTTCTTAGGAACATGGGTATTGTTGAGACCAATGGGGTTGATTTCGCTACATTTCGCTTGTCTGGATCCGCCAAGACTTGGTGGAGGGATTATTGCTTAGCGAGACCAACCGGATCGCCATCTTTGACTTGGGAGTAGTTTATAGTGTTGTTTCTGGAGAAGTTTATCCCCGTTACTCAGAGAGAGGCCTATCGGAGGCAGTTTGAGCGTCTCCAGTAGGGTTCCATGACTATTACCCAGTATGAGACCAGGTTCATCGATCTAGCTCGCCATGCTCTCATCATACTTCCCACCGAGAGAGAGAGGGTGAGAAGGTTTATTGATGGTCTTATTCAACCGATTCGTCTTTAGATGGCCAAGGAGGCCGGGAGCGAGATCACATTTTAGGAGGCGGCCAATGTGGCCCGTAGAGTTGAGATGGTTCTGTCACAAGGAGGTGGTCATGGGTCGGATAAGAGGCCCTGTCATTCAGGCAGATTCAATGGTACCTTGTCTGGAGGTAGAGATTTATATGGTAGAGGCCATCCTCCTAGGCCCTTTCAGTCAGCTCTCCAGGTATCACATGGTACTTCAGGTGGTCGTGGTTTTCAGACGCATTATTCGAATCAGCAGCCTTACGGCGCACCACCAGCTCCCATCAGTGCACCGCCGCTTCAGAGTTTCCGAGGTGGTTATTCAGCTCGACAGGGCCAGCAGTCTCAACAGCCGAGGGCTTGTTACACTTGTGGTGATATGGGTCACATTGCCAGGTTTTGCCCTCGAGCACCGGGTAGCTCTCAGCATCAGGGTTCTCGTGCTATGGTACAGGTACCAGGTGTTCCACAACCCGCCCAGCCAATTAGAGGTGGGGGTAGAGGTGCTAGAGGTGGAGGTAGAGGTTCTAGAGGTGGAGCTCAGACCACCAGGAGTGGAGGTCAGCTAGCAGTAGGTCGTCCCAGAGATGTGGTTCAGTGTGGTGGGGCCTAGCCCCGATGTTATGCCCTTCCAGCTAGGCCCGAGGCTGAGTCTTTAGATGCAGTCATTACAGGTACTATTCTGGTTTGTGATAGAGATGCTTCAGTGTTATTTGATCCAGGGTCTACATACTCGTATGTGTCATCTTATTTTGCACTGCATCTGGTTATGCCTAGGGATTCGTTGAGTATCCATATTTATGTGTCTACACCGGTGGGTGATTCTATTGTAGTAGATCGAGTCCATCGCTCTTGTGTAGTTGTGATTGGGGGTCTTGAGACTCGTGTGGATTTGTTGCTTCTAGACATGGTCTACTTCGATGTTATATTGGGGATGGACTAGTTATCACCTTATCACGCTATCTTGGAATGTCATGCCAAGACTGTGACTTTAGCCTTACCGGATTTTCCCCATTTAGAGTGGAGAGGGACTCCTGGTCATTCTACCCGCAGTGTTATTTCGTATGTGAAGGCTCGGCGTATGGTCGAGAAGGGGTGTTTGGCCTACTTGGCTTATGTTCGTGATTCCAGTGCTGAGATTCCCTCTATTGATTATGTGCCCGTGGTTCGTGAGTTTTCCGAGATCTTCCCATCAGACCTGTCGGGGATGCCGCCGGATAGGGATATTTATTTTTGCATCGATTTGGCTCCGGGCACTCAGCCCATTTCTATTCTGCCATATCGCATGGCCCTGCCAGAGTTGAAAGAGTTGAAGGAGCAGTTGCAAGATTTGCTTGAGAAGGGTTTCATTAGACCCAGTGTTTTGTCTTGGGGTGTGCCGGTGTTGTTTGTTAAGAAGAAAGATGGCCCGATGAGAATGTGCATTGATTACCGGCAATTGAACAAGGTTACAGTTAAGAATAAGTATCCACTGCCGAGGATTGATGATTTGTTCGATCAGCTTCAGGGTGCCAAGTTATTTTCAAAGATTGACTTGAGATCTGGCTACCATCAGTTGAGGATTAGGGCATCCGATGTCTCTAAGACAGCATTCCGCACTCGGTACGGGCATTATGAGTTCTTGGTTATGTTATTTGGGTTGACCAATGCCCCAGCAGCCTTTATGGATTTGATGAACCGAGTGTTCAGACCTTATTTGGACTTGTTCATGATAGTCTTCATTGATGATATTTTGATATATTCTCGTAGCCGGGAGGAGCACGAGCAGCATCTTAGAGTGGTTCTTCATACCTTGAGGGATAGTCAGTTATATGCTAAGTTTTCGAAGTGTGAGTTTTGGTTGAGCTCAGTTGCATTTCTGGGTCATGTTGTATCAGCAGAGGGTATTCAGGTTGATCCAAAGAAGATTGAGGCAGTCAAGAACTGGCCCAGACCAGCACCAGCCACAGAGATTCGGAGTTTCTTGGGATTGGTAGGCTACTATCGTCGGTTCGTGGAGGGGTTCTCATCTATTGCAGCCCCGATGACCAGGTTGACCCAGAAGGGTGCCCAGTTCAGATGGTCGGACGAGTGTGAGGCGAGCTTTCAGAAGCTCAAGACAGCTTTGACTACGCACCAGTATTGGTTTTACCCACAGGTTCAGGGCCTTATACAGTCTATTGTGATGCATATCGTATTGGACTTGGTGTAGTGTTGATGCAGGATGGCAAGGTCATTGCCTATGCTTCGAGACAGTTGAAGGTTCATGAGAAGAACTATCCAGTGCATGATTTGGAGTTGGCAGCCATTGTTCACGCATTGAAGATTTGGAGGCACCATTTGTATGGCGTGGCGTGTGAGGTGTTCACGGATCATAAGAGTCTTCAGTATTTGTTCAAGCAAAAGGAGTTGAATTTGAGGCAGAGGAGGTGGTTGGAGTTGTTGAAAGATTATGACATCACTATCCTATATCACCCGGGAAAGGCCAATGTGGTGGCCGATGCCTTGAGTAGAAAGTCAGCCAGTATGGGCAGCCTTGCTTATATTCCGGTCGATGAGAGACCGCTTGCTTTGGACGTTCAGGCTTTGGCCAATCAGTTCGTGAGGTTGGATATTTCTGAACCTAGTAGAGTATTAGCTTGCACGGTCGCTCGTTCTTCGTTATGGGAGCGTATCCGTGATCGGCAGTTTGATGATCCCCATTTGTGTGTCCTTAGAGACACGGTGCAACGTGGAGATGCCAAGCAGGTTACCTTAGGTAATGATGGAGTTTTGAGATTGCAGGGTCGAGTTTGTGTGCCTAATGTGGATGGGCTTCGAGAGTTGATCTTAGCAGAGGCCCATAGTTCCCGGTACTCTATTCATCCAGGCGCCGCGAAGATGTATAAAGATTTGCGGCAGCATTATTGGTGGCATAGAATGAAGAAGGATATCGTTGACTATGTGGCTCGGTGTTTGAATTGTCAGCAGGTTAAGTATGAGCATCAGAGGCCTGGTGGTTTATTTTAGAGTATTGAGCTTCCCGAGTGGAAGTGGGAGCGGATCACTATGGACTTCGTTGTTGGGCTCCCGCAGACTCAAAGGAAGTTCGACGCAGTTTGGGTCATTGTTGATAGGCTGACCAAGTCAGCGCATTTCATTCTTGTGGCAGTCTCCTATTCATCCGAGAGGTTAGCTGAGATCTATATCCGGGAGATTGTTCGCCTTCATGGTGTGCCGGTATCTATCATTTCGGACCGAGGTATGCAGTTTACCTCGCATTTCTAGAAAGCAGTTCAGCGAGAGTTAGGCACCCAGGTTAAGTTGAGTACAGCATTTCATCCTCAGACGAACGGGTAGTCCGAGCGGACTATTCAGATATTGGAGGATATGCTCCGAGCTTGTGTCATTGACTTTGGAGGTTCGTGGGATCAGTTTTTGCCTTTAGCAGAGTTTGCCTACAACAACAGCTACCAGTCAAGTATCCAGATGGCTCCTTACGAGGCTTTGTATGGTAGGCAATGTCGAACTCCAGTTGGACGGTTTGAGCCGGGGGAGGCTCGGTTGTTGGGTACGGATCTGGTTTAGGAGGCCTTGGATAAGGTCAGGATCATTCAAGATAGGCTTCTTACAGCTCAGTCCAGGCAAAAGAGCTATGCAGATCGTAAAGTTCGAGATGTGGCTTTCATGGTTGGTGAGCAGGTATTGCTCCGGGTGTCGCCTATAAAAGGCGTGATGAGATTTGGGAAGAAGGGCAAGCTTGGCCCTAGGTTCATTGGTCCATTTGAGATTCTTGATCGAGTGGGAGAGGTGGCTTATAGACTTGCATTGACGCCGAGCTTATCAGCCGTGCACCCAGTGTTTCATGTGTCCATGCTTCGAAAATATCACGGCGATCCATCCCACGTGTTAGATTTCAGCACTGTCCAATTGGACAAGGACTTATCTTATGAGGAGGAGCCGGTAGCTATTCTAGACCAGCAGGTTCGCCAGTTGAGGTCAAAGAGTTTTCCTTCGGTTTGTGTTCAGCGGAGAGGTCAGCCTCCTGAGGCATCGACCTGGGAGTCCGAGTCCGATATGCGGGACCGTTATCCTCATCTTTTCCTTAAATCAGGTACTTCCTTCTTATGTCCGTTCGAGGACGAACGGTTGTTTTAGAGGTGGAGAATGTGACGACCCAAAGGGTCATCACCTGTTTCTAAGCGAAATTTGTGTCTCTGAGGCCCTGAAAACCTCATTTAGAGTCGCCTCGATCTGTGTGCACAGTCCGTGCTCGTAGCCGGAAAGCTTAAATGTGAAATCTTGTGAAAATCTCCAAGTTTTAATCTCGAAATGAATAAGTATGACTCCGGTCAACATTTTGGGAAAACGGACCCGGACCTGTGATTTGACGGTCCTGGAGGGTCCGTAGGAAAATATGGGGTGTGGGCGTATACCTGGAATCGAATTCCGAGGCCCCAAGCCCGAGTTATGAATTTTTAAGTGAAATTATTTTCTGAAAATGTTTAAAGAAAATGGAAATGAAATTTGATGAGAAAGTAATGGCATCAGGCCCGTATTTTGGTTCCGGCGCCCGGTACAAGTCTTATATATGTTTTGAATCACTCCTGTAAAGTTTGGTTAAGAACGGATGCCGTTTGACGGGATCCGAGCTCTAATTGGGAAATTGATGATTAAAAGGAAATCTGAGAAATTTCATTGATCTTGAGGCTTAATTTTATGTTCATGATGTTATATTGATGATTTGATCACGCGAATTGGTTCGTAGGGTGTTTTTGAGGTAGTGTGCATACTTGGGTTAGAGCTTCGAGGGCTCGTGTGAGTTCTGAGTAGGTTCCGAGATGTTGTAGGCTTGAAAGGTCAGATGTTGCAGGTTCAGGAAAATATTGCAGGCTTCTAAACCCTCTTGTGCCGCCCGCGAGGAATCGCGTGCGGCCGCGGTCGCCTTTGCGCGGTTCGCGGTGGGTGCTGCGCGGCCGCGGTCGGCCTTGCATGGTCAGTGCAGGGCATATATCCGCAGGCCTTCAGGAAACCTATGCGGCCGTGGTCCGCGGTGGGTGCGTCAGAGGGGTATAAATACATGCGAATTTTAGTCATTTTACACTTTTCAAAAAAACCCCAAAACATAAGAGGCGATTTTCCAAACGACTTTTCTTCTCCAAAACGATTGGTAAGTAATTTTTAACTCATTTTCTTCACTTCTTAACATCTTTTAACATGATTTCAACTTCAAATCAAAGATTTTCATAGGGAAATTGGGTGTTTTGGGTAGAACCTAGATTTTTCTAAAATTGGGGATTTGAACCTCAATTTGAGGTCCGATTTCAAAACAAATCATATATTTGGATTCGTGGGGGAATGGGTAATCGGGTTTTGGTCTGAACCTTGGGTTTCGACCACGTGGGCCCGGGGGTAATTTTTGACTTTTTGGGTAAAACTTTAGAAAACTCATTTTCATGCATTGGGGTTGATTCATTTAGCATTTATTGATGTAATTAAGTAACTTGTGACTAGATTCAAGCGGACTGGTGGTGGAATCAAGAGGTAAAGCGGTAATTGAGGCTTAAATTGTGTTCGTCGCATCGAGGTAAGTGTTTGGTCTAACCTTAGCTTGAGGGATTAGGAGTTGAGTCTTATTTGCTACGTGCTAATTGTCGAGTGCGACGTATAGGCATGGTGACGAGTATCTATACGTTGGTGTCCAGCATGACCGTGAGTCTTTATATTGCGAATATTCTAATTTTTGTTGAATCTTTCATGCCCTAAATGATGATTTCTATATGTCGTGGAAAGCTTGTGAAGGAAATTGTTACCTTGAACTTCAAGGAGCATTGGCTCGAGTTATACTATAAAGTGTGAAAGTATATGAAATGATTGAACCACTTTGGAGCATCGGCTCAGGTGGTAAAGTGAGATAAGAAGTAAAAGTGAAAGAAAGAGAAAGAATTATTGAATTGCTCCCTTGCCAGGATGTTTGTTGTTTTGTTGACTATCTCCCTTGCTGGGATGCTGAGATTATTGATATTGTTCCCTTGCCGGGTTTTAACCGCCTAATTGTGCTCCCTTGCCGGGATTTAGCTGTTTATTTGTATTCCCTTGCCGGGATTTCTATCATTATTTGTCTACTCCCTTGCCCCTTGTTTGTGATTGTTGCTTGGGTGAGGAAGAGTGATAAAGCACGAAGGGTGATGCCGTGCATTGTTTTCTATTGTGAGGAAAGAGTGTAAAGCATGAAGGGTGATGCTATGCCGCACGATGTACCATTCCGTGCCGATTTTATTGATTATATGGTGAGGAAAGAGAGTAAAAACACGAATGGT
Source organism: Nicotiana tabacum (assembly GCF_000715075.1). Lineage (NCBI taxonomy): Eukaryota > Viridiplantae > Streptophyta > Magnoliopsida > Solanales > Solanaceae > Nicotiana > Nicotiana tabacum. Next base: position 73,040,059 of record NC_134095.1, on the reverse strand, counting down.
GATGTCGTGCATATTTCATTTATATGATTGCTTTGGTGAGGACGAGAGTAAAAACACGAAGGGTGATGTCGTGCATTTGTTGCTTTCTGATTTTTTTTTGTTGTTGATATCCGAGTTATGTTGTTTCTTTCATTACTTGTTGTTATTTGATTTACTTCGAGGTTATAGATTCCCTAACCCTATTTGCCTTGTGATTGTTATTTGGGTGAGGAAGAGTGTAAAGCACGAAGGGTGATGCCGTGTATTGTTTTGGTGAGGACGAGCGTAAAGCACGAAGGGTGATACCGTGTATTGTTTTGGTGAGGACGAGAGTAAAAGCACGAAGAGTGATGCCGTGCAAATTGTTGACTTTTGATTCTTGTTGATATTCTAGCTTTGTTGCTTCTTTCTGTTATTGAGGATTTCTATTTGAAACTGTTAACTCCCCACAGCATGTTTCCCCCTCCCACATTGACTGATTATTTTTGTATCTCTTTTCTGTTGTATGTGTATATATATATATATATATGAACTGTACAGGTTTATTTGGAGTCCGGTCCTAGCCTCGTCACTACTTCGCCGAGGTTAGGCTGGACACTTACCAGCACATGGGGTCGGTTGTGTTGATACTACGCTCTGTGCTCTTTTGCACAGATCCAGGTCCTAGACAGCAGCCGTAGCGCGGGAGCCAGCCTTCAGTCCAGTGAGACACCGAGGTAGCCTTGCAGGCGTCTGCAGGCCCGGCATCTCCTCTATCTTCTATGTCAGTCTGTTATCTCATGTATCCGAGACAAATAGTTTATATTTTCTTCAAACGGCTGTATTTAGTACTCTTAGAAGTTCGTGAGTGATGTGACACTAGTTCTTGGGAAGAAGCATATGTTGATTTCCGCATTGTTGCTCAGTTTTCTTTAAATTTAAGTCTTCCGCATACTTATTTAAGTTTGTTGTTTTCATGATATTGCTGAAAATTGTCAAAAGAAGTAATTGTTAATCAAGTAAGCAGTTAAGAATTGACTTGCATAGCTCTCATTAGTAGGCGTCATTACGACTCCCGAGGGTGGGAAATCCGGGTCATGACAATTGATCACTCAATACTAGCACACACACGGGGCATTAAGTTCATATTGCTAACAGAAGAAGAGAGACAACGAATTTATGAGCCATGGAAGAATTCTATCATTGTGAAACTAGTGGGAAAACGTATGTTACACCACTACTTAAAGAAAAAAATTCAAGAATTATGGAGGCCAACAGAAGATTTCCAATTGATTGATCTCGGAGAAGATTACTACATAATTAAATTCAAAAGAAAGGAAAATATGGATAAAGCTATACAACAGGGGCCTTGGTTCATCATGGTCACTTCCTCTCCATTACAAGATGGAAACCAAATTTTGTATCCCCAAAAGAGAGAGTAACTGCATCGACAGTATGGGTTAGACTCCCTCAATTGCTTATAGAATTTTACGATGGGAAAATTCTGAAAAAAATTGAAAATGCAATTGGACATCTATTAAAAATCGATGTTTGTACATCTACCACTTTAAGGGGCCGCTATGCAAGACTGTGTGTAGAGCTTCTGTTAGAAATCTCAGTCCAACTCTTTCACTATGTTGGCCACCACAAACAATTCATCCATTATGAAGGAGAGAACTTTCTTTGTAAAAGTTGTGGACGACTGGGACACACAACAAGGCAATGTTTTTATATTTCACATAATACCAAGGATAATGTGGAACCAACCATGGAGCAATCAACAACAACAAAGGTATAAAACAATCAAGAAGAATGGAAAACAGTGTCATTCACCAAAGGAAGGCAACAAGGTGCAAGAGGTAATCAAAAACACAACAATACAAATACAACCAAGAACTCTAATAGCCCAGGTATCTCAATCAAATTGTTCAATGCCAACACTGGTAAGTACTTAGATACACAAATATTACAGTACAAATCCAAGGAACATAAGAATCCTACTTCTTCGACAGATAAAAATGGTGTAAAAAATACGGCCATCATGGTTGAAGAAAAAACCACTTTTCCAACAAAAAATAACTTTTCCCTTCTGAATGATGAGCAAATGGTCTTGGAACAAACCACTAATGAGGAAAAAAATTAAAATGATAATACCAATAGTTGCCATACAATTGAACAAATGTCCACACCTCACGGAGTCATTGACATGTTGGAAAATAACGTGTCTTCTCCTAACAAAATCAAAAATCAAATTAATAATATTGCCATGCAAAATAATCCACTAAATATCACGACCCAGATTTCCCACCCTCGGGAGTCGTGATGGCGCCTACTAGTGAAAGCTAGGCAAGCCAACCAACTGAACTATCTACCTTATTTCCATTTTTAATCCGATAACAGTTAAGAGCCAACAATAGATAACAACAGAATTGAATAAGCGGAAGACTACATTGTAAAAATTTAATAATACTGCTAATACCAATCCATAACAAATCTACCCCAGACTAGTGTCACAACTTCACAGACTGTCTAGGAGTACTACAAATAAAGGTCTGAAAGAAATAAATACAACACTGTCTCTGGAAATACATGAAAGAAATAGGAATAGTAGATAGAAGGAGACGCCAAGGCCTGCGGACGCCTGCAGGACTACCTCAGATCTCCTGATGAACAAGAAACAGCAATCTCACTGCGGTCCGAAGTCTACCGCACTGGGATCTGCACAAAAGAGTGCAGAGTGTAGTATCAGTACAACTGACCCCATGTGCTGGTAAGTGCCTAGCCTAACCTCGGCGAAGTAGTGACGAGGCTAGGACCAGACTACCAAATAAACCTGTGCAATATAGCATACAAAAATAATAGGAAGCAGATAACAATGATGACAACAATGATCAACCAGTGATATAAATAGCAGGCAACAAGAACACCATAAATGTTTCTCAACAAATAATAAATACAAGTGTAATCAATTAATCAAGTCCTTCAAATATAAATCTTTCGCCTATAAATCCTTCAAGTAATAATCTCTAAGATAATATATTTTTCAATAAATATATTTCGAATATATTTCCTTCAAATAAATATCTTTCAGATAAGCATCTTTCGAATGTAATTCTTTCGAGTAAAGGTCACCTTGTGATACGTCATTTCATAATCATAAATAATATAGGTCTCAGCCCACTTTTATATTTTCACGGCACCTCGTGCCCATATTTATGTCACAACCGCACGGACAACTCACGTGCCATTAAATAAAACCATAATATTTTCCCCGACACCTTGTGCCCACATATTTCTGTCTCATATTGCACAACAATATTCTCATGTTACTCAGCACATAGGTTCCATAACCCAATACAATTAAGAATGTTCAAGGAGCCTCATTCACTTAACATAAAGTAGAGTACAACTTTCAAACCAATTAGGAAATCAACAAGAAAAGATGAAGTTATTTTTAGAAATCATTTGATAAAGAAAATACCATTTTCAATTAAAGTACAATATCGAAGGAATCATTACCTTTTATACGAGAAATTAATAAATCAAAACATAGTAGAAATTCCTTTTTAAGTAAAGTAAAACCTCAAACGGTTTAAGGAAACTTTAGTTGAGAAATCATTTGAGTTAAAAATGTAACAATTCTTGAAATTTGAAGTATTGAACATATTAAAAAAAATAAGGCGAGGTATTGTAAACACTATGGATTCCAACACAAAGGATCACAACAGTAAAGGGATCTAAACAGTTAATACACTTGAATTATTAATAACAAGTAAACACAGCAAACATCAAGTGCACGGCATCACCCTTCATGCTTTAACACTCTCTCACCAAAATAATACACGGCATCACCCTTCGTGTTTTAACACTCTCTCACCAAAATAATACACGACATCACCCTTCGTGTTTTACACTCTTCCTCACCCAAGCTACAAACACAAGGCAAATAAGGTAAGAGAATCTATAACATCGAAATAAAATCAAGTAATAACGGTAAATCAGTAAATAAACGTACATGACAACGTAACTCAATTTGAATCAGGAAAACAATCAAGGACAAATGCACGCCATCACCCTTCGTGCTTTTACTCTCGTCCTCACCGTAAGGATCAATATAAATTGTACGGCATCACCCTTCGTGCTTTACACTCTTCCTCACCATAAAATCAATATAATCGGCACGGAATTTTACATCGTGCGGCACGGCATCACCCTTCGTGCTTTACACTCTTCCTCACAAAATCATACACGGCATCACCCTTTGTGCTTTAACACTCTTCCTCACCCAAACAACAATCACAATAAGTAAGGGCAAGGAAATAAATAAAATCACAATAAAATCCTGATAAGGGAATAATAGTACAACAATCAAATCCCGGCAAGGGAAACAACATCAAAACAATAACATCCTGGCAAGGGAGACAATATCATGATTCTCTCTCTCCTTTCTTATTTCACGTTTACTTCACAATTCTATTTACAACTTGAACCAACGCTCTACAATGTTCAACAATTCAATTCTCAACTTGAGCCAATGCTCTACAATGTTCAACAATTCAATTCTCAATTTGAGTCAATGCTCTACCATGTTCAATTAACAATAATACTTCCACAAGTCATATTCCTCAATAGAAATTATCATATAGAGCATATACAATACGAAACGGAGTCACATTAATCAAAGTATAAGACTCACGGGCATGCTTGACACCAACGTATAGATACTCGTCACCATGCCTATACGTCGTACTCAACAAATAACACATAACAAATAGGACACAACTCCTAATCCCTCAAGCTAAGGTTAGACCAAACACTTACCTCGCTTTGCAACCAATTCAAAATTCTAACAAGCCTTTGCCTCGCGAATTCGTACCCGAAATTCTCAAATCTAGTCATAAACAATTCGATTCAGTCAATAAAAATTATAGGAACTAATTTCAAATGAAATTCTATATTTTCCATTAAAAATTCAAAATTGCACTAAATATTCGCTCGTGGGGCCCACGTCTCGGAACCCGACAAAAATTATGGAATATGAAACCCCATCCAACCACGAGTTCAACCATACCAATTTTACTAAAATCCGACATCAACTCCACCCTCAAATCTTCAAATTAAACCAAGATGGTTTTCAAGATTTTCCCAACTAAAATAACCAATTAAATGCCAAAACTAGTAATAGATTCGAGTAATCTAACCAAAATTAAGTTAAGAACACTTACCCCATTATTTTCTCTGATAATCTCCCAAAAATCGCCTTTCCCCGAGCTCCAATTTGATAGAAATGGAAAATGGGACGAGTCCCATTTTTAGAACTTAAGAATCTGTCCAGAAAATGTCGGGGGCACTGTTCACGCGTTCGGGGACTGTTCACGTGGAACTGTTCACTACACTATTCATGGGGGTACTGTTCACGGCACTGTTCGCGGGTACTGTTCACGGGCACTGTTCATGGGACTGTTCATGATGCTGTAAAAAAAAGACAGCAGCTTCCCAAAGAGAATTTCAGCAGCTTTTTCTACCCGTTAACCTTCTGAAATCCACCCGAGGCCCTCGGGACTTCAGCGAAATACACCAACAAGTCCTAAAACATGATACGGACTTAGTCAAAACCTCAAATCGCATTAAATAATGCTAAAACCGTGAATCACACCCAATTCAAGCATAATGAAACTAAGAACGTCCAACTTCTATATTCGATGCAAAAACCTATCAAATCAAGTCCGATTGACTTCAAATTTTGCGCACAAGTCATAAATGACATAATGAAACTATGAAAATTTTTAGAACTAGATTCTGACCCTGATATCAAAAAGTCAACTCTCCGGTCATACTTAAGAAATCTTTAGCCTTAGATTTCTAGATTCCGTTAAATGGCGATAATTTGATCTAGGGACCTCCAAATTCGCTTTCGGGCATATGACCAAGTCCCAATTCACGATACGGAACTACCGGAATGGTCAAAACTTTTATCCGAGTTCGTTTGCTCAAAATGTTGATCGAAGTCAACTCAATTGAGTTTAAAGCTCTAGTTCACAATTTAATCCATTTTTTACATAAAAACCTTTCGAAAAATTATACGGACTGCGCACGCAAGTCGAGAAATTATTGATATCGCTTTTCAAGGTCTTAAAAATACCGAGATGATTATTTAATTTAAAGATGACATTTTGGGTCATCACATTCTCCACCTCTAAAACAAACTTCGTCCTCGAACGTACTAAGAATTATTCTCAAGTTACCAAATTGATGATTTTACTTTTACACAATTATTCGCGGTTGATCCCACATTATCGCATTCGACATAAGTTCGACAATACCATTTCAATTGAGATTATTTCCTTTATCCATATTTGTAAACTTTGAAACAAATTTCTTACACTCCAATCGTTTCCAGAAAGGTCCGATTTTCACGTCAACACACGATATTAGTCCCGACGGGCTATAGCAACTCATGCCTATGCACCCATCAAATACGGGGTATTACATTCTCCCCGACTTCGGGTCATTCATCCTCAAATGAGAAGTAGAGTCTGTCCTCCAACACATAATGTAACTTATCTCTTTCTTTGCACATTTCAATATCCCAAATTTTGCAGAAATTTTGGCAGAGTTTCCCCTGTAATTGGGCATATCCACCTGTCAGAGTAACACCAAAACAACTCCTAACAACATGTACACAACCCAACAACGCACCACAAAGTATATATCAATAACACTAATCTCCGCATTACAAGCACGTCATTATCACAATGATATCTTGACATAAAACGCATCATATGTATGACCATAACCACATCTCTGGTCTTAATAGTTGTTCATAATAGATTACAACATCGCCAATTAACCTCATGTTAACAAAATTTCGTTTCAAACCTCCAGTTTACTAACAACAAGGCATGGAGATCTTATAATTACTTACTCGAAGTAACGAGTCACAATTTAACGCCACCAGGGATCTCACCTTGTAGGCTAAAACTCAATAGTTACCATACAATTTTGGCAAATTATGCACAGAAATATTCATACAAGAATTTTCAAATAAGCCTAATAGGCATGACTCCCTACAAGTGCTATATCCCAAATTTTAATTTCACAAAAGGAGAATTTAAACAAAATAAAATTTTCACCACCAGGACCTCGTCCTTATATAACATCCACCTCAGCTTGTAGCCCGGTTTAAATATTTCATATCATATAAAAATGTGAGGATCTCATCCTCAACTCTGAATCACAAGTATTTTGCACATTGTGCCAACTAAAATTTTTCATTTCCTTTCTTCCTTCTTTCAAATAATCTTGGTTAAACAAAATCACAACATACAATGATCCCTCATACCGGTAGGGCATATAATTTACCACTAAAATCAATTATTTAGAAATTACATCAAACTCATCGAATTGATTCACAAAAGTCACTTTTAGCCTCACAACTATTTTTAGTGACCAACACATAATGATAGACATGGCTATCTCCATATAATCTCCCAACAGAACTATTCACATATGTAGATTTAAAAATTACGAAGCTCACTCATAAGTGGAGCACAATAGGAGAACTTTCCTCGATACTCAAAACCGAATCAAGTTAAGGAAATTTTGACTTTATAATAATTCGAGATCGTACTTATAACGATACCATCTGGTGTAGCAACCTCAGCCATACCATAGAAAATATATCAACGGACTGGGTCTCCACCTCTAGGAGTCTCACCTCCACCTCTAATATCCTGACCCCTACCTATGGTTGGTCATGTAAGTGGAGTAGTAACTGCAATGGGGCATGTAGCCTGAGTGCTTTGAAGAAATATGTCTCTCCCAAGTCTAGGATAATTCTTAAGATGTTCCTAGTATCACCATTTTCATAACAACCCATCCGCAGTTCGACTGCTCATACTAAGTCTGTACCGGATAACTTAAATAACCATTGCAGGAAATTCCATGCCACTAGTACATTAAAAGATGACTGCCCCATGCGAGTGTTGTGATTAACTTAAGCACTACGAGTATACTGAATATGTTTTCATGACCCCGCTGATACTGAAATGTAGAAATATTAAGGACGCGGGAATATCTCAAGTCTCATCATCATCCCATTCAAATCTCAGCTCTTGATCATATATAAGTTTTGGAAAACCTTTCAATACCACATAAATACATCTCAAGCCAGAATTGGTATAACACATGACCCCGCAATTTGATCGTTGATAGTGGACTCCCCTCACTTGGCACGAAGCCATAGGTCACAACATCCGATAATCCACAATATTTGACCTTCACAACTCAAATAAATCAACCAAACGTCAAGGTACGTTGAACCCCAACATGATTTATTAGGTGATCTCTTGATATGTCTACATCTTCCGTCGGAGCCACAATTGGTCTAGTAAATACATTATCTTTCCACTACCTCTACTAGTCATCTGAAATACAGCAAAATCAACCTCATCGCTTTTGACTATTCTCACGTTCTGCAATACTTCATAGCATCGGTCAAGATAATCTCGTGGGTCCTCAAAAGATGCACCGATAAAAGTGGTAGTGAAGAGCTTGGTGAAACCTATCCAACCTCTGCAAAGCCTCTGAAGATGTAGTTGATCTATCACCGGTCTGTGCTAATGTTCGGCTGAAGAAGCGGTACGTGACTTAGCTATTCGTGAAAGGACAAGAGTAGAGGTTTCAATTTAGCAATGAGAGAACAAAATCGCACGACAGGGAAGAATGAGAGTGAAAATTTTCCTGACTCTGTAGCCTCTGGGGGATAAATATAGACGTCTCTGTACCGATCCCTCAGACTCTACTAAGCTTGTCTGTGAACTGTGAGACCTATGTAACCTAGAGCTATGATACCAACTTGTCACGACCCGGATTTCCAACCCTCGGGAGTCGTGATGGCGCCTACTAGTGAAAGCTAGGCAAGGCCAACCAACTAAACTATCTACCTTATTTCCATTTTAATCTGATAACGGTTAAGAGCCAACAATTAGATAACAACAGAATTGAATAAGCGGAAGACTACATTGTAAAAATTTAATAATACTACTAATACCAATCCATAACAAATCTACCCCAGACTAGTGTCACAACTTCACAGACTGTCTAGGAGTACTACAAATAAAGGTCTGAAAGAAATAAATACAACACTGTCTCTGGAAATACATGAAAGAAACAGGAATAGTAGATAGAAGGAGACGCCAAGGCCTGCGGACGCCTGCAGGACTACCTCGGATCGCCTGATGAACAAGAAACAGCAATCTCACTGCGGTCCGAAGTCTACCGCACTGGGATCTGCACAAAAGAGTGCAGAGTGTAGTATCAGCACAACTGACCCCATGTGCTGGTAAGTGCCTAGCCTAACCTCGGTGAAGGAGTGACGAGGCTAGGACCAGACTACCAAATAAACTTGTGCAATATAGCGTACAAAAATAATAGGAAGCAGATAACAATGATCAACCAGTGATATAAATAGCAGGCAACAAGAACACCATAAATGTTTCTCAACAAATAATAAATACAAGTGCAATCAATTAATCAAGTCCTTCAAATATAAATCTTTCGCCTATAAATCCTTCAAGTAATAATCTCTAAGATAATATGTTTTTCAATAAATATATTTCCTTCAAATAAATATCTTTCAGATAAGCATCTTTCGAATGTAATTCTTTCGAGTAAAGGTCACCTTGTGATACCTCATTTCATAATCATAAATAATATAGGTCTCAGCCCACTTTCATATTTTCACGGCACCTCGTGCCCATATTTATGTCACAACCGCACGGACAACTCACGTGCCATTAAATAAAACCATAATGTTTTCCCCGGCACCTTGTGCCCACATATTTCTGTCTCATATTGCACAACAATATTCTCATGTTACTCAGCTCATAGGTTCCATAACCCAATACAATTAAGAATGTTCATGGAGCCTCATTCACTTAACATAAAGTAGAGTACAACTTCCAACCCAATTGGGAAATCAACAAGAAAAGATGAAGTTATTTTTAGAAATCATTTGATAAAGAAAATACCATTTTTAATTAAAGTACAATATCGAAGGAATCATTACCTTTAATACGAGAAATTAATAAATCAAAACATAGTAGAAATTCCTTTTTAAGTAAAGTACAACCTCAAACGGTTTAAGGAAACTTTAGTTGAGAAATCAATTGAGTTAAAAATGTAACAATTCTTGAAATTTGAAGTATTGGACATATTAAAAAAAATAAGGCAAGATATTGTAAACACTATGGATTCCAACACAAAGGATCACAACAGTAAAGGGATCTAAACAGTTAATACACTTGAATTGTTAATAACAATAAACACAGCAAACAGAAAGTGCATGGCATCACCCTTCGTGCTTTAACACTCTCTCACCAAAACAATACACGGCATCACCCTTCGTACTTTAACACTCTCTTACCAAAACAATACACGACATCACCCTTCGTGCTTTACACTCTTCCTCACCCAAGCAACAAACACAAGGCAAATAGGGTAAGAGAATCTATAACATCGAAATAAAATCAAGTAATAATGGAAAATCAGTAAATAAACGTACATGACAACACAACTCAATTAGAATCAGGAAAAAAATCAAGGACAAGTGCACGACATCACCCGTCGTGCTTTTACTCTAGTCCTCACCGTAAGGATCAATATAAACTACACATCATCACCCTTCATGCTTTACACTCTTCCTCACCATAAAATCAATATAATCGGCATGGAATTTTACATCGTGCGGCACGGCATCACCCTTCGTGCTTTACACTCTTCCTCACAAAATCATACACAGCATCACCCTTCGTGCTTTAACACTTTTCCTCAACCAAACAACAATCGCAAGAAATAAGGGCAAGGAAATAAATGAAATCACAATAAAATCTCGGTAAGGGAACAATAGTACAACAATCAAATCCCGACAAGGGAAACAACATCAAAACAATAATCAAAGGGTTACTAATGACCTAACTAACCAGCAAATCAATAATAAGCTTCCCTTAACCAAAAATCTCAACCAAAATCTTTCTTTAAGATTTGGAAATCCTTCCACACATAAGCATGCCATCCAAATGGCAAAGGAAAAAGATAACAATGGACAAATGTCCTCCAACCTTGAGCAAGCAATAGATACTACATCCATGGAAGATCAGCCTATAAAACCAAACATTGGGCACCCAAACGCCATGCAAAAGGCAGCCCCAATCATTACCCTATCAACCAATCCCTCACATACCACCAATAGCCCCCCTCCCATGCCTGACTTAGACCCATTAAGTACCCAACCCTCTATCCAACATGCCCAGAATACCTTCAACCTTGAGAAGAAGGTACAAGCTCCTTCAAATTCTACGCCAACATAGAACCCAATCCATGGAAAACCTTCCGCCACTACCCCCACAACCAGAAAACCCACAGTTCATATACATCCAACTATCATAAGCAGAGGACTACCAACCTGTGTCGTGGATGGAGATGGGCCTGATGGGTCATATATGCTCGTTCAATATCCAAATAAATGGTCAGGACTCGATCATCATACTTCACGACACTAAGTACCTAGCCCAACTGGTAACGGAAGGCATGATGTTGGCCATGGACAATTATCTTAACCAGGTTTGAATCAACAATATCCTTCAACCCTTAGCGCCTTCAATGAACCCCCAACTAGTGCATGCAATGAGAAACCAATGGAACTTGCCACCGCACTTCAACCAATCTACCCATAGAATGCTCTCCTAGACATGCCTTTCTTCCTTCCAGAGACATTAACCCAACTCAATCCTATATTCCTTCCATGAGAACAATCTCAGCCAGTCCAGGAGCCACTAGTTCCTCCACCTCACCAACAACCTCCACCGCCAAGTCCAAGAATGGTCATTTGTCCATCACACATTAACATACTTCAACTTCCCTCTAAAATTCAAAAAACTGCTTTTAAAACTGTATATCAACAAGCTCCATAGCAGTTCTAGTTAATGGTTCCATTACTACCTTCTTCGAACCAAGCCGGGGAATCATGCAAGGGGATCCTATATCCCCCTATATCTTTATCCTTGTCTAGAAATGCTGTCAAGATACATAAACTATCAAGTTGATATTAGGAATTGGGATCCAATAACCATAGGAAAAAGAAGTCCAAAATTCTCTCACTTATTCTTTGCGGATGATCTTACCCTTATGGCCAAGGTCAATATGAAATAATGCCATGCCATCCAGAAATGATTAGAACTTTTTTGTGACCTATCAGGGCAATGTATTAACACTACTAAATCAAAAATTATCTTTTCCAACAATTGTCCCCAAACTCTCATTAAGGAGATTACCAATAGGTTGGGTATTACAAAAAGTGATTCCTTTGGCACCTACCTAGGTTTTCCTATACTAAACAAATACCCTAGGCCAAAGGACTACCAATTCATAATTGACAGAATGAGAGCCAAACTAGCGGCATGGAAAATGAAATTCATTAATGTAGCTGGACGGACAACCCTATCCCTCTCTTGCTTGAACTTAATCCCAAACCATTATATGCAATACACTTTACTCCCTACAAAGATTCTTAACAAAATTAATAAAGTACAAAGGGACTTCAAATGGGGAACTACCAATGAGAGGAAAAGAATTCACCTCATCAAATGGTCTACTATTTGTCAACCAAAAAGCAAGGGAGGCCTTGGACTCTACAGTGCAAAGGACAAGAATCTATGCACTCTTGCTAGCCTAGTATGGAGAATCCTTACTAACGCTACTACTACATGGGCAAACCTAATCATTACTTCATATGCAAATAGTTATGCCAAAAATAAAAGTTCTTTCATTTGGAAAAGCATTCAAAAAAGTTGGGATTTATGTTCCAAAGGTATTATTTGGTCATCCCACCATTAATCAAACATGGACATTTGGGAAACCTATTGGATTCCGAATTTAGGAGATCTTAGGAAAATAATAGAAGGCCCCCTACTAAATACGGATTACTCACTAAAAATAAATGACATCTTTGATGGTAAAAATTGGAACTTTAACAATATATCCTACAACATTCCTAATGAAATCAAGGATAACATCTCCAAGGTTAAAATCCGTCTCAAAAGATCAAATAGTGACATTCCAATATGGTCTCTCACTGCAAAAAGTGTCTTTACGACCAAAACTTGCTACACTATCATGGAATCTAATGCAGACATGCAAATTAATTTTAAATGGATTTGGGATCTAACATGTCCAAATAAAATTAAGTTCTTTCTATGACAATGCCTCCATAACAAGATTCCTTGTAGAAAATACCTAGCAAAAATCGGTTTAAATATTGACCCAGCATGCCCTATATGCAAATGTCATGAAGAAGAATCCATAATCCACATTTTCTTTAACTGCAAAGCCATTAAATATTTTGGGACAGTATTGGATGGCAAAACTTCTATAAAGAGCAGGGTGATCACTGGCTCATTCAGCTAAAAAGTTTGGCTACCCGATTAAAAACAACTTTATAAATTGGAATCTCTTTTTTCCTTTTGCTATCTGGCACATTTAGTTAAATAGGAATAACAACAACCAAAACAATACGGAAAACCATATCAATATTAACCATATTATTGCTAGGGCCACTGAATTTCTTCTCCTAATTGAAAAAAGTATACTCAATTCTCCAAAAATCCACATCAATATTAAATGGCATAGACCTCCAAAGGGATGGTTCAAAATAAACATAGATGCTAGCTTCAACAAAAACACTCAAAAATGTGGACTGGGTGGTGTAATCAGAAATGCCAATGGGCACTGGATAATTGGCTTTGCAAAACCAGCTCATGCTCGTGGATCATTACATGCTGAAATCAAAGCACTCCTAGTGGGACTTAAAACAGCTCATATTTGGGGAATATTCCCTCTCCAAATAGAAACATACTCGACGGAGTTAATCCTATCAATCCAACAAGGCAATAGACTTTATGATAACATTGTCAACAAATGCAGGTTATTAATGCACCAACCGAAGAAGGTAACCATCCAGCACGAGTTTAGGCAAGGGAATAGGGCAGCTCATCAAATGGCAAAGAAGGCAACTGCTGATCTAATGAAGGAGAAGAAAGTTTTTGTGGAACCACCATATGATGTAAAATATTTTGTGGAAAGTGACTTACTTGAACAATATGTTTTTGGAAAATTCTTATCTTATGATGCTTGCAAAAATTTAGCAAGCCTAGGTAACCAAAGTGTCCTATGTGACACAAACTATGAAAGTCATGTACTGCATGTTCCTTAGTTATTAATATATATATTTTCTGTTTGCTCAAAAAAAGAATACTTAATAAGACTCATAAACAAAAGGTTACTTAGCAAGTAAAAATGTATATGTAAATTAATTAAAGAAAATGTTAATAGCAAGTTTGCTGTGAAAGAAAGATATTTATTAGTTTTGACTCTGCAGAATATTGTACAAAATAATTACTAGAAAAAGAGTAGCTGAATATTTTAACAATAATGATCAGCTGCCACATATAGGTATATATACTTGTGTCTACAAATGCAACAATAAATTAGCTATATTTATATTTTCTTACATGTTAGTTTTAAAAGAAAATACACCTATCATGCTAATTGGAAATTTGAACCCTTCAAATATCTTATGCAATGGTCCAATGATAATTTGTGGAGAATTTAACAAATAATGTCACACAAAAATTATATATGTATCTAATTAAACTTTGATTGCTCATCTTCGTGGGTTCAGACGACATCATATCATCTTGACCGCAACAAACAAGAGACTACATAATATCTATATTGATCATTCACAGAAACTTGTACTTTATTCCTACATGTATAATTATTTACTCAATACTTTATTTTAATGATAGGAGAATTATTTTACAAAATTGTGTACTATATAACTTGGCATACATGTGTGTGTGTGTGTGTGTGTGTGTGTGTGTGTGTGTGTGTATATATATATATATATATATATATATATATATATATATATATATATATATATATAATTTCGATCGCGGACCAGTTTTGGTCAAAATAGCAAGGCTAGCCGGTTTTCGGATTGGTCATTCAAAAATAGCCACTATTTTGCTGCAACACGGAAAGTTCCAGCATAATATACTGGAGACCGGTGCACCTATGTATGAACTTCCAGCATATTATGCTAGAACTCCAACACGCGGAAAGTTCCAGCATAATATACTGGAGATTGGAGAACCTGTGTATGAACTTTCAGTATATTATGCTAGACCGGTATATTATATTGGAACTCCAGTATATTGTTCTTGACATCCAACATACTTATGCTGGAACTCTAGTATAATATGTTGGTGTATTTTTCGAATTTTGAACAGTGTTTTCATTTAGATTTATATTTACATGAAAAAGTGGCTAAATTTTGATTACTTTTGAAACTGTGGCTATTTTTAAATGACCATTTGTAAATCTGGCTATTTTTGAATTTCTCCCAAATAGTGATCTCTACTCTTTTTTAAGGGGTTTTGGCATGGTATAACAACATACTCATATAATTGGCAGAAAATAGCCTTAATTATAAATATTGGCATCAAATAGCCAATAAATGTATATCACAATAATAATATATATATATCACAATTGTAACCCGCGTATATCTCTATGTATATCAGTGATATCTCATGTATATTATGTGTATCTGTGTATATCCATGAAACTTTGTGTTATATACATGATATACAATGTGATATACACGGGCGCCCATAAAAAAATTCTGTTGTATACACGATATAAAAAGTGATATACACAGACGTCCTTAAAAAAACCGTGTGTGATATTCACTGATGTACACGATATACAACGTGATGTACACATGTCGTAGTTAGATTTATAGGTCCGATTTTTTACCTGAAACTAGTCTAAATCACTTCTAATCTTGCTCAAATTTTGTATATAGCCTCGTTTAGGTATTTTCAACCAATTTCATTACACTCACTCATTCAATCCAACCAAAAAATAGAAGAGAGAAGAAAAACAAAGTTGAAATATATTTTTTCTCTCTTAATTTTTGCTAATCTTGCTCAAATTTTGTATATAGCCTCGTTTAGATATTTTCAACCAATTTCAATCACACCCACTCATTCAATCCAACCAAAAAAAAGAAGAGAGAAGAAAAATAAAGTTGAAATATATTTTTTTTGCAAGAATTTTTGCTAAACTATGAGAGCAAAAGAGAAGAAATAAAAGAAGAAATACAGGGCGAGAAAAGGGGAGGGAAGCCAAAATAAGCGTGTAATTTTTTTTGAGAGAGAATATAAAAGAGAATAGTTTTTTTAAGATTTGGCTATATAATGCCAATTGTTTGGGGCTATCTTTGCGAAACCTAATATAAGGCTAAAAAATTGTCAATTTTTGTTATGTATTATTATATGATGCCAATTTTTCCTTTTTTAATTAACCAAAAAACATTTTGGCCCATTTGAAAGGATTGGATCCTGGCCCAAAACTAACCTGCCCTTCTTCGTAAGTCGAGGACAACAAAACCTAAACCCTAGCCATTTACAAATAACCCATTGCTGAACCGACTATTGGTCCTCCATTTTTTGCCACTCTTACAGCGGCGAAGTAGATCTTCGTGTTATCTTCCGCTCACCGAATCAAAGTGTAAGCGATTCTTATCTCACCTCCATTCAGATGTTATCCTTTCTATCTGCCTAAGAAACATTTTTTTCAAAACCTTTTTTCATAATGATTTTTAATGCCGCCATTTTATTTTATTTTATTGGAATATGAGCTATGTTTGATCTCATTGCTGTTACTACTTCCATCTTTTGGTTGTTAGATAAAAAAAATGTAAAGTTTCGGAGAGAACCCTAGATTACTTTTGCTGAAATATATTTTGATTTTCTTATTTAGTGACACCTGTTGGAGTGATTTGATACTATCTTGTTGGAGGTTAAGCGTGACTCTTATGCTGTGCTTTTTATGGTCCATTGAAGTTGGACCACTAATAAATTGTGTTCGATTGCCTTGAAATATAAAAATGTTGGAATTTGGGAGTAATGAAGACAGTAAAATTGAGTTAATATCACTCCAATTGCCGTTACACAAGTAATTACTAGTAGTATTTTTGGCCAGTAATTATTCTAAGAGACTTTCTTTTTATTTAGTAAGATACGTTGTCTTGGTTCTGTAACATGGATCATTTCAAATTTGGCTTTTAAGAATATCTGATGTTTTGACTGTGTGGATTTTGTTTCTTATTATTTGAGGCGTTGAATAAAGAAAGTGTTGTATTTGGAGTTTGTATTTGAATGGTACTTATGGTGTTTGTGAAGCTGTGTATTGGTTATTGTTGTGTTGTCTTCTCTTGAATCCTCACTAGGGTGTAACTGTTTTGTCATCCTTTCTGCAGTTTCCTGGTCCTCTCCTGCTCTATAATTACTAATGAAAGTGACTAGTTTTTTTTTCTTTAATTAGTGGTGTTTGAGGGTATCTTTGCTCCTTCCAATTTGATTCTTTTCGGTTTTGGAGTTTTGGAGCTATTTTTGTTGTCACTCTTTAGAAAATTCTCTTGATTACTGTTTGCATTTGACACAGGAAATAATGGTTAGGGTTAGTGTGCTGAATGATGCTCTCAAGAGCATGTACAATGCTGAAAAGAGGGGAAAGCGTCAGGTCATGATTCGACCTTCCTCAAAAGTCATCATCAAGTTCCTCATTGTCATGCAAAAGCATGGTATGTTAGTTTTTTGCTTTATGCACTGTCTGCATTACCTGGTCATATTCTCACTCATGGTATCCGTGTGTAGGTTACATTGGAGAATTTGAGTATGTCGATGATCATAGGTCTGGAAAGATAGTTGTTGAGCTGAATGGAAGGTTAAACAAGTGTGGTGTCATTAGTCCTCGCTTTGATGTTGGAGTAAAGGAGATTGAAGGATGGACTGCTAGATTACTCCCTTCCCGTCAGGTACAGTGATTAATATATTCACTTTGTTCCTCTAAACAATATATGGAACTCCGTTTCTGGTCATCGCCAAATTAGGGCTTCTATTCTTTAGCTTCCTGGATTGATTGTAGGGATGAATGTTTAGTTATGGTCATATAAGCTTGTGAATTAAACATTTTTAAAGTTTGGCTTTGTTACTTTTTTGATCAATCATGATTTGCTTAATGCTACTATACCTTTTTGGTTCGTCTTAAGCGTTAATGCTCATAAAGGCCCTTACATTTTTTAATGTCTCAGAGCAAATGCTCTTTGTAGATGCTAGTAGTTGAGGCTCTCCTGTAAAATAACTTCTGCCTATCCAAAGGAGCAATCTTATGTCATATTGCCATGGCTAGAAGTGTTCTCGAGATTGCTCTTTGTGACCGGTCATGGAAATTGTGGTTCTTTGAAGTTGTATTTGAACAATTCTATTGTGGATTTGAAACCCCCTCATATATGAGTTGAGATAGTAAACAAGTAAAACTTGAGATTTTGTCTGCACTCCATGGATGAAATAAGAGTCTTAGTTGTTAGTTAGGCATACCCTGTTTATGTTTATGTTTTTGTTCTGTTTCTTACATGTTTTTTTTGAACTTGCAGTTCGGGTACATTGTGCTGACAACTTCCGCTGGTATCATGGACCATGAGGAGGCCCGCCGAAAGAATGTTGGTGGAAAAGTTCTCGGTTTCTTTTATTGAGTTTGTTATGTTGACAAGGATGAAAACTTCGTTTCTGCTGTTTGTTGGCTTTTTACAGTAAATTAGCTACTTTTTTGTTGGGTTCATATCAATTTTAGTAGGGATTTTATTGAAATTTTGGAGACAATTATCAGCATTTGTTGACAAAAGATGTTGATGCTTTTTGTGAACTGTGTGGTATGTCTAATGACATCCTGGTTTGTTGGCGACGTGCATGTTTGTGCTTTTAATATGGCGATGGCAGTTTAGTAGCTTTTTAGTTCGTCTTTTAGGCTTAAATCTAATACATCCTCAAGAGTACATAGAAGGCAAAGGTAAGTTGTAGTTGTCTTCTTCTTGTCTTGACAACTTCCAGAGAACTTCCAAAATTTCCAGTATGCTTCCGTGTAAATGTTATTTTTCAGGTCAAGGTGCCAAGAAAGGAAGTGAATTTATTGTTAGAATCCATGTTCTCTATCTGAGTATTTTTCCTCATCTTCCTCAATATATAGCAAATACAACCTCTCTTTTTCATATCAGAACCAATATATTTGAATCCTAATTAGTGTGCCCTCCTAGTGCTCGAAACTGTAATTGTAGATTTTGCATTTTTGAAACCGGTAAATGTGCAGGCATAACATGATTAAATCGCTTTACTTCAGAGACCCATTCACCTCTCTATCATTCCAAAATCTATTTTTGTCTTATGCTCAAATGTAGTTCTAAATGGGGTGCAAGAGCACAAAAAATGAAGGAAAGGCAAAATATTATTTTTCTTCGTGGTATCTAGTATTAGTTCAAAATGGTGTTCAAGCATAGAAATGATAAAGCAAAGAGAATTTTCTTCAAGGTACTTAGTTGTAACGACTTGTGCTATAACACAGTTGAAAGGAGATTTAAAGAAGGATATGTTTTTTCTATTTTCATCTGTAAATTTTGAGTTGTTTTTGAATATCAGATGATTAAGGATACAATAAGCGTTCACGCAGAAGATATTTTTTTTCTTCCAAAATCAACTTTTCGACAAGATAGTATGTATATGTATCCTAAAAAATTCTAAATATTCTCTGCTAATGTTAATAGCTCTTTGGAAAAGAACTTTTATTCTAAGAATGAATATTACTGGAGTAGTATTTTTCAACTATCAAATTATCACATCCTTAAACCCTTTCCCATGATTTTCTTCTCTCTTCCGCAAAAAATTATTTTGCGCGACAGTTGACCGTTTAAGAACTTAAAATAACTAATGAAAGAATGAAATAACCATTTTATTTGTAAGTGTCCAAAAGAAAAAGAATATTTCCCGTTCGCATTACTCATTTATGTAAATACTAGTGGGAAATCGCCTGTGCTAAGCACGGGCCCGAAAACTCATTTTTATTTTGTGTGCTTTGATTACAAGTCAAATCTTATACTGAACAACGTAGCAAGAGTAACAACTCACCATCCTTGAGGATGATAATAAACTAAGAAGATAGCTATCTAGCTTGGTAATCAGAATCGTCGTAGATATTGAACAAAACTGAGGCAATGACGCAATTCTTGATAGATTCAACAACAAATCGCCTACCGAATCTTTTCTTGACATTTATGGAGTTGGATCTTTGATTTATCCTCTGCTGCAGTAGAATCTTCAACCTTCTTTCCACTTGTTGCTATGGAAAAGAAATTTGATCAATCCATCAGTTCTCTTTCCTCCAACCGCAACACCGACACAGTTATCACTCTTATTAAGTGTAATAGGATGCTTCTGAAGAAGACAACACATAGAATTGACCCTTGTCATGAGGGATTTCTCATCTGATGCTGGCATATTTTAAGTGTCACTAAACAAGCACCTCGAAATCTCCTCTTCAATTGACAGCTTTTTGGTATTTCAGTTTTTTGATAAGAGTTAAAGGTAAAACGTATGAAATTAATAAGGTTTGTGAAGGTGAAAGTACATCGGCAAAATAGAAATCTCAAATGCTAAATTACAGTAAGATGTTAAATTCATGCGTTTCTTGTAATCAACTATCATTCCCACAAAGACAAGTACATTGATTAAGCAAAACAACGGCCACAGTTAGTAGATGGGTAGTCTCATGAGATGTATATTTTTCACACACAGCTTCGCCCCAATATATAGAGCTTAGACATGCCGTGCAAGCTACATCAAAGATTTATGATGATAAAAGACAATAATAGCACTTAATAGAGACGTCGATGTGCTAAATTAGATAAGATGATATATGAGGGGCAGGAATGCAAAGATGTTTTTCACCTTAGTCATATTGAGCAAACATCTTGCATTGTAGTAATGGTTGTTATTACTTGTCCAGATTGAAGTGTTTCCGCAAAAGCGTTGAAATATGTGAAGCATATCCCAATATGAAAATGAAGCTGGAGAGCAAAAATGAGGAAGTGTGTGTTGAAGTTTGGCAAAATGCCAAAGTCCCACATTGGTTGGGAGTTAAGTTTGGGGGGGATTTTTCCCCTATAAAAGAAGGCCTAATGTTTAGGATTGAAACACACCTCTCATTTGCCTTCTCATCTGTTTAAGACATTTGTATCTTCTCTCTTTAGTATTATTTCACTTGTATTTTGGAGTGAAATAAAATATTGGTTGTGTCCGAGGAGTAGGCAAAATTAGCCGAACCTCGTAAATTCTGGTGTTCCCTTTATTGTTGCTTTATTGTCTTATTTATTATTTGGTGGCTGTCATAATTTTGGTATAGTAGTTGTGACTTATTCACACTATATACATTTGGCTTCCGCAACAATTGGTATCAGAGCCAAGGTACTGTCTAAGTATGCTCTGTGGTTGCAGCATAGTCTGATCTTCCACATCAGAAAAGATTTATCTTGGTAACTGAGTCAAGGTTCTGTCTGAGTATGCTCTGTGGTTGCAGCTTAGTCTGATCTTCCACACCAGAAAGGAAATAATCTTGATTTGTGTCGTCAGCTATTAAATAATATTTGTGTCAAAGATGGGAGACAATAAACAAGAAGAATCTACATCAAGTGTCAACAATACGTCATCATTGGCATCTTCGCTTATGACAAGAATTGTGTCAAATGCGAAATTTGCGGTCGAAATATTTGACGGGTCCGGACATTTTGGGATGTGGCAAGGCGAGGTTCTAGATGTCCTTTTTTCAACAAGGGCTAGATCTGGCCATTGAAGAAAAAAAACCAGATGTTATTGGAGAAGAAGATTGGAGAATTATCAACCGTGTTGCTTGCGGTACCATTCGATCCTACCTTGCTAGAGAGCAGAAATATCCATACACAAAGGAAACTTCTGCAAGTAAATTATGGAAAGCACTGGAGGATAAATTTTTGAAGAAAAACAGTCAAAATAAATTGTACATGAAGAAGAGACTGTTTCACTTCACCTATGTTCCTGGTACCACGATGAATGAACATATCACCAGTTTCAATAAGTTGGTTACAGATTTGCAAAATATGGATACAACTTATGATGATGGTGACTTGGCCTTGATGTTGTTGGCGTCACTTCCTGATGAGTACGAGCACCTTGAAACTACTCTACTCCATGGAAATGACGAAGTTTCTCTCAGAGAAGTTTGTTCGGCTTTGTACAGCTATGAACAAAGAAAGCGAGAAAAACAGAAGGGCGGAGAAGGAGAAGCACTATTTGTGAGGGGTCGTCCTCAAAATCAAACGAGGACAAAGAAGGGAAGATCCAAGTCAAGATCCAGACCCAGCAAAGATGAATGTGCCTTTTGTCGAGAAAAAGGGCACTGGAAGAAAGACTGTCCGAAGTTGAAGAATAAGGCCAAACATAACAATGGAAAGGCCATTATGGATTCAAATGTAGCTGATTGTGATGATTCAGACTTCTCATTAGTTACAACAGAGTCATCAACATCATCAGACATATGGTTGATGGACTCGGCTTGTAGCTATCATATGTGTCCCAACAGGGACTGGTTCGTGGAATTTCAAGAAGGAGAATATGGAGTCATCCACACAGCGGATAACAGCCCTCTTACCTCATATGGCATTGGTTCAATACGATTAAGGAACCATGATGGAATGATCAGAACATTGATAGATGTTCGATATGTACCGGATTTGAAGAAGAATCTCATCTCTGTGGGAGCCCTAGAATCAAAAGGGTTCAAAATCATTGCAGAAAATGGAGTGATGAGAGTATGCTCCGGTGCACTAGTGGTAATGAAGGCTAATCGGAAGAATAATAATATGTACCGCTATCGTGGCAGTACAATTATTGGGACAGCGACAGTAACATCCAGTGACGACAAAGAGGCAGAAGCAACCAAGCTATGGCACATGCGCTTGGGACATGCTGGAGGAAAATCCTTGAAAACTCTATCAGATCAAGGATTGTTAAAAGGAGTAAAGGCTTGCAACTTGGAGTTTTGTGAGCATTGTGTTAAAGGGAAACAGACAAGGGTTAAATTTGGTACAGCGATCCATAATACTAAAGGCATTTTGGATTATGTACACTCTGATGTTTGGGGTCCTTCCAAAACACCTTCATTGGGTGGGAAGCACTATTTTGTAACCTTTGTTGATGATTTTTCCCGAAGAGTATGGGTGTATACAATGAAGAGCAAAGATGAAGTGTTGGGAATTTTTCTCAAATGGAAGACGATGGTGGAGAATCAGACAGGCAGGAGAATCAAGTGTATTCGCACAGACAATGGAGGTGAATACAAAAATGATCATTTCAATAAGGTCTGTGAAAATGATGGCATCGTCCGACACTTCACTGTTAGACATACACCACAACAGAATGGAGTGGCAGAACGTATGAACCGGACCTTGCTGGAGAAGGTACGGTGTATGTTGTCCAATGCTGGCTTGGGCAAAGAATTTTGGGCTGAGGCAATTACATATGCATGCCACCTCATTAATCGTCTACCATCTGCTGCTATTGATGGCAAAACACCATTTGAAAAATGGTACGGAAAACCTGCTGTAGATTATAACTCTTTGCACGTGTTTGGCTCAACTGCATATTATCATGTGACGGAGTCAAAATTGGATCCAAGGGCAAAGAAGGCTATTTTTATGGGAATTACTTCTGGAGTCAAAGGATATCGCTTATGGTGTCCTATGACAAAGAAAGTAATATTCAGCAGAGATGTTACCTTTGATGAATTTGCTATGGTAAATAAGGTAACAGAAGATACCAAACAAAATGAAGGTGCTTCTAAGCAGGTGGAGTTTGAGGGAAAATTTATTTTTCCTACACAAGAAGCAGAGGAGGAAACAAATGAAGATTACCCTCTGGAAGGAGAGCCAGTAGAGGAGATTCCAACTCAGGAATCTCAACAACAACTTGAATCAATAGCAACCAGCAGGCCAAAAAGAACAATAACGAAACCTGTTCGTCTCATAGAGACGGTTGCTTGTGCAACCTCAATTGTAGCTGATGATGTTCCTACTACTTATAAAGACGCTGTTCAAAGTTCAGAAGAAGATAAGTGGAGGATTGCCATGAATGATGAGATACAGTCCCTTCATCAGAATCATACATGGAGATTGGCCAATCTCCCGAAGGGAAAGAAAGCAATTGGGTGCAAATGGGTATTTGCAAAGAAGGAAGGATTTCCTAATCAAGTAGATGTTCGCTACAAAGCAAGATTGGTGGCCAAAGGATATGCTCAAAAGGAGGGAATTGATTACAATGAAGTGTTTTCTCCAGTTGTAAAACATTCCTCCATTAGAATTATGTTGGCTTTGGTAGCACAATTGGATTTGGAACTAGTTCAGATGGATGTAAAAACTGCGTTTTTACATGGAAACTTGGAGGAGGAAATCTACATGACTCAGCCAGAAGGATTCAAAGTTGCTGGAAAAGAAAATATGGTGTGCAAACTTGAAAAATCGTTGTACGGATTGAAACAATCTTCTAGACAATGGTACAAGCGATTTGACAAGTTTATGTTGCGGCAAGGGTACAAGAGAAGCAAATACGATCATTGTGTGTATTTGCACAAGCTTAAAGATGATTCCTTTGTATATCTTCTCCTATATGTTGATGATATGTTGATAGCTTCCAAGAATTCGGAAGAAATTGATAAGTTGAAGATTCAACTGAAGAAGGAGTTCGAGATGAAGGATTTGGGTGAGGCAAAGAAAATTCTTGGCATGGAGATAATTAGAGATAGACGTTCAAAGAAACTCTGTTTATCTCAAAAGGAATATTTGAAGAGAGTACTTCAACGTTTTGGCATAGATGACAAGACTAAGCCAGTTAGTACTCCACTTGCTTCCCATTTTAAGCTAAGTACTACTATGTCGCCAATGGATGAAGCTGAACGAGAGTATATGTCAAAGGTACCATACGCAAATGCTGTTGGTAGCTTGATGTATGCAATGGTTTGCACAAGGCCTGACATTTCACAAGCTGTTGGAGTTATTAGCAGATATATGCACAATCCAGGGAAGGAGCATTGGCAAGCTGTGAAGTGGAATCTACGGTATATTCATAATACTGTAGATGTCGGGTTAGTTTTTGAGCAGGAAGACAATCAGTTTGTAGTTGGATATTGTGACTCAGATTTTGCGGGTGATATGGACAAACGAAGATCAACTACTGGTTATGTGTTTACTTTTGCAAAGGCACCAGTTAGTTGGAAGTCTACTTTGCAGTCAACAGTTGCTTTGTCTACAACAGAGGCAGAGTACATGGCTATTACAGATGTTGTGAAAGAGGCAATTTGGCTTCAAGGATTGCTAAAGGAGCTTGGTGTTGAACAAAAAGGTATCACAATTTTTTGTGATAGTCAAAGTGCTATTCAATTAGCGAAGAACCAAGTTTATCATGCAAGGACGAAGCACATTGATGTTCGGTATCATTTCGTACGAGAAATCATAGAAGAAGGTGGAGTCACAGTGAAGAAAATTCATACTACAGAGAATCCTGCTGATATGCTGACAAAGGTGGTGACTGCGGTCAAGTTTCAACATTGTTTGGATTTGATCAACATTGTTGAACACTGAAGATTGAAGATGAAGACACAACCAAAATTTGTTATTGAGAGAGAATTGAAAATGTGGAATTTTGCCAAGGTGGAGATTTGTTGAAGTTTGGCAAAATGCCAAAGTCCCACATTGGTTGGGAGTTAAGTTTGGGGGGATTTTTCCCCTATAAAAGAAGGCCTAATGTTTAGGATTGAAACACACCTCTCATTTGCCTTCTCATCTGTTTAAGACATTTGTATCTTCTCTCTTTAGTATTATTTCACTTGTATTTTGGAGTGAAATAAAATATTGGTTGTGTCCGAGGAGTAGGCAAAATTAGCCGAACCTCGTAAATTCTGGTGTTCCCTTTATTGTTGCTTTATTGTCTTATTTATTATTTGGTGGCTGTCATAATTTTGGTATAGTAGTTGTGACTTATTCACACTATATACATTTGGCTTCCGCAACAGTGTGTTCATGAATTGTTTACGATTACAATATCTATGTACCAACTAAATTAAAGAAGACAAGTTTTAGTCATTCAACTATTTAATTTATGTTCGTTTGTCTTAAGAGATAATACAAATGTAGTACTACTCTATAAATTCTAGTTTTATAAATGAGTTTTTGTTCTTTATTAAAAAAGGTCGACAAATATGTGAACAGAGCATTGAGAGAAAATTAAAAGAGAGAGAAACGAAAAGATTTTTCCAATGTCCTCCATTTCGATTTTTTCTTTATGTAAAATATTTATGGCGTTTCATGTTTTCCTCACAAGAGGACTAAATTGTTGTATGAATGTTATTATTTCCTATGATAAAATTCCATAAAAGAAAGAAACCTAAACTAATACAAATGAGTCAGTTGCTAACTTGAGATATAAGCAGAAGTGTCAAAATAGTAGAAGACAATTCTAGTAATGAACAATCCCATATGACGGTGTCTTTCATTTGCTCCAATTTATATTTCCTAGTCTAGGAAATCGTAATGTAACACAATATTATCTGACGCAGATGCTACCTGGCATGGTAGCAAGTTCTCGTCGAGCAGTCTCACCATAGGATTAAATTCAACGCCAAGTAATCTACAACAGGATCCCTTGTGGAAGAAACTTTTGGTTAAACTATCACTCTGAATTATCTAGACAACCTTGTCCCAGTTCTTGTTCCCATGCAACGGTTTTACATGCCAATCATATCTCATACTCTCGTTCTCTTGAGCGGGCCTTGGTTAATAATAGGATCAATTGGAGACAGCTGAGTCTCCACCTGCTGCAAAGAAAAAAACAAGTATCACTCAGTTTTAGTACTTGTTGTATTGAATTTTAAGACGAACAGAGTCGTTAATGAAGTGTGCGAAAACAAATAAAATTTCAGATACTCCCAGGATAACTACTTCACAACCCAAATCAAGCTCCTTAATTCAAAGGTTAGCTACCTCATGCTTTAAGATAAACGGGACAAGGATAGTAGCGGGTTTATCTAAGGGTACTAAGAAATCCATTGGGAAATACTACAGTTATGGTGTTAAGGCATTTTACATTATGTTGTAGAGAGGCTAGGATGTGATCAATTTGCTTAAGTTCCTTGAAGTTAATAGTCTCTTCAGCGGGCTTAGTTTCAGATGTTGGACTCTCATTTTCAAAATCCTCTGCATAAGAAATTTATAGTGAAAATTTACACTTTCCAATGGCTGCTATTTACTTGCAAAAAGGTCAAAGAAATTTGAAAAGTGATGTAAAAGCTACCACGGCTCAAACGAAGAGGAGTACATGATTGAATCTTGAAATTGTCGCCCTGCCTATTCTTCTAAGTTTTTGTATGCTACCTGTGTGTTGATGCCCTTTTCATTATCTTTAACCTATAGCAATATTTTTTTGTGATAACTAATTCCGTATATTAAGAAAAAATATATAGCAATATGAAAAGCATGACATTCTTTACCACCACAAGGTATTCATACCTATTGAAGTATTGGTGACTTACCTGACTCACTTATCTAATATGCTCAAAAATCTAGAAAAATGGTGTATGCTATGAATGCAGCCCAAAAACAGAGTAAGATAATTTATTTGCTGCAAGGTATTCATTCAAGAAAGAAAAATTACTAAGCACTGACTCTTTTTCTTCTTCTTCTTCTCATTAGTATGAACTTTGTTTCAGCAACAGAATAATTCAAATAAATACCCTTCTAACAACATCTAATGGTGATATATCAGGAATTAAAATGATGCAGCGAGAAACAGGAAAATATAGATGCACAAATCAACAGTCTAAAATACTAAGTAAAAAAGAAGAATCAGAATCATTGTCCAATTGAAAATTAGAGATTAAAAAAGTACATGGCAACCCTTACTCAAAATGCAACCAAAGAATGAAACCAAAGATAATAAAATACAGGAGCATGCATAAGAAATATAATAGAAAACCTGATTGAAGAGTTTTGTCAAACACCTATACAACAAAATTTATTAATATATTACACTTTCTCTGCAGGAATCCTTCTCTGTAAAGGGAAAACACAAATACCTAGCATATTATGAAGGACTGAAATAAATCAATAGAAGAAACACAAGATAAGAAGAAGATTACCCAGTAAAAAATACCAATAGACAGAGGGGAGGAGTGAGAGAGCAGAGGTAGGAAGAGAAGAGGCGGTGTTTGCAGATGGAGCTTTTCGTTTCAGGAAGTGTCGGGTTTATAGTAAGAGAAATGAAACATTAACTTAATGACCTATCTATACCATATATCAAACCTTATTACCCTCAATGTTTAAGGTTTGTGTTTATTATATTTAAGCATACCAAATTACCATTTCTATACCATAATTCAAATTAGGGATATAATTAAGGGTTCATTTATATTAGGCATAATTATAGGACTATCTTCCCACTTTCTCTTTCCTTTCATCTCAACTGTTCACAACACACACACAACTCACGATGCTCCTATGCTTTCTCTCGTTGATCATCCCCAACTGCCCACCACCGTCGAAGAATATCATATTTTCAGATTCACAAGAAAAGTTTAAATTCATTGATCCAACCGCTTGAATTTCCACTGGAAATAATAATGGCAGAGAGTTCGAAATTCTTTGACCTATTTTTTTTTGGGCAGTGGTTGAAGGTTACTGGTTAACACAGTCGATTGAAATTCGAAGAAGACATATTTCCAGAATTTGTAGATATTTTGTAGTCAAATTGTAGTCAAATTAGAAAAATTGTGGATAAATTGTAGACTGTTTTTTGCAGAAGATTTTGTAGAAGCTTTAGTCGTTTTGGATTTGTGAAAACAGAAAATAATGCATCTACAATCAGAATACAAATAATCTACAATTTATCTACAAGATATCTACAAAATAGATACATTGAATTTTAATATCCAAATTCTCATTTCAATTGTAGCATAATTCGCATTTTCGACATAATTGTAGAAGATTTGTAGAAGTTTTAGTCTTCCCATTCTACAATTCATCTACAATTTATCTACAATTTATCTATAATTCTACAATTTAACTACAATTTATCTACAATTTCTGGAAATACGTCTTCTTCTTCTTCTTCTTCTTCTTCTTCTTCTTCTTCTTCTTCTTCTTCTTCTTCTTCTTCTTCGAGTTTCAATCTAAAATTCAGTCAAAACCAAGTCTAATCTTCACCAAAACCCCTCAAAATTGAGATATAAACTCATAAACATATTCCGAATTATTTACAACAATACCCAATCCAAACAAATAATGATTTTTGAAAACCAAAATTTGAATTCAAAGCTTTCAAGCTTTTTAATGGCTATCAATGGTGGAAAATATATGAAAGAACAGATGAAGATGAAGATGAAGATGAAGAACAGAAATCTCCTTTTCGTTTGATTACTGGAGCTTCAGTAGCTTGCGTTTTTTGAGAATTGTAGTTGAGTGAGAGAAGAGAGATCTCTTTCTGTTGAGGAAGGAGAGAATTACGCAGCAATTCTAATTTGATGTTGACAGAATCACACGCAGATCTGGTGCCTTTATTTTAGCTTATTTTTTATGGAAAAATCTACCTATTTTTGGATTGGTATATAATTTGTAGTAAAAGTGTGGATTACACGGGTAAATAACAAATTATGAACATTTTTGGTAATAAGGTTTGATATATGGTATAGATAGGTAAAAATCCCTTAACTTAATACTTATCAACGTTGGGCTACACGTGTTGGGCTGCAAACACAAGCTATAAGATAATATTGGGCCAGGCAGACATGTTGACGGGGCATTTGCATCTATACCCGCTTATTGGATTACGTTTTAACTTGTTCCCGCTTTGCAAAAATAATTGCAAGCGTACCCATTTTTCGCGTAACTTCAGCATACGGGGCTGAAGTAGCAAAGGCAATCACACAAAACTTCATTATTCTAGTAGACGGGACTGAAGTAGCAAGTATGCTGAAGTTTTTGTTGTAATTACTGAACTTAAGCATAGTAGCTGAAGTATTGTTCTCTATTTGCTGAAGTTTTTGTTTGTAATTGCTGAAGTTTTTGTTTTTGTAACTGGCGAACTTCAACTCTAGAGCTGAAGTTTTTGTTTTGTAACTGACGAGTTTTTGTTTTTGTAATTGGGGAACTTCAGCTCTAGAGCTGAAGTTTTTGTTTGTAAATGGCGAACTTCAGCTCTAGAGCTGGAGTTTTTGTTTGTAACTGACGAACTTCAGTCTTCTTAGAGTTGAAGTTTTAACTGACTTTCCATATGATTCGAATGTTGAAAGTATTCACAAATATGTTTTTCTTTTGGGTAATCCAATTCACATGCTGCCTGCAATGACTTCTACTTCCCTATCTGAGGCAAGCCTCAAGACTTCCTCTTGAAAAATAATCCCCAATTCCCACCACCGCCAAAAGAAAGAGGAGGGAAGGGAAGGGGGACACAACGAAAAGCTAGTGGAGCTTTCATGGAACATGCTTAGAAGGCCAATTTAAATAGAAAAAGCAAAACAAACTCTACCTGATATAATTCACAACAATAATACAGGAGGAGAAAGAAGGATAAAGTTGTTTAAAAAGTGGGTACAAGTTAAAACTTTTTTTAAAAATGGGTATAGGTTAAATGGGGGCGACCAAATAGGGCGCCCCGTACAATTTTACCATGTTGACCATGACCGCCTGCTTATCCTCACTTATAGTATAGGAATAGATAGATATTATTTACAATTATTCTATTGGTTGACACTACATAAGATTCACATTTTCATTTAATTAAAGAAAACCTGTACTCGTCCAAACTTGGCATGAAATCTACAGTTATCTATCAAGATTCTTCAACAACTTTCTCAAGAACGGTAAGTGAGTAATTTTCAGTTTCTCTTTGGACAGTTCAAATTACAAAGACAAGGTGCAGAAAATATGCAAGAGAGCAAAATATTTTGCTGTAGGAAAAGCTCAAAAATATTACTAATAGTAGGGGTAGCAATTTGAGCCAAAACTCATCCAATTCGTTCAAAGATTAATAGATTGAGCTACAAATATTTTAGCTCATAGGTCTATTTAGTTTGAGCCCAAGTTAACTCATCATTTTGTATAGCCCATTCTGACACATGAAGTAGTCCAAATACAACTAATGAAGCTCACCCAAAACAAAAGATCTCAACCCAACTGAAGACTTGTCTGAATATTTAGTTAGTTGCCCCATCATTAGTTTCTGTATCTAAGTTTAGAAATGAGAATCAAGGTATTTAAGTTTTAATGTAATTATGACTAATTTTATAATTGAGTTATGGTGAAATTTACTTATTTAGAAATAATATAAAAAATATTTTTCAACTTATATATTTTAAATACTAATTTGTTATTTAAGAAAATATATTTTGATTCTCAAAATCATAATAGTATTTTTTTTTTTGGAAAGGATGGAGCAATTCTTAAGTGAGGAGTAGTGTTACATTGTTGAAAATAAATAATAAATACATAAATAGATATAAATCAAAGTTTGTATAGAAAATTGTCTGGATTGTTTTTCTCTAAAAAATTTAATCAATAAAGTTTTCTGAAAATTTTGTGTGGCCGGAAGGCTCTTTTCTAAATAAATTATTTATGGAACAATTCCAACATTAGGAAAAAAAATCAACTAGCCAAATCTTTAGCTAAATATTTAAAATTAGATATATAGCCATTCATCGTCTGTGCATGAAATGAATAAATTATGAAGAAGCTAAGAAAGTAGGGAGCATACATAGGTGTATAAAAGGTAAAAATCTTTGTTTATGCAAGATAAGCATGATTCTAAATAATGGGTCAACTTGGACGGATTGGGCTATGACCCATTGTTTATCCATCTTGATCCAGCCTATCTTAGCCCAAATATACTTTTGGGCTAAGTTGGGCAATGAACTATTTATTGACTCAATCCATTTTGACTCACCCAAATTTAACCCAACCCGCCCATTTGCCAACCCTTCTAATAGAAATATTACTCCGTTGTCACACTGGGCAGTCCACCAAAAAAACTGTGTTCATGGACAATTCTTGCTCTTGGTTCCCTAGGATTTTCTATCTTCTGTGTTTGAGTTGTAACAACTTGTTACTTGATTAAAGCACTCATGAGTCATGTCATTCAAAATTGTATGGGCCAAAAATTATCTTTAATATGATTAAATCATATCAACATTAAGAGGTCTTCATGGGTTGTCACGTGTTACTAGTATGACTTCAACAAAGGTCTATCCAAGGTCGAAATGCCCCTTAAGAGATGAAGGGCGGGGTCGATGAATCATTGAAGATCAATGCCGAGGAGTCATTGTAGATCAAGGTCGAGGTCGAGCATTCATCTTAAACAGAGTAAACGACTAGTTTTAGGATAAGACACTAAAGAGAATATTCTAGTGGATATTCTTTGTATCAGTACTATTACGGTTTTTAGGTATATGTTCCCTATTAATAGAAAGAGATAGAATGATCGGGGACATAAAATATTCACTTGTAAGAAAACACATTGACTTTCTCCAAAGAACCTAGTTTTGTTGCAAACATATAATATATACCTGTTTCTTGAGATTCTTGTCTAACTTCTCCCCATGATCCAAGAACGATCCGAATAATCAAAGGCTCATAAATTATTCATCATTGTCAGAAAGAATATCCTCAGATCTCACCCTTTTCGGGTTACTTACATGTTCTTCTTTACTTAAATGCCATTTATAGCTATTTATTATTATTTAATGTTATCTCCTAGCATTTTGGATTGTTGAACATTGCTAGTGTTATCGTCATTTATTACTAACTAAGTAATACACGTTCATCATACTACAAATTCGGTTAAAATATTTTTCGGACATTAATATTGGCTAAGATTGACTCTATTTTATCAAATCTAATTTTTTAAACCTAGATTTAAATTTTAGGTCAAACAATTTGGCACCGTCTGTGGGGATTTCTTAGCTAATCTTTCAGTTTCCATTAGATCTACGACTCACGTAATTTTGCTAACCTCACAAACCACAAAGTTTCATGTTGAGTTTTCCAGAGCCAACCCCGAAGGCATATTTCTCCAGATTGAGTTTCATGTTATACTTCCTTAGAATGTCGAAAGCTCCTTGGAGATGTTTTAGATGATCTCCTATATTTAAAAAATTAACTAACATGTCATCAATATATACTTTCATCGATTTCCATATCTGCTTTTCAAACATTTTATTAATGAGCTTCTAATAAGTGCTTCCAGCGTTCTTAAGCCCAAAAGATATCACATTGTAGAAATATGTGCCAAAGTTTGTGATGAAAGAAGTTTTTTCCTAATCTTACGGGTTTATTATAATCTGGTTATACCCGTAATAAGCATCGAGAAAACTCATTAGATCGTGTCTGGCTATAGCATCAATCATTTGATCAGTATTCGGCCTATGGTATTCATACCATAAACTGGGATCCCTCTGGCAAGGATCCGATCAGATTGACTTCGGGAATCGTGCTTCTTTGATATTTCTCATTGCCAAAACCAATTTTACCAGGCTGATGATAACCTATGATATGGGGAGTCTCGGGCCCCTGGCATCTCTTTCTCCTGCAACGGCTTGTTATTTGGCCGTGATCGGTTCTTCTGTTAGGAGAAAACCTATCTGATGACTGAAACCCTTTGCTGCTACGTCCATCGGTCCTCTCGCCTCTCGTGTGGTAAAAAAAGACATCTAGAGGACCGCCGATCTGCATCAAAGTCATTTTTACTTGTCCTGATTTTTGTCTCGAACCCGTCTCTTGGTCGATACCGATGAGTTGATCGTCTTCTATCATTATTTTTAACTCATAGTGGTTATGGACATCCGCCTATGTGGTTATGTGAAAATCAAGCAACTCTCCTTCAGTTTTTTGAGAGGCATCAAAACTCAGTGGGTTTAGACCCTTCGTGAATGCCTCCACTGCCCATCATCTGGAACCGCGAGTAGCAGCATCCTTTCTTTCTGGAACCGGATTACAAATTCTCGCAGCAGTTCGAATTCGCCCTACGACATTCTGAATATGTCTGCCTTTCTGGAATGAACCTTTCTTGCTCCAACATGGGCCTTAATGAGCGAATCTACAAGCATTTCAAAAGAATCAGCTGAATGATCGGGTAAGAGGGAGTACCATGTCAGGGCCCCTTCGTGAGGGTTTCACCAAACTTTTTTAACAGAACCAGCTCGATCTCATGTTAAGCCACACTATTTTCTTTCACTGCCATGGTGTAGGTTTGTCACGACCCTAAACCCGGACCCGATCATGATGGCGTCTCTCGTAAAGACAAGGCCAGCCGACACTTCTCATTTTCCAATTTATTAACAATTTAACAATAAGAACAATCTAAGCATGAATAAATAAACTAAAGTTTAAACAAAGGATAGTATAACATGCGAATACAACCCAAACACAACCCGAAACTGGGGTGTCACTAGTCATGAACATCTAACAACACATAATACTCCAAATCAACTACAGAGTTTAATACAGAAAACTAAGAACAGTAAGGAATAAGATAAGGAAGAGCTCCGGGCTGCGATAGGGATTCAAATTGACTATTGGGGCTTTCAGAAGCTTGACCATAGCTCCAGTGTTGGTTTTGTAAATCAGCTTCAGGTTCATATACCATGTATTGTGATATTTCGAGAGTTGGTATTGGTTGTGTATTCATATGGAGCCATCTGAATACTTGACTGGTAGCTGTTGTTATAAGCAAACTCTGCAAGCGGCATAAACTGATCCCATGACCCTTCGAAATCAATGACACAAGCACGCAACATGTCCTCCAATGTCTGAATAGTGTGCTCAGACTGCCCGTCTATCTGAGGGTGAAAAGTTGTGCTCAACTCAACCTGAGTACCCAACTCTCGCTGCACAGACCTCCAAAACTGCGATGTAAACTGAGTGCCCCTATCTGAAATGATGAAAACTGGGACACCATGCAAACTAACAATCTCCCAGATATAGATCTCTGCCAACCGCTCTAAAGAATGGGTAGTACACATAGGAATGAAGTGCGCAGACTTGGTCAGCCAATACACAATCACCCAAATAGCATCGAACTTTCTCAAAGTCTGTGGAAGTCCAACAACAAAGTTCATAGTGATCCTCTCCCACTTTCACTCGGGAATAACCATCTGCTGAAGCAAGCCACCTAGTCTTTCTTCACCTGCTGACAATTGAGATACCGAGCTACAAATCCCACAATGTCTTTCTTCATTCTTCTCCACCAATAGTGCTGCCTCAAATCCTGATACATCTTTGCGGCACCCGGATGAATGGAATACCACAAGCTATAGGCCTCCTCTAGAATCAACTCCCGAAGCCCGTCTACATTGGGCACACAAATCCAGCCCTGCATCCTCAACACCCCATCATCACCAATGGTCAGATCTCTGGCATCATCATGCTGAACTCTGTCCTTAAGGACAAGCAAATGCGGATCATCATACTGGCGCTCTCTGATGCGATCATATAAAGAAGACCGAGAAACCACACAAGCCAATACCTGACTGGACTCCAAAATTTCCAACCTCACAAACCAATTGGTCAAGTCCTGAAGATAAACTTCAAGAGGTCTCTCCCCAATTGGAATATATGCCAAACTCCCCATAGTCACTACCTTTCGGCTCAAAGCATCGACCACCACATTGGCCTTTTTCGGATGGTACAATATAGTGATATAATAATCCTTAAGCAACTCCAACCATCTCCGTTGCCTCAAATTAAGATCCTTTTGCTTGAATAAATGCTGAAGACTGCGATGATCAGTGAACACCTCACAAGACATGCCATACAAGTAATGCCTCAAAATCTTCAACGCGTAAACTATGGCAGCCAACTCCAAATCATGAACGGGGTAGTTCTTCTCATGGGGATTCAACTGACGAGAAGCATAAGCAATAACTCTACCCTTCTACATCAATACACAATCAATACCAACTCTCGAAACATCACAATACATGGTATATGAACCTGAAGTTGATGGCAAAACCAACACTGGAGCTGTGGTCTTAAGCTTCTGAAAGCTCTCCTCAGACTCGTCCGACCATACAAATGAAGCCCCCTTCTGAGTCAATTTGGTCAAAGGCGATGCGATTGATGAGAATACCGGAACAAACTGGCGATAATAGCTTGCCAAACCAAGAAAGCTGTGAATCTCTATGGCTGAGGATGGTCTGGGCCAACTCTGAATCGCCTCTATCTTCTTCGGATCAACTTGAATACCCTCACTGGACACCACGTGCCCCAAGAAAGCCACTGAACTGAGCCAAAATTCACACTTGAATAATTTTGCATAAAGCTTCTCCTCCCTCAATCTCTGCAACACAACTCTCAAATGCTCTGTGTGCTCCTCCTGACTACGCGAATACACCAGAATATCATCAATGAAGACTATGACAAATGAATCGAGATAAGGCCGGAACACACTGTTCATCAAATGCATGAACATTGCTGGGGCATTGGTCAGCCCAAAAGACATAACAAGGAACTCATAATGACCATATCGGGTCCTGAAAGCTGTCTTAAGAATATACGAGTCCCTGATCTTCAACTGGTGATAACCTGAACGGAGATCAATCTTGGAGAACACTCTCGCTCCCTGAAGCTGGTCGAATAAATCATCAATGCGAGGCAAGGGATACTTATTCTTAATGGTTACCTTGTTCAATTTCCTATAATCAATGCACATCCTCATTGTGCCATCCTTCTTCTTCACAAATAGAACCGGCGCGCCCTAAGGCGACATACTAGTCTGAATGAACCCCTTATCAAGAAGTTCCTGAAGCTGCTCTTTTAACTCTTTCAACTCCGCTGGTGCCATACGATACGACAGAATAGAAATGGGCTGAGTGCCTAGCACCAGGTCAATACCAAAATCAATATCCATGTCTGGTGGCATGCCCGACAGGTCTGCAGGAAATACATCAGGAAAATCCCTCACAACTGGAACAGAATCAATACTAGGATTCTCAACACCGACATCCCTCACAAAGGCTAGATACGAAAGGCAACCCTTCCCAACCATACACTGGGCTTTCAAGAATGAGATTACTCTACTGGGAACATAATCAGTCACACCTCGCCACTCAATCCATGGCACACCCGGTATAGCCAGTGTGACTGTCTTAGCATGACAGTCCAGAATAGCACGACACGAAGATAGCCAATCCATGCCCAAAATGACATCGAAATCCACCATACATAATAATAAAAGATCCACTCGGGTCTCTAAACCCCCAATAGTCACTACACACGACCGGTACACACAATCTACAACAATAGTATCACCCACCGGGGTAGATACATGAATAGGTGAAGCAAGAACTCACGGGGCATACCCAAATAACGAGCAAAGTATGATGACACATAAGAAAAGGTGGAACCGGGATCAAATAATATAGAGGTATCTATGTGGCAGACTGAAACAATACCTGTAATAAAAACATCTGAAGCAATAGCATCGGGTCTGCCTGGAAGTGCATAGAAATGGGCCTGACCGCCACCTGATCGACCTCCCCCTCTGGGGCGACCCCAAGCTGATTGACCTCCACCCCTAGCTGGCTGGGCGGGTGGTGGTGAAGTAACTGGCACTAAAGCCGATGACTGAACCCTCTACTGAGATGAACTCACAAGACAACGAGGGCACTGCCTCCACATATGACCCATCTCACCACACTCATAACAACTCCCAGGTGCTGGAGAAGTGGACTAAAGGGAACCCCTCACACTGGAGTGACTAGCATATGCACTCGGCATAGAAGAACCCTGAACTGATGGAGCACGAGACGAATTCTAAGCTGGAAGAGAACTAAGTGATGACTGGACCTGATGAGAACTATGAGAACCATGACCCGATGACGCCCCACGATACCCTGGGCGAGCTGGCTGAGCAGGCCTGAATGGACGGCCTCTGCCGTGCTAAAACTGACCCCTCAAAGGAGCACCACTATAGCTACCAGATCCTCAAGGCCTCTTGGCCTCCCCCTCCTCTCACTCCTGGCGACGAATAGACTCAATCTCACGGGCAATATCCACAACCTCCTCGAAAGTAGCACCAGTCACCCTCTCCCTGGTCATGAGAATACGGAGTTGATAAGTGAGACCATCAACAAACCTTCTAATCCTCTCTCTATCTGTCACTCATACTGCAACACGGTCATCTCCCGCTGATGCAACCACTCAAACTGTCTACGCAGCTCCTCTCTGCGAGACTGTAACACATACTTCTCTAGAAAGAGAACGGAAAACTGCTGCTAGGTAAGGGGTGCTGCACCAACAGGCCTACGCCTCTCAAAATCCTCCCACCAAGTGAAGGCAACTCCAGAAAACTGATAAGTAGTGAAAACGGCCCCGCTAGTCTCTAGAATACCCGTTGTACGAAGCATCCTCTAGCACTTGTCTAAGAAACCCTGGGCATCCTCGCCCTCTGCACCACTGAAGGCCGGAGGCTACAGTCTAGCAAACCTCTCCAACCTACGCTGCTCATCCTCCGGCATGGCAGGAACTACATAGTCCTGAGCAGCTACAACCGGCTGGGCTGGATGTGACCCTGACGTCTGAAGTCCCTGCATGACCTGATCAGGTGTGCGAGCGGCGGGAGTCTGATTACCTCCCCCGGCCTGAGAAGTAGTTGCGGCTGTAGTAGCAGAGACCGCCTGAGCTAGGCCCGTGCAAACTGATAAGATCTGAGCTAAAGCCTCCTGAAGGCCTGGAATCACAATAGACACAGTTGGTGCCTGAACTGGTGCTGCTGTAGCGTCTACAATTGGGACCTGATCCTGAACTGGGGCAACTAGTGGATTTGCAGGTGCTGCCCTAGCTGCTCTACCCCTATCACGACCACAGTCGCATCCTCGGCCTCTGGTGGCCACAACTGGTGGTACTGGTGGTCGTCCATCCTGACTGGTAGCGCGTGTACTCACCATCTGTGAGAGAATAGAATAACAGAAGTTTAGTACTTAGATCAACAAATTCGCACGATAAGAATTTCAAGAATATGATGTTTTTCCTAAAGGTTCTGCAGCCTCTCGAGGATAGATACAGACGTCTCCATACCGATTCGCGAGACTCTATTAAACCTGCTCATGACTCGTGAGACCTATGTAACCTAGGCTCTGATACTAACTTGTCACGACCCTAAACCCGGATCGGTCATGATGGCGCCTCTTGTGAAGACAAGGCCAACCGACACTTCCCATTTTCCAATTTATTAACAATTTAACAATAAGAACAGTCTAAGTATGAATAAATAAACTAATGTTTAAACAAAGGATAGTATAACATGTAGAATATTGCCCAAACACAGCCCAAAACCAGGGTGTCACTAGTCATGAGCATCTAACAACACGAAATACTCCAAATCAACTACAGAGTTTAATACAGAAAACTAAGAATAGTAAGGAATAAGATAAGGAAGAGCTCTGGGCTGCGAATGCCAACAGCTACCTAGAGACTCCTCGGATCCGCCTAAGCCGAAAATGATCAGCACTCTGGAGCGGGATCAGCTACGCTTGAATCTGTACACAGGGTACATGGAGTAACGTTAGTACTCCAACTCAGTGAGTAACAAACGTAAATAAAGACTGAAAGCAAGAAATTACATAAGGCACAAGGTATTCTATAATGAAGCAGTAAAAACCCATTTAAAAACAGTGAATAAGTGAAAGATAGGCAAAAATCCTCAAATGTAATTTCATGAAAAGACCTTTTTCAACAATTAAGCAGGTAATTTAACAGTCAATTATGAAAATAAACACATAAAGGTTCGCCCCTCGGGCACGGTATCAACAAATTCGCCCCTCGGGCAATATCTCAGAACAATACCAGCCCCTCGGGATCAATCTCACATCATAATTGGTATCCGCGCTCACTGGGGGTGTGTAGACTCCTGGAGGGGCCCCTTACGGCCCAAGTGCAGTATCAAGCCATCTCGTGGCATCAACAATAGGCCCTCGACCTCATATCAATCAAGCCACCTCGTGGCGTACATATCTCAGACCCTCGGCTCAATTCATCATCAGTGTTTCCTCACAACATAGGCCCTCAGCCTTACTCAGTCAAAAATCCTCACAAGTCACTCGGGCAATAGTAAAACAGTATTTCTCAGCCCAATTATCGTTTAAAAAATCATTTAAGTATTAACAAAAGAGTAAACATGGCTGAGTATGAAAACAGTGAAAAATAACATGACTGAGTTCAAGTATAAAGTCAAAATAGTGAGGAAATATCAATATAATTCCCCGAAGGGTTCAAATAGTTGGCACGAGGCCCAAATATGACATTCAACCCAAATAATGATGATAGCAAATAGATTTTAGTCAAATACGCGGTAAAATCATCAATCGGGACGGACTAAATCACAAACCCTAATAGTGCATGACCCCACGCTCGTCATCAAGCATGTGCATCACCTCAATATAGCACTACGATGTGCAATCTGGGGTTTCAAACTCTCAGAACATTATTTACAATCATTACTCACCTCGAACCGGTCAAATCTCTAACTCGCGATGACTTTGCGCCTCGAATCGGCCTTCACTCGCATCGAATCTATCCAAAATCAGAACGAGGATGTTAAAATATGCTAAGGGAATGAAGCCCAAGCGAAAATAATCAAAATACTACCCAAATCCCGAAATTAGCAAAACCCGACCCCCGATCCCACGTCTCAAAATTCGATAATTTTTACATCAATAGGTTCCTTATCTCCCCACGAGTTCATACATATCAAAAGTTCCAAAATCCGACCTCAAGTGGTCCTTCAAATCCTCAATGAAAGGTCTAAATTTCCAAGCCCTAGTTCTTCAATTTTTGGCTTAATTTCCATGATTATTTAGGTGTAATTCACATTAGAACCGAGTTTTAAGTCCAAGAATCTTACCTCCAAGTGATTACCCTTGAATCCCTCTTCAATCCCCTTCAAAAAGCTCCAAAAACGACCAACAATGGAAGAAATAAATGCCACTTTCGCGAACAAGATGACCTTTTAAACCTTCTGCCCATGCCTTAATTCCTTCTTCGCGAATGCGGTCAACGCCTCGCGTTCGCGAAGCACAAATCAAAAATCCTCTTACGCTAACGTGACATGCCCATCGCGAATGCGATGGTTCCTCAGACTTACACTTCCGAATACACTCCCTCTCTCATGAACGCGATGAACAACTCGACCTCAAACCCAACTGACCAATCTCCTCTATGCGAACGCGCCGCCCTTCTCGCGAACGCGATGCACGAACATCCAGCCCATCACGAACGCGGAGCCTTCCTCGTGAGCGCGAAGGCTAAAATTCCACCTTCCTCAACTGACTTTTCGCGAACGTGAGGGTCCACTCGTGAACGCAAAGAGTAAAATACCTGCAATAGCTGAAACCAAATTCTGCAATTTTCTTCAACTTAAAATGATCCGTTTAACCCTCCGAAACTCACCTGAGGCCCCCGGTACCTCAACCAAAGGCACCAATATATCCCAAAACCTTATTCAAACTTGTATCAATCTTCAAAACACCTCAAACAACATCAAATCAACCAAAACACATCGGATTCAAGCCTAAGTTTCCAAAATCTTCCGAATTTTGCTTTTGATCAAAAACCCAACCAAACCACGTCCGAATGACCTGAAATTTTGCACACATATCCCAAATGACACAACAGAGCTACTGTAACTCTCGGAATTCCATTCTAACCCCTATATCAAAATATCGCCTATCAACCGAAAATCGCCAAAGTATCAACTTCGCCAATTCAAGCCTAAATTTACTCCGAACTTCCAAAACTCATTCCAACCACACTTCTAAGTCCCAAATTACCCCGAAAGCTAACCGAACCATCAAAACTCACATCCGAGCCCTCTAACACATAAGTCAACATCCGGTTGACTTTTCCAACTTAAGCTTCCTTAAAAGAGACTAAGTGTCTCAAACCTTACCAAAATCATTCCGGATTCGATCCGACCAACCCGATACCACATAACACGGATAAACAAAGCATAAAGAAGTAGAAATGGGGAAAAACCGAGTGGTAACTCATGAGACGACTGTGCGGGTCGTCACAAGGTTGCGACAGGCTCCTGTGGATCCGAAGTCCTATCGTTTTTGGTATGTCCGGAATCTTGAATCTTTTTGGAATTAACTATGGTGATGCACTTGGCTTAATCGGGTTTTTTGTATCTGGACGCTTTAATAAAGGTAACACGCCTGAAATCTGATCCATCCGATCATGAAACTCCTTCACATTCTAATCCATTCGTTCATTAATTTCGATCATGAATCTTATGAGCTCGACTTTGAAAGGATCAATCCCGTTGTCATTCCTAGATACGCTACTGGTCCCTCCGGCTTCATCGAAACTGACTTTGCCCCCTGGGGTGTCGTTCTCGGTTCTCTAAGCCGTTTGATTTGCGGGAACAATGGAAGGAATCAATCCCCTTTCGTTTGCGTTATTGGAAGCACCTAACAGTGCTTGTTTTAATTTCGTCGTCACCCGATCCTTCTTTGAGAGGTGATCATGATTGCTCTCTGTTATTCCCTTAGGAGTTTGTCGTCTCTACGACATGTTCCTTATCCATATCATCAGCAGTTGGTCCCCGCACATGCCGAGGATACTGACTGTAACACCCCATGTTCTCATACATGAAAGTATGCCATAAGTGAATTGATGAAAGCTCAGTAATGAGATGTTACATTCCGTATTTTCAGACGTTAAGGTTTCGTCGTAAAGCTTATCGACGCAAGCTCGAGAATATTTTGAGGTTACAAGTATTATGCTATTTCAAACAAGGGATAAGTAAATTCGTAAAGGTGAGAAGGTAAGCAAATCAAAGAAAATAAGTTTCGTCGAAGCTTGGCAATTTGGGATAAAATACGGTTCGAGCTATAATACCCGGTATTTATGGACTAGTGCCATACAAGGTACTACATGACCATGATAGTAAGGTGTACAAGGTATGTTAAAAGTGAGGTGTATTTTAAGTAATTTGAGATAATTCTTAATTATGTAGGTAATTGATTAACTATTGGATAGTGGGAGATTATCAAATTAATCATAAGATTAGTGGTTAAATAAATGGTGATTTTGGATAAAGCTTAAACTACCAAAAACGTGGCAGCCCATTAATCTAACATTGTGACTCTTATACAATATTTGAAAGGTGGCAAAAATTTAGTAGATTATGTGACATTAGTCATCAAAGTTGGTTCCACTTAATTGCCACTCTAACGACATATTTGGTAACTGAAAATTCACAACGTCCTTGTTCCCCTTGAGTTGCTCAGTATTATTCTTGCTACTCATATCCATTATTTGGAACTGAATCAAATTTACACAAGCTAAAAAAAGAAAATCCAGGAAACAACCTATAACATACAAATCAAACAATTGGCCACTTCCAAAAGTTTCACCAACGTCCAAGAATGCAAGTGAAGATGCTATCGGATTTTGCGATTCTAAGAAAGTACGGTGCAATCTTTCCCAAAAATTTTATACGAATTTTTCCCTACTCCGATCTTGCCGTCACGTGTTTTGTCACAGTTAATGTGTGTTAGGGAGATTTTCAAGAGAATCGTCTCAGGTATGTTAAGGCTATCCTTTTTTTGGCAAGATCTATACAACACGAACAAAATGAGAAAATGCACAAATTCCATTAATGACTCTATTCATAGAAGCTAAGCACAAATTCCTCTTACGCTAACGCGACATG
The DNA here is from genome assembly GCF_000715075.1 of Nicotiana tabacum. NCBI lineage: Eukaryota > Viridiplantae > Streptophyta > Magnoliopsida > Solanales > Solanaceae > Nicotiana > Nicotiana tabacum. The sequence goes on along the minus strand of NC_134095.1, from coordinate 72,996,365 downwards.
CCCATCGCGAACATGATGGTTCCTCAGACTTATACTTCGCGAACACACTCCCTCTCTCACGAACGCGATGAACAACTCGACCTCAAACCCAGCTGACCAATCTCCTCTACGCGAACATGATGCCCTTCTCGCGAACGCGATGCACGAACATCCATCCCTTCGCTAACGCGGAGCCTTCCTCGCAAATGCGAAGGCTAAAATTTCACCTTCCTCAACTGACTCATCGCGAACGCAAAGAGTAAAATACCTGCAACAACTAAAACCAAATTCTGCAATTTTCTTCAACTTAAAATGATCCATTTAACCCTCCGAAACTCACCCGAGGCCACCGGTACCTCAACCAAAGGCATCAACATATCCCAAAATCTTATTCAAACTTGTACCAATCTTCAAAACACCTCAAACAATATCAAATCAACCAAAACACATCGGATTCAAGCCTAAGTTTCCAAAATCTTCTGAATTCCGCTTTTGATCAAAAACCCAACCAAACCACGTCCGAATGACCTAAAATTTTGCACACACATCCCAAATAACACAATAGAGCTACTGTAACTCTCGGAATTCCATTCCGACCCCTATATCAAAATTTTGCCTATCAACCGGAAATTGCCAAAATATCAACTTCGCCAATTCAAGCCTAAATTTACTCCGAACCTCCAAAACTAATTCTAACCACACTCCTAAGTCCCAAATTAACTCCCAAAGCTAACCAAACCATCAGAACTCACATCCGAGCCCTCTAACACATAAGTCAACATCCAGTTGACTTTTCCAACTTAAGCTTCCTTAAAAGAGACTAAGTGTCTCAAACCTTACCAAAATCATTCCGGATTCGATCTTATCAACCCGATACCACATAACACGGATAAAAAAAGTATAAAGAAGCAGAAATGGGGAAAAATCGAGTGGTAACTCATGAGACGACTGGGCGGGTCGTCATAAGGTTGTGACAGGCTCCTGTAGATCCGAAGTCCTATCGTTTTTGGTATGTCCGGAATCTTGAATCTTTTTGGAATTAACTATGGTGATGCACTTGGCTTAACCGGATTTTTTGAATCTGGACGCTTTAACACTGGTGACACGCCCGAAATCTGATCCATCCGATCATGAAACTCCTTCACATTCTAATCCATTCGTTCATTAATTTCTATCATGAATCTCATGAGCTCGACTTTGAAAGTATCACTCCCGTTGTCATTCCTAGATACAATACTGGTCCCTCCGGCTTCGTCAAAACTGACTTTGCCCCTTGGGGTGTCGTTCTCGATTCTCTAATCCGTTTGATTTGTGGGAACACTGGAAGGAATCAATCCCCTTTCGTTTGCGTTATTGGAAGCACCTAACAGTGCTTGTTTTAATTTCGTCGTCACCCGATCCTTCTTTGAGAGGTGATCATGATTGCTCTCTGTTATTCCCTTAGGAGTTTGTCGTCTCTACGACATGTTCCTTATCCATATCATCAGCAGTTGGTCCCCGCACATGCCGAGGATACTGACTGTAACACCCCATGTTCTCATACATGAAAGTATGCCATAAGTGAATTGATGAAAGCTCAGGAATGAGAAGTTACATCCCGCATTTTCAGACGTTAAGGTTTCGTCGTAAAGCTTATCGACGCAAGCTCGGGAATATTTTGAGGTTACAAGTATTATGCTATTTCAAACAAGGGATAAGTAAATTCGTGAAGGTGAGAGGGTAAGCAAATGAAAGAAAATGAGTTTCGTCGAAGTTTGGTAATTTGGGATAAAATATGGTTCAAGCTATAATACCCGGTATATATGGACTAGTGCCATACAAGGTGTACAAGGTATATTAAAAGTGAGTAGTATTTTAAGTAATTTGAGATAATTCTTAATTATGTGGGTAATTGATTAACTATTGGATAGTAAGGTATACAAGGTATGTTAAAAGTGAGTAATATTTTAAATAATTTGAGATAATTCTTAATTAGGTGGATAATTGATTAATTATTGGATAGTGAGATATTATCAAATTAATCATAAGATTAGTGGTTAAATAAATGGTGATTTTGGATAAAGCTTGAACTACCAAAAACGTGGCAGCCCATTAATCTAACATTGTGACTCTTATACAATATTTGAAAGGTGGCAAAAATTTGGTAGATTATGTGACATTAGTCAACAAAGTTGGTTCCACTTAATTGCCACTCTAACGACATATTTGGTAACTGAAAATTCACAACATCCTTGTTCCCCTTTAGTTGCTCAGTATCATTCTTGCTACTCATATCCATTATTTGGAATTGAATCAAATTTACACAAGCTAAAAAAAGAAACTCCAGGAAACAACCTATAACATACAAATCAAACAATTGTCCACTTCCAAAAGTTTCACCAACGTCCAAGAATGCAAGTGAAGATGCTATGGGATTTTGCGATTCTAAGAAAGTACGGTGCAATCTTTCCCAAGAATTTTATACGGATTTTTCCCTATTCCGATCTTGTCGTCACGTGTTTTGTCACAGTTAATGTGTGTTAGGGGGATTTTCAAGAGAATCGACTCAGGTATGTTAAGGCTATCCTTTTTTGGCAAGATCTATACGACACGAACGAAATGAGAAAATGCACAAATTCCATTAATGTCTCTATTCATAGAAGTATTCGAGATGTCTATGTTCTTGAATTCCCATATGTCTTATTATTCTATCGTCTGCTCATGGGTCGCAAAAAATACGTAAGTTGATAAAGTTTATTTCATGATATTAATCAGAGGTATAATGGTCTTATGACGTTCCGAGAGATTTTATTAACGTACTTCTCATGCATTGCATTTATTTATACATGTGTGAGCACATGATTTTTGCCTGACCTAAAATACTCCTACAAAATCACACAATAGATTTTCCTAGGTATTTTGATTTTTATAGAATTTTTAGAAATATTTGTTCAAGTGTTTGCGTTTTATTCTGCATTTTTGCATGCATTAAAGCATAGAAAATACCCTTAAAAATATATCAAAATTCCATGCATTGCATGTGAGGATGTGTGTTCTTATTTTAGGATTAATTTGGTTAGTTAATTGTTATTAAAATAAAAATCAAAAAATATATATACACACACACACACACACACACACCCCTTTTTATTTTATATTTTATATTTTTGCGTATAATATTAAGTTAGCAATTTTCTTTCCTTTAATTTCGGATCAGTTAATTTTGTAATTTTTATAATTAGATAATGAGCTTAATTTTGTAATTAAATTAATTTATGGTTTAATCTAGGATTTTTAAATTAATTAAAGAAACAAAAGAAAAACAAAAGAAAAAAGGGTTGTTTCAATTTGGGCCACCCAAAAGACCCAACCTGGTGGCCCAAAACCATTTTAACCCATGTTCCGCCCCAATCCAACCCTTTTTACCCGGTCCAGGTTCTATCCATAACCCAAACGGCATCGTTCCATTGCATTTGGATCTGAGCCGTTGATCTCATTATATCGGACGGTTTGGAACTGATTATCGCCTCTCATATAAGTGTCGGAACATTATCCCCAAACCCTAACGGTACCCTCATTCCTCTCATCTCTCTCAACATCTTAACGTATCCGCCCTAAAGTTCCCTCATCTCCCTCAACCACGACCACTACCTTAACACCACCAAACGACCTCCAAATCCACCCAAATCCACACTCCATACTCCTCACATCTACCTCGCCACTAAGCCACCATTAATCTCCCAAAAAACCAAACAGATTGCTTCCAATTTCAAATCTAGGAATTTCAGAAAAAGCCCTAATTTTTCTTTTCTGATTTTCTCATGAAATCCGACTAACTTTGACTGAAATCTTACGTTAATAGATTGCTCTCGACAAGAGCAATTGATTGACGATACTTTTAAGTCATTTTCAGATCATCAGATTTGGGTATACTCGTCGGATTCTGGTCAAAATTCATCAGTTTTATTCGTCCACCGGAGTTCATCTTGTTATTTCTTCTGAGTTAAGTTGGGGTAAGATCTCTTTCTGTTTTTCCTTCATCATTGTCTTCCCGTTTAGCTTGCATGGTTTCAGCTTTAAATTAATCTCAGTGTTTGTGTTCATGTTTACTAAAATTTGTTAAGTTCTCATCTCAGTAGTCTATTTAATAAGTTTTGAGACTCGTTTTGGTGGTAGATTTGTTGATGATTTCTGAGTTGGTTCATGTTAAATGAATTTAGGGTTAGTCTAAAGGTTTAATTGCTTAATGATTTGTTCCTTTAATTTTTGTTTCGTATTATTTCTTGCCTGGTGTTGTTGGTCCTGATTTGGGAATAGACATGACTTATAGGGGGTTAATTGAACAATAAAAAACTTAAGGGGATCATGGGAGGGGTATGAAAACAGAAGTTTAGGTAGAAGCTTCTAGAATTTGGGGCAGCTGGCTCTATTTGTCCAGCACAAAATGCTGAAACCAATTAGAGGCTGCCAGCTATCCCAATTCTGTTAGAAAGATGCTTTTAGGGGCTGTGTGAAGGAATAATTCCCTAGGTTTTCTGTTTTCAGCAGATGGCATTTCAGTTGCCTATAAATAGAACCCTCCCCCTCCCTCCTTAAACAGATGGGAAGACCCTAGAAAACACTCAAAAAGTTCTGCACTGTTTCATTAAATAGCTGAATTTTCTCTGATTTTCACAAGAAAAACTAGAACAACTTCTCTTGGAATTTCTGGATTTTTAAAGGCTTAAACATGGTTTAGTTTTGGAGTTGTGCTGCTGCTGTCATTTGCTGCTGAGTTACAGTTTTTCTCTTGCTGTTTTTCTGTTGATATCATCTCCTTCACCTTGTTCTTTTTCTATAATCAGGTACCATCTTGAATTTTGAGTGACCATTAAAGTACAAGCATGTTTTCTTCCCTTCGAAATATGTAATTGTAATGTGAAGTTAATGCTCAAAATGCTGAATTTCAGTGTTCTTTCACATGTGTTTCTGTTGAGTTATTTAGCTTTTTTCTAGTTTTTCTCAGCTTTTATACAAGTGTTTGGATTTGCTGGATAGTCAATGGTTCAGTAGGAATATCATGCGTGAAGCCATGCTTCTCGAAGGATCTGATCTTTGACATGGTCATTGATGGATTATTATATGCAGCGGAAACAATCCCAGTATCAAAATCACATGTAATTTAGACAACTAGCATAAACGGGATTTTACGGGTTACCTCTTGAAGCGTGAACATATCTCTTCTACCATGTGAGCCTTCAGTTCCATAACTTCTCAATGGAATCTCCATCACCCGCACAATCGTGATCCTCGAACGTTCCACAGTTTTCTACTGTGTTACCCAAATAATACCCGAAAATAGCAATTTCGTGTGGGCGAAATTTCTAGGAAAACTTGGCTGAAAATTTCAGCCACCATCTACTCATCCCTCTAGGTGGAAAACCTTATGTATTTATAGCACAAGTTTTAAGGGTTAAGACCCTTTTCCAAAACCTGTTAGGTTTTCTTTTCCACCAGAAAAAGGATTCCTTTATTTCCTATTATTTAGGCACAGTAGGGACCACAGAATTTAATTAACAAGGCTTCCAATTATGGAATTAATTTGTAATTTTCGAAATTAATATCCACCATAATTAATTACGAATTATTCCACTAAAAATTCGTAATTACACTCCTTATTCAATTTCGAAATTCATCCATTAAATCTTATTTAACTCCCCATGTTAAGATTCAGATACGAATCAATCAAATTAAATTACTGATGATTTAATTTATTGATTATTTCCTTTAGACTTTCGCTTAACTTATTTCATGTGTCAGATACAAAATCCACCGGCCGGGTTTACACATGTAAACTTATAAGCTTTCATAAAGGTATATCATCAATCTCTAAACCGAGACATGGATTCCATCAACTAACTATTACTTCGCCAATGTATATTATTATTATCCAATTTACCAGGCATATTGACCCATGAAAGAATCTCGCCTTTTAATAAATCAAAACAATAATAATATACACAACTAATAATAATTATATCAAGATTAAGAGTATAAGTACATTTAATGGCTAGAGAGTTTATTTTATTAAGTCAGTATAAAATACTTATCTCTACCTGGTCCGTTCAATACATACAAAATGTACTAGCACAAGAAGTTGGAATTAAACCATTCCCATAATCAAGATTAATTATATTTAATCTTGTGCTACAATCATTCCTGATGGTTTGTCCAATTCCATCATTAGATTGTGAACTCAAACTTTATACTTATAAGAACTGATGATTTAATCTTCCGTGTATAAGCTAAACTCTATACACTAAATCATCTACTATATAAGCAAAGGACATAGACTATTATATGATCTATTTAAAACTTTATTAAAACTAAATAAACAATTATTTCATAATAAATACTATATCTAAACCAAACTCATGGTTAATAGTATATATCCCAACAATCTCCCACTTAGACTTTTAACCATGATAATTATTAGAATATACTATATCCAAATGCATGGTTAATAGTATATGCCCCAACAATCTCCCACTTATACTCATAACCATGCATCTACAACTTTCTCAGGCATTCTTTTACATGACTATTAAAAGTCTTCACCAAATAAGGTTTTGTTAAAGAATCTTGCCAAGTTATATCTGATGCAATAATTGTCCAGTAGTACTTTGTCGTAATTATCTAGTTTGGTATTAAACTCTTCAGAGATCCTGTTACCGAAACTATCCCAAGAATGAACACCGAACTATAACTTTCTTTAGCTTTCTCCCACTAAGACGAAGTACCACTAATATTACCTTCATTACCTCACGACATTGAAATATTAGTGACTTTTTACTATAGTGTTCAATGTTCAAATATCACTCCCACTCGATAAAGGCATATTATGTCTATTAACGTTCTCCCACTACTTAAATGCAATGGAACGTCAATTCTGACGTGTGGGTTTTGATATTCTTGAACATCTAGTTATTTCTTTGCCCAGTTCCTGTAAAAATAGTTTACTTCTAGAAACATGTTTTATTAAACAGTCCTTATCTAGAAAAATGCATTTGTTTTAACAATTGCCTTATTTTCTTTAGGACAATAAAATAAAGCTTCATTCGTTTTCTTGGATATTCGATAAACATGCACCTATCCATCCTTAGTTCCAACTTACATATCTGCTTTCCCTTTCAACACATATGCGGGATAATCCTATATCTGAACATGCCACAGACCAAGCTTACATTCAGTCCACAGTTCTATAGATGTCCCAGGTACTAGCTTAGAAAGAACTAAATTCAGAATGTAATTTGAAGTTTCCAGGAAATATTCCAAAAATAAATAAGGCAAATCTGAATAACACGTCATTAGTCTATCCATATCCAAAAGAGACTTATTTCTTCTTTCTACTACACGACTCTATTATGGAGTTTACGGTGTAGTCAATTGAGATGTAATCCCTATTCTGATATGTAACTAAAAACTCTTTAGAGAGATGCTCGCCACTACAATCAAATTGTAGTAACTTAATATATTTCTTTGGTGCTTCTCTATTTCAAGTCTTAAAAACCTTGAATTACTTAATTCATTAAGACTTACAGTGCATCAAATAAATATATTAATATTTTGAGTAATCATTTATGAACGTCATAAAATACTCAAAATCTATCTCTTACGAGTATGTTCATTTAACCATACAAATCAGAAAGGATTCATTCTAGCTTATCACTAGTTTTATTTCCTTTTAAAGGGAAACATCTTTTAGTCAAATTTCCTTCCAAACAGGATCCACAAGATGGTAGTGCCTCTACTTTCAATGAACCTTAAGGTCCATACTTGACCAACTTGAAATCCTATCCAGATTAATATGACTTAGATAAAAGTGCACAGATAAGTTTTACTCAATTTTGAAGAACATATTCTCTTATGAGGTAGATTAATATTGTTCTGTTCAGGAGAGACATCAATATATAATAACAAGGTCATGCATTCATGTACCACAAGAGATAAAGTGTTTATTAAGCTCAATAACTCAAGAGTTATTCGAAAAATAAAACAAATATCCATCTCTTATTTTGCCCAGAAACCGGAATTAAATTCCTTCTAACAAAAGTACATATATTGCATCCTTAAAATTAATGCCTTATCACTAAAAGAAAATTTTAACAAGTAGTACGACAAATTGCATAAAATCATTGTGGAGTTGAGATAAAAATATTAAATAGATCATAATAAGTCAAAACACTGAATAGTAAAATTCATACTGCATTCAATATTTATATACATACATGCATCTGGAATAATAAATTTCGATGGGAAAAGAATTATTCATGCAAAGTATATTATATAATGCAAGAATTATACAATCCAAAAATAAATAGAACCAACTCAGATGGAGAGCATACTATTATTTTCAGTCAATTGTATATAACTTTTTAATACAAAAATTTTAAAACACACTACACATATATGTCATGCATCTTGAATAGCAATTTCGATGGGAAAGAACTACTCATGCAACATATATATGCAATGCCAGATTATTCACTCCAATAATTAAAACAGACCCAACTCAGATGGAGAGTATACTGTTAATTTAAGTCAAGTGAACATCATTTTTAATAGCTCTAGTTTCATTGATCCAACATGTATACTCACATGAAGAGTAAGTACACGATATCAATTACTAGTATTTCACCTAGTGAGCTTACAATAAATTTATCCGATATGGAGGAAGACCTAAAGTCAACGCATAAATTTATTACTCACTTGAAATTAATAGTGGAAGACCATAGAAATATATTTCTATCACCACTTAATCATGATTGTATTGTAGTTACAAAATTGATTCAACCCTTTAAGCTCAGATGGAGAGTTAATACTAGTTATCAATAACTAGTAACTATAGCCAGTGAGTTCATAATAAATTTATCCGATATGGAGGAAGACCTAATGTCAACGCATAAATTTATTATCTCACTATAAATAAAAAAAATGAAGACCATAGGGGTTTATTCCCATCACCACTTTATCACAACCACGAACTTTTCTCTGAGGATTAAGTTCCATATTAAAAAAAATGCTCAATACCCATTTAAACAGTCTTAAAATACTAAAATTAATATTTCACACTGTATAGTGGTGATTATTGTTGACTGGACTATTTCTGATAAATCTACCAAATTTCATATCAATCAAAAATTGCGACCAAATTTGAAACTATCATTTTAAGCATTTTTTTAAGAATTTAAAATATGACCTACATTTTTTTTATCATATACCAATTCATATCAAATCAACATGTGTTATCATGTTTCAGATTAGACATATAAAATGATAGAAAGAATGACTTTTCGTATGTAAATCACATTTTAATCCGTCAAACCTCCAAAAAACTCACCTAAACGATCCCAAATCGTCAAAATACGATGTGATTCACTGCATAGCAAGGAGTTTTTTTTCACTAGATCGTTTTCGATGAACTCACCAAGTTTCAGGTTAATCGGAGTCCGTCAAATTCATGACCACTAGCCTGTAACCAAACTCGGAGAATAACCGTTTTAAGTAGTTTCATGAATTAAATAAATATGATATTGATTTCCATTCTCCTTATAATTACACTATGAGCTGAAGGCATATATTATTTTCTTCCTATTTCTAGGATATATAATATCTCCTTTTGCAATAAATTATCCTTTTATTAAATACATAAGAACCTGAAATATTATATTTTCTCCCGTTCAGTGAAAACCCCAATATCTCTTCTCATGGGTGGAGTTAGTTTCACTAGTACCCAAAGATAAATACTCTTTTTCTAGTTATGAACCTCCACCATTAATGTAGATTTCTCAAGGATAATTTTCACATGGTATATTAAACATATTTCAATGACTCAAATAAATAGATCATTTTGTGGATCCTACTTATTAATCATAATGCGCAATCCATGAATAGATATAATTTCACATGTACAAATTTACTAAGAATTTTTCATGAGTTCAAATAAACAAACCACTTCAGTGGTAACTATTTATTACTCATAAAATTCTCAATTTACAAGTGAATATATATTTAGCTCATAAAATTATTTTATGGTAGACCATAGCTTAAAAGTCAAACCAACATTATAAAACTCATACAACATACCGTCATATTTCACTTAATTAGAACCTCCAATCAGAGAACAAAATTCTTCATCGAAAATCCAAACTAGTAATCACGTAGGGCATGAAAATATAAACTTAAATTTGAGAAATTTTTATGCACAAACATGCCAAACGCTCCAATCATTAGTCATCCAGGATATCAAATAGAGAATTTTACTTTCTTACAAAATAATTATATCATTACACAATATGAATTATACCTTGTAAGACCTAGTCAATAAAATCTTACACCTCTATTATTGAATTTAATACAACAACACGTTTATTTGCTAATAGTCAATGTGTAAACCTATTATATGACTAGTATTTAATCATGGGGACCATGGGGAGTCATCCCCAACACCATTGAATTAAAAAAGAATTAAAATTATTAAGAAATAATTTCCAGAAAATAGAAAAACGTCCAAAACGCAGTCTAAACGACCTCAAAACGCCGAAAAATACCATGATTCACTGCTAAAGCAGTGAGTTTTTCTCACCACGGCGTTTCCAATGGACCCACCAAATTTCAGCTCAATCGGAGTCCGTCAAGTTCGCCGACCTCCGAAAATTCCGGCTATTCGGTCAAAAATAGGTTTTGCGTTTTTCTAGGGTTTACCCCAAAAAATTTAGATAATCTCAATCAAATATCAATAAGAAAACATATATCTCATGATTATAAGAATAATCCATAAATTATGCACAATTAATTCACAAAACAGCAGTGCAGTTTTTCAGAAAACCACATATATATGTAATTCAAAAAATGCACATAAACACCATATTCTTGTTTCATGAAAAACTTAGTTATCTAATTAGATGTGAGTGAGCTCTGATACCAATTGATGGATTATTATATGCAGCGGAAGCAATCCCAGTATCAAAATCACATGTAATTTAGACAACTAGCATAAACGGGATTTTACGGGTTACCTCTTGAAGCGTGAACATATCTCTTCTACCATGTGAGCCTTCAGTTCCATAACTTCTCAATGGAATCTCCATCACCCGCACAATCGTGATCCTCGAACGTTCCACGGTCTTCTACTGTGTTACCCAAATAATACCCGAAAATAGCAATTTCGTGTGGGCGAAATTTCTAGGAAAACTTGGCTGAAAATTTCAGCCACCATCTACTCATCCGTCTAGGTGGAAAACCTTATGTATTTATAGCACAAGTTTTAAGGGTTAAGACCCTTTTCCAAAACCTTGTTAGGTTTTCTTTTCCACCAGAAAAAGGATTCCTTTATTTCCTATTATTTAGGCACAGTAGGGACCACAGAATTTAATTAACAAGGCTTCCAATTATGGAATTAATTTGTAATTTTCGAAATTAATATCCACCATAATTAATTACGAATTATTCCACTAAAAATTCGTAATTACACTCCTTATTCAATTTCGAAATTCATCCATTAAATCTTATTTAACTCCTCATGTTAAGATTCAGATACGAATCAATTAAATTAAATTACTGACGATTTAATTTATTGATTATTTCCTTTAGACTTTCGCTTAACTTATTTCATGTGTCGGATACAAAATCCACCGGCCGGGTTTACACATGCAAACTTATAAGCTTTCATAAAGGTATATCATCAATCTCTAAACCGAGACATGGATTCCATCAACTAACTATTACTTCGCCAATGTATATTATTATTATCCAATTTACGAGGCATATTGACCCACGAAAGAATCTCGCATTTTAATAAATCAAAACAATAATAATATACACAACTAATAATAATTATATCAAGATTAAGGGTATAAGTACATTTAATGGCTAGAGAGTTTATTTTATTAAGTCAGTATAAAATACTTATCTCTACCTGGTCCGTTCAATACATACAAAATGTACTAGCACAAGAAGTTGGAATTAAACCATTCCCATAATCAAGATTAATTATATTTAATCTTGTGCTACAATCATTCCTGATGGTTTGTCCAATTCCATCATTAGATTGTGAACTCAAACTTTATACTTATAAGAACTGATGATTTAATCTTCCGTGTATAAGCTAAACTCTATACACTAAATCATCTACTATATAAGCAAAGGACACAGACTATTATATGATCTATTTAAAACTTTATTAAAACTAAATAAACAATTATTTCATAATAAATACTATATCTAAACCAAACTCATGGTTAATAGTATATATCCCAACAATCTCCCACTTAGACTTTCAAAGCTAAAAGGAATTTTTTTTAAGTATACATAAAAGAGCTAGTAGCATTCTGAAGGACTACTGCTGAAAGTTTCATTTATCAGTCATTAGGGTAATTGTTTAGATAGTTTAGATCAAGTTGATCTATCATTCCATAATTGAGTCTTATTCACTTTGTTTAATCAAGAGTTGGGTGGTCGAGGTCCCATAGTCTGTTATTGTTGCCGATTAGATATGGAATATCGATTTTCATGTGTAAAATATGCTTTGTAAAGTATGATTCTGGGTTAAATGCCTTCCAGTAGCACTGAAGTGTGTAGCAGCATGCTTTCTCTTTTGTATTCCATGTCGTGGGGTTTGAAACATGAAAGCTCACCCAGCAGGAACTGGATCAAACACTGTGAGCCTCAATTCAGGCCCAATGGCCCTTCATAGTTGAATTAAGATCTAGCTTTATAGCTTACTCCTATTTGCATGAAAGTATGTGCTAATAATCAGTTATTCCGCTCAGGTCTCATAGCTTAGAAGCATGATTTGGATACTAATGTTTTCTTGGGGTTATCATGTGATTAGTCTGTTAATTTAACTCTATGTCCAATGATATTAATCTGTGAACTCATGTAATTGCGCCTTCTGTTCTCGTTTGGTCATTCGCTAGCATTTCGTCCAGTCATAATTAAGTTGAAATCAATTGGTTATGAAAACTCTGTAGCATCATTTGTTCAATTGGCAACACGATATGAGTTTGATAGATTTGGGGTAATCATTGTGGGATTGATTTAATCTTTCAATTAATGAGCTACTAGTCTTTGTTTAAATTGGATAAATTCAGTTTTGCCGTAGGAATGGCTTATACTGATTAAATTGGGCTATGGAATGTTAGTTTGAATTGGCCTTTATTTGAATTAATTGAGCCCGAATGAATGAAGTTATGTTGGTCCATTTCATAAAACAATTGATCTATCCTTTATGAGCACGTGGGCTGCCTTTACTTTAATAGCCTCTTGGGCCATCAACAATAATTTCACAACAGCTTAGGAAAGAACGAACTTTGAGTATCTATGTTACCCGACCATAACAACTAATAATGCTAATAATTTAAATATGTTGTAAATCGTGGGCACGGTTCCCATGACACGATTCGCATTGTGTATCCAAACAAGTATACGACAGTCGTAACTTGTTCCGGAATAATTTCATAAATATTAAAAGCGGTTATAAAGTTAAAAAAGCAATAGATATAAAAATATATAATTAATCAGATAATTAAGCCAATAATAACAGTTGAGCAATGGTACTAAAACCACGGAACCCGGAAATACCTAACACCTTCTCCCGGGTTAACAGAATTCCTTACCCGGATTTCTGTGTTTTGCGGACTGTAAAACAGAGTCAAACTTTCTCGATTCAGGATTTTAAACCGGTGACTTGGGATACCATAAATTATCCCAAGTGGCGACACTGAATAAATAATAAAAAATTTCGTTTCGATTATTGTCACTTCAATTGGAAAAACTCCCTGATACCCCTTTCCGGGGTAGAAAAATGAGGTGTGACAGCTCTGGCGACTCTGCTGGGGAACGAACCCAGAATCTCTGGTTCAGGGTTTAAGAATTCGAGCTTAGAAAAATTGTTATATTTAGCTTTTATATATTATCTGATTTTATTACATGCTTGGGCCTAATGTGCTAAATGTCGTTTTTTACCGCTTTGATATTATTTGAACTGTATATAAACTGCTACCAAACTCCTCTTTTCTAATCTTCTGGGAAGTGCACGCTGGCGTGACTTCTTTTCTGTTAGTGTCGTACCCTAATTTAGAACAAGGTTCGGAAAAGTTGGAAAGCCGGATGATCTTTTGGTTAGTGATACGCTTCCTCCCTCAGCTCGAGCTGTCCACTCGGGTAAGCCAGGTCGAGAATAATACACCCAGGTTTTAAACCTAGAATAACACAGCCTCATGCCGGATCTCTAGTAGGAACGTTTGTTTGCATCATGTGCATTTGACTTTGGGGACTCAACACAGGGGTTGGGTCTGTCTAGGACAAGTGTACCCAAAAATAAAAAGACCAACCTGATGCATTTTTTTACATGCTACCTGTGCATTTATTTGTTTTGGCTTGCATGTTGACCAGCTTCTGGATTAGGTAGGAAAAATCAAAGAAAAACCAAGTTTGAGGTATGAGAGAGGATTTCACCCGTTTCCCAAAAATCTGGTGTTCAAAATATCCCGAAACTCTGCCGAAATTTTGAAGAAAAAAAAAGAAAAAGAGATTTTTGAAATAAAGAAGAAAAAAAGGGGTTAGTCCAAAATGGTTTATGTTTTTCTCATCGCATCAAAATTGGCCGAACTACGCAGATTTGATTCTCACCGGATGTGGGATACGTAGGCAAACCTCATCGGGTCCAACCCCACTTTTGAAAATTTTTGAAAAATGTGAAGTGTCATCATTTTTGTCATAAATAAAAGTGAGTGATGTCGTTCTTATCTAAATAGCCAAGTGTCCAAACGGGACGCCGGAAGGCCCTTTTTGCAAGAATAGCCATCGACGGTTTCTTTGACAGTTTTTTGCCACTTAGCAAACACAGCTCTAAAAGCTTCCTTTTCAAAGTGCTGAAGGGCCGTATTTGCAAAAGTAGCCTTGATTTTTTTCGAATTTTTGCAAAGTGATATTTTTTTTTTAATTTTATTTAGCTTTTGAATAAAAACTCACTTTGTTTTAAACCAATCACCTTAATCTAAATGTGCAGAATGAACACGAGTCAAAATTTACCAATGAAGGTCATGTCCAAGATTCCGTTGGAACTACACATGTGGTGGGAAGATTTGGGTAAGCAAGGACGAGACATGGTCAACCATTACTTGGGGGTACTCACTGGGTTACTAAAGATCAGGCCTATGGGAGACATAATAAAGGCACTGGTAACATTTTGGGACCTAACTCACAACGTTCTGCATTTCTCTGACTTCGAACTCACACTCACTTTGGAGGAGATAGCGGGTTATGCTGGGAGTACTGAGGGTCTAAGACATAAATACCTGGTCGCTCCAAGGGCCGTCACCCCTCACAAGTTTCTGGATTTGCTAAAAATAAGCAGGCAGGTCAAGTATGTTGATTTGGCGGCCGGGTTTTCCACTCTACATGTCATATACCAACGGTACGGACATGTAAGAGGATTTGACAACTCGGAAAGTGGAATCTGTAGCAAAGGGAACCGATCAAAGTGGGAAGAGCATATGTGCTTTGCTTTCATGGTGGCATTCTTGGGTCTTCTAGTGTTCCCCCGGAAAGATGAGAATATTGATCTACGGGTAGCTGGAGTCGTCAATGTTTTGAATACCAATGCCAAGAGCACCCTCGCCCCTATGATAGTATCTGAGATATTTCGAGCTCTCACGACTTGCAAAGCCGGAGCAGATTTTTTCGAAGGGTGCAATTTATTACTACAAATGTGGATGATTGAGCATCTGTGTCACCGCCCTCGATATATGAATTATGGATCTACAGGGAAAAACTGCATTGAAGAGTTCGACACAAGGGTCTCAGGTTTCAAACTGCCAGAAGGGGTTGGAGATTGGATATCTCACCTTCATTCCATAACTGCAGGGCAAATAGAGTGGACACTGGGTTGGCTTCCTGTTGAAGAAATTGTGTATATGCCTGCCACCGGTCTTTACTTATTCCTAATGGTCCTTCTAGGCATCCATCCTTATGCCCCATATCGAGTGTTGAGATAGTTGGGAAGAGGCCAGGTAGTGCCCCTAGATGAGGATCTTAGTGTTCATGCAGTTGAAATCCGCTCCGATGGCGAATTTCATGAAAAAACATCATATTTGGAATGAGTGCCAGTATTTGATAGCAAACACCCGAGTGCGTGACTTGTCCAAAGGTGAGGTCTCGCCTGGTTATCTTGCTTGGTATAGAAAGAAGGTCACTGCAAGGGCCAAACCCGAAAGACCGACCAAACAGCCTCACATCCAGGAATTTGTTGAAGTGTCACAAGAACAATGAGCCTGGTTGACCAAAGAAAATGAGTATAGGGCCACCATAAGCAAGTTGGAAAAGCAAGTCAGAAATCTTCAATTTGAGAGTGCTTTGCAAGCCGCTGTGGACGAGGGTGAAAAGAAAAGGTTAGCCCAAGAAAATGAAGCCCTCCGAGCCCAAATCCAGAAAATGAAAATAGCATATGAGAACCCTGCCAGAAGTGGAAAAGAAGAGAAACTTATAAACAGCCTTAGGTAGAAAGTATGTGACTATGGATATGATTTGGAAAAGACTGAAGGTGAACTAGCAAAGGCGTGAGCAAAGTTAGCCAAAAATGCAAAGGAATGAGCAAGTTTCGTTCAACAGTTGAAGGAAAAGTACGACAAAGGAATCATGAGTCTGAAGAAAAAGATCAATACCCTTGAGAGTGAAATGACCAAACAAGCAAAGAACTTCAAAGTAGAAAGAGAACACTGCTATGCCTTGACGTCTCAACTAGAAGAGGACCTTAGCAATTGCAAGAGCAAAATCATACGGCCACACAAGTTTTGGAGGCCATATCTCAACAAATTGGACGCCTGCTACAAGAGAGGGCGTCATTATAGAGAGGATTAGAAGGATTGCTGACTATATTGTGATGAAGTGCAACGAATGCGAGGACATGACCAGGTCCATATTCTTTGCTGCAGTTATGATTTTTGTCCGTCAGATAATGGACGACCTATATCGCCTCCAAGAAGATATGGCACGTAGGCCTGCGGCGAGACCGACTGATGTCCCACGGGCCCCTGGAGCAGTAGTTGAGGCAATTATGTATTTCTGATTTTATTTTTCGAGTTTGTATTTTCAGTTTCTTTTGGAGTCTGTTAGTCCACTTTCGAGTCTGTATTTTCAGTTTCTTTTGGAGCCTGTTAGTCCACTTTCGATTTTGTATTGCGGTTTCTTTTAGAGTCTGTTAGTTTTTATGTTTAAGTCTGTAGGACAGAGTCATTGTAATAGAGGAAGTTTTTATTTTATGAAAATTTGAAAGCCAAAAATATTTCTTTCTTTTATTTCGCACTTATCTCCTGAACTACGTAATGATCTGATTCATGCGACATCATGATACGTAGGCAATCCCATAGGATTCGATCATAACCATAACTTCGAAATAAGAATACTAGCACCCACGATGTAACTTATTGGGAACATGCACCATAATGACGCATGATGAAATAACGTCATTTCAAATTGACGTAATGGTCAAATGTGGTTCTTGAAGCACAACGTCATCACCTCGCCATAAAAGGGTCACTCCTCGGCCAACATGCTCAGATTTCTCAAAATTGCAACTGTCAAAGTCCGTCCATCGAGCTCGTCCAAAGACAACCCCGACGAGCGGAGGGACTAACTGTACGGGTCAAAATCTGATCAAGGGGACCTTGCCTGAAAGAAGGCAATCAAGAATCAATTAGGCCGAGGTTATACTTAAGAAGCAACACTGGCGAGCCGAGTAGCTAAGGTCAAGGTCGAGCACTCAGATCGGCCAAAACGGCTAGTTTAGCAATAAGATATTTTAAGGAATATTCTGCAAAATATTCTCTTCACTAGTACTTTCAGTAGGTAAGGGATATGTCCCATATAAGTAGGAAGAGAGAGAGAGAAAGAGAGGGATATGTAATATTCCATATGATAAGCTCTCTCTAAAAAAGTTGACTCTCAAATAACTACAGACATTATCTTTACACAAGATTTGATTTGTTGTTTGTCCCAAACTTTTCCACATCATATCCGATAAAGTTTTCTATAATCCTACGTTTGGCTACCTTACATCACTGTCAGAGGGAGAATCATCCACCTCATTGAATATTTGGGCGAATCGTTCTCTCTATTTACATTTATTGCCATTTATCATATTCATTGCTTGCCACTATCCCCTCATTCGTTTATAACAATATCATTAAATACGACAATTGATATTTAATAATCTTGAATACGGTTTTTATATTATTGTTATCTACCAATCTTAGATCTAGGACTTATTATATTTAACTAGAATTTACCTGTTATCATTTTATTTAATTAGTTTAACAAAAAGGCTTAACACTTTTTGGTCAAATAATTCCCAGCCTCAGGACCGTGATGGCGTCTAACATCCACTTAATAGGCAAGCCGATGTTAACAAAGTATTTAACCAATTTATAAAAATTAATATAAAGTAATGTCATTTAATGAGAAATAAACTCAAAATTTAACACAATGTGAATAAAAGTAATGTGATGCTAACTACTCCTAGAAATCCTGAGTGACAACATGAGCAACTAGAATTCTACAAGTATAATTTGAAATAAATACAATTTTTCGAATGAGATAAACAAATTGTCTATACTTCTGCACGCAAATTTTGAGGCTGGTGGTAGTGGCATTCGCCAGCAGAGTAGGAGATCTTTGTGGAGTCTTCGATTGAGCTACTTTACTTGACCGATCTGTAGCACATGGAGTCACCCTCCCTACTTATCTATTATGTCTATATATTTCCTTCAAACAGACAATGTTGTTCTGTTGACTCTACATACTCTTGTAAGATAGCTTGTGATGATTGTAACATCCGAATTTTGGACTATATAAACAATTGTAGTCGTGTTTAGACCTTGTCCGAGATAGTATATATCTATATTATTAGTTTGAGATTATTTCTATTTCTTATAATATTGTAGATTTTTTCTAAATATTTGGTTAATCTGCTTTGGAACTTGATTGTTATTATGATGGCTTGCCTACGAGCGGGTTAGGTGCCGTTACGACTGTTAGTGGGATTTTAAGTTGTGACAAGTATCTAAAGTTTTAAGCACCTTAAAACCGATTTCACCAGAAAATCCCAGAAAAAATCGTGAAAATATGGAAACAAGACAAGCCAACATGAGTGTCCAAGGGGATTCTTACTGTTTATGATGTGTGAACTTTATCGAATCAGTAAAACATATTTTAGATGTAGTTTTGGGAATACATCAGTGTAATATCTTAAATGTTGGCACAAGTATTTCGAAAATGGACAGACCTGCTTCTCAATTGGGATCAATGAGGCAAAATAATATTTGAAATTACAAATAGAGAGGAATGTCCATTAATGTTGCAATTGTTGGAAATTATTAGAAAAAATATTAGAGATAGTAACATTAAAAAGAATATTTAATCAACCCAAGACGCATTAGTTAACTATAAAAGAAGAGATTTGAGTTTTGGATAGGAAAAATTGGTTCGAGGCATGCTATGGAATGTGTTGTCTCATGGTAGATTTATGTCAAGTGTAAATAGCAAAATAAGCTCCTAATCCCAAAATACATCAAATCACTCATGAAGCTTTGTGCACATAGAAGTGCAGAACTCTTAAATATATTAATTGCTTTTGTTTGAAGGCCTTTGTTTGAATTTAGGATGAATGAAGAAAAGAGACTCTTGAAAAGATAGTGACAATATGAAGAGTGAAAAATAGGCATATCTTGAAAGGTCGGATCACATGTTTTCAAAATGAATAGATAGATATAGCCCCTTTGAAGAAAAGGTAGTGTCTTTTCAACAACCAAATTTTAAATCATCCAAAATAAATTTAAATTCCCCAACAATAATTAGTTATCTGAAATTATAATATGCTAACTTCTTAATATTTGGATATGAGTTAACAAGTAGGTGGTGCATCAGTGCAGTTACCAGGACCACCAAATAAGAAATTATAATCCCAGTAACCATCTCGGGCATTATTTTCATTCCCTTCACAGTAACACCTATCCCTATGAGTTTGAACCAACGATTCATCTGGCTGAACTTCTTGATCAATGTCCACACCATACATGATTTGGCGCATGCGACAAGTGAGGCGCTTATAGCCGGCCCAAAATTGGCCATTTCCCATTGGTGGGCTCACTGTTTCACCAGCTGGTGTATGCGCCTGCCCTCCATATCTCACTGTCTCCGACCCATTTCTCAAAGCCTTGAATATGTCGTCCGGCCATAATCCAATAACAAATACAGAGAACAGCTGAAGATAATACTCTGTAGTACACATAAAAACATTGTAATATTCTCTCTGTGTTTTCCAATTATAATATATTAGCGCGACTCTAAATCAGAGTTATCTTGTGTGTATCTGTGGCGTAGCCACATCATATTATATCTATAAAAATTTATATTATGTATATAAGTTAAAAAGTATTTTTTTTATATATGTCTATTAAATCTTGAACAATAGTAGCGAAATTCCTTATTTCGCCGCTAGTATTCAGGGGCGGATCTAGCAAAATAACTACGGGTTACCGTGAACCTAGTAGCTTTTGTATTGAAAGATTTATTAAATGCATAAGAATATTTAGCTTGTAACTCAGTCCGTTAGTCCAATTATTATTGTATATTAACTTGAGATTTCTTTAGGAACCATACACTTAAAATTTTGAATCCGCCTCAACGAGTATATGTATTCTCATGTAAAAAGTCGATACTAATGAGAATACAATAAACCAAACCAAAAGGAAAAAAAAATATATGAAACGCCTTTTATTCAGTTTCAAAACTTTTGAGACCTCACGTTTTCAGGGTTAATAATGAAACTATTTTAGTGATGAAGTTTAACACGGATAGATCATCCTTGATTCAAACATTAAAAAAAAAAAATGCTACATGAGAACTATTGCACTTGAAAAATCATTTACGTTTTGATATTTGTGATTTTTTAACAATTATAGCACACACTCTAGCTAGCGCAAATTGAAACAATTAACAGTAATTAAATCAATAAAGTATAAAAGGAATTTTGATTAATAAACATGGCATGACAAATAAATTACCTTGATCCTTGTAGATCTGAATCTGCAGTTCTTGGCTGTCATACTGTGGCAAGGAGACTTTTGGGAAAGCATAATCTACTGGTATTTCACTGCTAAGCTGAACGAATCCTGGACAAATACTGTTGTAACATCCTGTTTTCTGGTGGCCATCTGCCTATTTCGAACAATTATATATTTTCATAAAGAGCGCCGCAACATATATATATATATATATATATATATATATATATATATATATATATATATATATATATATATATATATATATTTAATTTACATTTATTTGATTTAAAGAAATATGAATTCCTAAAATACTTACTGTCCAGTAGGTGTACAACCGTGTCCGTCCGTCCCCATTTAGTTGTGGATGTACCTAAAACAAACATCACTTTTGGAAATGAAAATATTTCTTCCAGAATTTTAGGGAAACAAATTATGAATGAGTAATAGCTAGACAAAGAAAAGAATTATCTCATATAGACGTTGATATATTTTGCATGTGCTAATAATTTTTATGATCAACGTAAGATTGCATTTTTCCCTAGCTTGTCATAGATAGATTAATGGATAGATATTTTTTTTATTTAAAATTTAAATACTTCAAAGTTTTTATCAGACATAAAATATTCATTTATTATCATTTACTATTTCAATTTTTATCAAATAATGACACATTTTATTTAAATTGCAATTTTCTCTAATATTTTATTAATCATATTTAAATAATTTTTATTTGATTATAGATTTATTATATTTAAATATAAAAAAAGTATGCCGTTCAAAAATAAACGATCTTATTCATTCAGTGTTCATATCCAAAGACAACATCTTAATATTCTCGGATTTAAACATCTTAATCTTAACGGTTAAAATAAGAGGAGATGTGAATGTGAGGGGAGCTCAATAAATTTGACCTGTAATTGTTATAGACCTTAGGTGTCGTAATTTGAAATTACTTCTATTCTTTTGGTTTCATTTCATTCATTTCATATAACAGAAAGTTAAAATATGTTAAGTAATTTCTATGAAACATGAATGAAAGCTTATTAAAAATTACAATCTATTCAGCAAAAAAAAAAAAAAAAAAAAAACTTACAATCCATCCAGTTTGTATCTGCTCTAAATTTGTCGCATCTCCACTTTCAAGAAATATTGTTGCAGAAGTGTATTGGCCAGGTCCATTTACTTGTGGATTATACAAAGTAACGATGGTTGAGGCACCTGTAAATCTATTTATTGCTGGGGACGCTTTTATGCTAATGCCTGCAAACTGAAATAATTCTAAATTTAATTAATCAGTTCTCACTATCATCTAGGATTAAATTTGTCGCCTATAATAATAACAATTTATATTGAAGGTAACTGATACTCGTGAAATAATCAACCTAGTAAACCTATTTATTTATTTGTTTTGCCCCTTTATTTTTCTAACTAATATGCGTATCTCAGCTCAATTACAAAGAAAATAATTGAGTACTTACATCGATAATATCGCCAGCGAGGGATTCATTTGTCAACCTTAGGGAGGCATCTTTGGCTGTTTGTTGTTGTTCTTTTGTCATTCGTCGAATAGGGACAGTTTCAATTAGACACCCTTCTTTATTCAACCAATACTCCTCTGCATTAAAATAAGAAAATTGGTCCTTTTGTGGTTGCTTAGCTTTCAATCTTTGTTTTTCCAACTCCTTCGCAATGGTCCTCTGTATTTTTTTAAGACGCCCACAAAAAAAAAAGAAAAAGAGAAGGATAAACTTCCAAAGAAAATTCAAGTAAAAAACGAGTTAAAATAAAAAAATGTTTGCAAGAATAATACTGAGAAACTACATCCATGTAGGATTATAATTAAATAGGATCTATTGGGCGAGCCCCGAGCATTGAGTAAGTTTATTTAGTGTGCATAGTCGGGTGCTTGAAATTTAACCTCACAAAACTAAACCCCACACGTGAATCTTATAGCGTTTTATAAGTGTTCCGCCCAAGGGCGAGTCCCACAAATGCCTTTTGAAACATCGTTTGGTATTAATATTTTTCTCCTTTTTTAGTCCAAGTTTTCTTATCTTTGCATATGGAGAAAAGCTTTTGAAGATAATGAAAGATTCAGTTGCTGGAGAAAATTTTAGAGTTAATTCTTAGGAGATAACACATGAAAACCATTGTATATCCATGAGGAAATCTCATATTTCGTAATTATTGCTACTGTCTGTTTAGGGATTATTTTCTCTTTCTGTTTTTCCCCACTCGGGTTGAATAATGGGATCCTTACACAAATAGCCGGTCATATTTATTATTTATTTTTTATTTACATATACATAGATTACACATTGATTATACACATAAAGTATATAAAATACACATATATTATGCCGTTGCTGGCTATTTTTAGTTTAAGTGAATGGGTGGATGACTATTTGGGTTAATTTTTGTGGCTAGTTTTTGGACTGGTCATTAAAAAATAGCCAGCATTTACCAAGTCAATGAAAACTAGCCACTATTTTGCTGCAACAGAGACCGGTCCAACATAATATACTGGAGTTCGGTGCACATGTGTATGAACTTCAGCATATTATGCTGGACCGGTATACTTTGCTGGCTCCAGTATAATATACTGGAGACTGGAGCACCGGTGCTCCAAACTCCAGAATATTATGCTGGACCGGTATGCTTGCTGGAACTCCAGTATATTATGTTGGAGTTCTAGTGTACTTATGCTGGAACTCTATCATATTATGCTGGAGTTCCAACATGCTTATCTTGGAACTCCAGTATAATATGCTGGAGTTCAAGTATACTATACTGGAGTTCAAGTATACTTATGCTGGAACTCCAACATAATATACTGGCGTATTTTCCGGGTTTTGAACAGTGTTTTCGCTCAAATTTATCTTTACATGAAAAGTGGCTAAATTTCGATTATTTTTGAAACTGGGCTATTTTTGAATGACCAGTTATAAATCTGGCTATTGTTGAATTTCTCCCAAATGAAAGTATATCGGATGGACATTTTCAGAATCACCGTTTAGATTTTAATCCATCAAAAAATCCGAAGTGGTTTAAAATTCTGGCACGAAACCCACCCATTTATTTTAACCCGCAAAAGTTTAGCTCAAGCCACCCATCTATAATTTAGTGGGAATATAAAATATCGCACTAACAACAGAGGTTTATGTTATCAGCTTATGTTTCTCAAAAGAAAAGAGAAAAAAGAAGGGGAAAAAGGGTTACGTACCCTAATTCTTTCTTTGTCCAGCAGTGGGTGCAGAAGAGCTGGTTGTTTATAAATGTCCACACAGTCAAAAATATCGCCATGAATAGTCTGCAAATATAAGTCAATTTCACAACAAAGTTTTCTAAATTAATAATAAAATACTACATATAAATTTTTCTAATTTGAAACATTCAACATATAAAAGATATGGGTACCTCAACTGTAACGTTTGCTCTTCTACTAGACCCGTATCCTTCAACCACACAAAAGGCAATTGTATTCCAAACTAAAATTATGAAACAAACAGTTGTTAGTCTTAGTGCCATCGAAAACAACACACCTTTGTATTTTATTTCTGAAACTATACTTATATATAGACTATATGGTACAGAAGAAATGATTCAATTCTGGAAAGTGGTTGGAATACTTAAATAACATACTTAAACAGACATGTTATGCAATCTCATTATAAATATCTATGATTTATATGCACTTAATCAATTTAAATATCACGTTGTCTAGATTTGGAATAGTATTCATAATAATATTTTTTTGGTTTTTGGACCAAAAAAAAATAATGATATTTTGAATACTATTCCAGATCTAGATAACATGAATATTCTTTTTGGTACATTCCTCTCTTATGCATACCCCTATTTTGTTAACATAATGACGTATATGTTATCCAATATTTAATGTCCTAAGCCGCACTGTGATCCTTTATTTCTTATCATAAAAAATTTTCTAATAGAATGAGAGACAAATATGATTGTTACCATAAAGAACTTCAAAAGTTCGTGGAATCTACTCTTTGTATTTAAAAGAGAAAATCAAGAAGAGGAGAATTACATATATATATATCTCTCCATTGTTACAGACAAAGTTCAAGTTTTATGCGTTAATGGTAGGGTACGATGTTTATAATTCGGTTTGGATCGATCTAATTTTAGTAAAAACCAAAATCAAATCAGATGAGTTGGTTTTTAAATTCTTAAAACTAGACCAAACCAAATACAAAACACATTATCGATTTGGTTGTTATCGGCAATGTTTTAAAAGGCGGGGAGACATGGGAATAATACGAAAAGTATAATTTAAAATCATAAAATTATAAAAAATAATTTATTTAAAATATTTATAAAGGATAATTCAACTATAAATAATACGAAAAGTATGACATATATCATAATATGCAAATTAGCTGCAGCGTCATTACAACTCAAACATCAAAAGTAATGTATTCGATACGAAATATTATACGTATCTCTTAAGGAGTAATAAATATTGAAAGAATTTTGATATTATAATTTGATAGTTTTATTAAAATACTCCTTTTATTTAATATACTTTCTATTTGAAAGAGAATTAATATAAAAACATAATTCACAATTTCAATATGATCCTCTAGCATCATTTATTTTTAAGTTTCAACAAGTTAATAAAGTGACACATAATTCACCATACGATACCATGATAACTAATTATTTGTAAATAGTTACTAGCTAATACTGAGCTATTAAATTAATAAGTATTGTATCTCGTAAACGTGAAAATAATAATATTTAGAAAAATAATTATAAAAAAACTATGGACTACTATATAGTAAAGACATAACAAAAGTTAGTAAATAAATACTTTTTAAATGAAAGATTTATTTAAAATTAACTATCATACCATCTTAGTGGATAACGTACGATAAATTTTATTTTAATATGACATAAAATACTCTCAATTTAATAATTTATGATAACGAAAAAAGTAATTTTGAATAGTCAACGATTTATTAAGAAATTTTTAGGATTTACAAGGTTAGTAACATACAACTGCATAACGTACTATTAGGCAAGCAAAGTATGCTGGGCGTTGGGCGTGTTCGGGGCGTAAGCCCCGATAGCAAAGGTGTAAGTCTCACGAAACTAAGCCTCACACATAAGTCTCAATTCTGCCTTTTAAAAGAGAGGTTATCGGTATGGTTCAATTTTTGGTTTTGCAGACATCGATTTTTCTTTCTTTCTTTCTTTACTTTGCAAGGAAGAAATTACATTCAAAATCAAATGGTTCATTTCCAATGTGCCGTAATTAGAAGTTTGAAAAAAAAAATAAAGTTAAATTTGCACAATATTTAAAATGCTCCCAATAAACTCCTCCCAACAATACGAATCCTCCACCTCAATTTCACAAAAACCACTGGATAGTCTACTACACTCCCTTCCGACATCATCATCACCTAGTTCTTCCAATCATAATCCTAACATGTCTACTAGCATGAATATCGACATACATGAACCAATCTCTGCTTCATCTCCCTTACAAAAATCATATCTACAAACTTTAAACTCTAATAAGATTTCTCCTCCACCGCCTATATTTCCCCAATCAATAAATTTTCCTTTGGAGAGTACTGATGAGATTGAGGCTCCTAATGATCCTTCTATTTTCATACCCTTATCTTTGGAAGAAAAAAACAGAATTTACCAACCATGGCAACATGCAGTGATTATTAAGGTTTTTGGTTAAAAAATTGAACATCAATTACTTAGACAAAAAATATACCCGTTATGGAAACCAGCTGAAAACCTCCCTCTAATTGACTTAGGGTCAGATTTTTTCCTACTGAAGTTTCAAAAGGAGGAAAACAAAATTCATGCCTTACAGGGTGGTCCTTGGTTTGTTCTAAATCATTTTCTATCCGTTCGTCATTGGGAACCTAAATTTAAGGCTTCTGAGACAAAATTAACAACCTCTGCTGTTTGGTTATGTTTACCAGAATTGCCTACAGAATTTTACGATTATCAAATTCTCCAAAAGTTAGGTCAGAAAATTGGTAAGTTGTTATCAGTGGACACTTGCACCTCTTCAACAGCAAGAAGACAATATGCTAGATTATGCGTGGAAGTACTACTGGATCAACCATTAAAGACACACTTATACATTGGTAATCATAAACAAATTATCCTTTATGAAGAGTTAAATTTACTTTATATTAAGTGTGGTCGCATGAGGCATAATCAAAGAACTTGTAACTACTTTGTACAAGTTGATCCTTCCACAGAAAATTCACACAAGGAACATCTCATGGACACAATTAACTCTCATTCCAATACATCTACAACAGCTAATGAAGCATGAAAACTTGTTCAATTTCCAAAAAAATCAATCCTCAAAAGGACTACTTACACAGAGGATCAAGTGACATCAACACATCCAGTGGAGACAAACTTGGTAAGTCAGTCAGGCTAGGGGCGATTAATCCTAATATTCTTCCATTTACTAAGCTAACCTTAACACATTTAAATAATACTACTAATACTGGTTCTAATCTAACCACCTCCCATAACCCCGTTTTAATAAATAATAAATATGCTACCCTATTAGATGATGAATCTGATAATGGTACTCCATTATTAAATCAAATAACTAATGAAATACAACTTACAAAGACCACTCAAGTGCCTAAACACTCGGTCCAATCAGGCAAAGATTCAAACCCTATTTTTCCTACAATACCAAACCCTATCACTATCCATGCAAAGGGACACGACAACACACTCCACATGCACAACATGCCCCAATACCCAAATACACCCTCTTCACCTACACACGAAAACCATCTACTAAACCTAGCAAATTATCCACCTCCTCCTTCGAATATCGGAATACCGCCATCATTTCAATCTACTGTTGCCATGCAAATAGCCAATGATGAGTCCTTCACTTCTCAAATCCAGTCCAATACACCTTCTTCCTATTAATCTTTTCAACCGTCCACTACTACCATTGAGATTGCTCCGCCTATACTTACTAAACCAAATATAGTTCCTAACACTTTGACTAATCCACTTCCAGAACCTTTCATTGTAGAAGATGTTTCCCTTCAATTTCTTCAGTCATCTACGACGACCACGAGCACAAACAAGGCAGAACACTCAACATCTTCAACACAATCCCAACTCATCCTCCCACCCTCCACCACATTTGATAATGGAGCCCAATACGATAATATACACGGCTCAAACCCCACATGTACCAACACTCCTAGCATCTTGGCTAGAGGCGGGATTACACAACCATGCACTAACATTCACCATGGAAGTCAATCACCAAGAGGTGACAATACTAATCAATCATCCAAGGGACTTAGCACAAATAGTAGTGGAAGGAATGCAATTGGGAACGAACCTTTATACTCGTTACCATTGGTTCATGATGCAGGCACCCCACCTTGCACCATACCAACCTCTACCTCTACCCACTCCATTTTGGGATCACACACATCTCCACCCAAATCTCATACAGATGCCATTTTATCATCCACCTACTCCAAACACCCCTTGGATTCAACCTTACTGGGATCCACAACCCCACACACCTCTCTTGAGACCAATAACCCCCATCATCACCACCACCACCACCCCTCCATCTCCACAACATCCCAATCAACTAGAACACAAAGTTTAGGGTGTGAATTTTCAGGCAGAACTAGATGCATCAATCGTATAATATAGAGAAACACGCCCAGTCCATGCATGTCTGGATGGCATCAAAGTCTTTGTCCAGAAGGAAGAGTTCGAAAGAAAAATCTTCATAAGGTGCCCCCAAAATCTGCTTTCAACCTCATTCCGCTTGAGGCCAATAACAAATCCAGCGGTGGGGAAATATGCGATGTTATTCCTTCCCACATTGAGGCTTCGTCCAAGAGAGTCCAGTAATGATGAAAATGAGTCCAATTTAAGTCATATGAACTTCATAATTTGGAATTGTAGGGGTGCTCAATCAGTTGAGTTCAGAAGGAATTTTCGATCTTTATTAGACTATAATAGACCTGCAATGGTGGTTCTACTAGAGACTCACAGCCAATCACACCAAATATTGAAAGATGATTTTGAGTTCAGAGGTATGATTGAAGTTTCTGCTATAGGGCACTCAGGTGGGATTGTTATCCTATGGAATTCAGCTATTCTAAATGTGGAGCAGATGGCCACCTCTACACAATAGATCCACTGCCATGTTCAGGCCTTTCCTTTACCTTTTACTTTTTTATTTAGTGCTATTTACGCAAGTAATGACTTAGCAACTAGACTAGCATTATGGCATAATATCATGTGTATCTATGATAATTATAAGGGACCTTGGTTGATTGGAGGGGGGGGAGGGATTTTAACGAGATGTTACATGCAGTAGATAAATTTGGTAGCTTACCTATAAATAATTCTCGAGCAAATAAGTTATTAGATTGTTTTAATTACTGCCATTTAACAGACTTAGGATCTAAGGGTCGTCGTTACACTTGGACAAATGGTAGACATAATAGTGTTAACATTCTTGAACGTATTGATCGTATGTTAGCTAATTATGGTTGGATCACTAATTATCCTGATGCTTTGGTAACCCACCTTCCACGAACCCACTCTGATCATTTGTCCAATTAAAATTGAGCTACAACACTGTTCTTTGCCTAGGAAAATTTTTTTTCGCCTAGAAACTATATGGACTACCCACCCTTCTTTCTGGACAGTAATTGAACAAGTTTGGATGTACAAACTATACTTACTTCCTGCTATTGATCAATTCATGGAGACAATATAAGCTTGGAATAAAACTACTTTTGGTAACATTTTTAAGCGTAAAAAGAAGTTATTGGCAAGACTTGGTGGTCTTCAAGCATCTATTCACTACCCAACTAGTATTGTTTTACAAAATTTGGAGAAAAGTTTAACCTTGAAATATAATAAA
Organism: Nicotiana tabacum; assembly: GCF_000715075.1. NCBI lineage: Eukaryota > Viridiplantae > Streptophyta > Magnoliopsida > Solanales > Solanaceae > Nicotiana > Nicotiana tabacum. The sequence continues at coordinate 72,966,368 of NC_134095.1, read as the reverse complement.
ATTCTCCAGCTTGAAGAGGATTTTTGGAATTTAAAATCTAGAATTAACTAGTTGAATAATGGTGATGCTAACACCAAATTTTTCCACCTAACGACTCTAAATCGTAGAAGGCATAATCGCATAACTGCTCTTCAAGATTTAGGAGGAAATTGGATTACTGACCCACATAAAATTAGAGATGATATTACACAATACTACTACCATATGTTTACAACTCAAAATAGAAAATCTACTAATGGCACCTTTTTACATTCTTTTAATATATTAACTCCAAATGAGCAATCTTGTTTGATAGCTCCATTACAGGATCATGAAATTCTCACTGCCATCCATTCCTTTCAACCTTTTAAGGCACCTAGACCAGATGGCCTACATCCTTTATTTTATCAAAAATATTGGCATATCATAGGGAACTCTGTCAAATATTTTTGTCATAAAGTTTTCTTGGACCATCAAATTGATCCTACTATAAATTCAACCTTCATTTGCTTAATCCCAAAAATAAGAATGCATCCACTATATCACAATTCCGACCTATTAGCCTTTGCAATACAATCTATAAGAATATAACAAAAATAATTGTTAATAGACTAAAACTAGTTCTGGAACACCTTATTCATCCAACTCAATCCAGTTTCCAGAAAAATAGACGAGCAGCTGATAATGCTATTATCGTACAAGAAATTATCCACAGATTCCACAAGATGAAGGGTAATAATTTAAATATGCTTCTCAAGCTGGATCTTAAAAAGACTTTTGATAAGTTGGAATGGCCTTTCATTCACACTACACTACACAACCTAAATTTTCCTCAAACTTTTATTCAATTAATAATGTCTTGTATTACAATTACTACTACAACTATTCTAATTAATGGTACACCTACTGATTATTTTACACCTACGCGGAGAATTTGACAAGGGGATCCTCTCTCACCATATATTTTTATTTTATGCTTGAAAATGCTATCAATTAAAATAAATTCTGAAGTTGACTATAACATTTGGCATCCAATTTCCATAGGTAGAAAATGACCTCAATTATCACATCTATTTTTCGCAGATGATATTATTTTGATAATAAAAATTACACCTACCTCATGTCAATCCATAGATGACACCATCACTCAATTTACTCATCATTCTGGGAAAACTATTAACTTTGAGAAATCTAGGATATTCTTTTCTAAGAATTGTGCTGATAATATCAAAGATTCTATAAAAAAAAAAATTCACATGAGTGAGGGCAAAAGTTTTGGGAAATATTTAGGGTTTCCTATTTTTAATTCAAAGCCTAGTAAAAGAGATTACCAATTTTTACTGGACAATTTTAAATCTAAATTGGCAGGTTGGAAAACATATTTTTTAACCAAAGTAGGAAGGAAAACTTTAATACGTTCCACTTTAAATAACCTTCCTAATCATCTGATACAATATATCACACTACCTTCTTATATTATTTTCTCCCTTAATAGATACCAACGAAATTTTCTATGGTCATGCTAGCCTTGCATGGAGGCTTTTCCAAAACCCTAATCATCTGTGGGCATAGGTATTAATGCATACTTACCTAATGCCATCAACTTTAATAAAAAAGAATGCTTCAAAAACCTGGTTAAACATTCTTAAGGGTTGGTCCAATTGTCGTTTAGGTTATAAATGGAACCTGACGATTGGTAAACACGTACAATTTTGGAATGAACCTTGGATAACTCATAATTCATTATTTCATAATTATATTTCTGGACCCCTACCCCAAGGTGAGGACAGCAAATTAGTGTCTGATTACTATTTCAATCACCAGTGGCACCTACATAAATTACCATTCGTAATACCTCCTTCTTTGGAACATGCAATCACTGATATTTATATACCAATGGTGCCCATCGATTATGACCAACTTTATTGGGCAATTACACCTAATGGGCTATTCTCTGTTAAATCTATGTATCATTCTCTCATAACTAGAATCAATCACCCAAACACTAATAATTTCATAAACTATAAGTGGATTTGGAAGCTTCAAATACCACCTAAACTTTCTTTCTTTTTATGGTTATTATGCCATGAAAGACTTCCTATAGCCACATATTTACATAAATTAGGAATTATATATTCATCCCTGTGCACACAATGTCATTTGGTCCCTGAGAATATAAATCATATTTTCCTTGAATGTCATAATGCGAATGCACTTTGGACTGCTCTTAATATATCTACTACACAAATAATTAGTCCAACACAATTTGATAGTACCTCTTGCTGGTATAATTTTATACATAAGCAGCGTTTACCTTCTTTTAACCGCATTCCATTTTCCATAATCTTGCCTTTTTCTTTGTGGCAGTTATGGTTTATACGAAATAAAAACCACTTTGAGCGTCACCATCTGCAATCCAGTATTTCTTTACTATACAAATAGGTTGCTGAATTTTATTATCTCACAAATCCTACAAAAATAAATAATTCATTACTGCCTCTTTATATAAAATGGCATCCACCGAATGGACAGTTTTTTAAATTAAACATTGACGGTTCTTCATCGACCACTTAACATAAATGTGGTATTGGTGAGTTGTTTCGTAATCAACAGTGCAAATGGATTCTAGGGTTTGCAGGGAAAACACAACATGGCTCCAGTGTTCAGACAGAATTGCTAACACTTCTCATGGGGCTAAAAATTGCTATCCAGCACCAACTCACACCACTGATCATCGAAACAGATGCAACTGCAATACTTGGTATGCTAATTACACATATTATACAATACACTAATTTAATCAATGATTGCAGGTTATTACTCCAATAGCTGGATAATCCAAAATTGCAAAGCATCTACAGAGAACAAAACTATGTTACAGACTGTCTAGCAAAATATGGAGCAGTGCATGCGGAGTATAGTTGTGTACTTTTTGATATTCCTCCACTTTTTGTCACCCCTTTTTACCAACAAGATCAGGCTGGAATGCTTAGAAGAAGACTACTCGAATCAAGCAATATGTTATGTAATAGTAGTGGCCTAACTAGTACTGTATCTAGTAGTAGTAGTGTTGTAATAGGTATTCCAACTTCTATGTATGATCATCTTTCCCATAAGGGGGATATAGTATCTAGTTCTAGTTCTCTTCAATTGATGCAACTTATGCATCCTACAAGCCCTTATGTAACTGTTTAAGCATCTATAATATGTTTATCTTTTTTACCAAAAAAATAAATTATGGTCGATATAATTTAAATAGATTATGGAAAGAATATCCTAAGATCTATAAATTTTAATCAAGTTAATAAGATATATAAGAAATACAAAAAAAGGTAAAAATATCATAGTTGTTTCTTAACATAAACGGGTTTGGATTCATAGATTTCTTTTAAGAAATGGGCTTAAGGAGTCACGACCCAATTCCCACTATAGGTTGTGATTGCACCCAACTCGCCGTTAGGCAAGCCAACGATGGACTATCTATTTAATTGCTCATTTTATTAATTTTAAAATCATGAATTTTTATGTAATAAGGAAACGAAGTATAGATGTCACAACCCAATATCTCCTATAGGTCGTGATGGTGCCCAATGTTACCGTTAGGCAAGCCAATAGTGAATTAATCATGTATTTTCCTTTTTAATAAATTTTCAAGTAGTTTAAATTCTATTTATTAAGAAAATAAGGATTAGAAAATTTTATAATAAAAATGACGGCTAATGAGGGAGCGAATGCAGTGAATTGATTACTCCAAAACCTTAAAGTCTACTAGTAAGTGTTCCAAGACTTGGTATCACAAGCGTATGTGTAACTAGTAAAATATACAAAACTGTAACTACTGTCTGAAATAAAATAGACGGAAACTAAATACAAAAGAGAGACTCTGGGTGCTGCAGAACGGCTCAGGAAAGTAGCTCACCACTAGGCCTCGGAGTATCGGTGGTACGCGCCGGTATGACTGTCAGATGCACCTTCCTCGTATCCTGCACGATTAGTGCAGAAGTGTAGCGTGAGTACATAAACAACATGTACCCAATAAGTATCCAGTCTAACCTCGAAGAAGTAGTGACGAGAGTCGACTTTGTCACTTACTACGGGCTAATAATAAAATACAGAAATTCTAATAGGCATAGGGTAAATGAATAACAACAAATAATAACAACATAATAACTACTTCTATAATTTTAGGCCAATTAAATAAATTATAATCTCTCAAGTCATAAAAGTAATATCAAGTGGATTTGGACTCTAAATATTATCACGTACGATTTATGCCGAGGTCATACGACCCGATCCAGAATAATATGTACACTGTCGAGAGTCGAACAACATGAACCATAGATGCATCTATTCTAGTACTGAGGCGTTCGACCTGCTCCACAAGAAGAGAGGATATTCTAGGAATCACCCATATAAAAGCTATCAGGGAGCAAAATTTCCATTAAGGGTCAAGTAACCCGCCAAAACTCAAGTAAGTGAAGTTTGGTCTTTACGAATTCTTCATCAAATTCCAACAAAAGTTAGGCACTTAAATTAACAAGTATGATACAAACATTACAAATATTTCATAACTTGGGTTCTTCTTGAGAAAGAAAGCCCAAGTCTATGAAAAATAGGCTAACAAGAAATTGGAGTGAATTCAAGAGATGGATAGTCCCAATTAAAGGGTTAAACGTAGAAATAGTAATACCCGACTTGAGCCAATTTTATCTGCATTGTTTGAACACCCAATTAGGCTTGAGAAATCCAAATAGGGCAAAGTTACTCAAACTACCGAGAGGTATAGAGTGAGTAATTATGTGTAAAGGTTATATCATGACCCCAAGCATAACAAGCTTGTCCTAAATTCTAGATCCCATTAGATACCTGCCTAGGTGTAAGTCACTTCCCTAGTGCTTTTTATCAATTGAGAAAAACTCCTACAAAAATATTGTGCTTAGATTATTTTCAGCAATCAATAGCATTAAACGTAGAATAGAAACAAATCCAAGCATGGTTAGAAGTACAATTAAAAGCAACAAGCATAGCTAGATTATATAGAAACCCAACTCCATATCAATATTAACTCCCTGCGGATATCGATCCTGACCTTTCAGGTGAAAGCTGCATCAACCACTCCTCGCCATTCTATAGTGGTGCAGGGTTGGACCCGATCACTTTTTGGCGCTGTTGCCGGGGAGTTAAACGATTTTGGCTATCTATCTGACTAGTTGTGTGTCTTGTTTTTCTTTCCTTCTATTTTACTAACTTGTGTGAGTTAATCGATTCAGGTACAAAATGGATAATAACGACCCTCTCGAAAACGTTCTCTTGGGGGAGGAGGTAGATGATAATGCTGACGATGAGGTGCCTCTAGTACTTCAAGCTCAAAGAAGAGGCTGCCAAGACAATGAAAACATTCCAGACCCTTCCTCAGCTCCTCCGCGAGCAGCTCCTCGGGTGCTTCCAAATGAAGGTTATGCAAGTGCAATTGTCCCACCCCGGATCCGGGCGGACAATTTCAAGAATACAAATGTCATGTTGACCTTATTGGAGCAAAGAGGGTACTTCACATGCGCTCCCTATCAGAATGCATGTAAACATCTAAATGGCTTTGTGGATACTTGTTGGGGAAGCAAATAGACAAATGTGTCGGAGGATGCATTGAGACTGAGATTGTTTCCTTTTTCACTTAGAGGGAAAGCTTTGGACTTGCTCGAAAGACTCCCCAACCATTCCATCACCACGTGGGATGAGTTGGCCGACAAGTTTATAGCCAAGTTTTTTCATCGGGACATATGGCGACACTAAGAGATGAGATCCTTGCCTTTAAACAAGAGCCAAATGAACCGCTTCATGAAATCTAAGAAAGGTATCGGACGATGGTTAAAGAATGTCTGAATAATGACATGACTGAAGCCATGATCAAGAAAATATTCTACCGTGGCATCAACACTACCAACCAGTGTGTAGTTAACCAGCTAGTAGGGGGAAACTTTATGAACACACCTTATGCTGAGGTGTGTGATATACTTGATGAGATGGCAAATACTTCCTCGGCATGGCAAAGTCGAGTTAATGTGCCATAAGGTGATCCCAATGTCATTCACCTGCACAAAGAGCTTTATGACCACGGCCAAGCAATAACAGAGTTGACTACAACAATGAACCAGTTGTACAAAGCTCAATTGCAGCAAGTTCAAGCGCCAAGACAAGTGAACACCATGGAAAGGGTAAATATGATGGTCAACAAGAGGTGACAAAGAGGTCAACAAAGTCAAGGAAATCCAGATCAGTATGAGCAACATAGTAGTGGTTACAACCAAGATGATGGGTATGATGATCAAAGTGAAGAAGTTCAGTATATGAACAACAACAACCAAAGCAACTGGGGGAATAACAATCAGAATTGGGGCAGCCAGGGCAACTAGGGTGGCAACAACAATAGCAACTAGGGAGGAAACAACAACCAAGGGGGTTGGAATAATGGTAATCAAGGGAATCGGGGCTCAAGCTTTCAAAGGCCTTCAATGTATCAACAACCAAACAACCCACCTTCATTTCTGTCTCAAGGTCCTAGCTCGTCAAATAATGAGATGGGAAGGATTGAGTTGATGTTTGAGAAAATGATGAATAAAAACACCGATGCCCAGTTAGCGTCCTATAATACTTTTATCTACAACTTGGAGGTCCAACTTGGATAGATTTCACAACCTTTGAACACTCGCCCTAAGGGAGCAATACCTAGTGACTACACGGTAGTAAACTCGAAGGGTGAGAACAATACCGTCCATGCAATGGCGGTGACCATAAGAAGCGGTAGAGGTGGTGAATCAAGTACCTCCAAATAAAAGAAAGTTGTGAGTGATGCTGTTGAAGTGAAAAATGATGATGATCCAATAGTTGATGAGAAAGTGAGTGAAGAGAATTTAAATGGTGAGGTGAGAATTGATATTCATGACAATGAGGAGGAGACTCAAAGTGATGTTAACCCGTCTAGGGAACAAGTGATAGACATACTGGAAATGGTAATGCCTAAAGCCAAAGGCTCCTTTTCCAAGGCCTCCTCCGCCTTACCCTCAAAGAGTTTCAAAGCAAAAGAATGAAAACCAATTCAAGAAGTTTATTGATATGATGAAAAGCTTGTCGATCAATGTGTCCTTGGTGGAAGCTCTTGAGAAAATGCCGGGATATGCCAAGTTTATGAAAGATTTGGTAATTAAAAAGATATCTATGGGTTGTGAGACCGTCAAAATGACTCATCAAGTGAGTGCCATTGGGCACTCGATGGCTCCAAAGCTTGAAGATCCCAACGCATTTACCATTCTATGTACCATTAGGAGTGCGGATTTGCAAAGGCCTTGGGTGATTTGGGAGCAAGTATAAATTTGACGCCTTACTCTGTATTCAAAACTTTGGGTATTGGTCAACCGAGAGCTACTTCAATGAGATTGCAAATAGTGGATCGAACAATGGAGAGGCCACTTGGTATTATTCATGATGTTCTTGTACGGGTCGACAAGTTCATACTTCCCACAGATTTTGTGATTCTGGACTACGAGGTTGACTATGAGGTGTCGATCATATTGGGGAGATCGTTCCTAGCTACAGGGAAGGCTTTGGTTGATGTGGAAGCAGAGGAGCTCACCTTCCAGGTGGGTGATGAAAAAGTTGTGTTCCATGTCTGCAAATCAATGAGATAACCCAATAGAAACAAAGTATGTTCCTTTGTTGATCTTGTGACCGAGGTGATTGTTGAAGACACCAGTGCTGTGATAAATGTGGAGGACCCTTTGGAAGTTATGCTGTTGAACCATGATGTGACTGAGGATGAAGGCTTGGTAGAGTATGTCAATGATTTGCAAGGAATGGTTTCTTACACATATGAGCCCGAGAAACTTTCCTTGGATCTTGAGAACCGAAAGACTCCACCAACAAAGCCCTTAATCGAGGAACCTCCCGTATTGGAGTTGAAGTCTTTGACTTCACACCTCAGGTATGAATTCTTGGACCCTTGTTCAACTTTACCTGTTATTCTTCCTTCGTGCTTAACTAACGTGTAGGTAGATTCCACCCTTGAGGTGTTCCAATGAAGGAAGAAGGAAATTGGATGGACTCTAGCTGATATTCGGGGGATAAGCTCCGCCTTTTGCATGCATAAGATTATACTTGAGGATGATGCCAAACCCTCCGTGGAACATTAACGGAGGTTGAACGAGGCTATGCAAGAGGTCGTCAAGAAGGAAGTTATCAAGTGGCTAGATGCAGGGGTTGTGTACCCCATCTCAGATAGTTCATGGACTTCACCGGTACGATGTGTGCCGAAGAAGGGGGTATGACTGTGGTCACAAAAGCAAAATGAGTTAATCCCCACTAGGACTATCACCGGATGGAGGGTATGCATGGACTATCGGAAGTTGAACAAAGCGATCCGCAAAGATCAGTTTTCATTGCCCTTTCTTGACCAAATGTTGGATAGACTTGCCGGGCGTGCCTACTATTTCTTTTTGGATGGGTACTCAGGTTACAACTAGATTTTAATTGCACCGGAGGACCAAGAGAAAACCACCTTCACATGCCCATATGGGACCTTTTCATTCTCACGGATGCCATTTGGTTTGTGTAATGCACCGGTTACCTTTCAGCGGTGTATGATGGCTATATTTTTGGACATGGTGGAGGACTTCTTGGAAGTGTTCATGGATAATTTCAGTATTGTGGGTGACTCCTTTGATGAATGCTTGGGTAATCTTAATAAAGTTTTTGCCCGATGTGAAGAGACTAAATTGGTACTATATTGGGAGAAGTGCCACTTTATGGTTGAGGAGGGCATTGTCCTTGGCTGTAAGATCTCCAAGAAAGGTATTGAGGTGGCAAAGGCAAAGATTGAAGCGATTTCAAAACTCCCTCCTCATACTTCTGTCAAGGGGGTTAGGAGCTTTCTTGGGCATACAGGGTTCTACCGAAGGTTCATCAAGGACTTCTCAAAGGTGGTGAATCCATTGTGCAAATTATTGGAAAAGGATGCAAGGTTTGTGTTTAATGAAGAGTGCATGCAAGCTTTTGAGCTTCTCAAGTACAAACTGACAACCACTCCCATTATTACTGCACCCAATTAGAGCTTACCCTTTGAGCTTATGTGTAATGCAAGTGACGTTGCGGTAGGAGCGGTCTTGGGGCAAAGGGTGAACAAGATGTTTCATCGGGTGTACTATGCAAGCAAAACTATGAATGTTGCCCAGGTTAATTATACAATGACGAAGAAAGATTGCTAACCATAGTGTTTGCCATGGAAAAGTTTAGGCCTTATCTCATGGGTGCCAAAGTGATTGTTCACACTGATCAAACGACACTCCGTTACTTAATGACAAAGAAGGACTCTAAGGCTAGGTTGATGAGATGGGTTCTTTTGCTTCAAGAGTTTGACCTTGAAATTATTGATAGAAAAGGGTGTGAAAACCAAGTGGTGGACCACATGTCCCGCTTGGAGGAGGAGGGGAGGCCCCATGATGGCCTCGTAATTAATGATTTGTTCCCGGATGAACAACTCCTCTCCGCAACTTTGAACAGTATGCCTTGGTTCACTGATATTGCTAACTTTGTTGTGACCGGCGTTGTCCCGTATGAGCTCTCTTCTAACCAAAGGAAGAAGCTTAAATGGGATAGCTTGGATTATAATTGGGACGAGCCTTATGTTTTCAAGATTTGTAATGATGGTGTGTTCCGGAAGAGGAGCAAATGAGTATTCTTGATATTTGACATTCCTCGCCCTACGGGGGTCATCATGGTGGGGTAAGAACTGCTTCAAAGGTTCTCAGTTGTGGTTTTCATTGGCCTACATTGTATAAAGATGCTAGTGAGCTTGTGAAGAGATGTGATGAGTGTCAGAGAGTTGGTGGAATTTCCAAGAAGGACGAAATGCCTCTCACCACTATTATTGAGATTGACATTTTTGACATATGGGGCATTGACTTCATGGGACCTTTTGTGAGTTCATGTGGTAACACGTACATTCTGGTTGCTGTTGATTATGTTTATAAGTAGGTTGAAGCTGAGGCTTTGCCTAACAATGAGGCACGAAGTGTAGTGGATTTCTTGAAGAAAAATATTTTTACAAGCTTTGACACTCCTAGGGAGATCATTAGTGATGTGGGTTCTAATTTTTGCAACAAGGCCTTCGATACTTTACTATCCAAGTATGCTGTCAATCATAAAGTGTCAACCCCTTATCATCCCCCGGCTAGTGGACAAGTTTAGGTCTCCAATGGGGAGATAAAGAGCATATTGTCAAAAACTGTCAATGCAAATAGGACTGATTGGTCAAAGAAATTTGACGATGTTTTGTGGGCTTACAGGATTGCTTATAAGACTCTAATTGGTATATCTCCGTACTTGTTGGTATTTGGGAAAGTGTGCCATCTTCCGGTTGAGTTAGAGCATAAGGCCATGTGGGCGTTGAAGAAGTCAAACCTTGAATGGGATGTAGCTGCAAATCTCCGGGTAGAGCAACTAAATGAAGTTGATGAGTTTAGGTTTCATGCCTATTCCAGCTCGTCCTTGTACAAGGACAATATAAAGTACTTATATGACAAATATGCTCGGAACAAGGAATTTAAGGAGGGTGATTTGGTTCTTCTATTCAACTCTCGGTTACGACTGTTTCCAGGAAAGCTCAAGTTAAAATAGAGTGGCCCTTTTGAAGTGGTGCATGTAACTCTGTTTGGTGCTCTTGATTTGAAAAACAAAAATGGTCAAATCTTCCGAGTTAATGGGAACTATCTTGGAAAGTTTGATGATAGCCACGTGGTGGCAATGATCCATTTCAAGTGATTGATGGTAACCTATGTCGTGTCGCGACGTTAAATCAGGCGCTTTTTGGGAGGCAACCGATGTGTTTTTCTTTATTTTTGATTTTCTTCTTAGTGTAAGCTTTGTTTTGGACTAATTGGTTGTGAAGTTTGTGTAGAAATTGTTTGTACAGTGCAGGTCTGTTGTTGGAAATTTTTTCCTAAGTGTAAGAATTACGCTGACCACGCTCAGAATTCCGCAGTCAGCGGGTGCTTTTCGTGGGGCGTAAATGGTCAGCGGACGCGGACTTGAAAAGTCTAGAATAGCAACTCTCTGAAGTTGTATTCGCATCCACGGTCAAAATTTTGCGGTCCGCGTTGTCCTAATGCGGCTGCGCTCTTTTTTTCACTCTCAGCGGTCATATTCTGAAAATGCTCTCCATCAGGTAAATAAGCGCGGACCACGATAGAATTACGCAGCCGCGCTCAGGTGAGTTGTGGGTCCCCATCTCGTTATTATAAAAATAGAACTTCCTGAGCACTGTTACCCTTTTTTCCGACCCTTGAACTTAGAGCATAGTGTTCACCATCTTCTTCTTTGAACTTCAATTCTCGTGTCATTAAGCACAAGTTAATTTCTTCCACAACTTACACAACTGGTATGTTCACATTTTTGTTAATTTTATTTCTTTCTTTTCTTTTATTTAGTTTTATTTTTTTCTTTTTAATTAGGGTTTAGCCATGGCAGTACCATAAACATGCTTAATTGATGCTAAATATTCATGAGGATTATTGTTTTGCATGCCTAATGGGGGATAGGGTTTTTCATTATAGCTGTTAATTGCTAATAAAGTGAAACCCTAGGTCTAAGAGAAGTCAAAAATGGTAGTCTGGTCTTAAATTTCGCGGACAGCGGTTCGGATTACGTTGTCCGCGTTCAAGCTTTATGAGAATTGATTCACTTGTAGGTTCATGGACGCGGTGCTTTTTTTCGCGTCCCACGACTTCCTTTACGTGGCCACGTCTATTTTTCTGTGGTCAGCGTTAATGAGTTTCTGAGAGTGGGTAAATTGGTTTCGTGGCCGTATTCAGTTTTATGCGGACCGCGTTGCATGTTTCGGGCCACACCCCCTTTTCCCGCTATCAGCGATACCTTGACATCAGAGACTAGGTAGTCTGATCCCCAATCTTTCACGGTTGCGTTCACTTTTATGCGGACATCAGTGGCCTTTTCGCGGGCGCGCCTATTTTTTCGTGGTCTGTGGTGCCTGATTCTGAGAGGCAGAATATGCAAGTCATCTACAATGTCTTCTTTCTGTCTGCAATGTTTTAGTTTTATCTGCAATGCTTAACCATATGATTGGAACTTAATTTGACTTACTTTCATGGCTTGTTCTCTACAGATAATGGTACGATCTAGAGGTAGAAGTGATAAACCAAAAGGGAGAGCAGAGTCCTCCCGAGGATGGGGAAGAGGAAGGATCAAGTTACCCCTAGCAGTCAAACAGTCTATTGGAAATACGCGAAAGGCTATCAAAGATGCAGATAGAGCAGCGGACCACTCGGATACGAGTGAGTACGTCCCTTCCCGAGAAATTTCGGAAGGTGATTCTGTACCCACTCATGTCCTAGATTTCGCGGAGAGGTACCGACTGGTGGATGTACCCACCTCCTCTATTGAGTCATCTGATGACTCAGAGGGAGGCAGTAAGGCGTCGGGATTATCTTCCCCACCTGCTGCAACTCCGGCCTCACCAGCTGCCCCTGCCTCTATTGATATTGATGTTGCTGCTGAGATACCGGACGACGAGAGGGGTGGTGACACCCAGACAGAGGGGTTGGCAAGATTTAGAAAAACTGTAGTTTGGGAGGATAGATTTGTTAATGAAAAAGCCTATCACAAATTCCGGGAATGGTGGCCGTAGAGGTCTCTCACCCTCAAGAGGCAATTCATAGAAAGGGATCTTCTACCCCACAATCCTAATTTGAAGAGGCAATTTGATGAAAGAGAGGGGTGGAAATGCTTCACAAGCAAGCTTCCGGAGGCCAATGAATATTTAGTCAAAGAATTCTATGCCAACATGGCCCGCATCAAAAAGGGCACCTATACGACCAGGGTGCAGAACCGGAAGATCAGATTTGATGGCAAGACGTTGAATGAATATGCCGGGTTCGATGATGTGGATGAATCCTTGTACTTGGAGAAGGTGGCGTTAGATGAGGCAGCCAGTCCATGGCTTGCAGAGGTGATAGGCATTCCCGGGACAACACCGACGTGGCTTACACATGGGATCCATATAGCTAGAAACACTCGAGCTTTGAAGCAAAAGGGTGGTGTACATTTGTCTGCAGCCATCTAGACCCAACACAGCATGATAGTGATATTCCAGTCTCCTGAGCGATCGTTGTGGCTTCTATTATGGCGGGGTTCCCGATAAATATGGGTAATCTAATGTCAAGAATCATTGCCAAAGCTGTCGAGAAGGATGCAGGATCATACCCCTACACCAACTTCCTCACCATATATTTGGAGGATTAAGAGGTAGAAGGTAGGAGTTTTGACACAAAGATGAAGCCAAAAAGGCCCTTCTCTTGGTACAACCTTCAGGGAGCAGACAACCCCAAGTCCAAAGGCAAAGCCACTACCTCTGCTGGCCAGTCTGAATAGCTAAGGGTAGTGGCCACTAGTTCCGAGCCTTCCACAGCTGAAGGTTCTTCTGCTGCTGTGCCACCTCCATCATCTGGCCCTTCTATCACAGCCCCATTGTCTGTGCCTTCCATCTCAGCTTACCCTCTGACTGCACTGCGGGTTACTCAGACTTTATCTAACATCAACAACTGGATGCATGTAGCTACATCAAAGCTAACTGCCAATGCAGTCACAACTCAGGCAGCTCCATCACTAGAGGATTCATTGAAAGAGCTTCTGGACAACCAGAAGAAGCTCCTAGGAAACCAGGATACGATCCCGAAGGCTTTGGATGCACAAGTAAAAGAAATCACGTAAATGGAAAACAAATGAAGAAGATGAAGAAGACTCGGGCCTCAAAAGAGTTAGTAAAGCTATTGAGGAAGGAGGTAGAGAGGATTACATCAGCTGGAGACATCCTACTGGACTTACTCTTGGAGGAGCAAGTTCCAGCAGCTCAGGCAACACAGGCACCGGAGCAGGAGGCTGACAGAGAACCTATGAGAAGATTTGTGGTACCCCACTCCGATGACATGTAGATACAGTTAGAGGACCCAGAGAGAGCTGACCCCACTAATGTGCGGGATCTGATGCAGAACACATAGGGAGTTTTCTCTACTCTCTATCCCTTATTGATCTTATTTTTTGTTTTTAGCATTGAGGACAATGCTAGCTCTTATTTGAGGGGGTGATCCTACTTTTGATTTGATGACTGGAATGTAATTATGATACTTATTTTTCTTTATCATTATTTTCACTTTTTGTATGTATATAACTTCACTATTTATTTCTCACTTTTGGTATGTATATAACTTTACCATTACATATTTATATATTCATTCCCCTTTTATGTATATTCGTCTCAATCCCCTATTGTACATATTCAGATTACTTTCCGTATTTTACTTTATAACTTCTTTTGAAATTTTTCTTAATAGCGCAGTTTCTTATGTCATTCAGTAGTTTTGTTTTCAATTTGTAGCTTCTTACTTTTACAAGTTTTCGTGATCAATAAGCCTTTGGTTTTCTTAATGCCACGGTTCTTTCCAAAGGTGGAATTTGTGTGAACCGGGTGGCTCTTCCCGATGATGAATGGCGTGACAATCTTCTTAAGGGTTTGAGTCCGTTTTTTGTTATGTTTTTGTGTAAATAGTAGTAATGAATAAAAATGTCTCAGGCAAGCTTCACTTGGGCCTAGCACATTTACCTTTGACCTCATGGTTAGAAACAAGTGATTTGCAAAGAATGGTTCTAGTTGTGACCTTTAGACTCTTGTGTTAACTAAACAATCATGGAGTGTCTTTTCGGAGCCATTTGTGTTGCTCAAATCTTAGCTAGGGTTGTTGTGGACCCTCTACTCTGTCTCTTTGGCAATCCAATAGCTTGTGAGGTGAGGTTTTGATTTGCAAGTCCAAGTTCCGTACTAATAAGTCTAGAACTTGCCCCGAATGTTTGTCTAGGAAAAATTCTAAGTGTAGCTTGACTTGAGAAATGAGATCCAACTTGAAAGCATCCATAGCCACCCAAATATGATATCCCTAGTCAACCCGTTGAGCCGAAGGCCTTGTTCTTTCAATAACCATGATACAAGCCCTTATCCGTTCTATAATGACCCTCTCTTGGCACCCAATATTTCCTTAGCACAATTGAAAAAAGTATAAGTTTGGGTGGAGAGATGAGGAATGTGAAAGTGATAAAAGGTACAAAATGAAGAAAAGGAAGGCAAAAATAAAAGAAATAAAAGCCAAAAAGTCAAAAAGAAAGTGAATAGTATAGAAAAATAAAGGGATTCAATGGAAGCAATGATATAAAATAGGAGAAAAATGATTATCATGAACAAGAAAGAGTGACAATGTGTCTCTCTAGTCCCCTAAGGAAGAAGAAAATGACTCAAATATTCAAGAAAGTGTGAGCCTAAATGAGAAAATGAAGTGCTTAAGGAAAGATGAAACCTCCATAGACCGAATTATCCTACCTTGAACCAAAAGCCTTCAGTACATTCCCATAAAAGCCCTATATGATTTCAAGCTGAGTGAGCTTACATTAGTGGTGATTTACATAAGGGGCAAACTTATGGTACTTAGAGTCGGACTTGTGACCTTCCTTTGAGAGAGATGAGCATGCTTTTCCACAATCCTTGTTTTGAGTGCTACAATATAAAGTGAGGTTTGCTTATGGATAGTAGAGAAGTAAGAGTTTGGGTTCCACAATGACCTATGTAATAGAAAGAGCTTCCTTGATGAGTTAACTCAACTCTTGATGCTCTTGTGTCGCTCTAGAGCTATGGTGCTAAAAAGGTTGTGTGTTGTTGATAATGCATTTGTGTTGAGGGTAATTGTTAATCCTAATTGATTCTTGATGAAGTCACCTTAGGAAAACTGAAATTTTCCTTTCTTTTATCTTGTTGAGGTGAGAATTTTGTTTGCTTGAGGACAAGCAAAATCTTAAGTTCGGGGGAGTTGATAACTATGGATTTTAGCCTATCTTATGCTCTCTTTTGCTTAGGTCTTGGATAAAAAATGTGTAAAGTATTCCCGAAAACTAACGTAATGTGCTTGTCTATAGGGTTTGGTCAAAATGAAGAAATCCATAATCAACTCATGAAGGAGTTAAATTTGCACAAGTTCAAAGCTGGGACTGAAGCGCTGACTGCGATGGAAATGAGCGACCGCGTAAGGTCCACCACTGAAGCGGCAACAATTACGCGTTCTGCGGAAGTGAGATTCAGAGAAGATGTTTTGGGTATAACAGTGACCGCTGACTGCATTGAAAAAGTGCGGTTGCAGAATACTTGATGCGGTCGCGGTGGTATTTCCACTGAAAGCGTTGAAAGAAGTTACGCGGTCCACGTCCAAATTACGCGGTCCACGTCCAAGTTACTTGTAGTGAGACTCTACAAGTTGAGCTTGACTTAGGAGCGTAGTCCACGTCCAAATTATGCGTCCGCGGTTGATTCTAACGCGGAGGCGGTGACTTTTACGCTATCCACGAAACCAAGTCCAAACCAAGCACAAAATTAAAGAAACGCGATCCGCACTTGTTTTTGCGCGATCACGAAAGTCCATGTGCTGAGGCGCGTATTTCGCTGGCAACGGAACCTCCATAGGGGTATTTTTGTCTAGTAATTTTAGCTGAGTATAAATAGATTTTTTCACATTTTTAGGTGATCTTTTGTATTAGTGAACTCGTGAACGCCATACTTTGCCATTTAGAGTAATTTTAGAGTAGCTTTAGCTTATATTCTTAGATTTTGTTTTTGTAATCAACTTTTATGGCTTATATTTCATCTCCGTCTTTGATTTCTGCCTTGATTATGAGTAGCTAAACCCATTAACTAGGGTCGTAACCCAACCCTAATGTGGTATTTAATGAGTCTTCAAGTTTAGGGCTTATTTGTTTATGTGTTAGTGATATTTAGCTTGTTTCATGCTTTAACTGTTGAATTGGTAGTTGCAAACACTAATTTATACCTTTTTGATTAGGCTCTTCTTGAGAAAGAGAGCCCAAGTCTAGGAAAAATAGTCTAACAAGAAATTGAGGTGAATTCAAGAGTTTGATAGCCCCAATTAAAGGGTTAAACCTAGAGATAGTAATATCCGACTTGAGCTAATTTTATCTGCATTTTTTAAACACCCAATTAGGCTTGAGAAAGCCAATTAGGGAAAACTCATTCAAACTACCGAGAGGTATAGAGTGAGTAATTATGTGTAAAGGTTATATCATGACCCTAAACATAATAAGCTTGTCCTAAATTCTAGACCCCATTAGATACTCGCCTATGTGTAAGTCACTTCCCTAGTGCTTTTTATAAATTGAGAAAAACTCCTACAAAAACATTATACTTAGATTATTTTCAGCAATCAGTAGCATTAAACATAGAATAGAAATAAATCCAAGCATGGTTAGAAGTGAAATTAAAATCAACACGCATAGCTAGATTAGATAGAAACCCAACTCCCAATCAATATTAACTCCCTGTGAATATCGATCCCGACCTTTCGGGTAAAAGTTGCATCGACCACTCCTAGCCATTATATAGTGGTGCAGGGTTGGACCCGATCAAATGTATTGTCGGACTTTCAGTTGATGTCAATGCGGGATAAACGGACTTGTTCAGCTGGTGAGTGAGCACGGGCTCAGGAGGGTTTTACTTATTTCGTAGTAATCGTACCCAGTGTAGCGTTATTGGAAGATGTCGGTATGGAATTTTCACAAGTGGGCTATCTCCTATGGGCAAGTTAACGGTGGCATGATGTTGATGAGGTTTCTACGAAGAATTCCACTTACTACTTGGCAGAGGGTCGAATTTTTAATCATGGCTAATTATTCGGACTGTTCATGAAAGGTTTAACATAAGATTTCAGAAATTTTGGCGGGTTAAGGGTGCAAGATCATGGTAATTGAGTAGAAGGAATCTTTGTGGGCTCTAGAACTATGTGATTGTAGCTTAAAAGCTAAGTGAGGGAGCCCACCGTCTACGACTGAATCGCGTGGTTATCTGCTTGTGCAGTTTCGGGTTATCGGTGTATCGATAGGTTAATATGCAAGGAGTGGTTAAATGGGTAGGAGATAATAACAGAATAATTGTGTGCACTGCTGGACCTAAACCATTAGTGGTAATTCGAGCAAAGGATTTGAGGAATGTGTGCTATATTTAGGCTTTATCAATTCATGTGCAGGTTTTAGGAAGACTCGGAGTTTATGCTTCTTGTGGATGTGATATACAAGGAAAAGAATTTAGCTGATTGCATCTTTGAGAAGGTGTTCATGTGCTAGCAGAGTGTCAGAGTTGGTTATATTCGGGATCGGGTCAGAGTGGGTGTCTCTCAACAACGGTCCTAGTGGGTACAAAAATTAAAGTGCAATGCCTAAGGATTTCGAGTCAGTGGTATGGTTAAGTATCGAGCTTTTGCAGTGGATTATGAAAGGGACTTAGTGTGTTTTATGTTATCATCGGTCTGCGATGCAGCGTTGGAGGAATAAGAGAAAATAACTTTGGATTCGTAGAGGAATTATCAAAATGGGTGTACCAGTTAACGATGTGAATGTGCAGACAAGGAGGGTATGAGATGGTTTGTGGGTTTTGAGACAACATAGTCTCGTGAATTGGGTCGCTCAAGGTGAGTGTGGATTGAGTTTGCCATGTTTTGAATGGAGCTATTATTATTTCTGAGGCAAGTCCAGAGTAAATTAGAAGAAATTGCTTCGGGTAGCAATGGTTGAATTGGCATGGGGGTGACAATGATAAGTTCCTTCAGCGTGTTAAGTCATATAGGTGGTTTGTGGCGGTTCGTGCGAGGCTTGACGGCTGCTGTAATTTGATTTATTTGGAGGCATTTGATTATTATGGCCTGTTATGGATCCTAGAAGAGTTATGGTGGTTTAGACCACAGGTTTGTATTTTCTGCGGTTATGGGAATTCAGTCGCGTGTTGCAATGGTTCTCCTGAAATTAGTTAAGTGAAAGGTTTCTAAATGATAAAGTATTTATTCTAGTAGTTATGGAGTTATGATGAAATTCTTGTACTCTCGCATTGTGGCATGTTAGGCATAGTGAGCGACATGGGAATTGGAAGCCGAGGATCAATGTTGCGGTTCGGTGTTGGAAAGAATGTCACGAGATCGAATGAATAGGAAAGAATTCAGATGTTTAGAGTAAGCTGGTATTTTCTTTAGCGTCGCCTAAGAATGGTGTCCTGTGTAAGAGAATTTGTGTATTGATTTGCAGATTCTCAATTTGCTTTACAGAATTAGTATGGCCGGTGGTATGGATGTGCAGACTTTGCTACTTGGTGCGGAGGGTCGTGGGAGCGTATCCCACGGGAACATTGCATAAGTGTGACATGTATTCACTTGATTGATTAAAGATTGAAGCCAAGAATGGAGATTGTGGTACTATCGCTAATGTGAGAGTTTAGGCCTGGAAGACGTTTTATTCCTTGGGCTTTGGGCCGTGTGAGTATGTTTCGGATTTGACGGATATTCTTATGTGTCATGGGAAAATGTTTATTGTGGAGCCTTGATAGGTTGTTGGCTCAGTATGGTATGATCAGAATTGGCTTGGAGTTCATTGTTAGGTGTAATGTGAATGTGTGCTCTACAATCAGGTCGGGTATGCTTATTCAGCATGGCATTTGTTATGGAGGAGTCTTCGGGCGTGGATGTTCTTCCTGTCGTCAACTATCCCACGTATCACTATATTATGCCATGTGGTTCCTGTCGTCAACTATCCCACGTATCACTATATTATGCCATGTGGGTTGTGAGATGGCTTGATCATTTGCACATGTGTTGTGATCCCCTATAGCTTGTGGTGTTATATGAGCGAGATGTCTCTCGAGATGCAGGTCATTTATTGCACCTTAGTTGTGCTCTAGTTTCATAGTGTATGGCGCTATCTGTCTCCCTAGGATCTGTATTGTGCACTTGGCGTGCATGTGGTTGATATTCGGGCATTTCGTGAGTATAAGCGTACGGATTGAAGTGTGTTTTCTTTTGATCGTTATGTGGGGTCGGGTGACATATCGCCACGGGTATGTTATGTAGATCGGGTTACATGCCGCAACATTGTCATGTTTGGATCGCGTTGCATGCCGCAACAGTGTCACATTGGATCGGGTTGCACACTGCAACAGTGAGATGTCAAGCACGGTTCCTTATATTTATTATTGGGTGTTCTGTTTCTTACCTATGAGAAAGGCTCATAATATTTGATGGTCATTCTATTCGTTACGCAGGCTGGATAAGTTTTTTTCGGAGTTCCTTCTTCCTTATGTATCATAATCAAGTTGTAGCCTATTGGAGCATTGATGGCATCATATGAAATATTAGATAGTTTTTTGCAGTGGCTTATTGCCAGAGCAGGTTGTACTGGGTGAGACGAGATTATTGGACCTAGGATCAGTGCTATCAGATTTTTATAAGGCATATTAAAGAGCAAATATCTTTATTTAGTTCAGGATGAGGTAATGGTTCTTGTCAGGAGGAAAGACTCAATGATTTGTTGTTTCGATAGTTGGTTAGGAATGTCTACATATCTTTTCCGATGGGAAGTATTGCAAGAGTTGGAACAAGACTTATATGCATCATGAGGTGTGTTGCGGGCGTCAGATTTGTGAAATTCCGGTTATGGTGGTCGGAAGATGTTATTATAGGCAACCAACTTATGTGGTGCATGGTGTGATTTTAGCGTAGGTGCATGATCGTGTTTGGTACAGCGTATGGTGGTTTCTACGGTGCTCGTATGTTAGAATCAGGTCTTGTAAAGAAATTCAGAGGTTGAAATTTGGTTTTGAAGCTTATTAACTAAATAAAAAGGGAGAATCTTCAGTTTGGCTTAGTTAATATACTCAACTGGTTTGTGGAAGCATGGGCAGGTGCACGAGGTTTTAAACGATGATTTTGGGAAAACTCGGGGGCAATTCTTAGCACGTTCAAGGACGAACGTATGTTTAAGTGGGAGAGAATGTAATGATCCGGTCGGTCGTTTTGAGCTCTAGCACGTCGTTCGGCGGTTTAAGGCCATGAGTAGATTCATTTCATGTATTTTGACTTGTACTCTTGGTCGGAATTGAATTTCGGGAGGTTCGGTGTTGATCCAGATGGAAAATTCTAAATTCGGAAGCTATAAATTGGAAGAGTTGACTAAGGTTTGACTTTTGAATAAACGACCTCAGAATTAATTTGAAGGTTCCTGTTCATATGATGATTGTGGAGTTGAACGTATGCCCAAATCGGGTTTTGGATGACCCGAGAGCGTTACGGCGCTTATTGTGAAAAGTTGGCATTTTTGAAGTATTTCATGAATTTGGGTTGAAGTGTATTTTAATGTTATCGATGTATATTTATTTGGAAGCCAGGAGTTGATTTTGGTTTGAAATGGCGAAAGTTGGAAATTGAAGGTTTAGATGTTTGACCGGGAGTTGACTTTTTGATATCGGGGTTGAAATACGATTCTAGAAATTGGAATAGGTTCGTTAGGTCATTTATGACTTGTGTGCAAAATTTGAGGTCAATCAGACTTGATTTGATAGGTTTCGGCATCAAAGGTAGGGTTGGAATTTCTTAGTTTCATTAGGCTTGACTTGGGGTGCAATTCATGTTTTTAGCATTGTTTGATATGTTTTGAGGCCTCGACTAAGTTTGTATGATGTTTCGAACTTGTTAGTATATTTGGTTGGGGTCTTGGGGGCCTCGAGTATGTTTCAGGTATGTTTCGGATGTTATCGGATCAATTTACTTTGGATGCTGGATTTATGATGTATGGTGTTTTTCTTCGCGTTCGTGATAAGCTTCTCATGTTTGCTAAGAAGAATTTTGCTGCTGGGACTTTGCTCTTCGCATTCGGGAGGAGATTCTCACATTCCCGAAAAAGGAATTCCTGATGTCCATCATCCGACTTTGGAAGCTTATATCTCGCAATCTATAAAGAATTTGGAGATGATCAAAAATAAAATTTGTAGCGCTTTGTGTCTAGGTTTCAGAAAATTAAACCATTTGGCATTTGGAGTTGTGTACAAAATGGTACACTACAGGTTGTCCGAAAAGATGTTTGGAAATCACGAAGAAGAAATTTGTATTGCACATGGCTGACTTTGGAAGCTCATATCTCGAAATCTATAAGGAATTGGGAGATGACGAAAACATGAAAGTTGTAGATCTTGGTGTCTGGTTTTCAAAAATTTAAACCATTTGTCATTTGGCGTTTTTCACTAAATGGTATGACCATTAAACTAGAGAATGTCTGAGAAGAGTTTAGAAATGGCTTTTGAAAATTTTGTTCATCATGAACGTGATAGAAGGCTCACGAATGCGAAGAAGGAAGTCGGGGCAGTGTTATAAGTCCTCTATTTTGGACCTTTGAGCCATTATTTCGTATTTTAGTTGGAAACCTCGGGATCTAGCAATTTTGGAGAGGAATTTAACCACAAAACTTGGGTAAGCATTCTTGACTCACTTGTGATTATATTTCATGGATTTATCTTCATTTTCGGTGTTAGATAATTGTTTTTTCAAGAAGAAATTGCAAGAAATTTCTATAATTTCAAAAAACGAAATTTTGAATATTGAATACCAATTCAGAGTTGGATTTGAATGAAATTAGCATAGTTGAACTCGTAATTGAATGTGTTGTTGGATTTTTTTAGTTTTGTCGAGTTCCGAGACATGGGCTCCACTGCGAACTTTCGAGCGGAGTTGGGAATTTTTATAAATTGTTAAATTTCTAGCATTGTGATAAGTATATATTTTACCAACTTATATTGTCTTTAAGCCTATATTTTTGCTATGTTTGAATGATAAAATCATGTGTTTAATGTTATTTACTTCTATATTACAGGTTCTATGTGATTTAGAAGAGATCTTGAAGAAACCAAGTGAAACAAGTCAAAAAGAAGCTGAATAGAAGAAAATCTGGAAAAGGGCCTCAATTGTCGCATTAGCGACACATCTCTGGGAAATGCGAAAAAAGCAGTCATGGGAATTGCGAGTAGACCATTGCAGTTGCGAAGAAAGACCAATCAAGCAGTGCTCACAAATGTGAAGAAGACTTCGCAAATGCGAAGTCAAACTAGGCAGTCAAACTTCACAAATGTGAAGTCTTGATCGCAAATGCGAAAGACAACAGTATATTCAAGGTTCGCTAATGCGAAAATCATGCTTCAGTTCTAGGCAATTATGTCATTGCACATTTTTGGCCCCAAACCCTTTAATACCCAAACCAGCTCATTTGTAATATATCTTTTGGCTTATTTTCAGTCTTAGGACTAGATAGAACAAGGTTGGAAGCTAGGGTTTATGCACTCACACTTGGGTTTTGAAGATATGAAGATTGTGGTTAAGAATTTCTTACTCCTTTGTACTCATTTCTTCATTTCCTTGATTTATATTGAATATCTAAGTGTGTAGTATTGTATTCAACACTTGAATCTTATTTATGGAAATAATCATATTTAAAGTGTGGATTAAATACCTTATTGTGCTTATGTATTGAATGATTTTTTATTCATGAAGTGAATTATTGTTACTTTAATTATTCTTGTTCTTTAATGTTTCCAAAGGGATTAGCTAACCCTAGGACTCGCCCATTAACTTCGAATTAATTTTGGGAAAGATTATTTGGGGTTGGAAAAAATTAATTAACAAGAACTTGAGGCTTTAACCCTCATTTTATTGATTCTACCTAGGGATAAGATTGAACTACTTCTAGCCATATCAAGGTGTGCTTAGTCTCTTAATTGTTTAAGGGATAATTCAATTGGGAAGTCTTGTTAGTCTTTGGAACAAGCTAATATAGAATTATTACCAGTGGCTAATTAACCTAAACTCGCTCATATTTGTAAAATCGTGAAATGCTTTAGATCATTACTTGAGTGTAATTCCCGATGCATCCATCCTATAGCCATTGATCATTTTACTTACTTTCTAGGTTAGTTTACATTTTTGCATTTAGGTAAATATATTTTCTCAAGTTTATTCTTAGTTTTTGGCTGTCACGACTCGGATTTACCACCCTCGGGAGTCGTGATGGCGCCTACTAATGTGAGCTAGGTAAGCTAATTATTAATCAAATTACCCTTTTCCAATTTTATTTTCTTTAACATTATATAAAACAATAACGTGTAAACAACGAAAATTTAGAATAAGCGGAAGAAAGCAATAAAATACCTGAATATGTGTCTATTACAACAGTTTAAGCCTTAATCACCCAGAACTGGTGTCACAGTACCACAGACGGTCTAAGACTGCTAAATACAAGGTCTAAAAATAAAAGACACATTGTTTCTGAAGAAAAGAGATGAAGCAGGAAATAAAGGATAGAGGAGACACCAGGGCCTGCGGACGCCTATAGGTCTACCTTGGATCTCCGCGTGGACTGAAGGTAGCCTCCAAACTACGGTCCAAGAGCTGCTCCGGGATTTGCACATAGTGCAGAGTGTAGTATCAGCACAACCGACCCCATGTGCTGGTAAGTGCCTAGCCTAACCTCGGTGAAGTAGTGACGAGTCTAGGACCAGACTACAGGATAAACCTGTGCAGTTATATAATATACAACGGAAAGTAAAGAAGGAATAAACAAGTAAAGATGGGAGGGGGAAAACATGCTTTGGGAATAACAGGTAAAAACAGAATATCAAGAGAATTATAAAGGAACAAAAATCCAACTACTAACAAGGATAAGGGAAACAAATGCAGAATTCACTTTCATTTCACATCTTGTTGTAGGCGTGCAACCCGCTCCCATTTCACATATCTCGTTGCAGGCGTGCAACCCGCTCCCATTTCATATATCTCGTGGCAGGCATGCCACCCGCTCCCATTTCATGTATCTCGTGGAAGGCGTGCCACCCGCTCACATTTTATTTATCTCGTAGCAGGCGTGCCACCCACTTCCATTTCATTTATCTTGTGGCAGGCGTGCCACCCGCTCCCATTTCATATATCTTGTGGCAGACATGCCACCCGCTCCCATTTCATATATCTTGTGGCAGGCGTGCCACCCGATCCCAGTTACAAATCAACAACAATCACAAAGAATTCCGGCAAGGGAACAAGAGCAATATACCAATATCCCGACAAGGGAATAATAATATTTCAATAACATCCCGGCAAGGGAATAATAATATTTCAATAACATCCCAGCAAGGGAACAATAATATTTCAATAACATGTGAAGTGCAGTAATTCACAACGGAGTCATAACAATTACAATACAAGACTCATGGGCATGCTTGACACCGACGTATAGATACTCGTCACCATGCCTATACGTCGTACTCCACAATTAACACGTAGTAAATAAGACACAACTCCTAATCCCTTAAGCTAAGGTTAGACCAAAACTTACCTCGATGCCACGAACACAATTTACGTTTTAATTATAGCTTTACCCCTTGATTCCACCACCAATTTGCTCGTATCTAGTCACAAGTTACTTAATTACATCGATAAACGCTAAATGAATCAATTCGAATGCATGAAAATGAATTTTCCAAACTTTTGCCCAAAAAGTCAAAAATCGCTGCCGGGTCCACATGGTTAAAACCCGAGGTTCGAACCAAAACCCAATTACCCATTCCCCCACGAACCCAAATATATAATTTGTTTTGAAATCGGACCTCAAATCGAGGTCCAAATCCCCAATTTTTGGAAAACCTCGGTTCTACCCAAAACACCCAAATTCCCCCATGGAAATCATTGATTTTGAGTTGAAATCATGTTAAAAGATGTTAATAATTGAAGGAAACGAGTTAAAATTGACTTACAATCGATTTGGAAGAATAGTTGTTCTTGAAAAATTGCCCTAGGGAGCTTGTGTTCTGAAAAAATATGAAAAATAGTTGTTTTTCGGCTAAGTATAAAAGTTGCAGGTCGCAGGTATGGGAAATGTGAACCCCGACCTCTGTTATGTTGGGAATTGCAAAAAAGGGCTCGCAATTGCGAGATGCAAAATGCGAAGAAAGGGTCGCATTTGAAACCACTGGCTAGGAAGGGAGGGGATCACATTTGCGATCGATCCCTCGCAATTGCGAGGATAGGCTGGCCTGGCTCTTTCACATTTGCGACAGGCCTCTCGCATTTGCAATGCAACAGCTGAAAACCTGCAATTTTCTAAGTCCAAAATACACCCCATGGCCTATCCAAAACTCATCCGAGCTCTCAGGGCTTAAAACCAAACATGCACACCAACCTAAAAATATCATACAGACTTGCTCGTGCATTCAAATCACTAAAGTAACATCAACAACTATGAATTTAGCATCAAAATCATGAAATTTTCTTAAGAACTCCAAACTTTCAAATTTTTCCAAAACGATCCGATTCACTCCGTTTCAAGTCTGTTTCTTACCAAATTTCACAAATTTATCTTAAATCACATATAAGACCTGTACCGGGCGCCGAAACCAAAATACGGGCCCGATACCATCTATTTCTAATCGCAATTCATTTCCAAATCTCATAAATAATTTCAGAAAATAATTTTCTTTAAAAATTCATTTCTCGGGCTTGGGACCTCGGAATTCGATTCCGGGCATATGCCCAAGTTCCATATTTTCCTACGGACCCTCTGAGACTGTCAAATCACAGGTTCGGGTCCGTTTACTCAAAATATTGACCGACGTCAAATTAATTCAATTTATAGCCTAAATGTATCATTTTTCACAGATTTTCACATAATAGCTTTCCGGCTACGCGCCCGGATTACACACACAAATCGAGGTGATGCTGAAAGAGGTTTTTAAGGCCTTGGAACACAAAATTCATTTTAAAATTCACAATCACCATTCTAAGTGTTTGGCATTGCATAACAAGTGATAATTCTCTTACATTCCTAATCGCCTACATATTGTTCTTTGTGGGATTCGACCCCGACTCATAGTTGGGTAATTTTTATTATATGTGACCGTGTCCATTTACTTTTTAGTAGTGAATTTGGACGTCATCAAAATTGGCGCCGTTGCCGGGGAATATTTTGGCGTAAATTAGGTTGTTTGAGAAATAAGCATAAGTGCTTTGGTCCAAACTTGTGAATATTTGTGTAATTAATTTTTCTTACCTTGGTCTATTTTTCTTGTTTGCTTCTTGTTTATTTTGTTAGTTTTGAAAAATGACATCATATAATGAAAATTGGCTGGATGGTTGTTGTTCATACTTTGATGACCCTTGTCCTTGTTGTGGAGGACCACACTCGTGGAAAAATTGTTTAAATTCTCCCAAGGTGGATTGTGCGCACAATCTCAAACCCATGAGTGGAGTATTTGTGGTAAGTGTGGTCGTCAAAATGGTCATTGGAAGTATTTTGCTTATTTGTCCTTCCCTTCCCCAAGCCCCCCGCTATAATGATTCTACTTTTTGTGATGAAAATGATAGGGCTATGAAAATGGAAGAAGTTGAGCATGGTCAAAATGGAGAGTTCAAGCTCATGTTAGAATTCCTAATTGAAGGGGGAAACAAAAAACAAAGTGTCTTGGAGGAGCTTTTAGAAAATAGTCTCCAAAATTACTTGGCACTTGAAAAGTTGCACTCACAAATGGGAGAAATGCTTGAAGCTTTAGAGGTCCAAAAAGCCTCAAAGTTAATGATAGCCAAGAATTTTCCTTAGATGTGGAAGCCGAAAATCCTTCCTTGGCACTTGATCAAAACCAAGAAGAACTCTCAAATACTCAAAATGAGAAGATGATACTCATGTTGGAGACAATTCTTGCAAATGAGGAGAAACACAACTCTGCACTCGAGGACTTGAAGCAAGTCTTGACTCAAAATGATGATAATATCCGTACTTTGGAAATCCAAATGAAAATATTGGTTGAGGCTCATTATGCCCACCAACTTGAGAGTGTGGAAAGAAGTCAAGAAGAGTCCGACTATGAGGAAGAAAATGAGCTCTACTTTGAGGAATCAAGAATTGAACATCCGCCAACCGACTCCATGAGTGTTAGTGATGCCAAGAAAAATATGGAATTAGAGTCAACCGGTGTAAATAAAAATTTAGTTGAGATTGACTCTAGTTCGGGGGAAAAGAGGATGTCAAAATCTGGGAAGAATTGCAATTTGGAGGGTTGATGTCACATTCCAAGTATTTTTCAGCATTGGAATTGTGTGGTGATATGGGAATTGAACTACACAAGTCAATAAGGGACTGCGAGGAGGAAAGACAAAAACCATACATCTTACAATTTGAGGGAATAAGAAGGCAAAATGACATTCCTCACATGAAAGCCAAGAAGTGCAAAATGAAGAAATTAAGTCTTGGCTTGATCATCTACTTACCACCCCCCACAAGCTTGATTCCAAGCTGGGTGCCCAATTCATATTGTCCAATTGGTGAGAAAAATGGTAAAGTTGTTTTGCGTCGTGCCACGACATTGAATGCGACTCTTGGTGGGAGGCAACCCATCATTTTCAAATTTGTTTGTCATATTTGAAATTTTCTTTTTTAGAATAGCTTAGAATATTATTTTTGACTAATCTGCCAAATTTTAGAATTTTTGGAGTAGATTTGAGCAGGTTAGAGTGGTTCGAAGAGCCAAAACCAGTAGCTACCAGAATTGCAAAAAACACTTCATTGCGTTCGCGTAGGTCACTTGCGTTCGCGTAGGTTTATAAAAATTCAAGCCTTCGCATTCGCGATGACTGCCTCGCGTTCGCGACCCTTTGGCAGTTATTACTCTTCGCGTAGGTGACCGAGCCCTCGCGAACGCGTAGGGTCATGTAGGTTTTAAAATTCTACAATACTGGAAATCGGCCCTAACCCTCTTTTTGGCTCAAAAACAGTCCCACTCCTTAAATCCCAAAAGAAAAACTCCCCATATTCTTCAAGTCCATTGTGATTTTCCATCTCCATTCTCAAGGTATGTGATTTCCTCTCATCCCTCTTAAATTTTTCTTCTCTTTCTTGTTTTGAAACAATAGAAGAAGAACAATGGTAGATTGGTACTTTGGTTGTTTTAATTTGATGTTATTGTATTTTATGTGATGTATTATATTAGTATGTTTACTAGCTTCTTGAATTTTTATTTTTATATATAGTATGTTTTAGTGACTTGATGTTTACTAGCATCTTAATTTTTTGTTTATATAGTATGCTTTATTTTGGTGGCGATATCCTTGGTTTTCTTTATACCATGGTTCTTTTTCCGAGGATGCCAATTTTCTTTTTGAACCGAGTATTTGTTAGTAAATTTTTGTCAACTTTTCCCTATGATGGATAGCTAGACAACTTTCTTAACGGAATTAGTCTTGTAGTTTAGATATAGCTTGTATTAATTTAGGAAGAATAAGTAGTTTGAGTTGGGGTTTGTGCCCATTGACCAATTTTTGGCTTGCTTGGTTCCAACATGATTAAAATCTTGGCATATGAATTTTTGGTCGTTGGCATATGAATTTTTGGTACCAACATGGTTTAATCCTTTGTTCTTTAGTTGTCACGACCCCGGTTTGTCCTCCGTGAACCATCGTGACGGCACCTAGTCTCTACGACTAGGTAAGACTAAATTGTGGAAGATAACCAAAACTTGCGGAAGTAAACAATTTAAAAACAGAAATAAGGCAATAACAATGTTTAAATGTGCCGCTCGACACACACCATATAAATCTCAAAACCAATATCCAAATCTAAGACCCAGAAACCCACGAATCACAAGCTAAGAAAAGGAAATACTACATAGCTCTAACTCCAGAATTTGTCTAATAAGAACAGAAAGTACATAAGGGCTAAATACAAAAAGGCAGGAATAGAAAGAGACTCCTCGGTCTGCGGAGGCGGCAGATGTACCTCGAAGTCTCTAAGTAGTCGCTTCCCTCAAGGATGATAGGCCTGAGTAGAAGTACCTAGACCTGCACATGAAAAATATGCGCAGAAGAGGCATGAGTACACCCCAATATACTCAGTAAGTGCCAAGCCTAACCTCGGTTGGGTAGTGATGAGGAAGGTCAGGGCCCTACTAAGATTAAATAAATATAAAGATGACAAGACAAGATAAGCAGTGCAATTGAAAATATACAGTAAGAATATATACAGGATAATAGGAGTACAATAACGGAAACAGAGATGAAGGCAAACCATAAGGAAGTACCACTCACAACAAGAATGATAATCGGGGATCTCTTGGTATCCCGAAGAACTCTTGATATCCTCAATACCTACTAGGGATCTCTTGATATCCCAAGGATCTCTTGGTATCCTCAATATATGCTAGGGATCTCTCGGTATCCCGAGGATCTCTTGGTATCCTCAATATATGCTAGGGATCTCTTGGTATCCCGAGGATCTCTTGGTACCCTCAATATACGTGCCAGGGATCTCTTGGTATCCCGAGGATCTCTTGGTATGCTCAATATATGTTAGGGATCTCTTAGTATCCCGAGGATCTCTTGTTATCCTCAATATACGTGCCAGGGATCTCTTGGTATCCGGCACCTTAGTCTAGATCATAAATACATACAGAGAATCTCCCGGGATGTCGTCCCGTAGTCCCAAAGTAAAACACACAGCAACAATACAAGAATACCCAATTAAGCTAAATTTCGTACCAAGTAAATGGTTAATCCTAGCCTAACATACTTCACGTAATGAAATTAAGGCAGTTTAAGCAAAAGGCAATCAAGTCAACTAAACATGCTTTTCTAAACTAGCAACAAGCTAAATTCACAAGTAGAATAAAACAGGAAAAAAGAACTCAATTGAAATACTTAACGAAAAACCGGATTTTCAACAATTAGCTCAAGTACGCACTCGTCACCTCACGTACAAGGCATTTCAATTATCAAATATATCATATCCTAAGAGGAAGGTCCCCCACACAAGGTTAGACAAGCCACTTACCTCGAACCGGCTCAAAGTCAACTTGAAGCCACGCTCTTGCCACGAGTACTCGACTCCAAATGGCCCAAATCTATTCAATTCAATCGCATAATGTAAATAACACTTCAAGTAACTGATTCTACAATTAAATCCTAAGCTAATACGCGAAATTATGTAAAATAACCAAAATGCCCCTCGGGCCCATGTCTCGGAATCAGGTGAAATTTACATATTTAGAAACCTTGTACTCTCACGAGTCTATACAAAACAAGAACACTGAAATCGGAGTCCAAATGACCCTTCAAATCCTCATTTAAAGGCCTCTTAAACTCAAGCCCTAATTATCCATTTTTCCCAAATTTCTCACAACTAATTAGGTCTTTAATCACATAAAAATGAGTTGTGAAGTCAAGGATGTTACCTCCAAGCGATTCCCCTTTGTTTTCCTCAAAAATCTCTCTCAAAAGCTTCAAACCCGGATGAAAATGGTGAAATAATACCTCAAATTCGCGAAGACAACTATTTATATGTTCTATCCAGTGATTCCCGCATTTTGCGGCCCTGGGACCGCATCTGTGGAGACTTAGTCGCATCTGCGACTTTTCATTTAATGGCAAATTTCCGCACTTGCGGCCTCCAACTCGTAGGTGCGACGCTTCTGCGGAAATATCCCTCGCATATGCGGAACCTGCTAACCTCCCTCAGTTTCGCTCCTGCGGTGCCGCATCTACGGTGCCCAAACCGCAGATGCGAAAATACCAGAAGCAGCAAAAATATAGCAGCTGCAACATTTTCTAAATTTTCTTGTAAACCATCCGAAATCATCCCGAGGTCCCCCGGACCTCAACCAAAGGCATCAACATATCCTAAAACCTTATTCTAACTTGTACAAATCTTCAAAACACCTCAAACAACATCAAAACAACCAAAACATATCAGATTTAAGCCTAAGTTTCAAAAATCTTCCGAATTCTGCTTTTGATTAAAAACCCAACCAAAACACGTCCGCATGACTTGAAACTTTGCACACACATCCCAAATGACATAACGGAACTACTGCAACTCTTGAAATTCCATTCCGACCCTCGAATCAAAATCTTACTATCGAACCGGAAACTTCTGAAATTCAACTTTCGGCATTTCAAGCCTAAATTAGCTACGGACCTCCAAAACACAATCCGAACACCTCATAACCCCAAAATCATCCAACGGAGGCTAACGGAACCATCAGATTTCCATTCCAAGGCCGTCTTCACACTGTTCCGACTACGGTCAACTTTCCAACACTTAAGCTCTCATTTAGGGACTAAGTATCCCAAAACTCCCCAAAACTTAAAACCGAACATCCCGGCAAATCACATTAGCAGAAATAAACTTGGGGAACGCAATTAATAGGGGATCAGGACGTTAATTCTTAAGACTACCGGCCAGGTCGTCACATCCTCCTACACTTAAACATTTATTCATCCTCGAACGAGCATAGAGACATACCTGAAGTAGTGAAAAGATGAGGGTAACGGCTGCGCATATCCTGCTTGGCCTCCCAGGTCGCCTCCTCGACCGGGTGACCCCGCCATTGAACCTTTACTGATGCAATGTTCTTTGACTTCAGCTTTCTAACCTGCCTGTCCAATATTGCCACTGGCTCCTCAAAATAGGATAGATCCTTGTCCAATTGGACTGAACAGAAATCCAACATGTGCGACGGATCACCGTGATACCTCTGGAGCATCGAAACATGGAATACCAGATGAACTCTGGCCAAGCTGGGAGGTAAGGCAAGCTCATAAGCAACCTCCCCAGCACACCTCAATATCTCAAAAGGGCCAATAAACCCCGGAATCAACTTCTCTTTCTTCCCAAATCTCATAACGCCCTTCATAGGCGATACCCGAAGCAGAACCCTCTCTCCAACCATATAGGAAACAT
This sequence comes from Nicotiana tabacum, assembly GCF_000715075.1. Taxonomy (NCBI): domain Eukaryota; kingdom Viridiplantae; phylum Streptophyta; class Magnoliopsida; order Solanales; family Solanaceae; genus Nicotiana; species Nicotiana tabacum. Next base: position 72,933,704 of record NC_134095.1, on the reverse strand, counting down.
CACGAACCTTCCGGTCTGCGTAACTCTTCTGTCTGGACTGGGTTGTGCAGAGTCTATCCTGAATCACCTTAACCTTCTCCAAAGCATCCTGAACTAAGTCCGTGCCCAATAACCTGGCCTCACCCAGCTCAAGCCAACCCACTGAGGATCTACATCGTCTCCCATATAAAGCCTCATACAGTGCTATCTGAATACTGGACTGATAGCTGTTGTTATAAGCAAACTCCGCCAATAGAAAGAACTGATCCCAAGACCCTCCAAACTCAATCACACACACACGGAGCATATCCTCAAGAATCTAAATAGTGCGCTCGGGCTATCCGTCCGTGTGAGGGTGAAATGTTGTACTCAACTCTACCCAAGTACCTAACTCATGCTGAACGGCACTTCAGAACCGTGATGTGAACTAGGTACCTCTATCTGAAATGATAGAAACCGGAATACCATGCAGACGAACAATCTCTCGGATATAAATCTCCGCCAACCGCTCTGAAGAATAAGTAGTATACACAAGAATAAAGTGAGCGTACTTGGTCAGCCGATCCATAATCATCCAAATAGAATCTAACTTCCTCAACGTCCGTGGGAGCCTAACTATAAAGTCCATGGTGATCCGCTCCTACTTCCACTCCAGGATCTCTATCTGCTGAAGCAACCCGCCCGTCTCTGGTGCTCATACTTCACCTGCTGACAGTTGAGACACCGAGCTACAAATCCAACTATATCCTTCTTCATCCGCCTCCACCAGTAGTGCTGCCTCAAATCTTGATACATCTTCGCGGCACTCGGATGGATGGAATACCGCGAACTATGGGCCTCTTCTAGAATCAACTCTCGAAGCCCATCAACATTGGGTACACAAATCCGACCATATATCCTCAATACCTCATCATTTCCAATAGTCACATCTATGGCATCACCATGATGAACTTTGTCCTTGAGGACAAGCAAGTGAGGGTCATCATACTGTCGCTCCCTGATACGATCAAATAAGGAAGACCGAGAAACCACGCAAGCTAGAACCCGACTGGGCTCCGAAAGATCCAATCTCATAGACTGGCTGGCTAAGGCCTAAACATCCATAGCCAAAGGCCTCTCCGATGCTGGTAAATAAGCTAAACTCCCCAAACTCTCTACCCAGTGACTCAAAGCATTGTCCACCATATTGGCCTTGCCCGGGTGATACAAAATAGTGATATCATAGTCCTTCAACAACTCTAACCACCTCCTCTAACGCAAATTTAGATCCTTTTGCTTGAACAAGTGCTGCAAGCTCTGATGGTCAGTTTAAATCTCACAAGGCACACCGTATAAGTAATGGCGCCAAATCTTCAGGGCGTGAACAATGGCAGCTAACTCAAGGTCATGAATAAGATAGTTCTTCTCATGTATCTTCAACTATCTGGGCGCATAGGCAATCACCCTACCGTCCTGCATCAACACCACTCCGAGGCAAACCCTCAAGGCATTACAATAGACCGTATAAGACCCCGAACCTATAGGTAGTACCAAAATTGGGGCTGTGGTCAAAGTTGTCTTGAGCTTCTAAAAGCTCGCCTCACACTCCTCGGTCCACTGAAACAGAGCATCCTTTTGGGTCAACCTGGTCATAGGGGTTGCAATCGATGAAAACCCCTTCACAAAACGACGGTAGTAGCCCACTAAACCACGAAAACTGCGGATCTCTGTAGCTGAGGGTGGTCTGGGCCAACTCTGTGCGGCCTCTATCTTCTTCAGATCCACCTGAATACCCTTACTCGATACCACGTGGCCTAGGAATGCCACTGAATCCAACCAAAACTCACATTTTGAGAACTTAGCACATAACTTCTTCTCTCTCAAAGTCTGAAGCACAGTCCTCAAGTGCTGCTCATGATCTTCCTGACTCTGGGAATACACCAGAATATCATCAATAAAGACAATGACGAACGAGTCAAGATACGGTCGGAACACACATGCATCAAATGCATTAAAGGCTGCTGGGGCTTTGGTCAGCCCAAATGACTTGACAAGGAATTCGTAATGACCATACCAAGTCCGGAAAGAAGTCTTCGGGATATATGGCTCCCGAATCTTCAACTGATGGTAACTTAAGCGCAAATCAATCTTAGAAAACACCCGTGCGCGCTGAAGCTGGTCGAACAGATCATCAATACGAGGCAAAGGATAACGATTCTTGATTGTAACCTTGTTCAACTGGTGATAATCAATACACATACACATAGAACCATCATTTTTCTTCACAAACAAGACAAGAGCATCCCAAGGTGATACACTAGGCCGAATAAAACCCTTATCAAGCAATTTATGTAACTTATCCTTCAACTCCTTCAACTCAGGAGGAGCCATACGATACGGAAGAATAGAAATGGGCTGAGTGCCCAGCAACAGATCAATGCCAAAATTAATATCTCTATCAGGCGGCATGTCTAGAAGATCAGCTGGAAACACATTGGGAAAATCCCGTACTACTGGAACTGAATCAACTAAAGGGGTATCAATGCTGACATATCTCACATAAGCTAAATACGCGTCACACCCCTTCTCAACCATACGCTGAGCTTTAAGAAAAGAAATAACTCTACTGGGAGTGTGATCTAAAGTACCTCTCCCACAGGAGTAGAACCATAAATAGGGGAACTCAAAGAATCCCGAGATACACCCAAATATGGAGCAAAATAAGAAGAGACATAAGAATAAGTAGAGCCTGGATCGAATAGGACCGATGCATCTCTGTGGCAAAACAATATTATACCTGTGATGACAGAATCAGAGGCAACAACCTCGGTACGGGCAGGAAAGGCATAGTATCTGGCCTGGCCTCACCCTCTAGGGCGACCTCTACCTCCCAACCTCCACCTCTAGCTGGCTGAGCAGGTGGGGTAGCAACTAGAGCTATAATCATAACCTGTGAACTCTGCGGGACACACTATGGCTGAGAAGTCTGTGGAGGTGCACTCCTCTCAAGTCTAGGGCAATACCTTACCACGTGGCGTATGTCACCACACTCAAAACAAGATCTGGGAGGACATGACAGCTGTGACTGGCTCGAACCAGGTCTGCTGGACTGACCTCTAAAAGCACCCCGCATAGGAGGCGCGCTAGAAACTGGAGGTGCATAATTAGGCTTCTGAGGTCTAGGAGGAGCTGGAATACCACTGGTTGCTGGAAGAGCTGAATGAAAAGGGAGACTCATATAACCCCTACCATGATGACCTGCAACTAGGGTACGGGCACCAAAATAATGGCCGGCTCTCGAGACCTCTTAGCCTCCCTCTCCTCTCTTTCCCTAACATGCATACCCCAATCCTCCTAGCAATTCTCACCACCCGCTGATAAGAAATATCCATATCCAACTCATGAGCCATGCTAGATCTGATGCTGGGAATAAGGCCCTCAATAAACTAGTGAACCCTCTTGCGAACAGTAGAAAACAAGGCTTGTGCATGCCTAGCCAAGCTGGTGTAACAGACAACATACTCTGAAATAGTCATAGCACCCTAGAGCAAATTCTCAAACTCTACGTGCCATGTGTCCTTGAGGCTCTGAGGAACATACTCCCTCAGGAACATATCTGAAAACTGAGCCCAAGTCAGTGAAGCAGCCTCATCTAGACTGTCTAACTCATAGGTGCGCCACCACTCATAGGCGGCTCCTCGAAGCTGGAAGGTAGTGAAAGAAACCCCGCTCGATCCTGAGATACCCATGGTACGGAAAATGTGGTAACACTCATCAAGAAATCCTAGAGCATCCTCCGATGCTAGACCACTAAATACAGGAGGCTTGTACTTCTTGAACCTCTCAAGCCTCAACTGCTCATCCTTGGAAGCAGCTGCCCTGTCCTCGAGCTGAGCTGGCACTGCAGGCGGTACAAGAATAATCTCAGGGACCTGATCAACATGCACTCGCTGCTCAGGAGTGCGGGCAGCGGGAGTTTGTGCTCCTCCCACGGCCTGAGATGTAGCTGCAGCAAGGGGAAGCAACCCTACCTGAGCCAGAATTGTGTACATGCTCATGAACTATGCCAGAGTCTCCTGAAGAGCTGGAGTAGTAGTAACAGTAGGCATGTCAGGTGCCTGGACTCCGGCTGGATCTGTTGGTGGTACCTCGGTGGCAGCTCGCGCAGGTGCTCTGGTTGCACCACGTGCGCGTCCTCGGCCTCTACCCCAGCCCTGGCCTCTAACGGCTGCAGTAGGGGACGCGGGTGCTTGATCATCTCGAGTAGCATATGTCCTCACCATATGTGAGAGAATAGAAGACAGAAGTTTAGAATGGTGATGTCAAAATATCGCACGATAAGGAAATCAAATGAAGTGGAATTTTCCTAATAGTTACATAGTCTCTCGTAGATAAGTACAAACGTCTCTGTACCGATCAACGAGACTCTAATAAACCGGTTTGTGATCCATTACTCCTATGAACCTAGAGCTTTGATACCAACTTGTCACGACCCCGGTTCGCCCTCCATGAACCATCGTGATGGCACCTAGTCTATATGACTAGGTAAGCCTAAATTGCGGAAGATAACCAAAACTTGCGGGAAGTAAACAATTTAAAAACAGAAATAAGGCAATAACAGTGTTTAAATGTGCCGCTCACCATACACCATATATAAATCTCAAAACCAATATCCAAATCCAAGACACGAAAACTCACGAATCACAAGCTAAGAAAAGGAAATACTATATAGCTCTAACTCCAAAATTTGTCTAATAAGAACAGAAAGTACAGAAGGGCTAAATATAAAAAGGCAGGAATAAAAAGGGACTCCCCGGTCTACGGACGCGGCAGATATAACTCGAAGTCTCTAAGTAATCGCCTCCCTCAAGGATGGTAGGCCTGAGTAGAAGTACCTGGATCTGCACATGAAAAACATGCGCAGAAGAGGCATGAGTATACCACAACGGTACTCAGTAAGTGCCAAGCCTAACCTCGGTTGGGTAGTGACGAGGAAAGTCAGGGCCCTACTGAGATTAAATAAATATAAAGATGACAGGATAAGATAAGCAGTACAATTGAAAATCTACAGTAAGAATATACACATGATAATAAGAGTACAATAACAAAAATAGAGATGAAGGCAAACCACAAGGAAGTACTACTCATAACAAGAATGATAATCGGGGATCTCTTGGTATCCCGAGGATCTCTTGGTATCCTCAATACGTACTAGGGATCTCTTGGTATCCCGAGGATCTCTTGATATCCTCAATATATGCTAGGGATCTCTCGGTATCCCGAGGATCTCTTGGTATCCTCAATATATGCTAGGGATCTCTTGGTATCCTCAATATATGCTAGGGATCTCTTGGTATCCTGAGGATCTCTTGGTACCCTCAATATACGTGCCAGGGATCTCTTGGTATCCTCAATATACATGATAGAGATATCTTGGTATCCCGATGATCTCTTGGTATCCTCAATATAGGTGCCAGGGATCTCTTGGTATCCCACACCTCAGTCTAGATCATAAATACATATAGGGGATCTCCCAGGATGCCGTCCCGTAGTCCCAAAGTAAAACACACAGCAGCAATACAAGAATGCGCAATTAAGCTAAATTTCTTACCAAGTAAACAATTAATCCTAGCCTAACATACTTCGCATAATACAATTAAGGCAGTTTAAGCAAAAAGTCAATCAAGTCAACTAAACATGCTTTTCTAAACTAGCAACAGGCTAAATTCACAACTAGATTAAAATAGGAAAAAAGAACTCAATTGAAATACTTAAGGAAAAATCGGATTTTTAACAATTAGCACAAGTACGTACTCATCACCTCACGTTAAAGGTATTTCAATTATCAAATATATCATATCCTAAGGGGAAGGTCCCCCACACAAGGTTAGACAAGCCACTTACCTTGAACCGGCTCAAAGTCACCCCGAAACCACGCTCTTGCCACGAGTACTCGACTCCAAATGGCCCAAATCTATTCAATTCAATCGCATAATGTAAATAACACTTCAAGTAACTGATTCTACAATTAAATTCTAAGCTAATACACGAAAATATGTAAAATGACCAAAACGCCCCTCAGACCCACGTCTCGAAATCGGGTGAAATTTATATTTTTAGAAACCTCGTAATCTCACGAGTCTATACATAATAAGAAAACTGAAATTGGAGTCCAAATGTCCCCTCAAATCCTCATTTAAAGGCCTCTTAAACTCAAGCCCTAATTACCCATTTTCCCCAAATTTCTCACCACTAATTAGGTCTTTAATCACATAAAAACGAGTTATGAAGTCAAGGATGTTACCTCCAAGCGATTCCCCTTTGTTTTCCTCAAAAATCTCTCTCAAAAGCTTCCAACCTGGATGAAAAAAGTAAAATAAGCCCTCAAATTCGCGAAGGCAACTATTTAAATGTCCTGCCCAGCAATTTCTGCATTTGCGGCCCTGGGACCGCATATGCGGTCCCGCTTTTGCGGAGACTTAGTCGCATCTGTGACTTTTCATTAAATTGCAAATTTCCGCACCTGCGACCTCCAACTCGGAAGTGCGATTTTGCTTCTACGGAAATATCCCTCGCATCTGCGGAACCTGCTAACCTCCCTCAGTTTTGCTTCCGCAGCCCCTTAGCCGGGGTCCCCAAACCGCAGATGCGAAAATACCATAAGTAGCAAAAATATAGCAGCTACAACATTTTCTAAATTTTCTCGTTGACCATCCGAAATCATCCCGAGGTCCCTGGGACCTCAACCAAAGGTATTAACATATCCTAAAACCTTATTCAAACTTGTACAAATCTTCAAAATACCTCAAACAACATCAAAACAACCAAAACATATCGGATTCAAGCCTAAGTTTCAAAAATCTTTCGAATTTCTCTTTCGATCAAAAACCCAACCAAAACACGTCTGAATAACCTGAAATTTTGCACACACATCCCAAATGACATAACAGAACTACTGCAACTCTCGGAATTCCATTCCGACCCTCGAATCAAAATTTCACTATTGAACCGAAAACTTCCAAAATTCAACTTTCGGCATTTCAAGCCTAAATTAGCTACGGACCTCTAAAACACAATCCGAACACGCTTCTAATCCCAAAATCACCCAACGGAGCTAACGAAACCATCAGATTTCCATTCCGAGGCCGTCTTCATACTGTTCCGACAATGGTCAACTTTCCAACACTTAAGCTCTCATTTAGGGACTAAGTATCCCAAAACTCCCTGAAACTCAAAATTGAACATCCCGGCAAATCACATTAGCAGAAATAAACTTGGGAAAAGCAGTAAATAGGATATCGGGGCGTTAATTCTTAAGGCGACCAGCCAGGTTGTAACATTAGTGATCTAGCTTTTGGCACCCTACCTCCCTAAGCACTTTGAAAGCGTAAACATAGGCTAAAAGCCTAAGTTTATGGGTGAAGGTTGGAAAAGTTGTAATGTGGAAGTTTCTTAAAAGGTGGAAGGTAATAATAAAAAAAGTGAAACCTTTCTTGATTTTGAAAAGGAAGGAAGAAAAAATAAATAATAATAATAATAATAATAATAATAATAATAATAATAATAATAATAATAATAATAAGTTGTGAATAAAGGGAAGATTAGGTGTGGAATGAAAAGTGAAGAAAGGATGGAAAATGTTTTGTAAGGAAGTGCACTTTGATTGTAAATTTTGTAGTGCTTGGGGAGGTTTTGAGTTACTCTAACCAAAATTGTTCCCTACCCTAACAAAAATCCTAAACTACAACCCTTTAACTCCTAATTGATTTTGAACCAAATTGTCTACATTAGTGGAGAAATATATGAAGGGCAAGCTTATGGTACTACTTGTATGCATTTGAACATCTTCATGAGAGAGAGTTAATTCTTTCCATTTGATATCCCATTATTGTTTTGAATTAAGATTTATGAGTGTGGGATTCTCTCTTAAATGTGAGGGCACATGAGATTTGAGTTGTGAATTTAATCTCATTTTCAATTGGAAGGGATGACCAAAAAAAGTTAATTGTGATAAAGAGGCAAATTGTGAAGCTTTAGTGTCATGACTTGATTGCTACTTTGATTTGCATAGTGTTTGAGCACTTGAAATGTAATGAAGTTCTTGAGAAGTGTTTGGTAGTTCATATGCTTTGGATTAATTGTTGGTACCAATCGAAGTCATGTGTTTGTGCTTATAGTAGACGTTTTTGGCTAGGCATGATAAGGATGCGCTATTAAGTTAAATACTTGGGAGGAGATTTTGTCGCGTTCATTGTTTGAGGACAAGCAATAGTTTAAGTTTGGGGGTTTGATAAGTTGGTATTTTACCAACTTATCTTTTCTTTAAGCATATATTTTTGCTATGTTGGAGTGATAAAATCATGTGTTTAATGTCATTTACTTCTATATTAAAAGTTCTATGTGATTTAGAAGTGATATTGAAAAAATCAATTGAAATAAGTCAAAAAGAAGTTGAAAAGAAGAAAATCTAGAAAAGGGCCTCAGTTGTCACATTTGCGACAAATCTCAGGGAAGTGCAAAAAAAGCAGTCATGGGAATTGCGAGTAGACTATAACAATTGCGAAGAAAGACCAATCAAGCAGTGCTCGCAAATTCGAAGAAGACTTCACAAATGCAAAGTCAAACCAGGCAGTCAAACTTCACAAATGCAAAGTCTTGATCGCAAATGCGAAGGTCAACAGTATATTCAAGGTTCGCAATTGCGAACTTTGGTTTGCAAATGCGAAAATCATGCTTCAGTTCTGGGCAATTATGTCATTGCACATTTTTTGGCCCCAAGCCCTTAAATACCCAAAGCAGCTCATTTGTAATATATCTTTTGGCTTATTTTCAGTCTTAGGACAAGAGAGAACAACGTTGGAAGCTAGGGTTTATGCACTCACACTTGGGTTTTGAAGATTTGAAGCTTGTGGTTAAGAATTTCGTACTCATTTGTACTCACTTCTTCATTTTCTTGCTTTGTATTGAATATTTAAGTGTGTAGTTAGTATTCAACACTTGAATATTGTTTATGAAAATAATCATATTTAATGTGTGGATTAAATACCTTGGTGTGCTTATGTATTGAATGATTTTTTTTATCTTTAATGAAGTGAGTTATTGTTAGTTTAATTATTCTTGTTCTTTAATATTTCCAAAGGGATTAGCTTACTCTAGGACTCACCCATTAACTTCGAATAAATTTTGGGAAAAATTATTCGGGTTTGGAAAAGATTAATTAACAAGAACTTGAGGTTTTAACCCTCATTTTATAGATTCTACCTAGGGATAGGATTGAACTTCTTGTAGCAATATCCGGATGTGTTTAATCTCTTAATTGATTTAGGGATAATTCAATTGGGAAGTCTTGTTAGTCTTTGGAAGAAGCTAATTTAGAATAATTGCCCATGGCTAATTAACATAAACTCGCTCATATTTGTAAAATCATGAAATACATTGGATCGTTACTTGAGCGTAATTTTCAATGCATCCATACTTGTAGCCATTGATCATTTTACTTGCTTTATAGGTTAGTTTACATTTCCGCATTTATATATAAATATTTTCTAAAAACAATGGCATTCCATAACAAGTGATAATTCTCTTACATTCCTAATCGCCTACATATTATTCTCTGTGGGATTCGACCCCGACTCATAGTTGGGTAAATTATATTTCATGCGACCGTATCCATTTACCTTTTAGTAGTAGATTTGGATGTCATCAAAATTGGCGCCGTTGCATTCGAGGTTGCGAGCTTTGGTTCGCAAATGCGAAAATCGTACTTCAGTTTTGGAAAATTATGTCATTGCACAATTTTTGGCCCCAAACCCTTTAATACCCAAACAAGCTAATTTGTAATATATCCTTTGGCTTATTTTCAGTCTTAGGACTAGAGAGAACAAGGTTGGAAGCTAGGGTTTATGCACTCACACTTGGGTTTTGAAGATTTGAAGATTGTGGTTAAGAATTTCTTACTCCTATACACATTTCTTTATTTTCTTGCTTTGTATTGAATATCTAAGTATGTAGTATTGTATTCAACACTTGAATCTTGTTTATGGAAATAATCATATTTAAAGTGTGGATTAAATACCTTATTGTGCTTATGTATTGAATAATGTTTTATCTTTTATGAAGTGAGTTATTGTTACTGTACTTATTCTTGTTCTTTAATGTTTCCAAAGGGATTACCTATCCCTAGGACTCGCCAATTAAATTCGAATTAATTTTAGGAAAGATTATTCGGGGTTGGAAAAGATTAATTAACAAGAACTTGAGGCTTTAACCCTCATTTATAGATTCTACCTATGGATAGGATTGAACTACTTGTAGCCATATCCGGGTGTGCTTAGTCTCTTTATTGTTTTAGGGATAATTCAACTGGGAAGTCTTGTTAGTCCTTGGAAGAAGCTAATATAGAATTATTACCCATGGCTAATTAACATAAACTCGCCCACATTTGTAAAATCGTGAAATACATTGGATCGTTACTTGGGTGTAATTCCCGATGCATCCATCCTTGTAACCATTGATCATTTTACTTGCTTTCTAGGTTAATTTACATTTCCGCATTTAGGTATAAATATTTTCTCAAGTTTATTCTTAGTGTTTGGCATTGCAAAACAAGTGATAATTCTCTTACATTCCCAATCGCCTGCATATTGTTCTTTGTGGTATTCGATCCCGACTCATTATTGGGTAAATTATATTGCATGCGACCGTGTCCATTTACTTTTTAGTAGTGGATTTGGACGTCATCACATTGGCATATTTTTTTATTAATTTGCTACGTTGTTTGACTAGTTTCGGATTGAACGGCACCAAGTTGGGGCTTTAGAGCAAAGTTGTGACCGGAAAGTGCGCTTTAAGACGAGGTAAGTCTCTTTTTGTCACGACCCGGCCCACACTGTGCATATATTGTCCGCTTTGGGCTTCGCCCTCACGGTTTTGTTCTCCCCCAATTGAACATGGGGAAAAAGCCTATGTACATGTAGATCCAAGTCCTACTAATATAGCCCAGGACTCCCCCTCTCTTTTCCGATGTGGGATTCCTGCGAGCTACAGGAGTGCTACAGCACCTGTACTGTACTCACCCCACCAACAAGAACACAACGTCCTCGTTGTGGGTAACTACCCATCGTACTTCCTGAGAGTCGGCTCTGATACCAACTGTCACGACTCGGCCCACACTGTGCATATATTATCCGCTTTGGGCTTCGCCCTCACGGTTTTGTTCTCCCCCAATCGAACATGAGGAAAAGGCCTATGTACATGTAGGTCCAAGTCCTACTAATATAGCCCAGGACTCCCCCTCTCTTTTCCAATGTGGGATTCCTGCGAGCTATAGGAGTGCTACAGCACTTGTACTGTACTCACTTTAAACAGTAAAGCAGTGAGAAATTAAGTGAAAATCCCTTTTTTTTCAACAAGTAAAGCAAGTAGTTTACAAGTGAGTAACAAAAATGATGGAAATGTAAACAACCCCTCGGGCAAAACATGTACAACAAACCGCCCCTCGGGCATAATATCAACAGAACCAGCCCCTCGGGCTCAATATCAGAACAGTAACAGCCCCTCGGGCTCAATATCATAATAGTATCATCCCCTCGGTCTACCTCACAATCACTCATATCAGCCCCTCAGGCTCACTCTCAGATCATAATGGGTACCCGTGCTCACTGTGGGTGTGCAGACTCCGGAGGGGCCCCTTACGGCCCAAGCGCTATATCAAGCCACCTTGTGGCATCATCACTCAACATATCCTCATATCACTCAAGCCACCACGTGGCATAAAAGTATCTCAGGACCTCGGCCTTACATCACTCAAGCTACCGCGTGGCATAAATAATAACTCAGGCCCTCAGCCTCATATCACTCAGCATATCCTCACATATGGCCCTCGGCCTCACTCAGTCCGAAAATCATCACAAGCCCCTTGGGCATTTGTAAAACAGTAGTTCTCAGCCCAAAATATCATTTAGAAATATCATTTGAGTTTCAAATCTATATAAAAGTGGCTGAGTTTGTAAAACAATAATCATCAACAGGACTGAGTTTAAATATAAGTCAAAACAGTGAGGAAATAGTGATAAAAATCATCGAAGGGTTCAAATAATTGGTACGAACCCAAATATGGCAATCAACCCAAATCATGATGATAACAAATCAGTTTCAATCAAATATGCAGTAAAATCATCAATACGGGATGGACCAAGTCACAATCCCCAGTAGTAAAGGACCCCGCGCTCATCATCCAGCGGGTGTATCACCTCAATATAGCACTACAATGTGCAATCCGGGGTTTCAAACCCTCAGGACATCATTTACAATCATTACTCACCTCGAACCGGCTAATTCTCTAGCTCGCGATGCCTTTGCCCCTCGAATTGACCTCTGAATGCCTTGAGTCTAGCCATAATGATTCGATTCAGTTAATAAAAATTATAGGAATTAATTCCATATGGAATTCTACATTTTCCATCAAAAATCCGAAATTACACTCAAAATTCGCCTGTGGGGCCCACATCTCGGAACCCGGAAAAAGTTACAAAATATGAAACCCCATCCAACCACGAGTCCAACCATACCAATTTTACCAAAATCCGGCAACAATTCGGTCTCCAAATCTAGAATTTTTGTTTTTGAAAGGTTTACAATTTTCTCCAATTTCTTCCATTTGATTCACTAATTCATAATGAAAATAACCATGAAATCATTAAATATAATTACTTTTGGATATAGAACTATTACCCCAATCCATATGGTAAAAATCGCTTCGAAAATCGCTTCAATACGAGCTCCATAACTCAAAAAATGAGAAAACCCTGAATTATACACTCTCGTACTGTTCATGGGGTACTGTACACGGTACTGTTTCTGCAATTTTTCCTAAGTCCGAAATCACTCTGAGACACCTCCGAGACACTCCCGAGCCCTAACCAAACACATACACTAACTCAACAACATCCTACGAACTTAACCGTGCGATCAAATCGCCAAAATAACGTCATATACCGTGAATTAAGCTTTAAAATCCAAGAATTCTTTCAAATTTCATAAAACATCAAATTTTTAATTTTGAGTCCGAAACACGTCAAACGATGTCCGTTTTCAACCAAACTTTACAGAAAGTGCCTAAACTATATATAAGACCTGTACCGGATGCCGGAACCAAAATACGGACCCGATATCATCACCTTCTAATCAAATTTCATTTCCATTTTCCTTAAATATTTTTAGAAAATAATTTTACTCAAAAATTCATTTTTCGGGCCTGGGACCTCAGAATTCAATGATTCTTGTTCCTATGAGTCACAAATAATGATATGAACATAGTCCTTCAATCGAAACTCAATTCGGAGCTCGTTTGCTTAGTACGATACCCATTTACCTCGTTAAACAATTAACATATGATTCGGGTGAAAAACCCAATCGCGACTTAATGAAATTAGACCAAAATTTTCATATCACTCCTATAATTCATTATCAAATTTCTGAAAGTCTCGAAATCAAATTTTGATCTCTAGAACTAAAAATAGACCTTTAGATCATTACATGCTTATGCTCAAAACGGCAAAATCTTCCAAAAACTCTTCCAAAACTTATCCGAGCCTCATGGGACCCCGACCAAACATGCCAACATAATTCATAACATCATTCAAACCTTTTCCAATCATCAAAACACCTCAAACAACATCAAATTACCCAAAACTCATCGAATTCAAGCCTAAGTTTCCAAAAACTTCTGAAATACACTTTCGATCAAAAACCCGACCAAATGATGTCCGAATAACCTGAAATTTTACACACACATCACAAATAATATAACAAAGCTACAGAAACTCTCGGAATTCCATTCCGACCCTCAGATCAAAATCTCACATAACAACAGGAATTCGCCAAAATACTAACTTTGCCAATTCGAGCCAAATCCTTCCACAGACTTCCAAAGTGCATTCCGATCGCGCTCCTAAGTCATAAATCACCTAATGGTGCTAACCAAATCATAAAAATTTCGATCCGAGATCATATACAAACAAGTCAACTCTTGGTCAAACATTTCAAATTCAAAGCTTTCAACTGAGACTGTTCCTTCAAATTCATTCCGATTTTTCCTGAAAACCAAAACCAACGATCTACATCAGTCATAATACGTTACACGGGGAAAGTCATGCCCGGGAACTGGCGATCAAAGTGCAAAAGTTCAAAACGACCGGTCGGGTCATTACACTTTTCTAATCTTGTAAGATGAAATTAATCCCATAGGTGAATTGATCAATATGTGTTTCTATTTGTTGAGGCTACGTATGCACGAGGTGACGAGTCCGTATGTATACACGAGGCTACTAATTTTGCTACGCCGTGGTAGTTTAGTATCCAATTATGTTATGCTTGCTATATTTGCACCTTGCTAATTTAAATGCTTAAATCATATCGGAACTTGATAAAAGACTTATAAAAGGTCAAATTTCATTTACTTGAGTTTTGTACGAGTCCATTGATCGTTAAAGAGAATTGGTGTTTCTTTGAATATTAGCCTCTTAAAAATCTTGAATCGGTTGTTTATTGTGAGCATGTAATTTTTTCCCTATATGAAACTCCTATAAAATCCCAAGAAAATATGTTTTCTGTTAATTATTTGCCATTTTAGTAATTTTTGTAGAATTTTCTTAATTATTTGCATTTTTCTGTGCATGTTTAATTTTTATTTAAATCATGAAAAATGCTAAAATATCATGCATTGCATTTAGGATTTTGTTTTTACATTTTTAGAATTAATCAGTAATTATTTATTTTATAAAAAGTTAAAAATCACAAAAACAGCTTATTTTTCATTTTTTGTCTTTTTTTTGGCAATCCACTAGGCAAGCGCCCAGGGCTAGTTTTTTATATAAAAAATTAATAAACAAAATACAATGTCATGATATTTTACAAAATGAAAGGAATAAAATTTGAACTTAACAAATAGCCTATTATCAAAATTGAGCATTGCACTCAAAATTGATATCACATTAATGTAAAATACAAATCAAGGCCGAAGATGTCCTTTGGTTCCTTGTATTTCCAGTCCATTGAAGCCCAATTCAAATGTGTACCATGCTAATTCTAAACGTAGCCATAATCTGCGTCAATTTGAATGCAGAAATAGCCTATTTCCTTGTGTTTCACTATCAGATGTTTTAGGACTTCTCTTTCCTTCCACATACCCATGTTACTCATTCCATTATTATATTGAATAAACAATCCAAGTTGGCCGACAACTGCCTTCCATGTTGTCTTTGTTTATTACAATATTATATTATTTCTCGCTCTTCTCATGTGCATTGGTAGGTATTTTACCTTGTAATCCTTTTCTCTCTGGGAAATATTAGCCACGCGTGATCTACAGAAACATGTATTGTCGACTAAAATTTTGCAAGCCTTTATTCATAGTGAAGCGTGACAGTATTTGAGGAGCTTCATCCTTGGTTTAATCTGCAGGCATGCGTTTACTCCTCTGTCCCCATTGCTTAAATGTTGAAGCATGCGTGAATAAACTTCCAGCACTAAACTATAAAAAAACCAGCAAAATATTTGCTCTTTTTGATATCGTTCTCCTCGCAGTCTCGACTGAGCTGCCAGAAAAATCTCGAGACAGGCATGTATTGTAGTATCCAAAACCACGTGTCCTCCACCAAATTGGTAGCTCGGAAACAATACCCAGTCGTGCAAAATAGTACCCATTCGTGTCTATTAGCCATGCGTGATCTGCAATAAAAATGCATTGCCGACCTAGTGGTGCGTCTTAGTAAAATGCATGCGTGCGCTGACTCTTTTGTCCCCATTGCTTAATGGTTGAAGCATCGATGAAAAAGATACATCGAAAAAATTCCAGTTTTAAACAATAAAAAACTTGCAATCCTTTTGATTCCTCGCAATCTCGATTCCGCTGCCCAGACCAATTATATAATCCATAGAGACAGGCGTGTAATGTAGAATCCAAAATCACGTGTCCTCCACTTACAGCTGAAGCATAAGAATTACACTTGTCTATGTGATACTTTTGTTCGACAGCATGTGTTGTCTTTCATGCGTTCCACAGTGAACCATGTGTGCACATGAAAGGATTTGTAGGACACAATGCACAGTTCGTCTTATTAAAAAAAAATACCTAGATGCTGCAATGTTCCAAAACGTGAGCTTCCAGCGTTTCTCGAAAAGCTGATTTGTTTATTGTTTCCAACACGCATGCCGAATTCTTTTTTCCACTCCTTTTACCGGATCCTATCGAGTGCCCTTCATGTTCCAGCAATAAACAATTAAACACCTGCATTTCCTAGAAATTCCCTAGTGTGTTGGCGTATTCTCCAAGCGCATTGGCATCTGTTATTGTCCAGAACATCACGTGCCCATCTTGTTTTCCCATGCTATTTCAGTACTTCCCTTTGATGTGAATGACTGTCATGAAACAAAAATTGTAAAAGTGCCAAAGCCCACCTTTAGTGTCCTCCCAGTGGATTGAATGTAGTGCATTAATACCACCACTTGAGATTCTACTATAAGATTAGGCTTTAGCTTCGATGAAATACTTGCAAAAAAGTGAACAAAGTTAGCCGAAAAATTGCTATCCAAACTCTCCTCAAGAATGATATTGGAATTAAGTATTGTTTATAATTTTTATATAATTACCTAATTAGTTTAATTTCATACTTTTGGATAATTTAGGATTTTTAATTTGTAGGATTTTAATTAAAAGAAAAGGAAAAATTAGAAAATAAAAGAAGGAATTGGAAAAAAGATTTGTCTTGTGAAATTGGGCCAGTTTACTTGAAAATCCGCCCAAAGTATTCCCCAATCCGGGCCTAAACTCCACCCCATACCCGGTCCAAACCATTCAGTCATCTAGATAATTCAAACGACGTAGTGTAGAGCCAAAACTACGTCATTTTGAGTTCGAAGGTTTAAAACGAATCCTGGCCTTTCATCTCAGTTCATCCAACGACCCTAAATACTTCCCCATTTTACTTAAAACTGTCCAAAAGCCATCAGAACAACCTAGGACTATGTTCTTCAGCTTCTCTTTTATCTCTCTCAAGCCAAAACCCTAGCGCCGCCCTCAAACTCTCTCCGCCAATTCCGTCGGCGGCGGGCCCCAAACCACCTCCAAAATTATACTCCATAATCCCCGGACCCTCCTCTTCCTAAACCCTAAAACAATTTCCCTCGAATACCTCTCCATCGCCTCAAATTTTAGATCCCATGTCAAAGCCCTAAAACCTCGAATCCGCCTTACCCCGGATCTTTGGCATGTAAGGATTAGAACTCTAAGTTTTCAAGTTTCAAGGGCTCGATTTAGCATGAAATTAATGTTGTTCGTTTTTTCTTGACAAAGAACATGCGATTAACATTAGTTTTGGGTAATCGGAGCAGCCAGAGTTTCTTCAAGTTAATTAGGTACTTTTTTCTCTTATTTTCCCCCTCTGCCTACTTCTATGGTTCGTTCTTTTATGTTTCTTCCTTTTCTTTCATCATTTCTTCATGTTCCTCTGCTCCTCGGGGTCTTTTTATATTTTCTTTGTTTGTTTTCCGACTTCTCTTTTCAGTCTTTAACCTCTGTTCATCTAAATTGCTGGTTAATTAGTTGCTCCATGTGATTAGGTTAAGTTAAGTTTAGGGAAAATAATCAGGCAGTCTTGTTTTCATTGTTGTTGATTAATTGATTTTCAGCATGTTTTAGTTCAAGAGTGGGTCACAATTTGTTTAGTCTTGTTTGTTAATCGAAATTGGTAAATTTCAAGGCTGTCACTAAAATTCCATTGCTTCGTCTTTCTTTTGGTTTGACTAGTTTGGTCCTGTTGAGCCGGATAAGCCCATGGTTTTTGGGTCAACTTGACCCATGTTTGATTTCCTGAAGGTAAATAACAAGAGTTCAAATGGTAGTTTAGGAAAATTGGGCAGAGAAATCTTTTACAACTGATTAGGAAGCTTGCAGGAAAGTGGGGAAAGGGGCTGGTCTAACAAGCAGGCTAAAATTTGGGGTTTGAAATAAAAGAATAAAAAATCAGGGAAGGCGTAAATTGTAAAGCTTAAAATCAATTTTTTCCCCTAAAATTTGTCTATAAAAGGGAAATTTCCTGCATTCGTTAGGCAGAGATTAGAATACTAAGAAAAAACTTAGAAACGGCTGAGCTTTTAGACTCTGAAAATACTGAAAATTGCTTGCATTTTGTGGTTGAAACTTGCTAGGTTTTGCTCCTTGATTTCCATTGTTAGTCAGAGTTTTTGAAAACTCAAAAGAACTGTGTTCATCTGGGTTCAAAATGGCGTAAAAGCTGAGTGTTGGTTGTGCTGTTGTTGCTGATATACTTTTGCTGTTTTCTTCCTAACCTTAGGCCTATTTTCTTGTTGTTTTGTTGCTGTAACCAGGTACTCCCTAGACATCATTGACATGCAAAATGAAAGAACCTGCAGCTATGTGATTAAGCTAGAAATCCATGACATATGTTGCTTATCAAATGCTATCTCTATGTTTTTAAGTCCATTCAATTCTGTAATAAGTTTAATTTTGCTTCATGTGTTTGTTTGTTCATTTCTGTTGTTAGCTTGAATTTTGTTTGTAAGTTTTTTTCCCCTAAAATTTGTCTATAAAAGGGAAATTTCCTGCATTCGTTAGGCAGAGATTAGAATACTAAGAAGAAACTTAGAAACGACTGAGCTTTTAGACTCTGAAAATACTGAAAATTGCTTGCATTTTGTGGTTGAAACTTGCTAGGTTTTGCTCCTTGATTTCCATTGTTAGTCAGAGTTTTTGAAAACTCAAAAGAACTGTGTTCATCTGGGTTCAAAATGGCGTAAAAGCTGAGTGTTGGTTGTGCTGTTGTTGCTGATATACTTTTGCTGTTTTCTTCCTAACCTCAGGCCTATTTTCTTGTTGTTTTGTTGCTGTAACCAGGTACTCCCTAGACATCATTGACATGCAAAATGAAAGAATCTGCAGCTATGTGATTAAGCTGGAAATCCATGACATATGTTGCTTATCAAATGCTATCTCTATGTTTTTAAGTCCATTCAATTCTGTAATAAGTTTAATTTTGCTTCATGTGTTTGTTTGTTCATTTCTGTTGTTAGCTTGAATTTTGTTTGTAAGTTTTTTTCCCCTAAAATTTGTCTATAAAAGAGAAATTTCCTGCATTCGTTAGGCAGAGATTAGAATACTAAGAAAAAACTTAGAAATAGCTGAGCTTTTAGACTCTGAAAATACTGAAAATTGCTTGCATTTTGTGGTTGAAACTTGCTAGTTTTTGCTCCTTGATTTCCATTGTTAGTCAGAGTTTTTGAAAACTCAAAAGAACTGTGTTCATCTGGGTTCAAAATGGCGTAAAAGTTGAGTGTTGGTTGTGCTGTTGTTGCTGATATACTTTTGCTGTTTTCTTCCTAACCTCAGGCCTATTTTCTTGTTGTTTTGTTGCTGTAACCAGGTACTCCCTAGACATCATTGACATGCAAAATGAAAGAATTTGCAGCTATGTGATTAAGCTGGAAATCCATGACATATGTTGCTTATCAAATGCTATCTCTATGTTTTTAAGTCCATTCAATTCTGTAATAAGTTTAATTTTGCTTCATGTGTTTGTTTGTTCATTTATGTTGTTAGCTTGAATTTTGTTTGTAAGTTTGGATAAGTGCTTTAATTCAGCCTGTTGTTTTGTAAATTGATTGGAGTATTGTTTAGATATGTGGACTGTTGGATCTATTCAAGTTTGTAGAAATCAGTATAGTATTTGGAAATTTTACTTGAATTGTTAAGTTGTATGTATGAGATTGAATGGTAACCCATAGTTAGACTTTAATATCATCTAAATTCAGAATCATACATGGTTGATTCATAGTTAGTATATAATTGATAGTTTACATGTGTAAGCTTTATGATATTTTTTTTTTAAAAAGAGGAAGAATCATGTTCTTGCTGTCTCCATTAAATGTAGATTACATGACTTAGGCAACCATGTATTTCATGCCCAAAAGGAAAATGGTTGTGTTTCAGTAGTTTTACGGACTGAAGAGTTTTTTTTTCTTAGGAGTTGCTGGGCTTGGCACAGGCCCAAGACAGTTAGCCTGTGGCCTTATGGTGTCGCTCTGTTGTGGACTCGATTCGGGGCCTAATTCTCTGCATTCTCGTATTTTTTGTATGTTTTCTGGTTCAATAATAAAGGATTTTGATAGAAAGTTCAATTCAAAAAATGTTAATTCAATCTCTGATTTCATTGAGCTTGTGATTGATTTGTGTAACACGATTTTGAATAGCTTTTTCTTGAAATTCTGGGAGCTGGGGCAACGCTGGCCCAACCGATGAGATGAATCAATCGTTTGGGCTGCTCTTTACCTGCTCATTCTCGTGGGTTAAGTGTCAACCCAAGTTCCTAATGCTTGCCTTTAATTGCCTTGTTATCCATGTAACAATTTGTCCCATGCAAATATGAATGTTCTTTAGGTTTAATTAAGTGCCTAATAGATTGAGGTGTGCCATTTTTAACTATACCACCCATGGCCCTCATGAAACTAAATTAAGAAATCATTTTAAGAGAAGTAATTTGAGGCGCGCCATGCCAAATAAATCCCCTAAGTCCATGGCTCTCACAAAACTAGTTAGCTTTCTATAGAAAATTTGAGGTGTGCCATTTTCATGAAGTAACCCATGGCCCTCATATAATTAATACTAACTCTTTAAAAATCGAGGTGTGCCATCAATTGAATTTTCCATGGCCCTGGCAAACTTTTTGTTGTTAATCTGAACCTTCATAGTTGCTTTAGGCGTGTTCTTTAAATCGACGTTCCTTTAATTGCTAAATTCGGCTGTACATTTCATGTGACCCAATTTTAATTCTTAACAATGTTAAATAGAACGTGTCGCGAACCGCGAGTGTATTTCATGTGGCGTGGTTCAAGGCATGTTCTAAATAACGTTGAATCTTCCTAAAAGCGTTTTAAAATAATTAAAAGCGGTTAATAAGCTAAAATGCACAATAGTTTAAAACATGTAATAAGTCGGATAATAGGCCAATTTTAATAGTTTAAGCGACCGTGCTAGAACCACGGAACCCGGGAATGCCTAACACCTTCTCCCGGGTTAACGGAATTCCTTACTTAGAATTTCTGGTCCGCAGACTTTAAAATAAAATTTGAATTTCCTCGATTTGGGATTTTAAAATAAACCGGTGACTTGGGACACAAAATAAACTATTTCAAGTGGAGACTCTGATAAATAAATAATCCCATTTCGAATAATGTCACTTAAATTGGAAAAACTCCCTTATACCCTCGGGGTGTAAAAAAGGAGGTGTGACATTTATAAAGTAGTTTCTCTTCTTGTGGAGCGGGCCGAACGCCTCGGTAGCAGATAGATGCATCTATGGTTCGTGTCGTTCGATCCTTGGCAGTGCACAATTTATATGTATGTATGTATGTTGGATCGGGCCGTACGACCTTGGCATAATTCGTGCGTAAATATTCTTGGAGCCCAATTATAATTGATACTGTTTCATTAGCTTGAGAGGTTAATTCGTTAAATAATAGAAATTAATTTGGGAATTACTATTAGTGAACAAATTGTTCATTTATTTCTTTTTTATTGAGTTTTCAGCTATATTTACATAATTCATGCTTAATTATACTTTATTGTTAACCCATAGTAAGTGTCGAAGTCGGTCCCTCGTCACTACTTCTTCGAGGTTAGACTAGATACTTACTGGGTACGCGTTGATTTACGTACTCATGCTACACTTGCTGCACATTTTGTGCAGGTACATATATGTCTAGTGGTCTTGTGAGCGCAGAGGCGTGGCTATTGCGGGGACTTATGGTGAGCTACATTCCATGTATGAATCCGCAACATACAGAGTCCCCATAAGAGTTATTTACATTTCCTGTCTAATTTGTGTTCTAGACAGGTGTTGTACGTTATCATATTTCCTAGTTGATGCTCATGCACTTGTGACACCAGGTTTTGGGGGTGAGGTGCTTACGGGTTGTCCATCATTGTTGTTTGTGAAAATATTATTATTTGTCCTGAAAATTTTATTTCTTACTATTTAATTAATGAAAATTATGATTTCAAAATACTAAAATAAGTAATTAAGTTAATAATTCATTGTTGGTTTGCTTGACAGCAGTGCTAGGCGCTACCATGACTTTTAGTGGATTTTGAGTCGTGACAATCTTAACGGGTTGAAATGGGCTTAGCCCGGAATAACCCATCAATAAAATTCTTTTATGCCCAACCCATTATTTGCTGGGCTGGTTGGACGAATTATTTGGCTTTGGGCTCAAAATGTCACCCCTAATAATGCGACGATCCAACTAGTTTGAATATGAAGGAGAATTTTTGGGCCTAAGTAGAGGTCCAAGTCGACAATTATACCAAAAAAATTACAGAAGTATAACCCATTTTGGGGTGGTCTTGTTCCCCGGGCAAAACTTTAAAGTATTATCCATAGGGTAAGCAAGAGACAATACTTAGGGGTCGTTTGGTAGGAGGTATTAAAAAAAATAATGCAAACATTAGCTCTATGTATTATTAATATCTTATTTGGTACATTTTTTCAACCTGTGTATAACAAGTATTAGTTATACATCATACTTGGTATTATCCTATGTATAAGTAATGCATAGAAAATCATGACATTAGTAATACCAAGGCTATTAATGGATGCATTAGTGTGGTTAAAGACATAATTGTCCTTAAAGTTCCTTAAAGCGAGAGAATATGGAGGACATTTTTGTAAACAACTATTTTTGTAAACAACTATTTTTCTTAAAAATTATGCAATGCATTATAATTTTAATACACCACACCAAACAGTAGATAAGAAATAATATCTCCATAACTAATGCTTGTATTACTAACTCATGTATTGCTAATCCATGCATCATTAATACACATTATTTTGCATTATTCTTATACACCCTATCAAACGACCCCTAATAAAGTTTAAAGTTCTAAGACCGTCCACTTCTTAGGCTATTTGTGTACTTCATTCTACTTGGTCCAATTGATCAATGGTTACATATAAGTCCCGACAAAATAATACTTAGTGGAAAAATTCCAGCTATATGCAGTATCTTTGACCTTTTCCTTGCTCTTTCACTATTCCTTCCTTCCTAACGGGTCCCACTCTGAATTCTAACTGAGTTATACTCTGGAAATTCAAATCTATAACTTCAGCTATGAATTATTGTCAATGCTTTGCTTACACGCTGCTCATAGATGTGTACTTGTAACTAACTCCCTCTAACAAACTTTAATTTCTAACAAATTAACACTTCCACTAATTAACTTCATCCGAACAAGTAAAAGCTCTTTTCTATAATCCAATCTAAATAAAGTTAAATTTACTTAAGCCAAACAATTGAATTTAAAAGAGAATTTAATTAGCTTGATGTATAATTTAAGTTTGTAATTGACTTCTTTCGCAGCTTGGGAGTGACAACTGCGGTTACTACGCATCTATGACGCCTGTACCAAACAGCTAAGGATGAAAAGGTTGCTAAACCCAAAATTAAAAATATAATGGCTAAGTACAACTTAGACGTGGAGCTGATTTTGTGGTGAATCAAAGAACTATCATAGTTAGCATTTGGAAGAAAAGGTAGAAAAGGAGGTGAAGATGGTACATAATTTCCCCTGTATTCTAAAATGGCGGTAGTAGTTGTTGTATTATCATACGTCTGCCAGATAAAGCCGCTGACATATTCTCTGGCAGCCATGTAATAATGATCTGGCCGCTGGTTCGCCTCCAAAATGCAGTGGAGCGATTGTTGTAAACTTAACCCGACGTAGTCACTTGTAAATGGAATTTTTATAGGGCGCCCATCCATTGCAACTACTGTTAGATTGTGCATCGCGATCCCAAAGACGAGAGTTTTGCCCACTGCTGCATTCACAATTCTCAGGAGATACGTCTTTCCTGTCTCCACTGCTATCTTGAAAGTTCCTATATATGTCCATATAAGGGAAACAGAGGTTAAAGAATTATACAACAAATTAGCAGTCGGGTTAATTCATACCATTATTAGAGCAAGGATAAAAATCTCCAGGCTGACTGTTTATAGTGAAAGCATCAGAATGCATGATATTGCTGCTTGATGCGATATATTCAATTATAACTTCCTTGAGATCCTTCTTCCACCATTCACCTGTGTAAATCAAACAAATAAATCAAAGTACCTAAAATGATGGGAATATCAGCATTTACTGGGAAATTAATGCATATATCTAAAATGATGGGAATATCAGCATGAGGCTTGGGAAAAGGATAAGAAATTCCAGGCATGGGATATAGTACAATTGCACCATGAACTGTGGCGCTTTGTCAGATATTCATGGCATGCCACCATAGTGTCCCTTGGTCAGATATTGTGATGTTTAGGCGTACTTTAGTCCCTGGTTGGATTAACCATATTAATTGTCTTTCATGCCTCGTCAAGTATCTTCCCTCGCGCCTGCAACTTCATTTTAATTAAGTTGGAACAACAAAAGAAGAAATATTGAATCAGAAGATATAGTAATCTGTATGAGTAGTATATATAATGTGCCAAGACAAACAAAAAATAAGACAAAAGAAGTGTGATAGTATGATATACCAGAAGATTGTAAGGTTGTCATTTCCTTTGTTTTCGACATCCATAACCAGGGTTTCTCCTGCGTGAGCATATATCGTGGGGGCCGGAAATTTTCTATTCACGGTGAGAATATTCTTTGTTTCGCAGAGCCTCGTGAAAGAAGCTTCCTCAACCTGCCAAGTATGCATGCAAGAGCCATTTAGTCATTTAGTTAGTAGTACTACACAACACGGAAAAAAAATTTGAGGAAAAGATCATTGTATACTTGCAACGAAATGTGAAATATTCTGAGCTGAAGCTAACTGATCATGAAGAATAATGCCGGCGGTCACAAGACTCAAAACCATGAATACACAATAGTACTGGCCCTTCCTAACTACAGTTCGCATCGTTTTCATAATGATTAATTTGCTGCCTTTTGCTTCAAACTGAATACTAAATGTGGCACAAGAGAAAAGTACGATTCAAAAAGATAGACTAGTCGATCGATGAGGAAAAAAAATTTGAAATAACAAATACAGAAGAGAGCCCATTTCTCTTGGTGAATTTTAAATCATGTCAAATTTCGATGAATCGAGGAGAAGGTATCTCTGATAAAATCTGGTATCAAAATGTTCATCTCAGTGAATATAATATATAAGCTGAGGAAATAAAAACAAACAAAATGTGATCCCTGTATATATTTAGACTAATTAAGACGTACACAAGAATTAATTACATAGATTTTCCTTGTTATAACCTTACTTACCCCGTCAGCTGCAAAAGGATTCCGGGAAACCATCCTAATCTGCATATATCTGAAACTGTCACTTTCAACGCTAAAAAAATTTATAGAAAAATCGAATGCGATTGATTTCACATTGGAGTAACAGTCTGCTATATTAACCATAAAAAGAAGAGAAACTTGTAAGAATTACAGTAAGAAATTTCCCATTCATACGACATTATCAGAATCACATTGATAAGGAGGTAAAAGAGAACTAGATAATTAAATTAAAGGCAGAAAAGCCTAATAAAAACTTCTACGTCTCCCGCTTTGTTATTCCGTTCCAATACTCTAAAAAGTTTCATTTAGACACTCATAATTTTTAAAATATATTACTTTAAACCCCTATTACAATTGACCAAGTATATGTGACATATATTGGGTAAAATACGTGATTGCACGCTGTAACTTTGATGATTCCAATTAAAAAATAACAAAAATAAAAAAAAATTCTTACACAAAAATTCCACCTCCACCGAGGTCTTCCCCCCTCCCCACTTTTCATTCTTTCTTATCCACCCCCCTCGCCCCCACCCGCCAAGGATTTAGGGCAAATAGCTGACGAGATCTACACCAACGGCGATGAGAACTCGTAGCGTCACCGGCCGATTTACAACGGCGAGCAGCTGGATATTGAGTTGTACGCCGCCTTATACAGTGGCCGAACAAAAATTATACGGCTTCTATTCATAGCTGATCGTTGTGGCAATGCTTCAATGCAATTGGAGGCTTTGAGAATGGCCTATGATGAGATTAAGAAAGGGGAGAACACGCAACTGTTCGGTGAGGTTGTACAGAAGGAGAAGCTTGAGAACGAACTCAACCCTTATAGGGTATCTTCAGCCATGGAAATGGACCACTCTTTTTGTCACTATTTCGATCTTTGAGTATCTTCAAAATGGACCTAATATACCCAAACTTTACTTTCTTGATTTGGGTATTTGGTTTTGAAGTCTGTTGTTTTTGAATTTTTATTGCAGTTTCAAGTAGCAAAGTAGCAGTTCTTCCGTTTGGGTATTTGGTAAATTGTTACGTTAGTGACACAAGTATATGTGCCATTTAGGCTATTCTGTATACATTAAAAGCACGAAATTTTCCCTACAGATGACATTAGTACAATCCAGGGGGCATATCCAGCTCTTTAGTACCGTGTTCATCTGAACCCGGGTACTTTTGACGTAGAACATAAATTTATGTGTAAAAATTTACTAAAATTATAACAAATAATTGATATGAACTCATAACTTTAACAATATAATGGGTTTAACGCTAAAATTCTTAAAAGTTTGTATACGACCAAAATTAGGGAGTTCGACTTTGGGGCTACTATGCTGCTCCACGCCCAACCTCGAGAAGCACGAAGCAGAACGTGAGGAATGACCCCGAGGTGTGTCTCTCAAGGGAGAACATCGAAGGCCCACTATGGTTGATCTCGGGGCAGTGCAATCAACGATCATCATGGAAAGGCGGGGAAGCTCCTAAATATACGTGCTTAGAGCTTACCAGGTCTGCAAGAATAGTACAAGTCTGTACCAAGTCATTATACAGCTGCACTAATCGCATTTCCTCATTAATATCAGACATGTACTATGTTGGGATTCCCCCTCCTATATAAAGAGGACTCTTGTCATCTTGTAAAGGGATTCGATTTATTAAACAACATATTGAATACAATACAACATTCTCTGCCCTCTTCTTAAACAATTCTTCCCCACATTTATTGCTTATTCTTTCATTATTCATTCATTATTCATTATTGTTCTTCATTTATTGCTCATTATTAACTGCAAGAGGCCACATTTGAGGCCCTCATTATCATTGATTCTTCATCAATTGTTCGTTGCTACTAGCCCCGTCTAGACCTCGAGGCCCAGCCTTATGACCCTATTGGTTTGCATTTCTTATTTTCTTTGCTCACGCTTAGCATTTATTGTCTAACAACTAGTGTTAAGATAAATCACGTATTTTTAGAACCACAAAATCAAATATAATTGTAGGTACTATTTGCAAGGTAAACAGTTTGGCGCCCACCGTGGGGCTAAAAATAATAGTGATTGTTTTGGTGCTGGTTTTCTGATAACACACGTTACTCTTCACACTTTTTCTTGTCAAAAATTCTTTGATTTCAGGCTTAATCATGTCTATCACACAAAATGCACCTCTCCACGACAGTGAAGAACTTAGAGAAAATAGCGGCATAGGGCTGGGGTACCACCTATAAATCCTGAGGGAGTAACAAACGTGGAGCCAGTTGATATCAGCTCCCACAACATTCTAAACACGGAAGCAGGTGCAGACCCTGTAAGGAACGAACGCAGGGAAAACTAGGCTGGAGGCCAAGAAGCACGAGGAGTGGAAGAAGGAGGAGTCATCCTCCAAATCATTTTTGAAATGTTGCAAGCACAACAGATGGCTATTGCTCAGCTGCAAAGTAAACAAAAAACCCCAAGCACAGTGGCACCAGAAACTGATCCTCGAGTCGAGCAGATACCGGAGAGATCGAGCAATAACGGGTCAGCAACAGACCCCGATATTATGAATATGCTCAAGGATCTCACCAAAAGAATTGAATCAGGAGAAAAGAAAATAGAAGAAAACGATAAAAGAGTAGAGACTTATAACTCAAGGGTCGATTAGATCCCCAGGGCACCCCCGATTCTGAAGGGTATAGATTCAAAGAAGTTCGCGCAGAGGCCATTCCCATCAAGTGCGGCTCCGAAGCCCATCCCGAAGAAATTCAGAATGCCCGATGTCCTAAAGTATAACGGGACCACGGACCCCAATGAGCACGTTACCGCTTATACTTGTGCTGTAAAAGGTAATGATTGAAGGATGACGAAATCGAGTCCGTCTTGTTGAAGAAATTTGGAGAAACACTGTCAAAGGGGGCTATGATGTGGTATCATAACCTACCCCCAAATTCAATTGATACATTCGCCATGTTGGCAGACTCTTTTGTGAGGGCACACGCTGGTGCCATCAAAGTCGCCACCAGGAAGTCCGATGTCTTCAAAATCAAACAAAGAGAGAACGAGATGCTAAGAGAATTCGTATCTCACTTCCAGATGAAGCGAATGGAATTACCACCAGTCTCCGATGACTGGGCAGTACAAGCCTTCACTCAAGGCTTGAATGAGCAAAGCTCGGTAGCTTCAAAGCAGTTAAAACAAAATTTGATCGAATATCCCGCCGCAACCTGGGCGGATATGGACAACATGTATCAATCGAAGATCAGGGTCGAAGACTACCAATTGGGAGCCCCCTCGGGCTCAGTATATCCTAACAGGATCTTAGCGAAGGAACAAAGGTTTACAGAAAGAGAGTCAAGATCAGACAAGGGAAGATACCAGCCGTATGTAGAAGATCGAAGAAATGCACCAAGGCGTAATATACCTCGAGGTGATCGAAGAACAGATAGAGGTCTTAGTTCCCGGGGACTCATGAGTAAAGCCAGTTTCGATAGACACATTGGGCCAGTAGAGGCGCCCCGCCTATCTGAGTACAATTTCAAAGTCGATGTCTCGGATATTGTATTGTCCATAGGTAAAATCAAAGATACAAGGTGGCCAAAACCCATACTATCAGAATCTTCAAAGAGGAACCCTAACGTGATGTGCAAATATCACGGCACTCACAGTCACAAGACCAAGGATTGTAGACAACTTCGAGAAGAGGTAGCCCGACTGATCAGCGAAGGGCACCTTCGAGAATTCCTCAACGATCGAGCTAAAAACCAATTTCGTGAAAGAGAGGCGAACAGAAAAAACGAACTAGAAGAACCACAACACGTCATCCACATGATTGTTGGAGGGGTCGACGCCCCGCAGGAACCTGTTTTCGAACAGACAAAAATATCCATCACCAGGGAAAAGCGAACTCGGAGATACATACCAGATGACGCTCTCACGTTCCACGAAGAGGACATTGAGATCTTGTCTCAGCTTCATAATAAGGCACTGGTAATTTCTTTTCTTTTGAAAAAAATTCAGATTAAACGTGTGCTCGTGGATCTAGGTAGCTCGACCAACATAATCAGGTCAAGAGTGGTGGAGCAGCTCAGACTGCTGGACCAGATCGCACCCGCCTCTCGAGTCCTCAATAAATTCAACATGGCGAGCGAGACAACAAAAGGGAAAATCATCCTCCCGATCAACATAGCCGGAAAAATCTAAGAGACCAAGTTTCATGTCATCGAAGGTGACATGAGATACAATATCTTACTTCGAAGGTCGTGGATACATAGTATGAAGGCAGTACCCTCAACCCTTTATCAAATGATAAAGTTTCCAACCAAGGATGGAGTAAAAGCAGTGTACGAGGAGCAACACACATCAAGATAAATGTTCGTGGCGCACGACGCAACGCCGACATCTATGCCCTCTATGTCGAAGAGACCAAAAGACAAGCAAACAGACAAATAGCAACCACAACCTATGTACTCGGTTCCACCCGAATGAGTAAATAAAGGTCTGTGCCGCGTCCTCGGAGCAAGCAATAAAAAACGGATTGAAACGCTATCAATGCTAAGGTACAAGCTTCTCCCTTTTCATTTATGTTTTGTACTAACTTATTACAGGTGTCCGATTGAGAGGAATCGAAGAACCCTCCAGCTCGAAGACCTTGGGTTTTAAAGCATGCATTGCACTTTTTTTTCCTTAGACCAGATTTTATCCTAAACGGGTTTTACCGGCGAGATTTTTAACGAGGCAACACCCATATGCTACCTAAGGAGAAACCATCAAGTATTCAAGGCTTCCCTTCGATCAACCTCAAATACTGGGGGGCATCAACCTGGGAGGCCGCCTCTTCGAAAGAACTCAAATTATGCCAAGGAGGACCCCGATAGAAAAATGATGTATTGGGCCAAACGGTCGAATAAATCGTGTTCATGTAGAATAATTGGGCATGCGAAGGCAAAAAAACATGTACGCATACATCAAATAATTGAGGAATCCACTTTGCTTATCAAAACACTCGAAGAAATTCAATTCTTTCACAAAAAAACGGCTCAAGGGCCAAAATTCCTCGAACACTCAGGGACTGTCATCAACAATCAGCTCATCGAACCATCGAAAACTCAAATTTGTAAGACCTCAATCAGGCAACTTCGAGCTCGTAAGCCCTCAGTGAGGCAACACCAAATCTATAAGACCTCATCGAGGCATGCCAAAACTTGTAAGACCTTAAAAAGGCATAACCCTAATATTAAGACCAAGGCTATATATCGAACTTGTAAGACCCCTATAGAGGCATACCTTCGATATAGACGCCGAGGTCATCTCACCTGAGGACTATCGACTACGGTCGTATCAAAAGGCTCCGGCCAAATTAACGTGGCTCGGAGACATCCGACTTCCGCCATGAAACTAAAGGTCTTCAAATACTTCGAAAATACTTTGAAAAGATCCGGTTAATCAGGCTACCCCCAGCATAAGCAAAGGAGATTCGATCATACCAGCTCCAAACAATGACAAGGCTTCGAGACAATCAACCTTCAACAAAAGGCTTTGAAAAATCAGCCTTCAAGAGAACCTCCCGAGGTACTCATTTATCGTCGCATATCGATTCATAATCGAGGTTCTTATTTGAGCCATCGAAGAGTCGGACAAACACAAAACATGCCAAGGAATAATCAAAACTTCAGCCGAAATGGGGAAAACTATAGCCATATCAGAGGTCACATCGACCCAATCTAAAAATCACCTAAGGGCCACTGTGTAAGAGCCTAAGGGCCAACGCGTAAGAGCCTAAGGGCCAACCTAAAGAGCCTAAGAGCCAATACGTAAGAGCCTAAGGGCCAGTATGTCAAAAATCTAAAGGTCAATAAGCCTGAGTCAAAACTTGATTCGAGGACCGAGCCCTGAACGATTAACTATCATCAATTACTTATCGAAGCATAACCTAGGGGTTCCTATCTAAAAAGTCCAACATATCGGACTAATTATCAACAAGAATCAACACTCAAAATATAAACAAAGACATAAGCAGGGGGAAATTCATACGAAGGGAAAACTAAAGGTTTCCTTTTTTATTATCAATGATGGTACAAAGGTACACTTACACCACTCCCGCAGGGAGCCCTATACAAATAACAAGAAAGAAAAACCTAGTCTACCTTTGAGAACTTAGCCTTTACCCCTCGGGGACTGTGTCACCATCGGCTCCATCGGGACCTGCTCCCTCACTGGCCCCCTCTTTGTTGTCTTCATCATCGGAAATGAGGAACTTGGCGTCGAACTCATCCTCCTTGGCCTGATCTATCTCCTCTGAGAGATCAAAGCCCTTACCATTAATCTTCTAGAGAGTTTCCCTCTAGGATTTGCACCGGGAATATTCATTGCTTCTCCTCTCTCAATCGGAAGCCCACCTCAACTTCGTACGAGCTTCAGCGGCATCTTTTAGATAGATGGCCACCTTTTTATCGGCCTTTGCCCGGACCTCCTCGGCTTCGGCGCGAGCATCCACGACTTCGGCCATCAGCTTCAAGAGATCTATTTCAAGCTTAGTAATTCTGCTCGTTTGGATTGAGTCACCTTCTCGAGCATTACGAAGCTGTATCTCAAGGGCGGAGTCCTTAGCCAAAACGTTCCTTTTGGCTGCAGTATGAATATCTATCTGTGACTTCAAATTGTTGCATTCAGAATTGACCTGGCTGACTTCGCCTCGAAGGCACTCCAGTGTCTCTGTCTTTTTTTTCAACTGAGATACCAAAACATTAGTTTCCGAAAATGGGAGAAGAAGCCTACATTCCCTCAAAATAGAAGTTACCTATTTCTCGAGGTTGCCTTCATAATCTCGGCTTCGGTCCAACTCCAATCGAAGATATGTCAGCTCTCTTGTCTCCTTATCACAAAGAAGCCTGAGAGATCTCTCCCCACTCAAGGCTTTATGAAACTTAGCCTCACAATGAAGAAGCTCAGACTTGAGCTTATCGAAGGCCTATGAGAAAGAAAAGTTTAATTAAAGAAGAGAAAATATAAAGATTGAAAAAGTTATAATAACTCCAAAACTCACCATAGAGCAGAGCCGCTGAGCTTCCTCGAAGGTAGACTTCGCATCTACCAGCTCGGTATCATCGGCCCCGACAGAGTGATCTGAGGTGCTCTGACTAGGCAGAGATACGCCGAAGCCCACTCCTATCAGAGTACTTCCCGATACCCGAGAACCAATTGCCAAATCAGGTAATGAAGGACCTCCACCTTTCCTCAATTGTGGAATCTCTCCCTCGAAACTAGGGGCCTCGAGCCCACCAGGCTCAATAGTTTCGGGAGGCCTCTTGGTTCGGGCCTTCAATATAGAGTCATCCTCTCTAGGTGCATTGATGTCCACGAAGCGATCGATAAAAATGAAGCCCTCGTCAGCGGCAACGTCCTTCTAGCGCCTCCGGGCGGATCCTGCTTTGTTGTGGGGATCCTCGTCCTCTGAGGACCTTTTTCTTTTATTATATTTTTCTATCTTAGAAATCAAAGGTCCTTCCTCTTCCTACAACGGGGGATGGTCTCACCTTAGAAAATTCACCAATGCCTACAACTAAGAAATTAGTGCAAAAGAAAGTGAAAGTACTCCTCAAGAGAGGGACAACATAGCACATACCATGGTTCTTGGACTCCCATTTTCCCTTCGACAAATCTCGCCAATTGCGTTCGTCATAAGTCGAAGAGGCCGCCAGTTTGTGGGCCCAACTCGCAAGTCAGGAACCTCATTTGGCATCGACGGGATCGCTGTGGAAAAGGAAAGAAAATGCCCTTACGGAGCCTAGCTCCATCGAGAACAAAAATAATAGAATACAATGCATCACTTACGCTTGAAATTCCATTTCTCGGGAAACGGCAGGAACTCTGCAGGAATAATATCAACAGTCCTCACTCGAACAAATCGACTCATCCATCCTCGATCCCGGACCTCCTCATCACTGGAAATAAAGAGCCTGGTGGATCGGCGTCGTAGTGTGATTAGACCTTGATGATGTAAAGTCCGATACAATCTGAGGAGATGGCTAAGAGTGAACTCGAGCTCGACCTTTTCAACAAAAAATCTCATCATCAGCACAATCTGCCAGAAAGACAGATGGATCTCAGCCAAAGTAACTCGATGTTTTTGACAGTATTCGAGCACGAGTCAGTCAAGAGGGCTCAATGTAAATGGGTACGTATACACATTCAATAACCCCTCTACGTGGGCCATGATATCCTCTTCCCGGGAGGGCACATGCAGCCTCACCTTTTCTCCCCATCCACAGTCTCTCCTTACAGCCTCGAGGTATCTCTCTTCTATTGATCAAATGAACCTCGATGCATGCTCTCGATGACCCAGAATATCAAGAGGTTTCTCCATCAAAAAATCTCTCCTCGAGATGAAACAATTCCAAGTTAGCTCGCCAAACGCCGACGGTGTACCACCAGCCAGGCGAGAAGCAGAGGCAGGACTTTCCTCTTCTTGGTGGGTAGATTTTGGCATGGTAGCCATATCTCCTTCAACACGAGAAAGGTAAGGTGAAAACTCAGTTGAAAACTTCGATCTGATGCGGCACTAGTACCAATACAAAAGGGGAACTCTACAAAGAAAGGTAGATAAACAAGGCGACCGAGCCTTTAAAACAAGGAAAACAAGTATATATAAGAAGAGCGACGACGGTTCATTAACTTTGATAGCCAACCAGCTCTCACGATGCAATTATGACTTTTTGGGAAATGTACCAACGGGGCCATTTTGGTTATTTCACGGTCATGTCACATCGGAGAGTCAAATCGAGTCCTTACCAACCCGATCTAGGGAAGGTATGCAATTGAAACCAGAACAACTCGATCTAGCAATCAAAACCAGAACGACCCGATCTAGAGGGTCTCTGTTGCTCCGAGATCAATCTCGAAGAAGTTAAAATTAAGTTCGAAGCTTGACTTCGGCATGAACACTAAAAGGCAAAACTTTGAAGACATCAAAATCCTTTGTATTCCAAAAATATATTTACAAAAGTGCATTTACAAAACTCCCACGCGAACTCTATGTGCAAGAGAAGAAGAAGCATAAAAAAAAGCAAAGGTGGCTCAGTCTTTATCTTTGCCACTCGCCGAGCCCTCGTTCGAAGAAGTCGGAGCTACTGACTCCTCTTCCAAGGCCTTCGTTTCTTCGACTCGGCGGAGAGATCAAAACCATTGGCGTGCACTTCCTTGAAGGCCTTTTTCAGAGCCTCTAACTGAACATGTGCAAGGGCGCAAGCCATCTTGAGCTCGGCCTCTTTAGATATCTCCCTGGCTCGAGCATTTGCTGCAGCAGCGTCTTTTCGATACGAGGATAAGAGTGCATCGGCTTCGGACTTAGCCACGGATAATGCAGCAGCCGACTCGGCATGGAGCACCTGGAATTTATGAGCCTCCTCCTTGCAGAAGACACTAGGTCGAGGCCAACTCCCCTCGAAGAGTATCCCTTTCCAAGATTGTGCTATCCTTGCACCGCTTCAGCTCGAGTATCTCGGCATATTTTGCCACAATCTCTTCCCGAAGATGCTCCGCTAGGGAATCATTCCGCTCAATCTGCAAATGCCGAGCCAAGATAGTAAACACCAAGTTATGAGAACAACAAGCAAGCTCACAAATACCGAACTACCTGCTCAATGAAGTTGGCCCGCTCTTGGAGCATTTCCTTTGAGCTTGCTCGAAGGCTGTTCAATTCCTCCTCCCTTCGGGCGTATAGAGTTTTAGCTCTTTCGACTCCGTGGCAAGCTTCTCGAACTCCTCTTCACTATGAGTCAGTTAAGCTCTTAACTTGGAGAAAGCCTGGTCATACAGCATCGTGACCTATAGCACGAAGGAAAGAAGTTAGAAAGACAAAGATCAAAACTCAAGTCGCAAAGGTTATGTTAAAATCACCTATTTTTGGAGTTTTGCAGCCTCCTCTAGAGCTACCGGAGCATCAAGATCGTCATCCTCTTCAACGCCGGTAAATAAATCTCCAAAGATCTCATCCTCCCCCGGGATACCCCCACATCGGTGGTCTCCCTGTTCTGAGCATCCCGTATTTGCCCTGGGGAAAACGACGGGCCTGATTGAAGACCGCCTATGACATCAACCTCTATCAAGGCTTCTTCTCGCCCTCAAAGGGCCTCAAAGCCGGATCCTCCAAATGTACCGAACAAGTGTTCCTCGGCACAAGTTGTATCCTATTCAATAATCGGATCGGAAACTACACCCAAACCCTCCTCGAGGGGCTCCTCAATACTAGGTGGGACCGCATCGGCCACCTCTGACTCGGCAGTCTTCTTCCCGACAACTGTCGAAGCATCAATGCTTCGTCTTGACCTATATATCAATGGGAAACCGTCATCTTCTTCAGCATGAAGACTCTCAGCCGCTGCCAAAGATAGAATCGTTGCATCGGTCCTGGGGTTTCAAACCCTGGCTCTTTTTGGTTTCGGGGACTCCGCCAGCGTCTCCTCCTTTCTATTTTTATCTTTGGCAGGCCTTTGAGTCTCCTTGTCACTAGGAGGAGGTGGTCTCATTGAAACGGCTTCCCCGAGGCCTACACATGCGTAAAATGTCAAAACACACCACCAGAAAACCCATTCATAAGGGATTTAGAAGTGATAATGGTGAGGGCATACCGTGATTTTTGGCCTCCCGTCGAGTTTTGGCCAGATCACGCCAAATGCGCCTATCATATGGAGAGGCGAAGTCTAAAAGTCTAACCCAGCCCGGGAGGTCGTTGATCACACCGGGGAACCACACGGTGGCTAAGCAACCAGAGAAAAATCAATTCAAACAACAAAGGAGTTAGTTCGAAAGAAGATAAGAGGGCATTTGGATGATAAAACATGCTTTGTGTAACAACACTTACGCCTCATATTCCATTCCTCGGGGAATGGTATCTTCTCAGCAGGAATGAGGTCCGAAGTTCTGACTCGAACGAACGACTCATCCACCCCCGATATTTATCTTTATCGGTATTGGTAAAAACATTTTAGCAGACCGATGACATAGTTTGACTAGGCCCCCTCGATAGAGGCGAGGGCTATACAATCTAATTAGGTGATCGAGGGTGAAAGACATCCCCTCGACCATGTTCGAGAGATGTCTAAGCAAATAGACGATTCTCCAAAGAAAAGGATAAATCTGACCAAGTGTCACTCGATATTCTCAACAAAAATCGAGGATCACCTAGTCTATCGATGGGGAAGAAGAACTTACAGAACCCAAGGTAAAGGGATACATATACATACTGAGGAAACCAGGTTTATGAGTAGTTATGTCCTCTTCCAGAGAAGGGATCTCTACTTGTACCTCCTTCCCCCAGCGACAATCTATTTTTACCTTCTTTATGTCGGTTATTAGACTAACATAACGAGACATGGGTTCACATCGACCCGGTACCAAAGAAGGTTTATCAATTTTGAAGTCGGATGCTGTATCGAAGGTCCCAGGAACACACTCCTCGATGCTGGGGGGCACTACCATTTTGCTCTTAGACGAGCATGAAGAAGAAAGGGCTTCCCCTTTTTGAGGTACTGTTTTAGAAGTTTTTGCCATGGTTGTGACAAAAGTTTCAAAGCAAGGTGACAAAGAATTGAACACGGAAGAAGGGTGAAGGCAGGAAAACTGTTAATGAAGATTTGAAAATCTTAAGATGTTGCAAAGTTTTGAAAGATAGAGAATTGGAGTATTTATAAGTCACTAGGAAGAGTTGAATGGGCGACCAATAGCGGTTCGTTGGATTTTCGAGAACCGTGTTTGATAAGACCCCTGTACAACTTTTCTATCACGCCATTTAATGATCTCACATGGCTGACGTCATAATGGGGGCATCGAAGGGGCAAGAGCTCAAGATCGTTTCTTATCATTTCATTCTAAGAAACGTAGGGACTATCTGTATTGGACCAAAATTGGGGAGTTCGACTTTGGGGCTACTATGTTGCTCCATGCCCAACCTCGAGAAGCCCGAAGCAGAATGTGAGGAATGACCCTGAGGTGCGTCCCTCGAGGGAGCTCACGGAAAGCCACTATGGTTGATCTCGGGGCAGTGCAATCGACGATCGTCATGGAAAGGCGGGAAAGCTCCTAAATATACGTGCTTAGAGCTGACCAGGTCTACAAGAATAGTACAAGTCCGTACTAAGTCATTATACAGCTGCACCAATCGCATTTCCTCATTTATATTAGACATGTACTATGTTGGGATTCCCCCTCCTATATAAAAGGGACCCTTGTCATATTGTAATGAGATTCAGATTATTATACAACATATTGAATACAATACAACATTCTCCGCCCTCTGCTTAAACAATTGTTCCACACATTTATTGCTTATTCTTTCGTTGTTCATTCATTATTCATTATTGTTCTTCATTTATTGCTCATTATTAACTGCAAGAGGTCATCTTAGAGGCCCTCATTATCATTGATTCTTCATCAATTGTTCGTTGCTACTAGCCCCATCTAGACCTCGAGGCCCTGCTCCGGCCAGCTCAAGGCCCAGCCTTGTGACCCTATTAGTTTGCATTTCTTATTTTCTTTGCTCACGTTTAGCATCTATTGCCTAACAACTAGTGTTAAGATAAATCACGAATTTTTAGAACCACAAAATCAAATATAATTGTAGTTACCATTTTCAAGGTAAACAAAGTTAAACCTATAAAATTTATATCCTGAATCTGTCTCGGTGGGCTATCAGAATATTAGGCAAAAACAAGATAAATAAATAAGAAGCAATAAATATTTCCTTGTATATGAAGGAAAAATGATGGAAATAAATTAAAAATGAATCTTTTTTAGATATAAACGTTACTATAGTTTGTCTGTGGTTTCCGAGTTCTCCCAAGATTACTTGATATTAGCGTGAAAGAAAGATGAAAGTTTCATCATGAAACCAGTTATTCTAATGATTGAACCAACTTTATTTAATTCGCGCTTTATTAAAATCATTAATATAGTAGCACATTTTCTTTCTTGCCTATTTTTTAAATTTTTGTTAGGAAATCCAACGAAATTAGATGAAAACTAAGTACTCCCTCCGTTTCAATTTATGTGAACCTATTTCCTTTTTGGTCCGTGCCAAAAAGAATGACCCCTTTCCTTATTTAGAAACAATTTACCTTTATGCAATGATTTATAGCCACACAAAATATATGTGCCTCATTTTACACCACAAGTTAAAAAGTCTTCTCTCTTTTCTTAAAATTCGTGCCCAGTCAAATGAGTTCACATAAATTGAAACGGAGGGAGTATATAATAACGCATCTCAACATGTATAAACGTTATGGAATTACGTCGTTATGGAATTACGTTGTTGAAAGAAATAATGCGTCAAGTCACGGAAAAAAGATACTACTAGAAATTTTGACATGCATTATCGACGGCATAAACATTACTGGTAAAATCGACGAAACGTATCAATGGGTAAATATCCGAATTTCGCAGAGAATGTTAGTTAATTAAGGACTGAATATGTCAGTTGCAGCACTAGACATAATTGATTGAAACCAATAATTACAGAACTGAGGATTAATGTTAGGTGATGCACGACATAAAACTAGTTTCCATATATAGTTAATATTGGAGTCCAGAACCTATTTGTGGTTCTTTTGGACACAAGAGACTGAAATATGTGGAAAAAAAAATAGTTACACATCTATATAAAATGCTCTATTAAAGAGCGCTATACTTTAACGTCTGTTTTGGACATTAAGGCACAACGCTCTTTAAAAGAGACTTTAATATAAAACGCTTTTAAGAAAAGCGATATACCTGTTATGTGGGTTCACCAATAAGTCTTCTGCGTCTAACTAACATAACAATAATTTAAACGGGTATAGCGCCCTTTAAAAGAGCACTATACCTCAAAAAATTCAACCCCCTAAGCTAGACATTGCCTTATTTAAAGGTGTTAAGGATTTTACAAAAATTCATTCAAAAAAATTCCTAACTCCTGTTAACATTTTCTTGTAAACTTCTCAAGCATTTTTTCATAATGTCTGAAGAGCGAAAAGTAAGGGTTTCATTATATGGGGGGGGGGGGGATGAGGTTGTGGTGGCGAATAACTCTGTGAGCTACAGTTTATCTCCACAGAGTCATGTTAAGTTGCCACTTATAATGGAGTACGATAGACTTGTATCGTTGTTATATAATAAAATGAGGCTAGGCAAATGTTCGGTGAATCTTAAAATAACTGAAAGATATCCGTATTCTGTGACTCCGCAAGGGGTTTTCTTGTTGCACTGAGTTTAACATCGAGGATGATGAAACTCTAAGAGATTTTTTGGGGACTCCGAATGAATACCAGGAACTTATTTTGGTAAAAATGTTGGAAATGTATGTGAAGGTTGAAGACGTTTACAATAATGAGGTTGCGCAAAGCAGGGATAACCTTGAATCATCGGGTGATTATTCTGGAGCAGTTTCAGCCGAACAGGTTCCGACTGAAAGATTTTGGACGGATCTAAACTTATCTCCACGGGCGAATGAGGAGCGAGGAAATAATTTCTCTCCTACTTTACATTATCCACAAGGCGACTGGTAAACTTCAATTTTCCTTTGTGTTACGATGTTTATTTTTATTGTATTGACTTTGTATTAACACTCATATACTCCACAAGGGGTACCGTCCAGATATGAATTTTACAAGTTATGAACCCATACCCAATTGGAATATGCGTAGTTTTGGTTTGTTTGATCACAGTGGTCCATCCTGGAGTCATCACCAACATGATAATGTCCATCATGGAATGTCAACACATTACGATTTGTAAGTGAAGTGATATAGCTATATGTAAAGTATTTATCAATTTGAGTAGCTTATTATTTTGTTGTTTGTGCAGTGAAAACGAGTAACTTGATGGTTATGTAGAGTCAGGAAGATAATAGTGATTATGAC
Source organism: Nicotiana tabacum (assembly GCF_000715075.1). Taxonomy (NCBI): domain Eukaryota; kingdom Viridiplantae; phylum Streptophyta; class Magnoliopsida; order Solanales; family Solanaceae; genus Nicotiana; species Nicotiana tabacum. The sequence continues at coordinate 72,893,541 of NC_134095.1, read as the reverse complement.
GACAATGTCGATGTGTCTGGAGATGACACACCCTTCCCTGACGAGGGTGATGATGAGGAGGAAGAGAATGCTGAACCTGATTTGACGAGGGAGCATGATCCACCTCTCGTTAGACCAAGAGTGTACGAGTCCCACATGCCATTTCATTCAAGGCATATTGGCTACCTTGATCATTTTCCAAGTATGCCGGATGTGGATGCCCTCACATGGGATTTTGACGATATTCGGACAGCAATGTGGGATGAGTCAAGACCAGCGGTGCTAGCAAAGGGCATGCTTTTTCCTGATAAGGCGCGCCTAAGCAGGGCGGCGAAAATGTACAACATAAAAGAGTGTCGTGAGATGATGGTATGAGAGTCAAGTCCGGATGTATACAAGGTTGTTTGCCGTAGATGGTTTATGGGTTGTCATTGGATGCTGCATGCGAGCAAGAAGAAAAAAGGGTTGTGGAAAGTGGGTAAATATATTGGCACCCACAATTGTGAAATGAACACACTCAATGAGAATCACTTCAACTTGGATATTGACTTGATATCTCTTCAACTGATTCCACACATTGAAGCGTCAATAAGGTACAAGATTAAAGAGTATATTTGTTTACCGTAAAAATGATAATAACAATTAAATTTGATTATGAGGTTCTAAAAATACGTGATCTATTTTTATTCTAGATGTAAAGCAATGAATGCTAAGTAAAAGGCTAGAAATCAAGATTATAGCTTAGAGATGGTATGATAATCGAACCAAACAGTTGGAGATCGGGGCCTCGAACTGTCGTTTATAGAGCCTCGGGGTCGAGCTGGGTGACCGTCTTAGAGTGATCGAGGGAGGACTAACAATTATGAGAGCTAAAATGATGGCTCTTAATGTTCAATGATAGGAAATAAATGATGAACAATAAATAGAACACAATAAATATAAGCAATAAATGAATCAATGAGATCAAGAGAATATGTTAGAGAGCAGAGAGAATATACTTGTATATTTAGTATTGAGCAACAGATCCTCTACAAAATTACAAGGATCCCCTTTATATATGAGGGGGGAACCCCAACATAGTACAAATACATTTATTACAAAGATATGGAGATGGGATAGCTAGTTGATACCATGATTTGGGTCTGAACTTAGCTCACTAGAATTTTTCAGCTCTAGTTATCCGCCTTGGGAACTCCCCACTTTTTCATCATAATCGTTGGTCTACACTGCTCTGAGCTCGAGCGTCGATAGCCCTGGGGGGTGAACCTCGACCATAGCCTCAGACCTGTGAAAAGTGTTTACGAGGCATCGCAACGATGGAAAATTAGACCCTCCGATTTTACCGCATATAGATAGTCCCCGCATTTCTTAGAGTGAAAATGATAAGAAACGACCTTGAATTCCTGCCCCTATGGTACTTCCGTAACGACGATAGTCATAAGGTGCCAGAAGATTGCGTACACACAGCCCTTGAAAGCCTTCACATTGATTACAGCAATTGGCTGTCCTTTGGTCTCCTTCAACGTGCGTGTGGGGCCTCTATAAATATTTCTTCTCTTGTTCTTTACAACTCTCTGCACCACCAAGCCCCCCAAAAAGGTTCCTTCTACATTCATTTTTGCTCATTCTTCAAAACGCAATTTCCCTTTCTTCTCTGAAATCTTTTAGAAATGGCGAAAACTTCCGCCTCTGATTCTCAGGAGAACGTGACCTCCTCCTCCTCTAAAGGCAAAGCGGCAGTGCCTTCTTATGTTGAGGAATGCGTTTGAAAGGCCTTTAGCCGCTCCCGAGGGAATTCTCAAGCTTGATGCTTCACTCGTCTTCAACGAGATGAGCAGGTTTTGTGAGCATGTAGTTTTTTGTAAATCCTTCCTGTCTTCCTGATCTTTGTCTTTCTAACTTGTTTTTTTCATGGCTTCAGGACAAGGAGCTTTATAATTAGACTTCTGCCCAGTTTCAGGCTGAGGTAACCCGTCATGAGCGTGAGAAGGCTCATCTTGTTGAACAGGTTACCTAGTTTCCGTTTACTATTGTCTGAATGTTTGCCAGATCCCAGTGTTTTGACATCTTTGATCTGATTCGTGCAGTTTGAGAAGGAAGGTGCCCTACTGAGGAAGGAGCTCCAAGCCAGAGACTCCGAAGTCCTCGAACTCAAATGGCATGTGAGAGAGATAACCTCTCAGAGGGATACCCTCTAGGAAAAGATGTGCTTAGTCGGACACCAGCTTTATGATGCGAGGGCGGATAGTGATAAATATAGAGGTCTCTATTCTGAGTTAGTTGCTGCACTATCTGGGATCAAAACCGAAGCTGAGGTGCTTATATCTTGCACAAAAAGGATGCCGTTGTAATAAATGTTCAAATCGGGAGAGTGCCTGAGGAGGCCGAACTGAAATTGGCTCGAGCCGTGGAGCATGCTCGGTTAGAATCTCGGAGGTAGACTCTAAGGATACACATGCGGGGGTATCAATTTGTCTGCCGAGCTCGACAGGGTGAAGACCCTAGATGAGAAAGCTGCTGGCCTGTTTGTTTCTGGAGGTGCAACGAGTAGTGGTTTAGAAGATGATGAGAATGAAGGCGGAATCCCTAGAGGGGAAGAGGCCGTTGAAGGTCCTTGTACTGTAGCCGGAACCGTTGGGACACAACCTCCAGCTAAGCCGTCAAAGATGTAGTCTCGATGATACATTATAGTTCTGTTTGGCTCCTTCTTTGTAAGGATTTTTTAAAAAGCCTTGTAAACGTACCTTCGCGAGCAATATATACAAAAGGCTTTTCGTTTTTCATCACTTCTTTTCTCCTTTGCCTTTTGGAATATTGTGTGATATTTTTGATAATCGATCTGAGATCTTAGACCTTGGGTTGGACCCTCGGGGTTTTGCCATTGCTGAGTGACTCGTAATGGTCGAAAGTCAGTGCTTTTATACGTTGGGTCGCTATGACCTTTAATTTTAGCATTGGCGACAGTGACTCTCGCGCGTTGGGTCGGTGCGACCTTGGGTTTTAGCACTGGCGACAGTGCCTATAATGCGTTTGGTCGGTGCAAACTTCGGTTTTAGTGCTGGCGACAATGGCTCTTACGCTTTTGCTCTTAGACATATTTAGTTAACTATTTTGGGTTCAATTTCTGAATCGGGTTTCGACTCGAGCTCATTTGACCCTCATGTTTTTGAATTTAAAGCTGGCCCTTAGGCTCTTACGCGCTGGGTCGGTACAACCTTTTGTATGGGCTGGCGGCAGTGGCACTTACGCTTTTGCTCTTAGGAATATTTAGTTAACTGTTTTGGGTTTAGTATCCGAATCGGGTTTTGACTTGAGCTCACTCGAACCTCAAGTTTTTGAATTTAAAGCTGGACCTTAGACTCTTACGCGTTGGGTCGGTACAACCTTTTGTATAGGCTGGCGACAGTGGATCTTACGCATTGGGTCGATACGACCTTTTTATTTTTCCCTCGTTAAGGACTTTTTTGAAATTGTGTTTGCCTGACTCTTCGCCGGTTCGATAAGAACCTCGATTGTGAGTCATTATATGGCGATGATCGATCACCTCAAGAGGTTTGGCTCGGTGGATGAGTATCTCAAAGCCTTATAGTTAGAGCTGACATGGTCGAAGCTCTTTTGCCTATGTCGAGGGTAGCCTGTTTAACCGGTTCTTTTCGAAGTATATTCAAAACAATTGAAGGCCTGTGATTTTATACCGATGGTCGGGCGTCCCCGAGTCACGTTAGTTTGGCTGGTACAACCTTGTGACTGTAGTCATTTGTGTTTGGCCGAAGCCTTTTAGTTCCCGAGTGAAGTAGTTTCAGCGTCTATATTGAGGGTATGCCTTTTTAGGGGTCTTACAAGTTCGATATATAGCCTTAGCTTTAAGATCGGGATTATGCCTTTAGTAAGGTCTAACAAATTTTACATGCCTTTGAGGTCTTACAGTTTTGTTTACTTGGTACAAGTATAGTTCATGCCATGCTTGAGGTCTTACAGATATTGTTGTTGCTCACTTGGTACAAGTGCGGTTCATGCCTTGCTTTAGGTCTTACAAATATTGTTGTTGCCTTATATAGGTCTTTCATGTAGACCGAGGCTGCACGCATGTGGTCTTGTGGCCTTGGATTTTGATAAGTCGATAGGGGTGGCGATTGACGACAGTCTCCGAGTCATCGAGGATTTCTCAGCTTGGGAGACATTACTTGTAAACTTGGTATTGCCTCATTGAGGGCATACGATTTCGGAGTTTCCGACCCGGAGGTCATGTGGCCTTGAGTTTTCGACGCTAGTCCACGAGTGTTCAGGACGTTTTTGGCTCTGGAGCTATTTTGTGATCTTGATGTTGCCTCATTGAGGGCCTATGAGTTAGGAGCTCTGACCCGGGGGTCGCATTGTTTGGAGTTGTTGATGCCAGTCCTCGAGTATTTGGGACGTTTTTTGGCTTTGGGGTCATTTTTTGCAAAAATTATCGAGCTTCTTTGAAATGCAAAATGCTTTTGGGAAGTATTCTTTGAATACTTGGTACAAGTATACATATTTTCGCTGTTAAGGACTCGGTTATTCTCATACGGACACGGTTCGTTCGACCATTTGGCCTGGTACATTGTTCTCCTATCGATACCCCATTTGGCATATCTTGGATTCTCCGAGTAGGTGACCTTCCGAGGGAATGCCTCCCAGTATTCGATGTTTATTGCAAAAGAAGTCTTGAATACTTGTTCAGCCTTCCTTAGGTAGCATGGATGTTGCCTCGTTAAAAACCTTGCCGGTAAAACCCTTCGAGGGACAAAATCCGGTCGAAGGAAAAGAGTGCAACGCATGCTTTTAAGAGCCCGAGGTCCTCGAGCTCGAGGGTGTTTTAGAATCTTCCATCGGACACCTTAGCAGTAGTATCATTTCAGCATTGATATTGTTCCAATTGCTTGGAAGCTGCTCGCCTTCCATGGTACCGAGCTTGTAGGACCCTTTGCCGATTACTCCGAGGACGCGGTACAGTCCTTCCCAATTTTGGCCTAGCTTTCCTTCATTAGGGTTTCAGGTATTGATGATGACATTTCTCAGGACCATATGTCAGAGGTTTGTTCTCCTATTGTAATACCTTTCGATCCTTTGCTTTTGGGCGGCTATTCGGATCAACGAGGCTTCTCGCTTTTCATCCAATAGTTCGAGGGCCGTAGTCATGGCCTCATTGTTCGAGCTCTTAGTGGTGTGTTAGAATCTGTCGCTTGGCTCCCCAAACTCCACCGGTATCAAAGCCTTGGTACCATACACTAGAGAGAAAAGTGTTTCCCCTATGCTTGATTTTGTAGTTGTTCGGTTTTACCATAACACTTCAGGCAATGTTTCTCTCCATTTTCCCTTAGCACTTTCCAACTTCTTTTTAAGTTTTGGATGATGGTTTTGTTTGTGGACTCGGCCTGGCCGTTTGCACACGGGTGGTAGGGTGTTGATATGATTCTTTTGATTTTGTGATCCTCGAGGAACTGTGTTGCTTTGCTTCCGATAAATTGCCTCCCATTATCACATGTTATCTCGGAAGGAATACCGAATCAGCACATAATGTGGTCCCAGATGAAGTCAATAACTTCTTTTTCTCTTATCTTTTCGAAGGCCTGCGCTTCCACCAATTTTGAAAAATAATCAGTCATAAATAAAATAAATTTAGCTTTACCTAGTGTCGTTGGTAGAGGTCCAACGATGTCCATTCCCTATTTCATGAATGACCATGGAGATAAGACCGAATGTAGTTGTTCGTCGGGTTGGTGAATCATAAGGGCAAATCTCTGGCACTTGTCGCACTTTCGGACAAATTCATTAGTATCTTTTTCCATGTTGTCCTAGTAGTAGCCCACCCTGATCACTTTTAGGGCTAAGGAATCGTCGTCGGAGTGGTTTTCGCAAGTACCCTCATGAATTTCTTGGAGTACATAATCCGTGTCTCCTGGCCCCAGGCATACTGCTAGGGGGCCATCGAAAGTTCTTCTGTACAGAGTCCTGCTTTTGTCGAGCGAGAACCGGGCTGCTTTGGTTCACTGATCCTCGATTCCTTTGGATCCGTAGGTAATTTTCCGTCTATCAGATAGTCAATATATTTATTCCTCCAATCCCATGTTAGGCTAGCAGAATTAACCTCGGCATGACCTTTCTCGACTGCTTATTTGGACAGCTGAATAACAACCCTGGGGAGTAGATCATCTTCTTCAAGAGATGATCCCAGGTTTGCCAGCGCATCGGCCTCGCTGCTCTGCTCCTGAGGTATGTGGACCAGAGTCCATTCTCTAAAATGGCGTAATATGACTTGGATTTTGTCCAAGTACCTTTGCATCCTGTCTTCTCGGACCTCGTAGCTCCCATTTGCTTGATTTACTACTAGGAGTGAATCGCATTTTGCTTCGACGATCTCAGCTCCCAGGCTTTTGGCCAATCCCAGACCTGCAATCATAACCTCATACTCGGCTTCGTTGTTAGTCAATCTTGCAGTTTTTATAGATTGCCTAATTATGCCACGCGTAGGCGGCTTCAGGACTATACCAAGTTTGGATCCTCTCACGTTCATGGTGCCGTCAATGAATAGGGTCCACACCCCGGAAGATGTGCTCGATTTTAGTAAAAGTTTCTTTTCTACCTCGGGCACAAGGGATGGTGAGAAGTCGGCCACGAAGTCCTCCAGAATCTGGGACTTGATAGTCATTTGGGGTTGATACTCGATATCATACCCCCGAGCTCGATGACCTATTTGGCCAATCGACCCGATAGTTCGGGCTTATGCAATATGTTTCGGAGAAGGTACATTGTTAAAACGCAAATACGATCGCATTGAAAATATGGTTTCAATTTTCGCGATGCGCTTATTAACGCAAGAGCTAATTTTTCTAGGTGCGGATACTTGATTTCGGCATTCCCTAGGGTCCGACTTACATAATAAACAGGGAATTGCGTACCTTGCTCTTCTCTACCAGCACACCGCTTACTACTTTCTCGAATACGGCCAGGTATAAATACAATGTTTCATCTTCTTTTGGTGTGTGGAGCAAAGGTGCACTAGTCAGATATTGTTTCAATTCCTCTAAGGTGTGTTGGAATTCTGGAGTCCACTCAAAGTTTGTTTTTCTTTTTGAGTAAGGAAAAGAAATGATGACTCCTGTATGATGACCTTGATATGAATCTACCCAGAGCCACTATCCGCCTTGTCAGCCGTTACATGACCTTTACATTATTTATCATCGTGACTCCTTCGATGGCTTTGATTTTGTTGGGGTTGATATCGATCCCCTATTCGATACCATGAAGCCTAAGAATTTGCCCGAACCCACTCCAAAGGCACATTTCTCGGGGTTAAGCTTCATGTTGTAGCTTCTGAGGATGTCAAATGTTTCCTGCAAATGAGTCAAATGGTCCTTTGCACACAGGGAGTTAACTAGAATGTCATCAATATAAACTTCCATGGATTTACCTATTTGATTCTGGAACATTTTATTAACTAGACGTTGGTACGTAGCCCCTGCATTTTTCAGCCCGAAGGGCACTACATCGTAACAGTAGGTACCATACTTCGTGATGAACGAAGTCTTTTCCCTATCCTCGGGGTTCATCTGAATTTGATTATACCCCGAGTAGTCATCGAGAAAGGTGAGAGTCTCGTGGCCGGCCGTGGCATCAATCAGACGATCGATGTTAGGCAATGGGAACGAATCCTTGGGGCATGACTTATTTAAGTCTTTATAATCTACGCACATTCTTAACTTATTTCCATTTTTGGGCACTACCACTACGTTGGCCAGCCATTCGGGGTACTTTACCTCTCTAATAGACCCTATTTTAAGGAGTTTTGTTACCTCATTCTTGATGAATGCGTGTTTTAATTCGGACTGGGGTCTCCTTTTTTGCTTCACCGATTTAAACCTGGGGTCGACACTCAATCGGTGGGTGGTTATTTTTGGCGGAATTCTTGTCATATCTAGGTGGGACCAAGTGAAACAGTCAATGTTATTAATAAGGAATTGAATGAGTTTTTTCTTGAGTTCGGGGGTTAATCCCGTTCCCAGGTATACCTTCCGATCTAGGAGATGCTCGATCAAAATAGCTTGCTCCAGTTCTTCAATTGTCAATTTCATTGCATCCGACTCTTCGGGGGCGATGAAAGTTTGAGGGGCAAGGAAATCTTCTTCTTCATCCTCGGGGGTCTGTACGCTTCCAGACTCATCCAAGGTAGGGTGTATAGGATTCGACACCTCAAACCGCGAACATTTCTTTTGCCGCATGTTGTTCTTCATATACGGTTGTTATACCATCCTTTATTGGAAACTTCATCATCTGGTGTAGAGTTGACGACACTGCCCTCAGTCGTGCCCCCTTTTCTCCCTCCGCGGGGAGGAAGTTCGGGTTTCGACATTCATGGGGTGTAATGACTCATTTCCTTTTGGGAATTGGGTATTTGAAGAGTCTCCACCTAACGGATTATGGTGCGTTAGGGCACCTAGAGTGAGTAACTATTGGGTTGGTTTGCATTACTAGAGATTAGGGTAAGAGCTCGATATAACCTTGAGGGGAAGGTGTTAGGCACCCCTCTTGGTCCACAACTGTGGGTCCCGACCGAACTTATGTTCACAAATTAGTCCATACAAATAGTCGAGTCAAATAAGTTGTAAAGCTCATTGAACAATTCAAGTAGTGAAATAAAGGTTTGAACAAATTATAAAAACAAAGTTTTAAATAAGGAGAGAATTTGGGGTAAGGAGGGGTCCTAGGTTGTTTATCCTATAGGATCACCCCACGCAATGTCCAGTAAACACTCCTCAATGAGGGGCTACACATGACATTAACACATAGTCATAATATCCCATGCCTACCCTTCCCATCCCCTTATTGGTCATGCACAGAGAGTGTTTGGTCACTGATTCCAATTGTGTGTTGCTACATGTCTCATCTTAACAGTCCTGGAGGGAGTTAGGACCTCTACCTATAGGTGATTCTAGACGTACCCGTAAGGTTTTAAAGGCAAAAATCTAAGGCAACAGTCAAAATGCATGTAGGACTTCCACATAATGGGAGCAATTAAGAGGCTCACAATTCCTCCTCAAACAAACATACAGGCAGCACGACTCAAACACAATTAAGGTCTTTATTAATCAAAGTCCTAAAGCAGGATTTCTAAGTGATTATGCAGAAACAAACCACTTTCAGATCCAGAAGTTATAACCTAGTAGTTGCCTAGGGACTCCTCTTTAAAAGCTTATTAGAATCAGAAACGTTGAATGACAGAAACAGCTCCAGAGAAATGCAGGTTTTAAAAAAAATGCCCTAAGGCTTGCCTATATGCAGTACTATGCCTATGTTAATGCAGAAACAAACAAGTTTTCGGAATAGACCCCTTTAATACCTATAGGCAGGATATCTAATGAGATTAAAGCCATTTTGAAGGAACTAGTTTCAGGAAATGTCATCGCTTAATAAGGCCAGTTTTAAGAAGTAACTAAGTGAAATGAAATTGACTTATTAGGACAATTAGATTTTCAGACATGATTGCGAATAGAAATCCTTAGAGGCATGGTATCTAGGCGTATTACTGGTTTTAGTCAGCTTGCAGTAACATATGAAAGACTTATTGAATTAGAATTATGTTCTGTAGGCATGGTTTCTAACATGTTCTGTAGGCATGTTAGAAACATGGTTTCTAACATGACAAATGCAAAATTTATGAACATGGTTTCTAACATGACAAATGCAAAATTTATGAACATGGTTTCTATCTGATGCAAACGATATTAAAGTGAAGTCCTTATAGGCATGATTTCTATTTGATGCAGAGAAAATTAAAAGTAGAATCCTATAGGCATGATTCTCTATTATGATGCAAATGAAATTAAAGTGGAACCCTATAGGCATTATTCTATTATGTAAAAGCAATCAGATTCAACATGAATAAAAACCCTATGGACATGTTTCTATTGAAGCATGTAGATTTGAAAATAAATCCTAAGAGTAGGATTTCTACCCATATTACCCACAAAGTATACATCTACCCACCCTTTTACTAAATACCCCAAATATTTGTTTATAAATTATTACAGGCCAATAAATGAATTACATAAGAAAAATAGAAAAATCAAGAAGCTATTCTATAGAGTGCCTGCAATTAGGCCCAAGTTTCTCAAAGCCTCCAATGGTCTTTCAAACCTCATTTCCATAGACAAATCAGAGTCTAGGTGCATCAAAGTTCCCTAAGAGTCTCAAGGACCCCGGGCAATGCTTACACCTAGACTTAGTAACCAAGCATTGAACCAGTACAGTATGGAAAGGCCAGCCTCAGTATGACAGAGTTCAAAGGGTTCTCAAGAGAATCCCAAGGCAGTATACATACTAGAGGGGGAAAAACTTATTAACTAAGAGTGAAGTGGAAGTGCAGGACACAGGTTGAAAGAAATTTATTAAAGACTGGACTTAAAAGTCTATTTTGAAAACAGTCAGTAAGGTAATAGAGATTGTTTGAAAGAAGTTGGAGTGATAAACAAAATCAGATACTTCAGGATAGGATCACACACAAAACCCAAATGAGTTCAATAGTCACACAGGGGTCAAAGGGCTTGGGGATACACAGGTATTTGACTGCAAACACATAACCCTAGCAAGGGTATTTGGACTGGTTTGGACATGCTCAGAAATAAGTGAAACTGGCATAATCACAAATTAATCAGGGAGAATATAAACACATAGGGGATAGGGATTTGGGACTCATAAGAATGGTAAGCACACAGTAGGTAAAAAAAATAATTGTCCAGGCATGTTTGAATCACACAAGGGAATACATGAATGTAAAGGGAGAGGAGTCATACTAGCATGCCTAACTACAAACTTCACAACAGAACCACAACTAAAAGCATGCTATAAATAAAGAAACTGAAACAAGAAGAGAAACATGTTGTTGTTGAGGCTTTAAATTAAACTAGAACATACCAGTGAAGAGAAGTAAACAGAATGAAAGAATCAAAGAGCACAAATGATTAGCCTTGGCTTGCAGCCATCTAATAGTAGCAAAATAGCACAAGGAAGATGGGGGAACATAGATTTTAAATAAGAGAGGAGTTTTTGAAATCCCAGTGTCCGTGTCTGGTTTGTGAAAGACTTAGAGTATTTATAGTTGAAAGTAGGTAGTGGAATAAGGTAAAATTTATAGTAGTACACTAATTTAAGAACTCGAAATCAATCAATTAGAGAATCAAAGAAGTACTTCCTTAAATTAAGGGAATAAAGATCAAATGGAAAGATTCAGTACCATATAAAGCAGGAAGAAGAATCAACGCGTGATTAAATAAGGAAGGGGTCAAGTTTCAGTAGGCATAGATTACTCAAGTAGGACCAAATTCAGAAAAAACCAATTAAGGAAAGACTAAGTAAATAAAGTACCATGGTAAATAAGGTAATGAAGACAATTAATTTAAACAGGCGAGGTAAAGCTTTTTGGGCTTTAAAAGAAGATCTTTCAATCACCATCAGTTAAGGAAAATCAGAATCAATCATGGGGAGTCATGATTCTGCATATTTCAACATATAAATAGAGACGAATGAACAGGAGTACCAAATAAACAAGGTCAGTTATATAGACAGAAAGAAACAAGAGATAAGCAAACACAATTATATAGAGGTGATATAAGTAGGCTGAAGATTCAGCAGAACATATTCGAAGTATGGTGACCATGAGAGATTAACAAGAACTAGGTAAAAAGGCTAACACACGGAAACGAAGTAAAGAAAATCATGCTAACACACATAGAAACAAAGTAAAGAAATCTTTAAAAAATTCGGGCTATTAACAGGATCAAGTTAAAAGTAGTAGGAACATAAATCGGTCCAAAATAAACAAGAGAAAAAGTTTTAATCATAAATAAATCGGATAAAACAGGTGTAGAAAGAAGTCTGAGAAAACCCTAGTTTTCAAAGAAAGTAAAAACGGTTTAGAGTAGAGGATCTTTAAGAAGAAAGCTCGAGAATAAGCAAATCATAAAAGGAAATAGGCTTAAAGCATGAAAATAATATAGATCTGAGAGGTTCAGAAGAGAGTTAGGGTTTCAAAGGAAACCCAAGTAGAAATCGAAAGAACCTGTTGTAACTTCACAAATCGTAACACATAAGGTGTGATTTTGCCCAAAATCACACCAGAGAAGCCTCAAACAACAGAATCAGAAACCCTAGGTCCAAATCAACATGGCCCAGGACCCTTGAGGGCCTTAGAGATGATGAGCAAGGTAGTGGAGTGACCATTGAAGGCTTGGGGTCGATCAGAGGTGGTCGCCGGAGATGACCGGAGAAGGGGGGAGTGGTTGAAAAGAGATTAGGGTTAGGTTGAGAGAGAAGAGGGAGATAAGAGCATCTAAAGGTGTCGGATTGAAAAAGTGATTAGGGTTGGGGGGTTGATTAGAGTTAAAAAGTAAGGGAATTATTTGGACCGTTGATCTGGGAGATCAACGATCATGATTCAAACAGGTAGGTGGGTTCCGGGTTTGGGTAAGGGTTAATAGGGTATGGGTCAGGTTTTTAATTATAAAATTGGGCTGGGATTGGGGTCCGATTTGGCTATAATTGAAAGCAAAATTTGGCTGTTATTTAAATAGCTAGATTTTCCCTATTTTAATTTATAAAAATAATCGATAATTTTTGGAAAATAGTTTAAGGTGGAAAAATAATTTAAAATACATAATTAACAATTTAAAAATACAGGGTCCAATTTTATGCATATAAAATATAATTATATCTTAAAATGGGCTAATATTGCAATTATATGCAATTTAGCTTTAAAAATACTAAATATAATTGCCAAAATACATAAAAATTGAATTAGCTATATTTTGGCATAAATATAGAAATTCAATAAATGAATTATCAAAACAATAATTTTAAAAATAATTATTGGGGATTTTATTGATAAAAAGGGAGAATATAAATCAATTATATCCTTAAAATTATGGGAAAAATAATGAAAGCCTTGTGCATACTTATATATGCATATATATGCTATTTTGAAGGCTCTTATGCATATTTAAAATATATAGGGAAAAATTGGGCATCAACAGCTGCCCCTCTTTACTCGGGAAGGATGAAAGAATTTTCAGATAAAGAAATGATGGCCAATTTTGACCGGATGGGATGTTTTGAAAGACAGAGGCCGAGATCCGGTTTCTGAGTTGCCTACATATCCCTTGTTTTACAGGAATTAGGCCATGTGTAGTTCTAGATTCACCTGCGGAGTATTCCGATGAAATTAATGTAAGAATGGACACGAGATGTGGAAGCGACTATGATTGGGGCAGTTAGAGGGAACTGAAGCGAGATCGCTCCTGCTAGGATAACAGTTGCTTGCTGGTTACCTGCAGATAAAAGATGCTACAAACGTATTTGCGAAAATTTAAACATGATGCAAATTCTCTTTGGACTGTGAAGGTTGTCTTCGGACGGTTAAAGATGACGTCCTTGGACTATGACGTCCTGGGCCATGAATTGTTTAATGAGAGATTCACATGCCATGAAATGATGTTCTTGGGACATGAAAATGGTGCCTCTGAACCATGATGCTTTTGAATAATGATATGCAAATTTGAGAGATCCTCAAGCCATGGCATGGTGTCTTCCGACTATGAGGATGGTGCCTTTATACAATGATGCCTTTAGACAGATTGGCAATGTTTCAGCCGATGATATGCAATAATATGATGTAACAAGACAAGGTTTAGTCTTGCGAAGTGAAGGGCAGAGCTTAGCCCGATCGAAAAGCAAGTAGATGGTAATAGAAAAAAGGGCAATATTGGTGCATAGAGGGACAATGTTTGGTCCCGTGCAAGTGGGGAGGCAAGGATTAGCCTTATACAAATGGGGAGACAGGATTAGCCTCATGCAAGATTAGAGACAAAACTTAGTCTCATGCAAGGAGAAGGCAGCGCTTGGCCTTATGCAAATATGGAGTCCGGGATTAGACTCATGCAAGTATGAAGTCAAGGATTAGACTCATGCAAGATTGGAGATAGAGCTTAGTCTCATGCAAGGAGAAGGCAGCGCTTAGCCTTATGCAAATATGGAGGTAGAGCTTAACTTCATGCAAGATGCGGGACAGGGCTTAGTCCCATGCAAATGGAAGGTAGTACTTAGACTTATGCAAATATGGAGGCAGGTTTAGCCTCATGCAAAATATGGAGTTAGGGCTTAGACTCATGAAAATATGGAGTCAGAGATTAGACTCATGCAATATGGAGTCAAGGATTAGACCTCGTACAAGATGCGGGACATGGCTTAGTCCCATGCAAATGGAAGGTAGTGCTTAGCCTTATGCAAATATGGAGGCAGAGCTTAGCCTCATACAAAAATTGAGTCAAGGATTAGACCCATGCAAATGTGGAGTCAGAGATTAAACTCATGCAAATATGGAGTCAAGGATTAGACTCATGCAAATGTGGAGTTAGATATTAGATTCATGCAAAGAGAAAATAGCAAATAAGGGTAAAGTATCTTATCTAGGATATGTTCAGTGTCTAACGGCCGGATGGATGGTGAATCTGCTCTGTGTACGAAAGCTATCTTCAAATGTGCCCGCGCTCAAAGAAAATTCATAAGTTTCATGAGGGAAGGTTGGTTCTTGCTTCGTCTGCCGGCCTTGCTTTGCTCCGCTCTGGAAGCGCCCTTCGAGTTCCCCTGGGTAGCATCTGACTGTTATAAAAAATAGAATTTTTCGAAAAATATGCATTCATTGATAAAAAATAGAATTATTTTGGAAGCGTATTGATATATAAAGTAACTTTTCATGAACTAGCGACTATGACACATTCCAAAGGCATTGCAGCTTTCTTATGATGGAATTTTGAGAGTCTTCCTCAAAATTCTACCCCTGTTTAGTAGATGATTTTTAACTGTTTGCGGATGGCGGACCTTGCTGAATCTTCTTCGAAATTTTGAGAAACCTTCTCAAAATTCTGCCCCAGTTCTTGATTGATTACTGGCTTCCTGACATGTGATGGCGTTGGCTGGACTTGCTCCGGAATTTTCAAGACCCTCCTCAAAATTCTACCCTAGTTTCTGATTTTGGGGGAAATAAAAGTTTTATTATTATATGAACGAACCCATAAGGGTGCATACGTATCCCCTCTTAAATGGGAATCAGGTCAAGCATAGTTCAATTACATCAGAAAGAAAATGTGAAATGATTCTAGGCATAGTATCTCTTGACTGCGTCTGAATTGATTGGTTTTGGCCAGATTTCTCCATCTATTTCTGCAAGTATGAGTGCTCCTCCTGTTAGTACTCTGTGAACCATATACAGACCTTGTCAGTTGGGAGAGAATTTCCCTTTGGCTTCATCTTGGTGTGGAAAAATCTTCTTCAATACCATCTGTCCTGGTGCGAACTGTCTTGGTTTGACCTTTTTATTGAAAGCTCTGGTCATTCTGTTCTGATACAGTTGGCCGTAGCATACTTGCTTCCATTCTTTTCCCATCGATAAGAGCCAACTGTTCATAGCGGCTTCTTACCCATTCCGCATCACTGAGTTCAGCTTCCTGTATGATTCTTAAAGAAGGAATTTCCACCTCGGCTGGGATGACAACCTCGTACCATAAAATAACATGTAGGGGTTTGCCTCGGTTGACGTGCGAACTGTGGTACGGTACCTAACAGAGCAAAGGGTAACTTCTCATGCCACTGCTTGTAATTCTCTACCATTTTCCTTAGTATATTTTTAATGTTTTTGTTGGCGGCTTCTACGGATCCATTCATTTGGGGTCTGTAGGCGGTGGAATTCTTGTGCTAGATTTTGAAAGTTTCACATATAGTTTTCATCAGGTCACTGTTGAGGTTGGAGACGTTGTTAGTAATAATGGACTTAGACATTCTGAATTGGCAGACAATACGATCCTTGACAAAATCTGTGACGACTTTCTTGGTTACAGCTTTGTAAGATGTAGCTTCTACCCATTTTGTGAAGTAATCAATGGCTACCAGAATAAACCGATGTCCGTTTGAAGCCGTGGGATCAATCAAACCAATAACATCCATTCCCCAGGCGGTGAATGGCCGAGGTGAGCTTGTTTCATTGAGCTCGTTTGGTGGCACTTTTATCATGTCGGCATGTACTTGACATTGAAAGCATTTGTGGACCTACTGACCACAATCCGTCTCCATGGTCATCCAAAAGTAACCTGCCCTGAATATCTTCTTGGCCAGAACGAAGCCATTCATGTGCGGGCCATATGTCCCTAGCATGCACATCCTCTAGTAGCTTAGAAGCTTCCTTTGCGTCGACACACCTTAGTAAACCCAAATCTATAGTTCTCCTGTACAAGTTCCCTTCGCTGTGGAAAAAATGATTTGACAACCTCCGGAGCGTGCATTTCTGAGTGTGATTTGCATGCTCCGGGTATTCTCCTTTTGATAAGTACTCATTGATGTCATGGAACCAAGGCATTCCACATGCTTCTTCCTCGACATGAGCACAATATGCCGGCTGATTATGGATCCTCACTAGAATGGGATCAATATAGTTCTTATCTGGATGTTGTATCATTGATGACAAAGTGGCTAATACGTCGGCAAACTCATTCTGAATTCTGGGCACATGTCGGAATTCTATCTTCGTGAACCTCCTTTTCAATTCCTGCACATGGTGCAGATATGGTAATATCTTGGAATTCTTGGTAGCCCATTTTCCTTGAACCTAGTGCACAAGTAAATCTGAATCACTGATCACCAACAACTCGTCAATGTTTATGTCGGTTGCCATGTTGAGCCCTAGTATGAAGGCTTCATACTCTTCCATGTTGTTGGTGTAGGGAAATATGAGTTTAGCAGATACCGGATAATGTTTACCGGTTTCTGATACCAAAACATCTCCAATGTGTACTCCTTTGAAATTTGCAGCTCCGTCAAAAAACATCCTCCAACCATCATACGTATCGGTAATGTCTTCCCCTACGAACGATACCTCTTTATCAGGAAAATACGTTTTCAAGGGTTCATATTCCCCTCTCACCGGATTTTCAGCGAGGTGGTCTGCCAACGCTTGTCCCTTGACCGCCTTTAGAGTTGCATAGATGATATCGAACTCACTTAGTAGTATCTGCCATTTAGCCAGCTTCCCCATAGGTATGGGCTTCTGAAATATGTACTTCAGAGGATCCATCTTGGAAATGAGGTATGTAGTGTAGGCACAGAAATAATGCCTCAATTTGTTGGGCTGTCCAGGTCAAAACACAACAAGTGTGTTCAATCAGGGAATATCATGCTTCATAAGGTGTGAATTTCTTACTCAGGTAATATATGACTTGCTCCTTTCTTCCTGTCTCATCATGTTGTCCTAAAACACATTCGAAGGCTCCATCTAACACGGATAAATAAAGCAACAAAGTTTGTCCTGGTTCTAGCGGGACCAGAATTGGTGGTGTGGACAGGTATTCCTTGATCTTGTCAAAAGCTTTCTAATAATCCTCTGTCCAACTTGTCTCGACATCTTTCCTTAGCATCTTGAAGATGGGTTCACAAATTACTGTGGACTGTGCTATGAATCAGCTGATGTAGTTGAGCCGCCCCAGGAAGCTTATCACGTCCTTCTTGCTTTTGGGTGGTGGCAACTCCTGAATAGCTTTGAGTTTAGTCGAATCTAGCTCGATCCCTAAGCGACTGACAATGAATCCCACTAACTTTCCTGTCGGAACCCCGAATGCACACTTTTTGGTGTTCAACTTCAAATTGTACCTCCTGAGCCTGTAAAAAAACTTCCTCAAGTATGCTACGCGATCTGTGGCTCTCTTGGATTTGATAATGACGTCGTCCACATACACCTCTATTTCTTTGTGTATCATATCATGGAAAATGGTTGTCATGGCTCTCATGTAAGTGGCCCCAGCATTCTTCATACCGAATGGCATCATTTTGTAACAGTATACTCCCCAAGGCGTAATAAAAGCTATCTTCTTTGCATTGTCTTCATCCATCCAAATGTGATTGTAAGCACGTGATTTTTGCCCAATATGAGAATTACTCCCAAAAAATTCAAAAATAAAATGATTTTTGATTATTAAACATTGATGATAACCTGCGAAGCAATCCACAAAGGATTGGAGTTCATGCTTGGTGCAATTATCGATCAGGATGTGTATATTTGCCAGTGGAAAATCGTATTTGGGACTTGATCTATTTAAATCCTGATAATCAACACACACTCGTACCTTCCCGTCTTTCTTTGGGACTAGCATAATATTAGCTAACCATGTTGGGTACTCCACCACCCTGAGAACCTTGGCTTTGATCTGTTTGGTAACTTCCTCCTAGATCTTCAAACTCATGTCTGGTTTGAATTTTCCGAGTTTCTGCTTGACTAGCGGGCACATGGGATTGGTAGGCAACTTGTGAGCCACTATAGATGTGCTCAAACCGGTCATATCGTCATACTACCATGCAAAGATATCCTTATATTCCTTTAGAAAATGGATATATTCTTACTTCTCTATTGGCTTCAAGTTAATGCTGATGCAGGTCTCTTTGACGGTCTTGGCGTCTCCCACATTTATCGCTTCTGTTTCGTCCAAGTTGGATTTATGCTTGTTCTCAAAATTCTGAACTTCCCTGACAATTTCCTTGGGTATCTCATCTTCTTCCTCTGAGTCTCTTATTCTCATGTTGCATTGCCTCATTACATGTCACAGTCGCTGCTTCATCAGAAAAAGTAATAATAACACTGTAGAAAGGAAAAAGTATAAAAATATTAATGAATAATGATAAAGGATAAATGCATTTGATTAAAACTGAGAAAATTGTTCAAACAAAGCTGGGCTCGGTGAATCAAGCACTTATTTTGAAACAAAGAAATCTTAAAACAAAATTGCTGGAAATTTTAAATGCCTAGAATGGCTATAAATTCTGCCAAGCTACCCAGGGACTCGGCGGGCTCGGGATGGTGTGACAGTCCAGTTTCTGAGAACAACTTCCTTTGCCACAGTCTGAATGGAGAGGCCTTCTTCCTCTTTAATTATGGTACTACAGTCCAGATCCTCATCTTCCAAGAACAAGTCCTTTAGCCCAGCTAGTGCTTCTTCTTCAGCAGTTCCCCATATTGTGTCCGCCTGATGGAAAGCTTGTTCTTAATGGGGTATCGGTTTCTTAAGAGGGTAATACGGTCCACGCCATGAAGGCGACCATTCCCTGTACTCCTTCCATGTATACTGGTATCCGATCCCAAAGGTAGTCCCATGATTTTTCAGTCGTATCGGTTTGGTGATACCCTGGAGGTTCTTTCCCAACCCTTTGTCGGGTTCATATCTTGACCATGCTAGTATGATTTCTATTTTGTTACTCCACCACTTATCTTTCTCGATGACATTGACCCGTTCAATGTGATGATAGGTTTTCTCTCCTAGCCTCCTTCTGTGTCCAATGGCTGGGATAGTTTGACCAGTGTAGATGAGGTTACTCCCATCTCCATGAATGATTACCTCATGACGGTTCCATTCAAATTTTACAACTTGGTGTAGTGTGGAGGGCATGACTCTAGCTGCATGGATCCATGGGTGGCCCAACAAAAGATTATATGAGGCTGGTATGTCATGCACTTAGAATTCAACATCGAACCAAGTTGGTCCCATCTACAAGCAAAGGTTGATCTCCCCGATCGTGGCCCTCTGGGATCCATCGAAAGCCTTCACATTCATGCTTCCGGTCCGTATTTCATGGAAACCTTTGTCCAACATTTTCAGGGTATCCAGTGGAAAAATATTCAAACTAGAACCTCCATCAACCTGGACCCTGGCAATGAACTTGTCTTCAAATTGTACCGTATTGTGCAATGCTCGATTATGATTTAGACCCTCGAGCGGCAGCTCGTCTTCGTGGAAGATAATCTTATGGCTCTCCAGCACCTGTCCGACCATGTTGGCCATTTCTTTACTAGTGATATTATTGGGTACATAAGCCTCGCTTAATACTTTTATCAAGGCGTTCTTGTGTGCCTCTGAATTCTGTAGTAGTGACAGGATAAATATCTGAGTAGGGACTTTGTTCAAATGATCAACAACAGAATACTCTTTTGCCTGTACTTTCCTCCACAAGTCATCCGGTCCAGTCTCAATGACAGGCTGCCTAGCAGTGGCATCCTTGCTTGAACCTCCCAAGTGTTCAGGTGTGTAGACTCTTCCAGTTCTAGTCATCCCTTGTGTGGCGTCATATTCCTCTATCTTAGTCTTCCCTTTTCGTCGAGCCTCAGTGACATAATCCCAGGGTATTGCCTTTGAGTTGAATGGGGGTGTGGTTGAAACCATCACAGTAAAAGGTGTGACCACTTCTACTTCAAATGGAGCGGAGGTGGCTATGGGTGAGGTTACTTCCACCTCGAGCGGAACTGATGCAGTTACCTCAATATCAATAGGTGCCTGAGTCTGAACCACGATAGGAGTAAGTGTAACTGCAACCTTAAAGTCATCGCCTTCTCGGATAAGCCCGATTGACCCCTCAGGGTCCCATTCCTCATTTGTTTCTATAACATGTACATCGTCACCTCTATGATCAGGGAGGGGATTTTTGCGAACATTAGGTGTGACTTCTTTTGCTTGTATGACCTTGTTGTCAAATGAGTGTTTGGATCTTATCCTTCAATATTCGGCACTCAGTAGTGGTGTGCCCTTTCATACCGGAGTGGTATGCACATGTTTTGTTCAAATTTACCCATTGGGATGGATTTTCTAGCGTCACACCGGCAATAAGAGTGACGTAACCTGCAACCTTTAATCTTTCATACAATTGGTCGATGGACTCAACAATGACAGTGTATTGTCTAAGTGGCTTGCGGTCGAAATTGGGTCTTGGTCTTGGATAATTTTGGCGATTTGGTGGTGATTGGAAGTGGAATGGTTGGGAATTGTAGGTATGATGGATAGTGGCTGGCTGGGAATATCTGGGGTATGAAGGTTGATATATGGGTGGCGATGCTTGGTATGTAGGTAGAGATACTCGTATGTGGGTAGAGATACTTGGTATGTAGGTGGAGGTGTTTGGTATGTAGGTGGAGGTGTTTGGTATGTGGGTAGGGGTGTTTGGTATGTGAGTGGAGTTTTGGGCCTTGGGCCACCATTACTGCCCCAACCTCTCTTTTCTTCGATATTCCACCTGATTGGAGTGCCTTGTTCGTAGCTTGCAGTGCCTCAAAATTTGTTACCATCCCGCTCTTGATTCCTTCCTTGTTTCTTTTCCCGAGCTTGATGATATCAGAGAATTTGTGATTTTCAATGACCATCAGTCTCTCATAATATTGTGGATCCTATGATCTGATGAAGAATTTATTCATCTGTTCTTCATCCAAAGCGAGCCTGACCTTGGCGGCTTCCGACCTCCAACGAGTAGCATATTCGCGGAAAGTCTTAGTAGGTTTCTTTTTGAGATTCTGAATGTAGAAGACATCAGGTGCATTTTCTGTGTTGAACCTGAACCGGTCTATGAAATCTGACACCATGCTTACCCAATTGGACCATTTCTTGGGATTCTGGCAGATATACCAAGACAAAACGTCCCCAGTAAGGCTGCTCATAAAGAGTTTCATTCGAATCTTTTCATCTTTTCCAACCCGAACTAGCTAATCACAGTAAGTCCTTAGGTGAACCCTGGGATAACTTTTACCATCGAACATTTCGAACTTGGGAGGTTTGTACCCCTCTGGCAGTTCCACATCGGGCTGTATGCACAGATCTTCATAGTTCAAACCTTCTATTCCTTTATCGCCTTCAACACCTTGAACTCGGCTTGTTAATTTCTTGAGTTCTTCGGCCATGTTCTTAATGAGCAGTTCCTTTTTAGAGGATTCCGGTGCATCGGAATTTGGCTGGATAGAATGTGGTATAGTTTCCACGTATATGGGATTGCTCTAATGGGCTCCATGGGCTTGGGTATAATGATGGTCATTGGTGGAGTTTTGTGGATCAAGAATAAGTGGTTGTGTATTTTGGGGAGTATGGTAAGTGGTGATTGGTGGGTACGAGATTGGTTGATGTGTTGTGGTAGAGATGGTATCGGCAATGGATTGATATATTGTGGTGGAGTTGCGTATTGATTTGGTATGGTAGAATTTTGGGGCTGTTGGTTTTGTGTGTTTTGAGGAGGTGTTGGGTTATTTGAGTTCTGTTGGTGGATATCAGGGACATTGAGGGTGAGTGACAAGTTTGCCAAATTGCGGATCTGCTTAAGTTCTCCTTGTAGTTCTAGTATCTTTTGTTCAAGTCTCAAAATCAGGTCATTCGGGGCCGGAGTACTGCGGCCGTCGGAAGTCTCTGCGTTCTCAATGTTTTCCTTTCGGATTCCAATTAAGTCGTCCATCTTTGATTTCCCTCTGCTTTTTGTGTTGCTTGGAGGAGGAGGAGGTGGAGGGCCTCTAGATCTGGTATGATATGCTAATGAGGCCAATATGGATGAACCAACCTATGGGGATAAGAATAATAATAATATTAAAAAATAAACAAAAGAAAAGGTAACAAGTTAGTGGGGACCCTGCAATGTTTGCAATATTTAAACACATAGTGCGAAATATAAACTCGCATCCTAATTTGGGAACCTCGTTGTGCCCGAGGTAGGCCTAGCGACAAGTAGATTTGGAGAACTTTAGATGCCAATAAATGCTTCATTTCATAATATAAAAGTAAACGAATCCAAAAACGACACTAGCATAATGAAAAAATAAGTCACTATTGGCACTTGGCCTTATTACATTTAAGAAAAGCAAGTAAATCTAATCTATTTGGTCCTAGAAGGACCTTCCCCAAATTCGATCTTTCGGACTCCATAAAACAGATCTCCTAGCTCGCGCGGTCCAAGTATCAAGTAGGCTCGGGCCAGATGTCCTCCCTCGGCTCCTTCAGCATTCTGACAGTTTTCAATCCTTTTTATGACGTTGCCCTCTAGTTCCACTATTCCTCGCTCCAGGTATTCCAGCTTCTTGTTGGAAATGACTACTATCTATTTCCATTCCTCAATTAGCTTCACGTTCCTCTCATATATCTCCCGATGCTCATTCTCAGAGTCATGGATTCTCTTGCGCAGCTTGTTGTATTTGATTTGGGCTTCAGCTTCCTCGTCTATGATTCTGTTCCCTCGACCAGTCCCCGGTGTCACCGCTCCTTTCAGATTGTCCTCCAACCATGCAGTGTAGAGAGGCTCGCACCCCACGTGATATCTATCAGGCTCAACAATGCTTTTCTCCATAATGATTTTGCAGTGCCACATGTGCTGAGCTTGGCACTTGTAAGATATGTCATCGTCTTGGAAATCTGCCCTGAAGTGACCCATCTTGACGACCCTTGGTACAATCTGCTTTCTGCCTGCTTGCCTCATAACTCGTATAGGGGCATATGGATATATCCCTCTCAATCCGATCAACACCAAATGTGGAGCATCCCTGGACCTGATAATGAACTCGTCCATTGGAAACCATTGAACAATCCAGTGCACCTATTCCTTGGTTAAATTATCGAAGAAATCTACCCATTCGCTGGCACTTTCCGGTTGAGAAAATCTATCCGGAATGTAGGTCATCTACTTAGGGTGATGGAAAGCGATGTGGTCGTTCCAAGCCCTTCGCGGAAATTCTTGGCAATAGCGACCCTTTTGGAGATGCTCCAACAACCATAATTGCAGCAGTAAGTTGCAACCCTCGAAGTGCTGGACTCCTCTTTGACAGCGCTCCTGGGCCCTATAGATATCAACAATGATCATGGAGAATATGGTATATGTCTGTCCATTAATCCCCTCCATCAGAGTTTTGACAACCATGTCCAGCCTAGTGTGGATTCTTCCCTTTTTCATTGGGAACACTATCATCCCCAGAAAGCACACGATGAACACGAACACTCTGCGGTGGATGTGAACCAGTGAAATGAGGGCGATCTCATCATGGTAAGTGCGGAAAGACTTGTTGTGGCCATACCTCTCGTAGAGATATTCAAAAGGTATGTAGGAGTCCTTCATGCATACTAGGTCGACATTCTTCTTTAGCCCCATCATTTTCAAAATCCCATACCTGTACGGTTTTCTCGTACCAAAAGCCCGGGATTGTCCCAAGTCAACCCCGCAAGTCGTCCTATTTCCTCTAGGAGCAGTGTCATTTCTATGTCACCGAAACGGAACACGACTCTTTCACTATCCCAGAATAGGGTGGCTGCCTCGATCAGTTTCTTGTTTGGTTCAATATCTAGTAGGGAAGGCAGGTTACCCAAGTACTTTTTCACATGCTTCTTGTCACTTGAGGAAAGATCTTCCCACCAATTTAGCAACAATGGAGGGATATTGCTAACCATACCGAATCTGGGGACTTCGTGCCTCATTTTCTGCAAAATAAAAGGGTTAGGCCTTACCCCCACCGGACTCAACTATTTATACATTTCTGATTAGCATATCAGCATATAGTCCTCCAAATTTATTCACAGAACGTGATTGTGTCCGTTGGGATTATGGAAAACCCGATGGACTTTGAATAAGGCTTATCTTAAAGGATCATTATATGGACAACATAACTGATCCGACTAGGTTTGACCATGATGCATGCACAATTTAAATAGAGTAAGGTTTCTTTGGGGTTTTAGACTGGTACCCTCAAGCGGACAACTTGAGGGGGAAGGCACGGAACCGTCGATTGCACTGCTGATCGACTGTTTTTTACCACAAATAAGCCTTTTTGAATTTAAGGGTAATAATAGGAAGAGCGCAACCACTCATTAAAGCGTTGCTATAGGATTTGAGACGCACAAGTGGAATATGATGCGGAGCATGATTTATGCAGCAATTAATAACATGCAGACAAGTATTTTCATGTTGGTAAAATAAATACGGCATTTAAATAGTGGAAAAGTCAGTTATAAGAAAAGGAAAACCAAGAGACAAGTCAGTTTTCAGAACCATAAATGCTCAAAAGAAACAACAGTTAAATTTAGATAAGGGATCAGGGTATGGGATAAGCATGCTTGGGCTAATTTGTAAAAATAAGTTCGTTATGGTAAGAGCCTATAAATATCTCCAGCAGAGTCGCCATGCTGTCGCGCCCCTTTTTCCCTCCACGGGGTGGAAGTCCGGGTTTCGACATTCATGGGGTGTAATGACTCATTTCCTTATGGGAATTGGGTATTTGAAGAGTCGCCACATAACGGATTATGGTGCGTTAGGGCACCTAGAGTGATTAACTCTTGGGTTGGTTTGCATTACCAGAGACTAGTAAGGGCTCGAGATAACCTCGAGGGGAAGGTGTTAGGCACCCCTCTTGGTCCACAACTGTGGGTCCCGACCGAACTTATGTTCACAAATTAGTCCATACAAATAGTCGAGTCAAATAAGTTGTAAAGCTCATTGAACAATTCAAGTAGTGAAATAAAGGTTTGAACAAATTATAAAAACAAAGTTTTAAATAAAGAGAGAATTTGGGGTAAAGAGGGGTCCTAGGTTGTTTATCATATAGGATCACCACACGCAATGTCTAGTAAACACACCTGAATGAGGGGCTACACATGACATTAACACGTAGTCATCATATCCCATGCCTACCCTTCCCATCCCCTTATTGGTCATGCAAAGCGAGTGTTTGGTCACTGATTCCTATTGCGTGCTGCTACCCGTTCCATCTTAACATTCCCGGAGGGAGTTAGGACCTCTACCTATAGGTGGTTCTAGACGTACCCTAAGATTTTAAAGGCAAAAATCTAAGGCAACAGTCAAAACGCATATAGGACTTCCACATAATGGGAGCAATTAAGAGGCTCACAATTCCTCCTCAAACAAACATACAAGCAGCACGACTCAAACACAATTAAGGTCTTTATTAATCAAAGTCCTAAAGCAGGATTTCTAAGTGATTATGCAGAAACAAACCACTTTTAGATCTAGAAGTTATAACCTAGTAGTTGCCTAGGGACTCCTCTTTAAAAGCTTATTAGAATCAGAAATGTTGAATGACAGAAACAGCTCCAAAGAAATGCAGGTTTTGAAAAAAATTCCTTAAGGCTTGCCTATATGCAGTACTATGCCTATGTTAATGCAGAAACAAACAAGTTTTCAAAATAGACCCCTTTAATACCTATAGACAGGATATCTAATGAGATTAAAGCCATTTTGAAAAAATTAGTTTAAAGAAATGTCATCGCTTAATAAGGTCAGTTTTAAGAAGTAACTAAGCGAAATGAAATTGACTTATTAGGCCAATTATATTTTTAGATATGATTGCGAATAGAAATCCCTATAGGCATGGTATCTAGGCGTATTACTAGTTTTAGTCAACTTGCAGTAACATATGAAAGACTTACTGAATCAGAATTATGTTCTATAGGCATGGTATCTATACTTGAATTGATTTAAGACATTATGGCTTGGAACCTAGAAACATGGTTTCTAACATGACAAATGCAAAATTTATGAACATGGTTTCTATCTGATGCAAACGATATTAAACAAACGTGCGTTTGAAATTATTTATGGTAATTGTGGTAAGTCATTTGCATCTCTACCCAGGTACATGGCCGCATTGCAACACTTTAACCCCAGGACTGTTGTTGAATGAAAGCTTGAGTGGAGTGTAGGAATACCACAATGTATATTCAGATACGTATTCTGAGCATTTAAACTAGCAATTCATGGTTTTGTGCATTGCCGTATGGTAATTTCCATAGACAGTACTCATGTTTATGGAAAGTATGATATTAAGCTATTGATCGCCGTTGCTGTAGATGCCAATAGACAAATATTTCCACTAGCTTTTGCCATCTGTGGCAATGAAAGCACCCCCCCCCCATTTTTTTAAAAAATTCACCGGTCTTACCCGAATCACAACTCGATAAAAAACTCGAGTGTACCCACCTGCCCCACAAAAGCTAAAGAGTGTTGGTCCCACATCCTAGCCAAGCCTTCTATTGTTATGAGTTGCTTGTTTCGGAGTCAAATTTTCAATTCTTCACCTTTCCAAAAAATATAAATCGAGGTATTCTGGATACAATTATGAAACGATAAAATTATTGGTATTCCAGATACAATTTAATTTATAAAACAAACATATAAAATTA
This sequence comes from Nicotiana tabacum, assembly GCF_000715075.1. Lineage (NCBI taxonomy): Eukaryota > Viridiplantae > Streptophyta > Magnoliopsida > Solanales > Solanaceae > Nicotiana > Nicotiana tabacum. The sequence goes on along the minus strand of NC_134095.1, from coordinate 72,866,533 downwards.
TGAAACTAACATGTAAAATAATAAAACTAACACATACAAGAATTCAGGATAGTTTGGTGCTACTGGACCTTAAATATCGAGCATGGAACCCATATGTGAATACTTTGTCCAATTAAATTTTGTATAATTATAAAAATTAATTATTTAATTTTCAAACCAAACATATAAAATTATGAAACTAACATGTAAAATAATAAAACTAACACATACATGCAATTAATGTTATTTAATTTATAGTAGACGACATACATCCCAGACCTTACTGCGATGAGCTACTGTCGTTACAGGGTGATCATAGGTCTGCCTATATATGGGAGGGAGAGTTACTAGCCTAGACTCTCCACGCCAGGAGAGTGGATGACATGTGGGATTTTTTGAAAGGCAAAGTTATCCATCCCCGTGTAGTCACACACCTGCGGAAGACGGGCTTCTACAAGATTTTGGAGATCGGGCGGCTGCAACTTGATTGGTCTTTGGTCACAACCCCGATAGAGTGGTGGCAATCGGAGACGCACACATTCCACCTACCATTGGTGAGGCGACCATCACCCTGCAGGACGTGGAGGTTTTATATGGGTTGCCCGTTGATGGACACCCCGTCGCTATGTCGCATGCCATGAGAGAGAAGACACGTGTGCAGTATTTGGACATGCTACATCGGCTTACTAGTTTCAGGACACAGGATGAGACAGCACAGACAGGGGCCAGTCGCCTGAGTTTGATGGCTCATTGATAGTATTTGGAGATATTGCACCCCGACATCACTGGAGAGACAAATGATCTGCATATTCACCGATATACGAGGTTGCTGCTGCTACTTATGTTTAGAGGGGTCTTGTTCCCGAACACTTCGGGGAATCTAGTCAGCTTGATATTTCTTCATCATCTTGAGCACCTAGAGGATTTACCCTAGTACAGCTGGGGTGCTGTTATTCTCGTCTACTTGCACAGGAAGATGTGCCGGGCGAGCATGAGCACCCAGTATGACGTATGTGGATTTTTTCCGCTGCTACAGGTGACAACATATTCGAATACTCTATTCATTATAACATATCTAGTAAAAATATATCTTAAATTTTATGTCAACTTTGTATGTTAGGTTTGGGCCTGGGAGCGGTTCCTGCAATTGCAGCCACCTCTACCAACATTACATCCGGATGAACCACCTCCATTTCTCCCTCTATCTAGGAGGTGGGTTCTCTCGCGGGGATACATACATACCTACGAGGCTCGGCATAATCTCCCACTTTGCATGGATTTGTTGGATATGTTGGGGGGCGCACAGGTAAATGTATATCTAGGTTTACTTGGCATAGCTTCACATGTGTTGCGTATACTCACGTTTTCTGTTGTTACTTAATAGTTCATCTGGACGCCATACAACAACGTGTTAATAGGTGGCCTACCCGATTATTTCTCGGCTGACAGACTTATTTGGAGCACTTCCGTCCCGCTGATGTGCCTTGATATTGTGGAGTATCATGCCACGGAGCGGGTACTTCGCCAGTTTGGCCGTCCGTAGATTTTACCGAGACCGCCCACATGGCAGCCCACACATTACCAATGGGATTATCGTTCCAGGGTGGACGGCGCATATGTGGCATGGCTGGAGGCGCAGGTCGATACTTGGGACCGGCGAGCTGACCTAATTTCGCCCCCTTCACCGAGCTGGCCGGATACTTTTTATGATTATATGCCATGGTACCACGGCGTTACCCGACTTTTCGTTGGGAATCCCATTCATCGAGCTGGTGGTTGGTACGTTCCATACACTAGGCGGCACGAGGCACTGGTATGTTATTTGGTATCCTTACTTATATAACTGCAACCTAGCGTTCTGTAATTTTTATTTTACAAGTTGTGCAAGCTATTGACCTATATCTATTCTACCAGCTGGGAGTGTAGATGTAGCAGCATGCGGCAAGGGAGCGGCCATTTTGCAAGCTTATGGCCGACAGGTTCCAGAGCTGGCTTCCCGAACACTACGGCGAGCCCGAGAGGATCAATGCTTAGAACACGACCCTGCTTATGTGGTGCCAGAGCAATACCAGCGAGGTAGGGGTATCCCACGAGGTAGGGTGCCCCACAAGGTAGGGGTGCCCTACGCGGCAGTGCTGGCCCATGAGGCAGGGGTACCCCACGGGATCGTGGGGGGCGGCGAGGAGGTGGTCCCCAACAAGGGGGCGTTGAGGCCCCTATTGATGATGTTGATGCTGATCTGCCGGGTGACCTACATGATCCGGACTAGTCTCACAACAACATGGCTTCATTCAGCCTTCAGCTACCTCTCACTCCGGGGACTTCGCAGGTGACCCTGTTAGGTCCATTGTTGATCATGAGCACATGCATTACCGGAGAGGATTGGGATGTATACTTTCCAGGCCCATCGACCGCTCCTAAGGATTGACCGATACGAGATGTGGATAGTGGCCGCTGGCTGAGTTATGACTCATCATCGAGGGGTGCTGGGGATCTTTCTCAAGCGCAAGTATGTTTGTATTACTATTAAATTTAAATTCATTTTTATCTCATTGATTAGTCATAAATAACTACATAATTTTCTTATTAAGGCTTCATCCCCGCCCATCACAGAGGCCACTTTGTGCGATGCTGACCTGGCTGCGACGAATGCTTATATTCAAGAGCCTGACGAGACCATGGTAAGACAATTTAAAATTTTTGTGACTTTACATGTACATTAGTAATAAATATTTTTATATACTGAGTTGACTTATTCTTATGTAGGTTACTGCAGCGCCGATGACCCCTTCTACAGAGACTGCCAGCACTACTGACGATCATACTGCAACGCATCCTGTGATAATGAGGCGACGTAATGAGGATGATCCTGATAGCGTAGCCGAGCGAGATGCGCCTCAGGCCAGTGGCTGCATTGAAGCACACAGGTTGTGAGATACATTGATTTTTTTTTTGTATTTTATGTAAATAATAACAACATTTTTTATTGTTTACATTATATTCGCATTATGTTTTTATTTCTCCGATTCTTCTTTATTTTAATATTACAACAAAAAACACAAACATAGCAACTTAACATAATTTAAATTCAGTACAACTAATGAAAACATATGACACAGAAAACATAAAGATAAAGTACTACACTCAACACATACATGTCATTGTTTAGTCACGACCGCCTAGTATTCTCTACTCCAACCACTTAAATTTCTCTTCCAACTTATTTTTTCTTCTTCCCCCTCTTTTAGTTTTTCCTTCAACTCCGCAATTTCTCGTTTATACATAATCTCATCATCCCATTGCTTTTTTTTTTTGTCAAATCATGATAATACTGCAAACTCTTTGTAGCATTCCTGCTTACAGGGTTCATCAAACCATACCTCAAAATTGCAAAAATTTCCATTTTTGCCTCTAAACCTGTTCACATACATCCAGTATCTGCGCCCAACTTGACCATCATCCCAACAGCCCGCCAACATACAGCATTTTCCATATTGGCACATTTGTACATAAATGCGTTCAGACATTTATTAAAGTAAAAAGAAATCCTCCTTTTATGGAAAATTTTGCTATTTGTTATGGTTAAGAGAAGAAAATAACTAGAATGCTCCTGTTATTTATAGGTAAGGAAACACACATAACGCAATATTTAACCGTGCTATGCTCACACATAACGTAGTATTTAACTGCACTATGCTTCACGTGTTAAAGATTCTTTCGGATACAAAACAGCTTTTTTTGCAAGCGGGCAGCTTTTCAGATTGACAAGAAAACACACAAAACATAGTATTTAACCGCGCTATATATTCTCACATATAACGTAGTATTTAACCGCGCTATGCTTCAGGTGTTAAAGATTCTTTCGGATACAAAATAGCTTTTTCGCAGGCGGGCAACTTTTCAGATCGACAAGATAACACACATAACATAGTATGTATATTCACATATTTATCAAACATTTTCATCCTCTGACAGTGTAGTTTTCTAAAAATTTTAGAGTGAAATTCGAAAGTGAACGTAAAAATTTTCCATTTTTTAATCCAATACTATTTTTGATTACATGAACGGGAGGAAGAAATTCATTAATTTACTCAACTGAAAAATGTTAAATATCAATAATATTTAACAACAATGGAAACATAATTTTATTTGATACTTCTTGCAACATAAATAAGTATATACACTTATTACCACCACATTACGAAATCAAAACACTACGTGTATCCTTGATAGTTGGGCACATTAGATGAACTTCCACCAGGAGCTAGATTACCACCGCCACCCAAACTAGCTGAAGGACATTTACGATGGCCGTATCCTGTTTGCGCGCATATGCCACATTTACGTGCATAAACGGTATCACCAACATCCATTTGGTTCCATATATGCGTTCTTTTTTGCATTTTTAGATGACACAAATAGTCCTTGTTACACACTATTTTAAATGGTTCCGGCGGCCAGTAATGCTCAGCACCCACTTGGTGCAACTGCCCACTATATGTCTTTAAGTATGCAACAACACTGTATTGCCTATCATCATAGCTGGTTGGCCCTAAACATGTATGTTGAAAGCACTTTATGGCATGTGAGTACGGCATGTGGTAGATGGACCATTTCCCACAAGAACACAACCTGCTGACTTTATTTACGGTGTGTATGTTATTCCCCCGGTGTTGATGGATAGTGCTGCGAACTTCAAAAATATTTCGCTCGTTGCAATACTATAAAAATGAATGCCAATGTGCTCGCCTCCTGTATTTCTCAAATCTTTTCATTGGTATTGGCATAAATTCAATACCCTTCTCCATCAATTCCGATGCACCTCTATGCCTTTCAATAAACCTCTATGCCATTTGTTTGAATGACATTCGCACCATGGCAGTGACAGGCAATCCACGTGCAGACTTCAATAACCCGTTGAAAGACTCCAACATATTTGTAGTTAGGGTTCCCCATCGTCTGCCACCATCCGCATGCAACTTCCACTTGTGAAGCTCATGTCGCATCAACCAATGATAGGCTTTTTTCTTCTAACTTCTGGATAGATTCCATGCGCCTCCTGAATTTGCACTCCTGGTGATCAGTTGCAGCCATCCACATTAAATCATGCAAGTCCTTGTTGGGATATTTCTTCTAGAAATTGGTCTTCAGGTGCCTCACACTGTAATGGTGGTATACATAGGGTTCCTACCATTCAGGCTAATGCTCTACAGAACTTAATATACCACAATGCCGATCAGATATTAGACAAATACCTGCACGTTATTTGACAACGTGCTGCTTCAAGTGGTTCAAAAATAGCGTCCACGTCTCTTGGCTTTCATTGGCACTAATGGCAAACGCTAGTGGAAATATTTGTCCATTGGCATCTACTACAACGACGATCAATAGCTTAATATCATACTTTACATAGACATGAGTACCGTCTATGGAAATTACCAGACGACAATGCGCAAAACCATCAATTGCTGGTTTAAATGCCCAAAACACGTATCTGAATATATATCCCGGTATTCTGCACTCTGCTCAAGATTCCATTAAACAACAGTCCCGGGGTTAAAGTGTTGCAATGCGGCCATGTACCTAGGTAGAGATGCAAATACCTTATCCTAGTTACTATAAACAATTTCAAATGCACGTTTGTGCCCGATATATGCCTTTCTTTTGGTAATAGTACACCTATATTCCTGGTGGACGAATGTAATACACTTTTTGATCATATACCTTATGGACGCTTAAATGTGTGGAGTCAGTTGAAGAGAAATCAAGTCAACATCCAAGTTGAAGTGATTTCCATTGAATGTGTCCATTTCATAATTGTGGGTTCCAATATATTTACCCACTTTCCACAACCCTGTTTTCTTCTTGCTCGCACGCAACATCCAATGACAAACCATAAACCATCTATGACAAACAACCTTGTATAAATCCAGACTTGACTCCCATACCACCATCTCACGACACTCTTTTATGCGGTACATTTTTGTCGTCCTTTTTAGACGCGCCTTATCAGGGAAAAGCATGCCCTTTGCTAGCATTGTTGGTCTTGAATCATCCCACATTGCTATCCGAATTTTGTCAAAATCCCTTGTGAGGTCATCCACATCTGGCATACTTGGCAAATGATCAAGATAGGCAATATGCCTTGAATAAAATAGCACGTAGGACTCATACACTCTTGGTCTAACTGGTCGTGGAGCATGCTCCCTCGTCTAATCAGGTTCAACATTCTCTTCCTCCTCCTCATCATCCTTGTTAGGGAAGGGTGTGTCATCTCCATACTCATCGGCATTGTTGTCATAGTCACTATTATCTTGCTGACTCTGCCCATCTGCCAAATCCCGAGTAAATACATCGTCTACGGGAAACTGAGGACATGACCATCAGGTTGCTTGTTTTCACTGCATAAGCAACAAAATAATAAGCTACTCAAATTGATAAATACTTTACATATAGCTATATCTCTTCACTTACAAGTCGTAATGTGTTGACATTCCATGATGGATATTATCCTGTTGGTGATGACTCCCGAATGGACCACCGTGATCCAACACACCAAAACTACGCGTATTCCAACTAGGCGTGGGTTCATAACTTGTAAAATTCATATCTGGACAGTACTCCATGTGGAATATATGAGTGTTAATACAAATTCAATACAACAAAAATAAACATCGTAACAGAAAGGAAAATTAAAGTTTACCAGTCGTCTTGTGGATTATGTAAAGTAGGAGTGAAATTATTTCTTCGCTTCTCATTCGCCTATGGAGATAAGTTTAGATCCTGCTAAACTCTTTCAGCCGGAACCTATTCGGCTAAAACTACTCCCAAATAACCACCCGATGATTGAGGGTTATCCCTACTTTGCGCAACCTTATTATTGCGAACGTCTTCAACCTTCACGTATATTTCCAATATTTTTATCAATATAAGTTCCTGGTATTCATCCAGAGTCCCCAAAAAATCTCTCAGAGTTTCATCATCCTCGATGTTAACCTCAGAGTAACAAGCAACCCCTTGCGAAATCATAGAATACAGATATCTTCCGATTATTTTAAGATTCACTGAACGTTTGCTCAACCTCATTTTATTACTTTACAACGATACCAGTCTATCGTATTCTATTGTAAGTGGCAACTTAACATGACTCTGTGGAAATAAACTATAGCTCACATAGTTATTCGCCACCACAATCTCACCCCCTTAATATAATGAAACTCTTACTTTTAGCTCTTCAGGCATTATGTGAAAATGCTTGAGAATTTAACAAGAAGAAATTTTTTAACAGGAGTTAGGAATTTTTTTGAATGAATTTTTGTAAAATCCTTAACACCTTTAAATAATGAAATGCCTAGCTCCGGGGAGAGGGGGGTTGAATTTTTTGAGGTATAGCGCTCTTTTAAAGGGTGTTATACCCGTTTGAATTATTATTATGTTAGTTAAACGCATGACACTTATTGGTGGGCCTACATAACAGGTATATTATAAAACACTCTGTTAAAGAGCGCTATGCCTTAACGTCCAAAATGGATGTTACAGTATAGCGCTCTTTAAAAGAGCGTTTTATATAAATATGTAACTATTTTTTTATACATATTTCGGTCTCTTGTGTCCAAAAGAACCACAAATAGGTTCTGGACTCTACGTAAGACCGTTGAGTGTCTTTAATTAATTCATATGATATTCATGACAATTGACATCACAATCACAATGATCTATGACACCCATCCAGAAAAGAAAAGAACCAAATTTAAAAAATGAAGAATTAACCCAAAACTAAAAATAACCGATCGAGGTATAATATATGTATAATTTATGTATTATATATATGTATAATTGTATATAATCAATATATAATATATGTATATGGCTAAAAAAAGTAGACAGTAATGACCAGCTATTTGTATAAAGATCCCATAAAAAATCAATAAATTTTCCATGCATGTGAGAAAACATGATATTAAATAAGATAATAATTGATAATAAGACATTTGTATACCTCGAATAACACATTAAATCTTATATTATAATTTCTCTTGACAACATGTGTAAACGTTACGTTGGTGAAAGTAGTTATGCCTCAAGTCACGGTAAAAAGATACTACTAGAAATTTTGACATGCATTATCGATGGCATAAACCACTACTAAACACTGTCAAAAAGCGTCTAGAGCATGCCAAACGAAATCAGTCGGAAATAAAGTAAATTGATCGAAAAAATTAAATAAAAAATTACAAATAAAAATACCGACCGCAACCGGTCGAAAAATGTGATCCCACAAAAAAGAAAGTTTGTTTTATGTGACACAGTTAAAATTGCTGGCCGAATTCGATCGACAGACTTGCATACTATCTACAAAGGAAATGATTAAATTAAAATAATTATAGAATATCGACTGATGTCCGCCGGAAATTTTAATTTATTTTTTCCCTCCCTGTGTCAATTATTTTTTTATAATAAAAAATTATATTTCATATAATTATAAAAATACCAACCGACGTCGGTCGGAAATTCTAATTTATTTTTCCCCCTACGTCAATTATTTTTTTATAATAAAAAATTACTTTTAATATAATTATAAAAGTACCGACCGAAATCGATCGGTATTAGTTGTCCAAATGATCAAACATTACTGTTACATACAATTATACATATATATAACATCCTAAACTGTATATATATTTACACACACGCGCGCATACACACACATATCCAAATGATCAAACAATTATAGATTATTGTTATTTACAATCTACATATATATAATATCCTAAATTGTATATAAATATATATATTCTCCAATTGTGTGACTTGACCGAGTATATGTTGTTGTTGCTACAACTTAAGTTTTAATATAGCACTACATCTTATAGCACTATACATTTTATTTTTAAATAAGTTACCGACCGAAATCGGTCGGTATTAGTGGTCAAAATGGTCAAACACTTATAGATTAATTATTGTTACTTACAATCTACATACATACATACATACATACATACATATATACATGTATATTATATATATATATATATATATGTATATGTATATATATATATATGTATATATATATGTATATATCTATATATATATATGTGTGTGTGTATGTGTGTCACGACCCAAAATCCAACTAGTCCTGATGGTACCTAACCCAATTCAATTCTAATGAAATTAATAAGGCAATTATATAAAAGAAAATATCTGAATCTTATACATTCACCAAGGACTGACAGTACAAATCATGAGCTTCTAAGATTATAATTTACAAAGCTGATATGAAATAAATACATCATTTGTTCGAAAAGTACATAAACAGATTTTTATATTCTAAGGCTACCATGAACAAGAGGTAGCTATAACCGGAACACAGGTACGTTTTCAATTCCAGCTCCCGTCGATCACAACAACATCAGCAGCCAACATCTACACGCAACGTGTAGAAATGTAGTATTATTACAACCGAACCCATGTACTCAATAAGTAACTAACCTAATCTTAGGTTGAAAGTAGTGATTAGATGGAACAAATGTCGGGTCCAACACCAATAGCCAACAACAGTTCATAACAACGTAAAGCAAGTAATAAATGACTCAGAGATAAAATGCTCAACTTATTCATAGTTTTTCGAAAAATAATTCTGCTTTTTAAGTATATCAGTGAAGAACCAAATTCTTTACCGAAATCGAAAGTATGAGTAAGTTGAAAATTGTAATTTTTCATAAAAATCCTTTCAACAATTAATAAGATGTTTCATTTTTTTTCCAGATAGCAAGTATAAAATACATCTCTACGCCCATATGTCAATATGTGTGAGAAGTCATAAATGACGTGATACCGTGCAGCATAAGGAAAAATGCATCTCTATGCATGTATGTCATATGTGCATGTCAATGCAATGTATCTGAGAGATGAACTCATGTACTCACACTCCTAGAGTACTCAATCTCAATTTCTCACACTTTTCACTCATCATGCTCAATCACTCAGCACTATATATGTCCACTCCAACCAAGGAAAGATCCATATGGAATATATACATAGGAACTTCAAGTCAGTCACTTAATATTGTATAAGGCCAATACAGCATGGGGAAGATCCATCCCAAAATATAAATGCTTCGGACAAGATCCATGTTCAGGAAAGATCCATCCCTCAATATAAATCAATCGCGCTCAGTGGGGGTGTGTGCAGACTCTGGAGGGGCTCCTTCACCCCAAGCACTATCATAAATCAGTAAAACCCGTTGCAGCGTGCATCTCGATCCCATAAATGTAATAATTATAACAAACTGCAGCGTGCAGCCGGATCCCATAATATCACTCACACTCAGGCCCTCGGCCTTACTCAGTCATTAATATCTCCAGTCTCTCGGGCTCACAATGCCATGGAACTAGCCAAAAATGATGATATGATGTGTCAATAAATGGTAACGGAGACTGAGATATGATATGCATATAAATCGTATAACTGAGTATGTAATTCAATGAAAACAGATAACACAACAGTAGAAATGACCTCAGTGGGTCCCAACATGATAAACGTGTAGCCTAGACATGGTTTCTAACATATATTATAGTTCAATAGCTCAAGTACGTAGAAGTTTTATGGTTACAGGTAAGATCAGGTAACTACACCGTACCACAGAAATAATGGAGTCACAGTTCATACGGTGCACAACTACACACCCGTCATTTAGCATATACGTCACCTTAACACCAATCACATAACACGTAATTCGGGCATTCATACCCTGTAACGACCCGGCCAGTCATTTTGAGAATTAACTCCCTGATCCCCTATTAACTACTTCTCCTAAGTCTATTTATGCTATTTTGAATTGCCAGGATGGTTCATCTTGAGTTTCAGAGTGTTTTGGGATACTTAGTCCCCAAATAAGAGTTTAAGCTTTAGAATTTGGACCGTAGTCGGAGCAGTGTAAAAACGGCTCCAGAATAGAATTCCGTCAATTCTGTTAGCTCCGTTGGGTGATTTCGGGCTTAATGGCGTGTCCAGATTGTGTTTTGGAGTTCCGCAGCTTATTTAGCCTTGAAATGCCGAAAGGTGAATTTTTGGGGTTTTCGGACAGATAGTAAAATTTTGATATCGGGGTCGGAAACCGATTCCGGAAGTTGTAATAGGTCCGTAGTGTTGAATACGACTTGTGCAAAATTTATGGGTCAATCAAACATGGTTTGGTTGGTTTCGGTATTAGTTGTAGAATTTTTGAGATTTCAAGTTCATTAGGCTTGGATTGGAGGGTGATTTGTGGTTTTAGCATTATTTGATGTGATTTGAGGGTTCGACTGAGTCCATATGATGTTTTAGGATTGTTTGGTATGTTTGGTTGAGGTGCCGGGGGCCTCGGGTGAGTTTTGGATGCTTAACAGAATTGAATTTAGACTTAGGCAAATTTCTGATGTGCTGAACCTATTGGTATCGCACCTGCGGAGTTTGGACCGCAGGTGCGGCGTCGTAGAAGCGGTTTGATGACCATAGATACGGTCTGAGGCTTGGATATCAATTGTCGCAGATGCGGCTGAAGGACCGCAAAAGCGGAACCACATCTGCAAAGAGAGGAGCGCAGGTGCGGAATCTAGAGGCTTAATGAATTTTCGCAGGTGCAGAGCCTGAGCCGTAGAAGTGGGACCACAGGTGCGATTGGGCCCTCGAAGAAGCGGAAACCGCTGGGAAGAAAATAATGAAATCGAGGGTTTGAGTTCATAACTTCTAAAATTTATTTAGAGCTCGGTAGGAGGCAATTTCTTCAGAGATTTTGAAGGAGAATTATTGAGTAACGAATTCTAACTTTAATTTTGTTCTAATACATTAATCTATTGTTATTTTTCTCATATAATTAAGGAATTTGAGGGTAGAAGTTTGAAAATGGGGGAAAAAGTTCCCAATGGAAAATTTAAGTTTTGAATAAGAATTTGAAGTCGGATTGGGATGATTTTTGTAGGAGTGATCTCGTGAGTCAATGAGTGTTCATATTTCGTAATTGTTCCCGATTCCGAGATGTGGGTCTGTGGAAGATTTTTTGGTGTTTTTCTTATTTCTCGTCGTAGCTTTAAATTCATTAGTTAAATTAGTAGCTTGTAGTTTTATTTATGTTACGTAATTGATTTGATTAGATTTAGGCCACTCGGAGTTGGATACTCGTGTCAAGAGCGTGATTTCAAATTGATTTTGAGCTGGTTCATGATAAGTGACTTGCCTAACGTTGTGTGGGGGAACTCCCCTTTTGATTTTGGTATTGTTGTTGTATGAATGTCGTGTACGTGAGGTGTCGAGTTCGTACACGTGCTAATTGTTGAAAACCCCTGTTTCACTAAATACTTATCTATGTTTCTCTTTTAATTGAGAAATACTAGTATGTGAATCCTCCTATTTAGCTTAGGAAAGTATGCTTATGTGACTTAACTATCTTATCTACTTTAATTGCTTAATTGGATTTTGTGTAGCATGTTTAGAGTATAAATTTCCTGTTTTCTCGATACGAACTTGAATAGAATTGTAAATTTCCTTCTTGAGACTGTTGTGTATTTACTTTTGGACTACAGAATGTTATTCCGGGAGATCCCCCTACATGTTTACTTTGAGACTATGGATCGGTATTCCGGGAGATCCCCCTGCACATTTATAATTGGGACGACGGGATGGTATCCTGGGAGATCCCCCCTGTACTAGATATTTACTTTGGGACTACAGATCAGTATTTTGGAAGATCCCCCTGCACATTTATGATTTGGACTACCGAACGGTATCCCGGGAGATCCTCTGCATATTTACGATTTGGACTATGGGACGGTATCTCGGGAGATCCTCTGCACATTTATGTTTGGGACTACGGGACGTTATCCTAGGAGATCCGCTGTTGTTATCTCTGTACTGAGTTATTTCTTTATGTGATTTCATCTTTATTGACTGTTAGTATTTTAATTATATTGTAACTTTTCATACTATTTTACCTTGTTATATATATATATAACCAGTAAGGCCTTGACTTTCCTCGTCACTACTCGATCGAGGTTAGGCTTGGAACTTACTAGGTACCGCTGTTGTGTACTCATGGCCTTTCCTGCACATGTTTTTCGTGTGTAGATCTAGGTTCTTCTGCTCAGCCATACTATCCGTGAGGCATGGCGATTCATAGACTTCGAGGTATATCTGCCGCGTCCGCAGACCTAGAAGTCCCTCTCTATTCTCCCTTCAGTTATAGACTTCTTATATTTTTCTTTGTTTAGACTTCTGGAGTTAGAACTATGTATTTCTTTAGCTTATGATTCATGAGTTTTCGGGTTTTGGGAGTGCTATGTTCAGCCGAAAGTGTTGTTATTGTATATGCCGAGCGGCATCTTAAACTCTTTTAATCATATTTACCTGTTAGTTAGCTAGTTTTGTATCTTTAATTCATGTTCCGCAATTTGTTAGGCTTACCTAGTTGTACGGACTAGGTGCCGTCATGATAGTTCATGGAGGGAGAACTTGGGTCATGACGAGTTGGTATCAGAGCTCTAGGTTCATAGGAGTCATGAATCATAAGTCAATTTATTAGAGTCTCGCGGATCAGTACGGAGACGTCTGTACTTATCTTCGAGAGGCTATGTAACTGTTAGGAAAATGACATTTCATTTGATTCCTTATCGTGCGAGATTATTGATGTCAAATTTCTAAACCTCTATCTTCTATTCTCTCACAGATGGTGAGGACACGTGCTACCACAGTTGACCAGGCACCCTCGCCCCCTTGCTAAAGCCGGCAGAGGCAGGGGCCGGGGTAGAGGCCGTGGACGCGCACGTGGTACAACTAGAACAATCGTGCGAGCTGCCGCGGAAGAGCCACCAGCAGCTCCAGCCAGAGCCCAGACGCTTGATATGCCTACTGTTACTACTACTCCAGCTCTCCAAGAAGACCCTTGCATAGTTCATGAGTAAGTACACCACTTTTTCTCAGGCAAGGTTGATTCCCCTTGCTGCAGCCACATCTCAGGCCAGGGGAGGAGCACATAATCTCGCCGCTCGCACCCCAGAGCAGCGGGTTCAGGTTGATCAGATCCTAGAGGTTATACCGGTACCGCTTGTAGCCCCAGTTCTTCCTGAGGATAGGGCAGCGGCTTCAGAGGATGAGTAGTGGAGGCTCGAGAGGTTCAAGAAGTACAAGCCTCCTACATTCAGTGGTCTAGAATCAGAGGATGCTCAGGGATATTTGGAGGAGTGCCACCGTATCCTTCGCACTATGGGTATATCGGGATCGAGTGGGGTTTCTTTCACTGCCTTTCAGCTCGAGGAGCAGCCTATCAGTGGTGGCGTACTTTTGAGTTGGACACACCGGCTGAGGCAGCTTCCATTATATGGACCTAGTTTTCAGATATGTTCTTGAGGGAGTATGTTTCTCAGAGCCTCAGGGACACATGTTGTTCATTCTTTGAGCATTTACGTCAGGGTACTATGACTATTTCAGAGTATGCTATCTGTTTCACTAACTTGGCTAGGCATGCACCGGCATTGGTTTCTACAGTTCATGAGAGAGTTTGCCGGTTTATTGAGGGGCTCATTCCCAACATCAGGTCCAGCATGGCTCGGGAGTTGGAGATGGATATTGCTTATCAGCATATGGTGAGCATTGTTAGGAGAGTAGAGGGCATGCTTGCTTGGGATAGATAGGAGAGAGAGGCCAAGAGGTCTCGAGAGTTGGGCCATTATTCTGGTGCCCGTGCCCCAGTTGTAGTTCGTCATGGTAGGGTTATACGAGTCGCCTCGTTCATTCATCTCTTCCAGTAGATAGTGGTATTCCAGCTCCTCCTAGACCTCAGGAGCCTTATTATGCACCTCTAGTATCTAGTGTGCCTCCTGCATGGGGTGCTTTTAGTGGCCAGTCCAGCAGACCTGGCCAGAGCCAGTCACAGCCACCATGTCCTCCCAGAGCATATTTTAAGTGTGGAGACACATGCCATATGGTGAGGGATTGCCCTAGATTTAGGAGGGGTGCACCTCCATAGCCTTCTCATCTAGAATGTGCTCCGCATAGTTCCCAGGCTATGATTATAGCACCAATTGTCACCCCACCTGCTCAACCAGCTAGAGGTGGAGGTCGATGAGGTAGAGATCTCCCTATAGGGGAGGCCACACCAGATATTATGCCCTTCCTGGCCGTACTGAGGCTGTTGTCTCCGATTCTGTTATCATAGGTATTGTTCCGGTCTGTCATACAGATGCATCGGTTCTATTTGATCCAGTCTCCACTTATTCTTATGTGTCCTCTTATTTTGCCCTGCATTTGGGTGTATCTCGGGATTCTTTGAGTTCTCCTGTTTATGTTTCTACTCCTGTGGGAGATTCTCTTGTTGTGGACCGCATTTATCGGTCATGTTTGATTGCTCTTAGTGGCTTTGAGACCAGAGTAGAATTATTATTGCTCAGCATGGTAGATTTTGATGTTATCTTAGGCATGGACTGGTTGTCTCCCCATTATGCTATTTTTGATTGTGACGCCAAAACCGTGACGCTAGCTATGCCAGGTGTACAGCGAGTAGAGTGGAGGGGTACTTTAGATCACACTCCCAGTAGAGCTATTTCATTTCTTAAGGCTCAGCGAATGGTTGAGAAGGGGTGTGACATGTATCTAGCTTATGTGTGAGATGTCAGTATTGATACCCCTATAGTTGATTATGTCCCAGTAGTATGTAATTTCTTTGATAAAATGTTTCCAGCCGATCTTCCGAGTATACCACCCGATAGAGATATTGGTTTCTACATTGATTTGTTACCGAGCACTCAACACATTTCTATTCCTCCTTATCGCATGGCTCCTCCTGAGTTGAAGGATTTGAAGGATCAGTTATAGGAATTGCATGATAGGGGCTTTATTTGGCCCAGTGTGTCACCTTGGGGTGCTCCTATCTTGTTTGTGAAGAAAAAGGATGGTTCTATGCGTATGTACATTGACTTGCATTCAGGTTATCATCAGTTGAAGATTCGGGAGCCAGATATCCCGAAGACTGCTTTCAGGACTCGGTATGGTCAGTACGAGTTCCTTGTTATGTCATTTGGGCTGACCAATGCCCCAACAATATTTATGCATTTGATGCATAGTGTATTTCGACTATATCTTAACTCGTTCGTCATTGTCTTTATGGATGAAATTCTGGTATAGTCCCGAAGTCAGGAGGATCATGAGCAGCATCTGAGGACAGTGCTTCAGACCTTGACAGAAAAGAAATTATATGCTAAGTTCTCCAAATGTGAATTCTAGTTGGATTACGTAGCATTCTTGGGTGACGTGGTATCGAGTGAAGGGATCAAGGTGGATCCGAAGAAAGTGGAAGCAGTGTAGAGTTGGCCCAGACTATCCTCAGCTACAGAGATCCGTGGTTTTCTTGGCCTAGTGGGTTATTACCATCAGTTTGTTAAGGGATTTTCATCTATTGCAGCACCTATGACCAGACTGACCTAGAAGGGTGCGTCGTTCAGATAGACGGAAGAGTGTGAGGAGAGCTTTCAGAAGCTCAAGACAACTTTGATTACAGCCCCAATATTGATATTGCCTATAGGTTTGAGGTCTTATACTGTCTATTGTGATGCCTCGAGGATTGGCCTTGGGGCGGTATTGATGTAGGATTGTAGGGTGATTGCCTATGCATTCAGACAACTAAAGGTGCATGAGAAGAATTATCCTATCCAGGATCTCGAGTTAGCTGCTATTATTCACGCCTTGAAGATTTGGCACCATTATTTGTACGGTGTTCCTTGTGAGATCTATACTGATCACCGGAGTTTGCAACACCTATTCAAGCAGAAGGACCTTAATTTGCATCAAAGGAGGTGGTTAGAGTTGCTGAAAGATTATGATATCACTATCTTGTATCACCCGAGCAAGGCCAATGTGGTGGCCGATGCTTTGAGTCGACAGGCGGAATGTTTGGGGAGTTTGGCTTTTCTACCAGCAGCGGAGAGGCCCATGGCGATGGATGTTCAGGTCTTAGCCAACTAGTTTGTGTGATTAGATCTTTCAGAGCCCAGTCGGGTTCTAGCTTGTGTGATTTCTCGGTCTTCCTTATTTAATCGTATCAGAGAGCGTCAGTATGATGACCCTTATTTGCTTGTGCTCAAGGACAAGGTTCTGCATGATGATGCCACAAATGTGACCATTGGTGATGACGGAGTATTGAGGATGCAGGTTCAGTTATGTGTACCCAATGTTGATGGGCTTTGGGAGTTGCTTCTAGAGGAGGCCCACAGTTTGCGGTATTCCATCCATCCAGGTGACGCGAAGATGTATCAGGATTTGAGGCAGCACTATTGGTGAAGAAGGATGAAGAAAGATATAGTTTGGTTTGTAGCTCGGTGCCTCATTTGTCAGCAGGTGAAGTATGAACATCAGAGATTGGGTGGCTTGCTTCAGCAGATGGAGATTCCGGAGTGGAAGTTGAAGCGGATCACCATGGACTTCATCGTTGGACTCCCACAGACTTTGAGGAAGTTCGATTCCATTTGGGTGATCGTGGGTCGGTTGACCAAGTCTGCGCACTTTATTCCTGTATGTACTACCTACTCTTCCGAGAGGTTGGTGGAGATTTGTATCTGGGAGATTGTTCGTCTGCATCGTATCCCAGTTTCCATCATTTCAGATAGAGGTGCTCAGTTCACATCACGGTTCTGGAGGGCCGTACAACATGAGTTGGGTACTCGGGTGGAGTTAAGCACAACATTTGAACCCCAGACGGACCGACAGTCTGAGCGCACTATTTAGATTCTTAAGGATATGCTCCGTGCGTGTGTGATGGAGTTTGGAGGTTCTTGGGATTAGTTTTTGCCATTGGCAGAGTTTTCCTACAACAACAGTTATCAGTCCAGCATTCAGATGGCACCGTATGAGGCTTTGTATTGTAGGCGGTGTAGATCCCTGGTGGGTTAGTTCAAGCTGGGCGAGGCTCGATTATTAGGCACAGACTTGGTTCTGTATGCCTTGGAGAAGGTTAAGGTGATGCAGGATAGACTCAGCACAGCCTAGTCCAGACAGAAAAGTTATGCATACTGGAAGATTCGTGATGTTTCCTATATGGTTGGAGAGCAAGTCTTGCTTCGGGTTTCGCCTATGAAGGGCGTTATAAGATTTGGGAAGAAGGGCAAACTGTGCCCAAGGTTTATTGGTCCCTTTGAGGTGTTGCGATGTGTTGGGGAGGTTGCTTATGAGCTTGCCTTACCTCCCAGCTTGGAAGGAGTTCATCCGGTATATTATGTTTCGATGCTTCGGAGGTATCACGGTGATTCGTCGCACGTGTTGGATTTTAGCTAAGTCCAATTGGACAAGGATCTATCTTATGATGAGGATCTAGTGATGTGACGACCCAGCTAGTCATCTAATGAGTTACCACTCCATTTCCCCAATTTATGCTTCTTTATGCTTTGTTTATCTGTGTTATGTGGTATAGGGTTGGTCGGATCAAATCCGTAATGATTTTGGTAAGGTTTGAGACACTTAGTCTCTTTTAAGGAAGCTTAAGTGGGAAAAGTCAATCGGATGTTGACTTATGTGTTAGAGGGCTCATATGTGAGTTCCGATGGTTCGATTAGCTTCGGGAGGTGATTAGGGACTTAGGAGTGTGATGGGTATGAGTTTTGGAGGTTCGGAGTAGATTTATGCTTGAATTGGTAAAGTTGATATTTTGGCGATTTCCGGTTGGTAGGCGAGATTTTTATATAGGGGCCAGAATGGAATTATAAGAGTTGCAGTAGTTCCGTTGTGTCATTTGGGATGTGTGTGCAAAATTTCAGGTCATTCAGACGTGGTTTGGTTGGGTTTTTGATCAAAAGAGGAATTCGAAAGTTTTTAGAAAGGTTGGCTTGAATCCGGTGTGTTTTGGTTGATTTGATGTTGTTTGAGGTGTTTTGAAGATTGGTACAAGTTTGAATAAGGTATTGGGATATGTTTGTGCCTTTGGTTGAGGTCCCGAGGGCCTCGGGGAGTTTCGGCTGGTCAATCGGATCATTTCTTAATGTTTGGAGTTGCAAATTTTGGTTTCAGCTGTTGAAGGTATTCTACTCTTCGTTTTCACGAGTGGACCGTCGCATTCGCGAAGAGTCAGTTGAGGAAGATGGAATTTAAGCCTGCGAGTTTGCGAGGAAGGCTACGCATTCGCAAAGGGCTAAGTGGTTGTGCATCTTGTTCGTGGGGTGGTGTCGCGTTCGCATAGAAGAAAATGGGAAGCTGAACTTTAGTGGATCTTTATTAATCGCGTTTGTGAGAAGCAGAACGCGATCGCGAAGGTTGGTTTGAGAAAGGCATTGCGTTCACGTTGGGGAGATCGCGATCAAGACAAAGGAAAATAGGTCAAAGTTAATTTGTGCTTCGCGAACGCGAGGGTTTGACCGCGTTCGCGAAGAAGGATTTCAGGCCTAGGCAGAAGGTTTAAAAGGTCGTCTTGTCCGCGAATGTGGGGTTTATTTCTTCCATTATTGGTCGTTTTTGGAGCTTTCTGAAGGAGATTGAAGAGGGATTCAAGGGGAACCACTTGGAGGTAAGATTCTTGAACTTAAAACGCGATTCTAATGTGAATTCCACCTAAATAATCATGGAAATTAAGCCAAAAATTGAAGAACCAGGGCTTGGAAACTTAGACCTTTGCTTTAGGATTTGAAGGGAGATTTAAGGTCGGATTTCAGAACTTTTGATATGTATGAACTCGTGGGGAGATAAGGAATCTATTGATGTAAAAATTATCAAATTTCAAGGCACGGGGCTGAGGGTCAGGTTTTGCTAATTTCGGGATTTGTGTCGATTATTGATTAGTTTCGCTTGGGATTCGTTCCCTTAGCCTATTTTGACGTCCTCGTTCTGATTTTGGATATATTCGACGCGAGTGGAGGCCGATTCGAGGGGAAAAGGCGTTGCGAGCTAGATATTTGATCAGTTTGAGGTGAGTAATGATTGTAAATGATGTTTTCAGGTTTTGAAACCCCGGATTGCATTGTGCTATATTGAAGTGATGCACATGCTTGATGATGAGCGTAGGGTCGTGCACTATTGGGGATTGTGACTTACTCCATCCCGAATGACTATTTTACCACGTATTTGACTGAAATCTTTTTGCTATCATCATTATTTGGGCTGAATGCCATATTTGGGCCTCATGCCAAGTATTTGAACCCTTCGGGGATTTTTAATGATATTTCTTCACTGCTTTGACTTTATACTTGAACACAGTCATATTATTTTCCACTATTTTCATACTCAGCCATGTTTAATCTGTTTTAAATACTTAAATGATCTTTTAAACGATAATTAGGCTGAGGTTCACTATTTTACTATTACCCGAGTGGCTTGTGAGGTTTTTTGACTAAATAAGGCCAAGGGCCTATGTTGTGAGGAAACACTGATCATGATTTGAGGCCGAGGGTCTGAGATATGTACGCTACGAGGTGGCTTGATTGATATGAGGCCGAGATCCTAGTGATGAATCCACGAGATGGCTTGATATTGCGCTTGGGCAGTAAGGGGCCCCTCCAGGAGTCTGCACAACCCCAGTGAGTGCGGGTATCCATTGTGATGTGAGATTGAGCCCGAGGGGTTGGTATTGTTCTGATATTGAGCTCGAGGGGCGAATTTGTTGATACTGTGCCCGAGGGGCGAACCTTTATGTGTTTACTTTCCTTAATTGCCCGTCTATTACCTACTTAATTGTTGAAAAAGGCTCTTTTATGAAGTTTAACTAGAATTTTAAGAATTTTCACCGATCATTCACTGATCTACTATTTTTATCGATTGTACTGCTTCATTATATAATACTTTGTGCCTTATGTGATTTCTTGCTTTCAGTCCTTATTTATGATTATTACTCACTGAGTTGGAGTACTCACTTTACTCCCTGCACCCTGTGTGCAGATTCAGGCTAGCTGGTCCTGCTTCCGAGTGCTGATCTTCCCGGCTTAGGCGGATCCGAGGAGTCTCTTGGTAGCTATTAGCGTTCGCAACCCGGAGCTCTTCCTTATCTTTTTTCTTCATGTTCTTAGTTTCTGTATTAAACTCTGTAGTTTGTTTTGGAGTATTCTGGATTGTTTAGATGCTCATGACTAGTGACACCCCGATTTTGGGTTGTGTTGGGTTGTTTTTTGTGAATTATGCTATTACCTGCTTAAACTCTGGTTATTTAATCATGCTTTATACTATTTCTAAATGTTTAACTATTTAAAATTGAATTTGGAATAGTTGGCTGGCCTTGTCTTCACGAGAAGCGCCATCACGACCCGGTCCGTGTTTAGGGCCGTGACAAGTTAGTATCAGAGACTAAGTTACATAGGTCTCACGAGTCATGAGCAGGTTTAGTAGAGTCTCGTAGATTGGTACGGAGACGTCTGTATTTATCCTTGAGAGGCTGCAGAACCTTTAGTAAAAACTTCATATTCTCGAAACTCTTGTCGTGCGAATTTGTTGATCCAAGTACTAAACTTCTGTTATTCTATTCTCTCACAAAGGGTGATGACACGCGCTACCGGTCAGGATGGACGACCACCAGTACCACCAACTGTGGCCCCTAGAGGCCGAGAAAGCGGTCGTGGTTGCGGTAGGGGTAGAGGTGTGGCCCGCACAGTAGCTAGGGCAGCACCTACAAATCCACCAGTCGCCCCCGTTCAGGATTAGGTTCCGGTTGTGGATGCTCTAGCAGCACCAGCTCAGGCACCAGTTGTGCCCATTGTGATTCCAGGTCTTCAGGAGGCTTTGTCTCAGATTTTATCAGTTTGCACTGGCCTAGCTCAGGCGGTTTCAGCCACTACAACCGCACTTCTTAGGTCGGGGGAGGCAATCAGGCTCCCGCCGCTCGCACACCTGAGCAGGTCGTGCGGGAACTTCAGACGCTGGGGGCACATCCAGCCTAGTAAGTTGCAGCTGCTCAGGACTATGTAGTTCCTGCCATGCCAGAGGACGAACAGCGTAGGTTGAGAGGTTTGGTAGACTTCCGCCTCTGACCTTCAGTGGTGCAGAGGGCAAGGATGCCCAGGGTTTCTTGGATAAATGTCAGGGGATGCTTCTTACAGTAGGTATTCTGGAGACCAGCGGGGTTGCTTTCACTACTTATCAGTTTTCTGGAGTTGTCTTCACTTGGTGGGAGTATTTTGAGAGGCATAGGCCTATTGGTGCAGCACCCCTTACCTTGTAGCAGTTCTCCATTCTCTTCCTAGAGAAGTATGTGCCACAGTCTCATAGAGAGGAGCTGCGCAGGTAGTTTGATTGGTTGCGTCAGGGAGAGATGACCATGTCGCAGTATAAGTTGAGGTTCTCTGAGTTAGCTCGTCATGCTATTTGGTTGGTCCTGGCAGATAGAGAGAGGATTAGGAGGTTTGTTGATGGCCTCACTTATCAGCGTCGTATTCTCATGACCAGGGAGAGGGTGACTGGTGCTACCTTCGAGGAGGTTGTGGATATCTCCCATGATATTGAGTCTGTTCATCGCTAGGAGCGAGAGGAGAGGGAGGCCAAGAGGCTTCAAGGATCTAGTAGCTATAGTGGTGCTCCTTCGAGATGTTAGTTTCAGCATGGCGGAGGCCATCCATTCAGGCCTGCTCAGCCAGCTCGCCCAGGTTATCGTGGGACGTCATTGGGTCATGGTTTTCATAGTTCTCATCAGGGCCAGCCATCACTTAGTGCCATTCCAGCTTAGAGTTTGTCCCGTGCTCCATCAATTGAGGGCTCTTCTATGCCAGGTGCATCTGCTAATCACTCTGGTGCGAGGGGTTCCCTTCAGTCCCCTTCCCCAACACCTGGGAGTTGTTATAGGTGCAGAGAGATGGGTTATATATGGAGTCAGTGTCCTCGTCATCTTGCAAGTTCATCTCAGCAAAGGGGTCATTCATCAGCTTCAACGCCAGTTACTTCATCACCACCTACCCAGCCAGCTAGGGGTGGAGGTCAGTCAGCTAGAGGACGTCCTAGAGGGGGAGGTCGATTATGTGGCAGTCAGGCCTGTTTCTATGCTCTTCTAGCTAGACCCGATACTATTGCTTCAGATGCTGTCATCACAGGTATTGTTTCAGTATTCCATAGAGATGCCTCCGTATTATTTGGTCCCGGTTCCACCTTTTCTTATGTGTCATCATACTTTGCTCGTTATTTAGGTACGCCCCGTGAGTCTCTTGCTTCACCTGTTCATGTATCTACCTCGGTAGGCGATAGTGTTGTTGTAGACCATATGTACCGGTCATGTGTGGTGACTATTGGGGGTATGAAGACCCAAGTGGATCTTTTATTATTGTGTATGGTGGATTTCGATGTCATTCTAGGCATGGATTGGCTATCTCCGTGTCGTACTATTCTAGACTATCATGCTAAAACAGTCATATTGGCTATACCGGGTGTGCCACAGATTGAGTGGCGAAGTGTGACTGATTATGTTCCCAGTAGAGTGATCTTATTCTTGAAGGCCCATCGTATAGTTAGGAAAGGTTGTCTTTCGTATCTAGCCTTTGTGGGGGAGGTCGGTGCTGAGACTCCCAGTATTGATTCTGTTCCAATTGTGAGATATTTTCCAGATGTTTTTCCTGTAGACCTATCGGGCATGCCACCGGATAGGGATATTGATTTTGGTATTGACCTGGTGCCGGGCACTCAGCCCATTTCTATTCTACCGTATCATATGGCACCAACGGAGTTGAAGGATTTAAAGGAGCAGCTTCAGGAACTCTTTGAAAAGGGGTTCATTCGGCCTAGTGTGTCACCTTGGGGTGCGTCAGTTCTATTTGTGAAGAAGAAGGACAACACTATAAGGATGTGCATTGATTATAGGCAATTGAACAAGGTAACAATTAAGAACAAGTATCCTTTGCCTCGCATTGGTGATTTATTCGACCAGTTTCAGGGAGCGAGAGTGTTCTCCAAGATTGATCTCCATTCAGGTTATCAATAGTTGAAGATTAGGGACTCGGATATTCTTAAGATGGCTTTTAGGACCCGATATGATCATTATGAGTTCTTGGTGATATATTTTGGGTTGACCAATGCCCCAACACCGTTCATGCATTTGATGAACAGTGTGTTCTGGCCTTATCTCGACTCATTTGTCATAGTCTTCATTGATGATATTCTGGTGTATTCGCGTAGTCAGGAGGAGCACGCGAAACATTTGAGAGTTGTGTTGCAGAGATTGAGGGAGGAGAAGCTTTATGCAAAATTTTCCAAGTGTGAGTTTTGGCTTAGTTCAGTGGCTTTCCTGGGGCACGTAGTGTCCAGTGAGGGTATTCAGGTTCGAGCCCAGTGAGGCTAGACTATTGGGGATAGACTTGGTAAAGGATGCTTTGGAAAAGGCGAAGGTGATTCAGGAGAGGCTTCGTACAGTGCAGTTGAGGCAAAAGAGTTATGTTGATAGGAAGGTTCGAGATGTGTCCTACATGGTTGGTGAGAAGGTTCTATTGAAGGTTTCTCCCATGAAGGGTGTTATGAGATTTGGGAAGAAAGGGAAGTTGAGTCCGCAGTTCATTGGGCCTTTCGAGGTGCTTCAGAGGATTGGGGAGGTGGCTTATGAGCTTGCTTTGCCACCCAGCTTGTTGAGTGTGCATCCGGTATTTCATGTTTCTATGCTCCAGAAGTATATTGGGGATCCGCCTCATGTTCTAGATTTCAGCACGCTTTAGTTGGATGATGATTTGACCTATAATGTGGAACCAGTATCTATTTTGGGTCGTCAGGTTCGGAAGTTGAGGTCAAAAGAGTGTAGTGGAAAGGTCGGCCCATGGAGAAGGCTACCTGGGAGATCGAGTAGAAGATGCGGAGCAGATATCCTCACATGTTTGAGACTTCAGGTATGTTTCTTGACTCGTTCGAGGACAAACATTTGTTTAAGTTGGGGAGGATGTGACGACCCGAACTGTCGTCTCATGAGTTACCGCTCCGTTTCCCCCATTTCTGCTTCTTTATGCTTTGTTTATTCGTGTTATGTGGTATCGGGTTGGTCGGATCGAATCCGGAATGATTTTGGTAATATTTAAGACACTTAGCCTCTTTTAAAGAAGCTTAAGTGGGAAAAGTCAATCGAATGTTGACTTATGTGTTAGAGGGCTCGGATGTGAGTTCCGATGGTTCGGTTAGCTTTTGGGAGGTGATTTGGGACTTAGGCGTGTGATCGGTATGAGTTTTGGAGGTTCGAAGTAGATTTAGGCTTGAATTGGCAAAGTTGATACTTTGGCGATTTCCGAATGGTAGGCGAGATTTTTATATAGGGGTCGAAATGGAATTCTGAGAGTTGTAGTAGTTTTGTTGTGTCATTTGGGATGTGTGTGCAAAATTTCAGGTCATTCGGACGTGGTTTGGTTGGGTTTTTGATAAAAAATGGAATTCAGAAGATTTTAGAACGTTTGGCTTGAATCCGGTGTGTTTTGGTTGATTTGATGTTGTTTGAAGTTTTTGGAAGATTGGTACAAGTTTGAATAAGGTATTGGGATATGTTTGTGCCTTTGGTTGAGGTCCCGAGGGCCTCGGGGGAGTTTCAGGTGGTCAATCAGTTCATTTCTTGATGTTTGGAGTTGCAGATTTTGGTTTCAGTTGAGGAGGGTGGAATTTAAGCCTTCGCATTCGCGAGGAAGGCTACGCGTTCGTGAAGGGATAAGTGGTTGTGCATCGCGTTCGCGGGGAGGTGTCGCGTTCGCATAGATGAAAATGGGCAGTTGAACTTCAGTGGATCTTTATTCATCGCGATCGCGAGAGGCAGAACGCGATCACAAAGCTTGGTCTGATCAAGGCATCGCATTCGCGATGGGGAGATCGCGATCGCGAAAAAGGTAAATTGGTTAAAGTTAATTTGTGCTTCAGGAATGAAAGGGTTTGACCGCGTTCGCGAAGAAGGATTTCAGGCCTGGGCAAAAGGTTTAAAAGGTCGTCTTGTCCGCGAATGTGGGGTTGATTTCTTCCATTGTTGGTCGTTTTTAGAGCTTTCTGAAGGAGATTGAAGAGGGATTGAAGGGGAATCACTTGGAGGTAAGATTCTTGGACTTAAAACTCAATTCTAATGTGAATTCCACCTAAATAATCATGGAAATTTATCCAAAAATTGAAGAACTAGGGCATGGAAACTTAGACCTTTACTTGACGATTTGAAGGACCATTTGAGGTCAGACTTCAGAACTTGTGATATATTTGAACTCGTGGGGAGATAAGGAATCAATTGATGTAAAAAATATCTAATTCTAAGACATGGGCCCGGGGGTCAGGTTTTGGTAATTTTGGGATTTGCGTCATTTATTGATTGGTTTTGCTTGGGTTTCGTCCTTTAGCCTATTTTGATATCTTCATTCTGATTTTGGATAGATTCGACGCGAGTGGAGGCCGATTCGAGGGGCAAAGGCATCGTGAGCTAGAGATTTGACCGATTTGAGGTGAGTAATGATTGTAAATGATGTTCTCAGGGTTTGAAACCTCGGATTGCGCATTGTTGTGCTATATTGAAGTGACGCACATGCTTGATGACGAGCATGAGGTCGTGCACTATTGGGATTGTGTCGTAGTCCGCCCGAATGACTATTTTACCGTGTATTTGACTGAAATCTATTTGCTATCATCATTATTTGGGTTGAATGTCATGTTTAGGCCTCGTGCCAATTATTTGAGCCCTTCGGGAATTTTTAATGATATTTCCTCACTGCTTTGAATTTATACTTGACCTCAGTCATATTATTTTCCACTATTTTCATACTCAACCATGTTTACTCTGTTTTAAATATTTAAATGATATTTTAAATGATAATTGGGCTGAGGTTCACTGTTTTACTATTGCCTAAGTGGCTTGTGAGAATTTTTGACTGAGTAAGGCCAAGGGTCTATGTTGTGAGGAAACACTGATCATGATTTGAGGCCGAGGACCTGAGATATGTATGCCACGAGGTGGCTTGATTGATATGAGGCCGAGAGCCTAGTGATGATGCCACGAGATGGCTTGATATTGCGCTTGGGCCATAAGAGGCCCATCCAGGAGTCTGCACACCTCCAGTGAGCGCGGGTACCCATTGTGATGTGAGATTGAGCACGAGGGGTTGTTATTGTTCTGAGATGTTGCCCAAGGGACGGATGTAGTGTTTACATTCCTTAATTGCCTGTCTATTACCTGCTTAATTGTTGAAAAAGGCTCTTTCATGAAGTTTAACTCAAATTTTAAGGATTTTCACCGATCATTCACTGATCTACTATTTTTATCGGTTGTACTACTTCATTATATAATACTTTGTGCCTTATGTGATTTCTTGCTTTCAGTCCTTATTTATGATTATTACTCAATGAGTTGGAGTACTCGCTTTACTCCCTGCACCCTGTGTGCAGATTCAGGCGTAGCTGGTCCCGCTCCCGAGTGCCGATCTTCCCGGCTCAGGCGAATTTGAGGAGTTTCTATGTAGCTGTTGGCGTTCGCAGCCTAGAGCTCTTCCTTATCTTATTTCTTCATGTTCTTAGTCTCTATATTATACTCTGTAGTTTGTTTTGGAGTATTCTGGATTGTTTAGATGCTCATGACTAGTGACACCCTAGTTTTGGGCTATGTTGGGTTATTTCCCGCAAATTATGCTATTTATCTGCTTAAAATTTGGTTATTTAATCATGCTTTATACTGTTTTTAAATGTTTAACTGTTTAAAAATTGAATTTGGAATAGTTGGTTGGCATTGTCTTCACGAGAGGCGGCATCACGATCGGGTCCGGGTTTAGGGTCGTGACAAGTGGCTATATTGGACTGGCAGGTTCGCAAGCTGAGATCAAAGAGCATTGCATTAGTAAAGGTTCAGTGGCGGGGTCATCCGGTCGAGGAGGCAACTTGGTAGACCAAGCAGGATATGCGCAGTCGTTACCCTCATCTTTTCACTACTTCAGGTATGTCTCTATGCTCGTTCGAGGACAAACGAAAGTTTTAAGAGGGGGAGGATGTAATGACCCGGCCGGTCATTTTGAGAATTAACACCCCGATCCCCTATTAACTGCTTCCCCCGACTCTATTTCTGCTATTGTGAATTGTCGGGATGGTTCCTCTTGAGTTTCGGGGTGTTTTGGGACATTTAGTCCCAAATGAGAGTTTATCCTTTATAATTTGAACCGTAATGGGAGCAGTGTGAAGACGACTCCAGAATGGAATTCTGTCGATTCCTTTAGCTCTGTTGGGTGATTTCAGGCTTAAGGGCGTGTCCGGATTTTGTTTTGGAGGTTCGTCGCTTATTTAGGCTTGAAATGCCGAAAGTTGAATTTTTGGAGTTTTCAGACAAATAATGAAATATTGATATCGGGTCGGAATCCGATTCCGGAAGTTAGAATAGGTCCATAGTGTTGAATATGACTTGTGTTCAAAATTTGGGGTCAATCGGACATGGTTTGGTTGGTTTCAGCATCGGTTAAATAGAATTCTTGATATTTCAAGTTCATTAGGCTTGGATTGGAGGGTGATTCGTGGTTTTAGTGTTGTTTTATGTGATTTGAGGGTTCGAATGGGTCCGTATGATGTTTTAGGATTGGTTGGTATGTTTTGTTGAGTTTGGACCGCAGGTGCGGCGCCGCAGAAGCGGTTTGGTGACTGCAGATGCGGTCTGAGGCTTGGAGATCAATTGTCGCAGATGCAGCTCAAGGATCGCAGAAGCGGGACCACATCTGCAAAGAGAGGAGTGCAGGTGTGGAATCTGGAGGCTTAATGAATTTCCGCAGGTGCGGAGCCTGAGTCGTAGAACCGGGACCGCAAGTGAGATTGGGCCCTCGCAGAAGCGGAAATCGCTGGGCAGAAAAGAGTGAAATCGAGGGTTTGAGTTCATAACTTCTAAAATTGATTTAGAACTCGGTAGGAGGCGATTTCTTGAGAGATTTTGAAGGAGAACTATTGGGTAACGAATTCTAATTTTATTTGGTTCTAATACATTAATCTATTATTATTTTCTCATCTAAATAAGGAATTTGAAGGAAGAAGTTTGGAAATAGGGGAAAAAGTTCCCTAATGGAAAATCTGAGTTTTGAATAAAGATTGACGTCGGATTGGGATGATTTTTGTACTAGTGAACTCATATAGTGAATGGGTGTTCATAATCCATAATTTTTTGCCGATTCCGAGACGTGGGCCAGGGGAGGATTTTTTGGCGTTTTCTTATTTCTCTCCGTAGCTTTAAACTCATTAGTTAAATTAGTTTCTTGTAGTTTTATTTATGTTACGTAATTGATTTGATTAGATTTGGGATACTCGGAGTTGGATACTTGTGGCAAGAGCGTGGTTTCGAATTGATTTTGAGCCGGTTCAAGGTAAGTGGCTTGCCTAACCTTGTGTGGGGAACTCCCATTAGGATTTTGGTGTTGTTGTTATATGAATGCCGTGTACGTGAGGTGACGAGTGTGTACATGTGCTAATTATTGAAAAAGCATGTTTTCATTAAATACTTATCTATGTTTCTCCTTTAATTGAGCAATACTAGTATGTGACACCTCTTGTTTAGCTTAGGAAAGCATGCTTATATGACTTAATTGTCTTATCTGCTTTAACTGCTTAATTGGATTTTGTGTAGCATGTTTAGAGCAAAAATTTCCTATTTTTCAATACGAACTTAAATAGAACTGTAGATTTCCTTCTTGAGATTGTTATGTATTTACTTTGGGAATACGAAACGTTATTCTGGGAGATCCCCCTGCATGTTTACTTTGAGACTATGGATCAATATTACGGGAGACCCCCCTGCACATTTATAATTGGGACTACGGGGCGGTATCCTGGGAGATCCCCCTTGTACTGGATATTTACTTTGGGACTACGGATCGGTATTCCCAGAGATTGTCCTACACATTTACGATTTGGACTACGGGGCGGTATCCCGGGAGATCCTCTACATATTTACGATTTGGACTATGGGTCGGTATCCCGGGAGATCCTCTACACATTTACATTTGGGACTACGAAACGTTATCCTGGGAGATCCCCTATTGTTATCTCTGTACTGAGTTATTTCTTTCTGTGATTTCATCTTTATTGACTGTTAGTATTTTAATTATACTGTCACTCTTTCATACTGTTTTACCTTGTTATATATATATAACCAGTAGGGCCCTGATCTTCCTCGTCACTACTCGACCGAGGTTAGGTTTGGCACTTACTGGGTACCGCTGTGGTGTACTCATGCCCTTTCCTACACATGTTTTTCGTGCGCAGATACAGGTTCTTCTACTCAGCCATACTATACATGAGGCGAGGCAATTCAGAGACTTCGAGGTATATCTGCCGCGTCTGCAGACCTAGAAGTCCCTCTCTATTTTCCCTTCAGTTATAGACTTCTTATATTTTCCTTTGTTTAGACTTCTCGAGTTTGAACACTATGTATTTCTTTAGCTTGTGATTCATGAGATTCCGGGTTTGGGGAGTGCTATGTTCAGTCAAAAGTCTTGTTATTGTATATGCCGAGCAACATCTTAAACTCTTTTAATCCTATTTACCTGTTAGTCAACTAGTTTTGTATCTTTAATTCATATTTCGCAATTTGTTAGGCTTACCAAGTCGTAGAGACTAGGTGCCGTCATGACAGTTCACAGAGGGAGAACTTGGGTCGTAACATACCCTCAACACTATGTTTAGAAGTGTTACTTATCTCGAACTAGCCAAATTCCAATACCGAGCAAGCCAAACGATGCTCCAAAGATGCCATCCCGCTCGCAACGACCTCCGAACGTCTCGAAACTAGCCAAAAGCAACTCAAATACATCAAATAAAGACCAAGGAAATGACTCCAAATGATAAAGGTTGAATCCTTAATAAAAACCCAAAACTAGCCAAAAGTCACACCAGGCCCGCGCTTTGCAACCCGACAAAACTTACAAAATCGTACAACCCATTCAATTACAGGTCCAACCATACTAGTTTCACTCAAATCCGACTCTAAATCGATATTCAAAACTCAAATATTCGCATTTATGAAACTTTAGGCAAAAACCCCCAATTTCTCTTTTGGAACCCTTAATCAAATGCCGAAAATAAAGATAGATTCATGATATAAAATCAAAATTGAGTAGATAACACTTACAGGGGGGCCACATGGTGAAAATTGCTTGAAGAATCGCCTCAATCCGAGCTCCATTGCTCAAAAAATGTAAAAATGGTCGAAACTCCCGAAATAGAATACATTATAATCTGCCCAGGCATTCCTCATACGCGAACGCGAGAAATCCTTTGCGTTCGCGATGAACAAAATATACTGGCACAAAAAATGGTCTACGTGAGACTTCTGCGCGCGATGCTTACCTGACCTGACTTACACAAATGCTTCCACAACTACGCGATCGCGTAGGCTTAAAGCCTGATGCCCCAACTAACCACTCCTCTATGCGAACGCGTGATCATTCTCGCATCCGTGAATCTCTCAAAGCTTCGCGAACATGGGCCTTATATCGCAAATGTGAAGAATAAATCACCACCTGTCATCAACAACTCTCCTAGATTGCATCCCTACCTTCGCGACTGCGAAAGAGGAAACCAAATACACAAACACCAGAAACTTCAGCACATCTCAAATTCCAAAATTGGTCTGTTAACCATTCGAAAGTCACCCGAAGCCCCAGGGACCTCAACCAAACATACCAACAAGTCCCGAAACACAATATGTACCTACTCGATGCCTCAAATCACACATAGCAACAGCGAAACGACTTGAACCTTTTCAACTTCCAAAACTCGTGCCGAAACATAGCAAATTAACCCGGAATGAACCCAAATTTTATCCAACTTTCACCATTTCAAGCCAAATTCAACTACAGACCTCCAAATCATGATCCAAACACACTGCTAAGTCCAATATCACCCAACGGACCTAACAAAACTATCAATACTCCAATTCGAGGTCAAATACTAAAAAGTCAAACTTGGTCAACTCTTTCAATTTAAAGCTTCCTAGTTGAGCATTATTCTTCCAAATGCATTCCGAATAACTTGAAAACCAAAACTAATATTTCACATAAGTAATAATATATTATACAGAGCTACTCAGGCCCTTAAACTACCGAGCGAAGGGTAAATGCTCAAAACGACCGGTCAGGTCGTTACATCCTCACCCACTTAAACATACGTTCGTCCTCGAACGTGCCCAGAGTTGTTCTTAAGTCGTCAAATCATAGTGTAACCTTACCATGTACATTCCCGGGAGTGATCCCATGTCATCCTATTACATATAAGCCTAACAACACAACATACTGAAGATCATTACGTCAACCTTAACCCGTAAACCACACAATCCTATTTTCAACATTCGGAATTTTTTATAAGATCTGAATCTCGTATCTACACACTGTATAAGTCTAAACATGCTATATCAATCCACAACCATAATCCAAGACACAATCACGGGATATACCACATAACTCAATTGCCCATAGCAATATTTCCAATCACAGTAGCTACTCAAAACAACCTAATTTTGGTAATAAACCTCATATTAAACAAAACCTCATTCTAAAACCTTCGCACACTGCCGTTAAAGAAAGAAACATGCAAAACTCATAATCGTTCATCAGATCAACAAGTCATGGAGCTCTGTCTCCTTTGACAAGAATTATAGCAAATTTTTAAGCCGATCGACATCATTATCCTTTCAAATATACCACTTTCAAATCTAATAGCACCAATTCTAGGTCTGACGACCTCATCTTATCAAGTACTAGCTACTCTGCTAACATGCCATACCAATACAACCTTAAACTACAAACAGTGCAATTCGTGCACCAATATGCAACAATTCCAATGTACTCAAACATGGAAAATGACTCAAATGAGAGAACCGTCCTGCAAGCTAAAAAAAATATTGCCACAACGAAATGCTACAAACCCATCACACACTGTAGAACCAAAACACACGAATCTATCACAAATGATCATATCTCAACATAACTCTGCTGCAATGCATGACACCATCTAATCACTAGTCCATATGAAATACCTCAAGCCGCCCTGCTCAAAATCAATAACCACGTGCAATTCAACATCAAATACCCAAGATGTATGATCATAACCATGGAGAAGAAAATGACACAATGCCACATAAACCCTAAAGAACATAACCAATGTACAATCAATCATGCATCACCCAAATACATATCTCGCTCAAATTTTGCTATGAGGCCCCAATAGAACTACACCATGTGTGCATATAACTAACAAAGCAAAACCCCTCGTAACATAGAAGGGTAACTCATAGAACATATCAAAACACGCATAAGTTCGACAATAACCAAATGGCACATCCCTTACCATGGCAGTACAGAGTCAACCAATCCAACCCGGTGCAAAATACACATCCTCATTAGGCCTACTAATAATCCCCAAATCAACCCTGGTTATCCACAAATAGATATTTAACCCTGCGAAGGTTCACAATGACCTAACCGTAAAGCATACTATCATCTGGCTAGCTTTGGCCACATCTTCATAGTCCGCAACCACAATATATTCTGCTCATGAGAACTCCCAGACTCCAAATCCATAGATAACACGAGTCATCATATCTGGTCCCAACTCCACAGCTTGAATGTCTAACACCTCTTCCATACCCGATCATCCCACGAGGAATACTTCTATAATTCTTCCGTGCTATATAGCAAAATATGAATATCAGTGGTTGATCAACCAGGCGAGTACTGCAATACTAACGAAGCATCCGTAAGTCAAAACACAATGCTCCTTCTGAGATGCGTACCCTTCTTAGGCAAAACCCAGTAGTTATAACATTCATCTAAACATCAAAAACTATCCATGCCATCTATGGATTTATGACCTTCCCTTAAAAACTAAACCGTGACCTTGCATACGCTAACCTTAATCCCACACAACATACTGAATCTATCATGTAATCATAAGAGAAATACGAGAACCTCATAATCAACTCTAAGTCAAAAGTAGAATACATAGTACTGCAGTGAGATTAAACTAAATCCTTTATGAGCTCCCGCAACATAAACCATCTAATATTTCAAATTATCTGCTATTCTCGCATTCACCTTTGTAATAATCAAGCTAACTTCCACAAGAGATCCAAACTCAAATTACAACATATATAATTTACTGGTAGATAAGAAGCCTCCACATAATATCATAAACAAAAATCACACATCCGTAGATTACCTCGCAGGTTATGACCCACTTGCTTAGCCTCAAACTGACATCTCTTTATACCCTTTCACACCCACAATTACTATGCAATCACTTAATCTTTCTAAGTCTAAACTCACCAACAAGGCATTAGAACCTATTCGTTCCATAGTTAAACAACATGAAAGATCATCCAATACACTCATAACTCTAGACTATATTGTTTACAGTGAAAATGGTAATAACAATTAAATTTGTTGATAGGACTCTAAAAATACGTGTTCTATTTTTATGCTAATTGTGAAGCAGTTGATGCTAGATGTGTGAAGTTAAAAGATGAAATAATAGCTAAAATGGAATTATAATCGAACCGGGAGGGGGGGTTAGTTATTCGGACCTCAGACTGACCGATTAGGGACCTCGAGGTTGATGCCTGGGCTGGGGCTCAAGGTATCAAGGATAATCGAGAAGGGGTTAATAGTTAGGATGTAATTGTTAGAGGCTCTTATGGCCAATGACAAGTAGTAAATGAATAACAAGTATGGACGTAATAAATGAAAGTGATAATCTCGAGCGAGTAAGTTAGAGAGAAAAGAGAGAGAGAGTTGTTATTTATCTTGTGTAGAATAGTTGGAGCAACAGGGTTTGCAAAGTGCAAATGATCCCCCTTATATACGAGGGGAAATTCTAACATAGTACAAAATGCCTCAATTGTAAAGGTATGGATATGGGATGGCTAGACGTGACACCTTGATACAGGTTTCGGGCAGGCCGACTTTTTCAGACATAGCCGCATGTCTTGGTAATTCCCCATATTTACTCTAGCCTCTATCGATACTCCCTTTAGGTCGGACCTCGATGAGCTTCGA
Source organism: Nicotiana tabacum (assembly GCF_000715075.1). NCBI lineage: Eukaryota > Viridiplantae > Streptophyta > Magnoliopsida > Solanales > Solanaceae > Nicotiana > Nicotiana tabacum. The sequence goes on along the minus strand of NC_134095.1, from coordinate 72,831,632 downwards.
GGGAGGGAACTCGGTCACATCTTCGTGCCCTCGAGGCCTCGAGGTGTTTTTCTAAAATGAACTAATAGCAAGAAATTGAACCTTCTGATTTGCCGCATACATATAGTCTCCGCGTTTCCTAGAATGGAGCAATGGGAAACAATTCTGATGTCCGACTCCTCGGATTTCCCGTGACGACGACATGCCGATGACGCAACATATGGCGTGAGTTTTCACGATAACCAGGACATCCCATAGACTTATCTTTTCGATGCCATTCAGTGCTCTATCGATTCCCGTTTTTCAAAGTGACAGTACCGCCATCGATTCAGCTTTTTAAGAATGCATTAATTGTACCTACTGGTCAGTCTTCCAAAGGCATTGATGTCCGTGTCATTATCTCCTATAAATGGGGGTATTCTTGCGTTATCTCTATACCCAAGTGCCTTCCTCTATTCATTCATCCCTTTCTTCTCGCCATCATTCTTTATTGTTAATCACCACATTTGGAGTTCATGGCTTTAAGGTTGTTCGACAGAATTCCTATCGGCTGTGTGGTGTCCTTCTGCCTGAGCTTCCCCTTGTCGAGCGAGATCATACCATTTTGTCATTGATGTTGTTGTTGTTATGCCTGCTACTGTTGTTCTTATTGGCTCGAGATGATGATACAGGGGCGGCTGACTTCCTCCGATTTGTAAGGACGTTTGGACTCTACACCGCTGCTCGGGAGAGTGCTCGGACTATACACTGCTGCTCACTCTCCTACCTTGGCCTGGTGTGGCACTTTGTCCCTTGGGTTTTTTTTTTCCAAGGGATAAAATGGCACAACCGGCCATTGAGGCTGGGGCCCGCTGAATCTTCAACCTTTGGCTTCGGCGGGTTATGTCTCTTCTTTCAGCCTCTTCTACATCCTCGACCCTTCCTCTTCTTCATCTTCTCCCTCGGTGATGCGAGATCGAGGAGGTGGCGCTCGGAGATGCTGCTACCGGAGATGAACCTTCAAGGGTAGACTAGGCCTTTTGGCTTTCGCTATGGGTGGGTACCCCTTCGCTTCTTTGTTTCTGTGTATGGACCCCTTGTTGGATTTTGTAATCATATGTAAGGAACGAAATGTTTACGAATATGAATATAAAACTATTTTCTTGAATTCTACCTTTGCTGCTTGTCATATTCTTTTATATTTGTGGGAATTCCAAATGTGTGTCTCTGTTGACGATTGTCAATATGTAACTCGGATGCGAGTACTCCTTCCAGTCTTTTGTTTATAGAAATGGCTCCTTTCCGAGCCCACCATTGTTACTTGGACCAAGCCTGAAGCGGTTCGTTAGGCTTGGGTCATCGGGAACCTCGAGTCACATGAAGATAGCGCATCGAACCTAGAAATTTTTTAGAGTGGTCTCTGAGTGAATGTCAACTTTAGGCACCTAGAGATTTACTTTGAAATTGATGTAGATAAACTTTTAAGGCGTTGTAGATAGGTCCCTGAGGAGGGGTTTCCCATATTTACGTGATGTCCTGAGGTCGAACCCTCATGGACGGATCTCGAAGTGCTTACTTTTCTTCTTGAGAGGAACCTTCAAGGTCGGATACCCTCTCGGGACTGGAGACGAAGTCGCTGACCTTTTGAAGTCTAACTTCCTTTTGATGGAGGTCCTCGAGGTCGGGTACCACCTCGGGACTGGAGATAATGTTGTTGGCCTTTTGAAGCCTAACTTGGGTAGGTGGACTGTTGCTGTTTCCCCACATATATATATGGGGTTACTCCCGCTTCTTGGGAGATCCCACTATTTTAGATGGCTATCCTTCCGTTTCGGCGTTGAGTCCTTCGTTACCTTAGCACCAAAGTGTTTGTGTAGGTTCTAGCTTCAGTTTGCTAGTCCCACCATAGTCATGACTGCTACTTCAGGGTCTGCCCGACAGAAAGGGTAGAGTTCCACTCCCTGCGCTCAGGATCCAGGGGTGTTTACCTTGAAGACTATGTCTTCGATAAGAGAGGAGCACCTTGAGTTGGTAAGGAGAGACTACAGATGGGCCGAGGGGGTAGTGTTACAGGCACATCCCCCGGATAAGGGCATTACGGACCTTGCCGATGGATTCCTGAATGTGTACTTGTACCCTTTCGCACTAGGCTCACTTGATAGGGTCGTGCTCGATTTCTGTTTAAAGTATCGGGTTACTTTGGTGCAGATACATCCGTCGTTTTGGTGAATAGTGCTGATAATGAAGTTCTTTGCGGAGAAGGCAGGGCTTGAATTCATGCTTAGTCTTCTTGTCAGGGTGTACCGGACCTTTCATCATCGAGGTTTGCTAACCTTGCGGTGTCATTCGTCCACGTCCTTTATTTTTGACGATGGGGAAGATGGAGATCGAGAGTGGATTAGTCGATTCGTCCGGGTCCGAACGGCTGACGTAATTCCCGTGAAACTTATGCCATTCCCCGAGGAATAGAATTACACGTGTGAGTAGAGCGTCTCGTGCTTTATCAGGCTGATGTTGCTCCAACTATTCTCTCTAAGTGCAATAATATCTGTCTCTCCCTCTTCTTTCTAATTCGCTCGTTCTCACTGGCCCGAGGCCACTTTAATATCTATTGCTTTCTTACTTGTCCTTCATTACATTGCTTGGTATTGGCCATAAAGAGCCTTGTTTAATCATATCCTTAACTGTTATCCCATTCCCGAATGCCCCCGATAGCCTAAGCTCGACTAAGGCGTCGACCCCGATGCCCCTCATCGATAGATCTTACACCCAGGCAGCAGGTTCCTCGGCTTGTTCAACCCCTCGTTTTAGCCTGTATCCCCTTGGTAAAACAAACTCGAGTAGTAAGCTTTTAGGTTTGGTTATTGCCCTGTTTTTAGCTTGCATTTCATCGTTAAACTTCATATTCTTAGAATCAATTGCTCTAGACAACTGGCTCGAGAATATATCACGTATTTTTAGAATCCCATTTACAAATTTAATTGTTGTCACCATTTTCACGGTAAACAGTTTAGCGCCCACCGTGGGGCTAAAAATAATAGTGATTATTTTCTTGCTGGTTCCATTGCACCAACGCACGTTATCTTTTACACTTTTTCTTGTCCAAAGATCTCTTGATTTCTGGTCAAAATGTATGGCTCGGTAAATAGAGTCGAGAATGACAACCTTGAAAACCACGGGGAAAACGACATGGCTGTCCCGACCGCTAGAGCACCGCTACAGAATCCCAATAACGCGCCCGGACCTTTTCTAGAGGATGCGGATTCACAGGACGGACAACAAGTCGACGAAACTTCTCACTCCTACAAGAGCATACGACACAACTACCAATAGGAAGCTCAGCAAACCCCAACTCGGGAAACACAGGAAGTTAGTCTTTATGAAATTTTTGAAATGTTGCAGGCACAATAGTTGGCCATCGCTCAGTTGCGCAGTCATCCGAAGATTCCCAACACAGCAGCACCGGAAATAGCTCCACGCGCCGAACGAGCACCCGAGAGATCAAGCAACAACGGATCGGGTAACAGACCCTGCCATAGCGAGGATGTTTGGGGATCTCTCCAAGAGGATCAAGTCAGGTTCGTGGAAGTTCATGCAACAGTCATCCCCCAAGGAAGCGGTCCCGAAACCCATTTAATGGAAATTCGGAATGCCGGAACTCCCTAAGTACGACAGGACCTCGGATCCTGATGAGCGCACTACCGCTAACTCGTGCGCGAGAAAAGGCAGCGACCTTCAAGATGATGAGATCGAGCCCCTCTCATTGAAGAAGTTCGGGGAAATACTCTAAAAAGGAACCATGATGTGGTGCCGTAGCCTAGCGCCTGACCTCACAAACTCGCTTACCGTACCAACAGATTCCTCCGCAGAGGCACACACCGATGCCATCGAAGCAGTAATGGGAGAGCCCGACACGTCTAAGGCCGAAAAAAGAGAGAATGAAATGTCGCGGGAGGTCGCGCCTCATTCTCTAATAGAACGAACGAGATCGCCCCCAGTTTCGAATGACTGGGCAACGCAGGTCTTTTACCAAAGCCTAAATGAACCATGCTCGGCGACTTCAGGGCATTTCAAACGAAGCTTGATCAGATACCCAGCCGAGATCCAGTTGGATGCCCGTACTCGACACCAGTTACGAGTCAGATCCGTGGATGACCATCCGGGAGCCACCTCGGGCTCGGTATACCCAAGCAGGCTCCCTGCAAAGAAACTAATGCCATACAGAGGAAGACACCACCCATGCACCGCGGATAGGAGAAACACCCCAAAATACAATCTACCTCGCAACGATCGGGAAATGGCTCGAGGGCAGCATCCTCGAGGAATCTTCAATAGCACCAGATTCGACGAGGCATGGCCGGCAGGATCACCTCGCCCACCAAAGTACGATTTCAGCATTGCTATACCGAACATCATGATCACCATAAGCGAAACCAGGGATTCCAAACGGCTCAGGCCTATTTGACCGAATCCCTCTCGAAGAAACCAAAACTTGGCGCAGGAACCGCATGGCGCGCATAACCACGTGGTCGAAAATGGCCACCAACTCAGAAGGACAATACCCGTGCTACTCAATAAAAATTGCCACCAAGTACTATCGAGCAATCAGGCTCAAGTTCAGCCCCAAGGAAGGAAGGCAACCAAGAAGAACGAAGCAAACAAGCCGCGACGTGTTACCACGACAGTGGAGGAGTGGCGACACCCCTCAAGGACTCATAAAATGGAAAGTAAAAATGTTCGTTGCCAGGGAAAACGAGTCCAAGGATATATTCCAGAGGACACCTTAACATCCAGAGAAAAGGACACCGAGACTTCGCCTCAGCCTGACACTGGCGCATTGGTAACCCTCTCCCTCATTTGATCTATTTCGAATAAAACATGTGTTCATGAATTCAGGTGGTTCGATCAAGCATACCAACGATGTCGGACCATAGTCAATAGGGCGGTTCGGACTAGCGAACCAAATCGCTCCCGCACCTTGAATCTTTGATGGATTCCAAATGACGATCACCACAATAAGTTGGAAGACCATTCTCTCGATACAACCCGTCTAAGCTCGAGCTGGGATGCCGAGCTCTGTGCCATCAATGAAGGTGCAAGGCACGAACGTCTTATTCAGATGACCACGAGCACACCAACCGGAGACAGCGTCAGCCCCATTTCGCCAAAAGAATGAAATCCCACGCAAGGGGCGGAATTAAAATAGTCAACAGGGAGCAATACATGACGAGGAAAAATTCCTCACCATATGGCGCATCGCCGGCATCAATGCCTCCACCCTCGGAAGGATCAAAGGGTAAGCAAACCACATCTTCGACCAAGCCTGATTGAACACAACGAAGGGCTATATTAGGGCTCACACCTCGAAAAGGCAGGAACATACCAAATCTCGAAATGTCGCCTACACATCCCGCAGTGAGGAGGAACTGCTTTACTCCTTTATTATTTTTTCACTAACCTGTATGCAGATATCCGACCGGGACATTCGGAAATTCTAACTCCACCCGGAAATCCCAAGGCCTTGACAGAGCCCACCGCGCTCTTTTCCCTCAATTGGACTTCCGCCCCAAAGAGGGTCTTGCCAGCAAGATTATTATCGGAGCAACGTACCGCCAGAGGAGGATACAATAAGATCACAGGACTTCTTCTACTATCAAACAATGAGCAATGATCTTCTTTCGAGGGTGCCATCCTCTCAGAAGGATCAGGGAATAGCAGACTGAGTTTCAATAGGGAATCATGTACCAGACCAAATGGTCCGAGGAGCCGCTCTTTCATGGGTCGAGCTCACAACAATGAAATGATATGTGTTCACACCAAGAAATAAAAGAATATCTTTCAGCATCTCATTCTCCAAACAAGGAAATCGCAGTGTACTCTCGGCAGGAAACCCTCCACCGAATACATCCCAAAATACTCAGAGACTTAGCGTCAGCAATTTGGCACCCGCACGACCCTAGGGTCGGAACTCCGGGCTCATAAAGCCCCAGCAAGGCAACTCCGAGCTCACAAAAAGTGGCCTTCGAGCCTAAACAAACTCGATGACTGTCATTAATCGCCATGCACTGGAAAACCCGAAACTGTAAGACCTCAAGCGAGTAGACTCGGCGTAACCAGATCTATTCTACATTACAACAAAAACTGTAAGACCTCAACAGGCAGGACAAACTGTAAGACCTCAACGGGCATGACAAACTGTAATACCTCAACAGGCATGACAAACTATAAGACCTCAACAAGCAAGAAACTTAAAATATCAAAGTTTAGGCTATACGTCGTATTTGTAAGAATCCTAAAATGGCATACCCTCGGTGTAGACACTTAAACTATCACTAGGGATCAAAAATGACACCGGTCAAACACATATGAATACGGTCAAAACGGATGATACAACCAAATTAATGCGACTCGGGGATGCCCGACCGTCGCTAAACAAAATCGCAGGCATTACTTCAAATATACTTCAGAAAGAACTGGTTAAAACAGGTTTCCCTCAATAAGCAAAAACGAGCTTCGACCATGTCAGCTCCAAATCACAAGGCATCGATCTACTCGGCCTATAAGCTAAAAACCTTCTGAGGTGCTCAAACATCACCGCTAAGGAATTGAAATTGAGGTTCTTCCCAAACCGACGACGTGTCAGGCAAAATTATTTCAAAAAGACCTTAACGAGATGAAAGTAAAGCCTACGAAAAGCCCATGGGCAAAAAGCGTAAGAGCCATTGTCCCGAGCCAAATGAGCCTCCAGGCTACATATTAAAAGGTCTCAACGACCAAACAGCGTAAGAGCCATTGTCACCAGCTTGAAAATTCACAACTTGAGGATTAAAATGAGCTCGAGTCATAACCCGATTCGGATATCGGATCCAAAATAGTTAACTATACAAGCCTTCGGGCCACATATTAAAAGGTCTCGACGACCAAAACAGTGTAAGGGCCACTGTCACCAGTTTGAAAATTGAAGGAACTTAAGGGTCAATTAAAGCTCGAATCGCAACACGACTCGGAGACTGGACCCTAAAAAAGTTGTAACAACAAATTCCTAAGAGAAAGAAATAAGAGCAATCACTATCTATCCGCACGAGCACAGAAGTTTGAAAGTGAGGAAAGCTCGAGTCAAGGCCTAACTCAGAGAATAAGCCTAAATAGCTGGGTAAAGCACGAAGGCCCCAACACCTGCTCACGCCAAAAATCGCACTTAAAAGCCGTTAGGCCTGCCTGTTCAGTTCCGGACCTACGAGGATCCTGCCAAACACCGAAACCAGCCCGCCTGGTCAAATCAATACAGAAAGAGATGCAGAAGAAATAAAGCTTCGAGTTTCCTCTTATTTTACATATGCAAAAAAGGCGCACTCTCCATCTACAAACATGCTTTACAAGTATCAAATACAAAATGGAAAAATAGCGAAATCTACACTCCGCCCTAAAAGGCTACAGCCTATCAGATTCTCTCTCTGTGACATCAGCAAGATGTGACCGAGCGTCACACTCGTCCGCCCTTGCTCGAGCCAATTCCTCCTAGAGAATAAAGCCCCTTGCGCCGATATCCTCGAGTACCTCTCTTCGGGATCTGCAACGAACATATTCCTCGATCCTCTTCTCCCAGCTGAGGACCCGCTTCAGCTCGGCTTGGGCATCAGCAGCGTCCTTCATACGAATCGCCATCTCCTAATCAGCCTTGGTTCGGCTTAATACCGCTTCAGCCTCGGACATCGGTTTATCTCAGCCCTGATCTTCGAGAGATCAGACTCGAGTTTCTCGATCATATCCGCTTGAGCTATAGCGTTATCACAAGCCAAGAAGAGTTGGGATTCGAAGGCAAGGACCTTGGCCAAAGCGCTTGTCTTCTCTAAAGCTTGAGATTGCACCTGAGCCCTTAGCTCACCACAAGCGTTCCTAATGCGGTTGATATCACCCTTGAGGTACTCCAAAGCCTCCATCTTTTTCTGCAGCTAATATAGGAGAAAGGGGTTAACCTTAAAGGCAAAAAAGAGCGAAGCACGTACTACGAAAGGTTACATGCTCCATCAAATAGCTCTCGTAATTCGAGCTCTGGTACGCGTCATATCGCCAATGCAGCAACTCAACCTCCTTCTCCTTGCTAAGGAGCCTAAGGGATTCAGCCTCGTCCAGAACTTTCCGAAGCCTGGCTCCTTGACGGAGCAACTTAGACCTAAGCCTATCACAGGCCTGCAAAAGGAAAACTCAATAAAGAGAGGAGGATGCGGATACAGGAAAACTGCGCCTAAGCTCACCATGAAGTGAAGTCAGAGCACACTCCTATTGATCCAGCCTCTTCGGCCCCAGGATAACCAACCTCGGGAAAGCATGTTCACTTGGAGGAACCTCCATTCGGGAATCAGACACTCCGGGAATAGCAGGCTCGGACGATGCCCTCTCCTCAAAGAAACAGACCCGTTCAGCGCCACTAAAAGCTCCATCACACTCCGGGTGCCAATCCCATCGTCCCTTAGATTGGAGGCCGATGCCTCCTTCCCCTCTTCGAAAGAGTATTGCCTTATCCCAAGGAACTGCCCAATACCTACAAACGGCAAAGCCAGTACAAAAGAAAGGGGAAAATGTCACCTCAAATATATGAAGGCCAAGGCAAAGGCGGCATGCACACATACCTTGGTATTTCGCTCCCTATCTGATGCGGCATACAGCTTGCCACCTACGCTCATCGCAGGTCGAATGGGTCACCAGCCTCCGGACCCAGCGGGGCAAGTCAACAACTTCACCCGGCGTCCGTGAAGTTGCTGCGAAAGGGGAAAAACACAATTACTCAACTTATTTTTGCTATAAGCAAAATCTAAAAAAGCACTAGATGCTCTACTCACGTGCATATTTCCATCCCTCGGGAAATGGAAAAAGCTCCACAGGGATAATGTCGGCCGTCCGGACCTGGATGAACAAACTGGGCCACTCCTGATCCCCATCTTCTTTGTCATTGATGACAAAGGGCGTGGATGAACGGCACCTCAGGGTTAGTAGGCCTTGATGATGAAAGGGCTGGTATAGCCTGATGAGGTAACTAAGCGTGAATTCAAGCCCAGCCGTCTCTGCAAAGGACCTCATCATCAACACCACTCACCAAAATGATGGATGTATATGCGCCAAAGTAACCCCATACTTCAAGCAAAAATCAAGCACGACCCTATCAAGGGGGCCAAATGCGAAAGGACATAGGTATACGCTCAAGAATCCATTAACGGAGTTCGTAATACTATCATCTGGGGAAAGCACCTGTAGCGTTATCCCCTCACTCCATCCACAGTATCTCCTCATCATCTCCAGATATTGTATCTTATCAAAGACATGGTCTTCAGAGCGAACTCACGCGGATCCTGAGCGCCAGGAGCAGTACTCCCCACTCCTTGCCGGGTCAGCCCTGAAGTAGTTGCCATGACTATGGTAAAATTGACTGAATAGATAAAGGACATGCGCCAATGCTTTTTGAGCCTGAAGAAATGAAGAACCCTATGCCAAAGTGGAAGGGCATCTATCTGAAATAGTATGGTCTTTCAAAGAAGCCAAAGCCGCCCCACATATATGCAAGAAGCAATGATGACTCGCCCACCCGGAATGAGCCTCGGGAAGCCAACAACCTCGATACAGATCGATGGGGTGATACCTGACCCCAGAGGCATCCACCGACAAGAGGCTAGGCCGTAAGGAGTCAATTGTATTGCCTCCAGTCTCGGGACAAAGTCGACCTCGAGGACCCTCACTGGCCAAGAGAACCTCGAAGATACAACGGGCCAAACAAGCCTCGGTCCCGCTTGTACGGCTACTTAGAGTCCACTTTTTGGAACGTCTAGCCGTACAAGCCCCCAGCTCAAGGCAGAGCACCACGTCGAGCCGAGGTATGAAGGTGAGCAGCGGTGTACAATCCGAGCCCCCTTTTAAGCAGCAGTGCATAGTCCGAATGACTGTCTACATAAGGGAAAATCTGACTCCCCATCCGTCACCATCTCGGGCCAACAGCAACAGCCACGACAAACATGTCAATGACCACAGCAACAAGATAGCATGATTATGCTCGACAAAAGTAAGCCCCGGCAAGAGGCCACAACGCAATCTAAGGGAGCTCCGCCAAACGGCCTTGGTGCTATGAGTCCCAAGCATGATATTCAAGGATAGAGGAGGATGGTAAGAAGAAATGGGCAAATAAGCCAACGAAAGCATTGATATAGGAAAAACAACGCCAAGGCACCCCTATTTATAAGGGGTAATGACACGGTCATTGAGGCTTTGGAAGATTGACTGGCAGATGCAGTTACTGCATTCTTGAAAAAACAAATTGTTGCGGAACATTTACCTTGAAGAACGGGAACCGGCAGTGCATTGAATGAAGTCGAAATGTACAAGTCCATGGGACACCCCGATCGCCACAAAAGCTTATGCCACGGGTCACATCATTGGCATGACATCACCATAAGAAGCTCGAGGAGTCAAGTGTCAGAATCATTTCCCATCGCTTTGTTCTGGGAAACACGAAGACTATCTATACACGGCAAAATCAGAGGACTTGATTTCTCGCTGTCAAGCCAATTCAGAAGAATGCTTCGAGACCCTGAGGACGGGAAGCTACGACCTAGTCCCCTCTCTCGGGGCTGGTCAAGGCCCAACTCAAAGAAGATGGAAGTCGAAGCCATAACAGAAGGGGAAGCTACCAAGGCACGCGGCTAAGTCTGACAAAGCCGACCTATCCAGGGCCTACAACGAAGCATCGTGTCTAGCCGTCCCATCTCCATATTTAACAATTAATGCATGTTTTACTATATTCGATTTCCCCTCCTATATAAAGGGAACTCACACTACATTGTATGGGGTTGATGTTGCTCTAACTATTATCTCCAAGTGCAATAATATCTCTCTCTCCCTCTTCTTTCCAATTCGCTCATTCTCACTTGCCCGAGGCCACTTAATATCTATTGCTTTCTTACTTGTTCTTCATTACATTGCTTGGTATTGGCCATAAAGAACCTTATTTAATCATATCCTTAACTGTTATCCCATTCCCGACTGCACCCGATAGCCCGAGCTCGACCCAAGCGTCGACCCCGAGGCCCCTCATCGACCGATCCTACACCCGGGCAGTAGGTTCCTCAGCTCATTCAATCCCTTGTTTTAGCCTGTATCCCCTTGGTAAAACAAACCCGGGCGTTAAACCTTTAGTTTGGTTATCGCCCCGTTTTTAGCTTGCATTTCATTGTTAAACTTCATATTCTTAGCATCATCGGCTCTAGACAACTAGAATGAGAATAGATCACGTATTTTTAACGGGATATGCATTTGTAGTGTGATGGTTCCCACAGTAGGGCAAAACGGGGCCATCTTTGAGAAGAAAACATCGTCCAAGCCTGTTGCACTCGAAGTTTCCGGTTTTGGAGAGGTGGTTCCTCCGAGCAATCGGGCTTTGACTGAGGTTGATTCTTCTAGGGCAGAGGGGACTAGATTGACAGAGGTGTGCTCGTCCTTCGAGGTAGTCCGTCGACTTCACTTTGCGGTGAGCTTTGGCGCAGGCCTTCCGAATCTCGCGTCTTGCCTTCCTTATCCAGTTTTTCTTTTGCAGGCCTTTGACAGGCTTAGGTCTGAGCTGCTCCATCATGGGGCTAAGCTCCGGAAAGCTCTGGATGAGGGTAGTTCCCTTGGTCTCCTTTGAGAGAAGAAGGAAGTTGAGTTGGCACACTGTCGATATGAGGCGTACCGGAGCTCTAATTACAAGAGCTATTTCACGGAGCAGGTAACTTCTCATCTCGGGTGGGTATCCATTTCGCTTTTTAACTTCTCAGGTTAACTCTTCGCTTATCCTAGCTGCAGAAAAAGATGGAGGCCCTGGAACGCCTTAGGGGAGAAGCCAACCAAATCAGGAATGACCGTGGCGAGCTAAGAGCTCAGGTGCAGGCTCATGCTTCAGAGGAGAAAGGTGCATTGGCTAAAGTTCCTGCCTTCGAGGTCCAACTCCGCTTAGCTTATGATAACGCTTCAGTTCAAGCGGATATGATCAAGAAGCTCGAATCCGAACTTTCGAAGGTCAAGGCAGAGATTGTTGATGCTTGGACAGAAGCAGCACTGAGCCAGACTAAGGCTGATCAGGAGATGGCGATTTATTTGAAGGATGCTACAGATGCCCAAGCCGAGTTGAAAAGGGTCCTCGATCATGAAGAGAGGATCAAAGAATATGCTCATTGCAGATCTCGTAGAAGAGTTCTCAAGGAGATCGGTGCCAGGGGTTTTGTTCTCCCGGAAGAGTTAGCACGAGCGAAGGCGGACGAGTGTGGTGCTTGGTCACTCCCATTCGACGCCGAGGAGAGTGAATATGAGGCTGATAGGTTGTAGCCCTCAGAGGCAGGGCGTAGACTTTGCCATTTTGTATACGATACCTTTAGAGCATGTTTGTAGATGGAGAATGCACTTTTTCACGTATGTAAATAAAAGAAAACTTGATGCTTTATTTCTTCTGTACCCCCTTCTGCTTCACTTCTAACTAGGTGGACTGGTTTCAGAGTTGGTAAGAATCCTTAGATTCGTGATATGGCTTTGGGGCTCATCAGGCAGGCCCGGGGGCTCTTAATATTTCGGTCGATGCGACCTCTAGTGTAAGCTGGCATTAGAGCTCTTATGCTTTTGCTCAACTGTTTTGGCTTTAGTCTCCGAATCGGGCTTTGACTTGAGCTCATTCGACCCTCAAGCTTTTGTATTTGCATGGGTGGGTGACAATGGCTCTTACGCCTTGGGTCGAAGCGACCTTTTATATGCACGGCCTTGAGGCTCATTAAGCTGGAGACAATGGCTCTTACGCTTTTCCTTTAGGCATGTATAGTTAACTATTTTAGGTCCAGTCTCTGAATCGGGTTACGATTCAAGCTCATTTTGACCCTCAAGCTTTTGTGATTTCATGGGCGGGCGACAATGGCTCTTACGTCTTGGGTCGAAGCGACCTTTTATATGCATGGCCCTAAGGATCATTAAGCTGGCGACAATGACTCTTACGCTTTGCCCTTAGGCATATATAGTTAACTTTTATGGGTTCGGTCTCCGAATCAGGTCACGACTCGAGCTCATTTTGACACTCAAGCTTTCAAATTTTAAGCTGGCGATAGTGGATCTTACGTTTTTGGTCGTTGCGACCTTTTAGTGTATATGGCACTGGGGCTCATTAGGCTGGCGACAATGGCTCTTACACGCTTGGTCGATGTGACATTTTATATAGGCTTTATTTTCCTCTCGTTAAGGACTTTTGAAATGATTTTGCCCGATCCGTCGTCGGTTCGGGAAGAACCTCGATTTCAAGTCATTTGCGGTGATGTTCGAGCACCTCGGAAGGTTTGGCTCGTAGGCTTAATAGCTCGAAGCCTTGTGATTTGGAGCTGACATGGTCGAAGCTCTTTTTCCTGTCAAGGGTAGCATGTTTAACCGATTCTTTTCGAAGTAGATTCGAAGTAATGGCCTATGATTTTGTAGCGACGGTCAGGCATCCCCGAGTCACGTTAATTCGGCCGGTGCAGCCGTATGACCGTAGTCATTTGTGTTTGGCCGGAGCCATTGTTGGTTCCAAATATAGTAGTTTAGGCATCTATATCGTGGGTATGCCCTTTCGGGAATCTTACGTCTGCGATATATAGCATAAACTTCGGGATTTAGCTTATGCCTGTAGTAAGGTCTTACAAAATTTTCATGCCTTTTGAGGTCTTACTGTTTTTTTGATACTTGGTACAGGTATGATTCATGCCTTGCTTGAGGTCTTACAGTTTTCGTTGATACTTGGTACAAGTATTATTCATGCCTTACTTGAGCTCTTACAGTGTTTGTTGTTGCCATATGTAGGCCTTACAAGACCGAGTCTGCACGCTCGGGGTCTTATGGCCTCGGGTTCTTAAATGAATGGCGATTGGCGACAGTTTCCGAGTCATCAAGTTTGCTTTGGCTTGGGAGCCATTACTCATGGGCTCAGAATTGCCTCATTGAGGGCTTATGATTTTGGAGATTCCGACCTTGAGGTCATGTGCTTTCTGAATCTGTGATGCCAGTCTCCGAGTGTTCGGGACTTTTTTCCTTTTTGGAGATGTTTCGTGATTTTTGTGCTGCCTTGTTAAGGGCTTATGAGTTTGGAGTTCCAACCTTGAGGCCATGTAGGTGCCGAGTTATTGACGCTAGTCTCCAAGTATTTCGGGGCGTTCTTGGTAGAAGGATCTTTGTTGCGAAAATGCTAAGTTTCTTTTGGAGTACGAGATGTTTTGGCGAAAGATATTCTTTGATTGCTTGGCGTAAGTACATGTCATTTTGCTTTCGTGAGTCCGGCTTATGCGGACATGGTTCATTTGACCGTGTGGCCCAGTATATCATTTTCTATTAGAATCTCATTCGTCATTCCTTGGTTTTTCCGAGTAGATGACCTCTCAAGGGGGTGTCTTCCAGTGTTCGGGGTTGATTGCAGAAGAATCCTTGTACGCTTGTTGGATCCTCCTTTGGTAGCGCGTGGACGTTGCCTCGTTAAAAACCTTGCCGGTGAAACCCTCTTCGGGACAAAAGTTCTGCCGAAGGAAAAGAGTGCAATGGACGCCTTTAAGGCCTTGAGATCTTTGGGTTGGGTTAGCACTTTCGACTGCCCTGATCGAACGCCTGCATATGGGTTAGTGTAAAATAATGAAAAAGGGAGGTGGTCTTACCTTATCGTGGGATGCGCTGGCAATGTTCCGAGGTTTGATGTGTCCCTATTGTTTGGAGCGAGGACTTGGTACGGTCCTCCACTATGTTTAATTGAGCATAGCCGAAGACATAGTTTTATTATCCTTTTGCTCTTTCGAGAGTGGAGATATTAGTGTCGGCGCTGCATTATGTACCGCGAACACTTCCCTTGCCGCGTGTTGTTTCCTGTAGATAGTTTTAACCCCATCCTCTGTCAGAAATTTCATCGTTTGGTGGAGGGTGGATGGTGTCGCTCCCATGCAGTGTATCTTTGGTCACCCGAATAAGGCGTTGTATTTCATGTCTCCTTCAATGACATAGAATTTGACTTTTTGGGTCGTGCCGGCCACACTGACTAGGAGAGTGATCTCTACTTTCGTTGTTTCGATCGCCGTGTTGAATCCATTAAGGACTCGAGTGGCGGGCATGATTTGGTCTAGCAGTCTGAGCTGCTCTATTACCCTCGACCTGATAATGTTAGCTGAGCTACCTGGATCCATGAACACATGTTTTATTCGAAATGAATTAACGAGGAAAGAGGTTACCAGGGCGCCGTTATGAGGTTAGGACGAGGTTTTGGAGTCATCCTCGCTGAATGCAACGGCATATTCGGGTACGTATCACTGAGTTTTCTTTTCTCCGGTGATGGATATTCTCGTCCTTCTAATCACGAGTTCCTAGGGAGTGTCGACGCCCCCCAATATCATGTGGATAACATGTTGTGGCTCATTTGCTTCGTTCTTCTTGGCTGTGCGTATTATGAAGTTCACATACTAAGTTGTGATTCCTCTAGGAAGGATCTCACTGAATAGGCATGGGCCATTTGGCGTCCCTGATTTTGTTGATGGTGAACACGATGTCCGATACATCGATGCCAAAGTTGTATTCTGATAGGCGAGGTGCCCCCGTTAGCCCTGTGTCCCCATCGAATCCGCCTCTGTTGATGAGTCCCCAAGGGTTCTGTCCTTGGTTCACCAATCGATCGTTGTGAGGCAGATTGCATCTCGGGGCATTCCTCCTATCTTCGAGGTACGGCTGATACCTCTCTTTGTTCGGTTTCGACTCCTTCGCCAAGAGTTTGCTCGGATATACTGAGCCTTAGGGGGCTCCCAGCTGGTCATCCTCGACCCTAATCTTTTACTGATGCCGGTTGTGAACGTCCGACTAGGTTACGGCAGGATACTCGATCAGATTCTCTTTCAGCTGCCTTGAGGCCACTAAGCTTCATTCATTCAGGCCCTGAGTGAAGGCCTCGACCGCCCGGTCGTTGGAGAATGGGGGAAGTTCCATTCATTCCATTTGGAAGCAAGATACGAATTCTCGCAGTCTGCTAGCATGGAAAATGAGTCTATGGGGTTTGGAGCTAGGTTGTGATAACATATTATGGCCCCCTTCGAGAGTGTTTCTCCGAACTTCTTCAATAAGACGGACTCGATCTCGTCGTCTTTTATGTCATTTCCCTTTACTGCGCATGTATAGGCGGTGACGCGTTCGTTGGGATCTGAGGTCCCGTTGTATTTTAGGAGCTCTAGCATTCCAAACATCTTTAGAATAGATTTCGGAGCAACATCCTCTGGGAACGGCCGTTGCACAAACTTTTTCGAATCTATACCTTTCATGACCGGGGCTGCGCCCGGGATTTGGTCGACCCTGAAGTTATAGGTTTCGACCTTCTTGTCGTTGGCTGCTATCATTTTCTTGCCCGACTCGATCCTTTTGGTGAGGTCCTCGAGCATTTTTACGATGGTAGGATCGGCTACCGATCTGTTGTGCTCGATCTCTCGGGTACCTATCCGGCCGGGAGAGTAGCTTTCGGTGCTATTGTGCTGGGAGTCTTCGGTTGGCTTTGCAGCTGAGCGACAGCCAGCTGTTGTGCCTGCAACATTTCAAAAATAACATGCTGGGGTTTTTTGGGCTTCCTGTTGGTCGCCATGTTGTATGCTCTTGTAGACATGTGAGGTTTCATCAACCTGCTGTGCGTCTTGCGATCCTGTGTCCGCTGGAATCGATCCAGGTGCATTATCGGGGTTCTGTGGTGGCGCGCCAACAATTGGAACAGCCACACCATTTTCTCCATGGTTTTCAAGGTTGTCGTTCTCAACTCTATTCACTGAGCTAGACATTTTGACCTGGAATCAAAGATTTTGGACAAGAAAAAGTGTGAAAGATAACTTGCGTTTTAGGACGGGATCAACAAGAAAATAATCACTATTATTTTTAGCCCCACGGTGGGTGCCAAACTGTTTACCGTAAAAATGGTAATAATAAATAAATTTGTTGATGGGACTCTAAAAATACGTGATCTATTTTTATGCTAACTATTAGGCAGTTGATGGTATATGTGTGAAGTTAAAAGATGAAATACGAGCTAAAATGGAGGTATAATCAAACCAGAGGGTTTAGCTCTTTGGGCCTCGGACTGACCGATAAGAGGCCTCGAGGTCGATGCCTGGGCTCGAGCTCGAGCTATCGGGGATAATTAAGAAGGGGTTAATAGTTAGGATGTAATTGTTAGAGGCTCTTTATGGCCAATGACAAGTAGTAAATGAAGAACAAGTATGAACGTAATAAATGAAAGTGGTAATCTCTATCGGGTAAATTAGAGAGAAAAGAGAGAGAGAGAGTTGTTATTTATCTTGTGTAGAATAGTTGGAGCAATAGTGTTTACAAAGTGCCAAGGATGCCCCTTATATAGGAGGAGAAATCCCAACATATTACAAAATGCATTAATTGTAAAGGTATGGAGATGGGAGGGCTAGACGTGACACCTTGATATAGGTTCCGAGTAGGCCGGCTTTGTCAGACTTAACCGCGTGCCTTGGGAATTCCCCATTTTTACTCTAGCCTCAATCAATATTACCTTTAGGTCACATCAAGACAGAAATCAAGCACCCAATAGTCCTTTTTACATCTCAAGCAAACTTTTCTCGTCACATTCAATACATCTGAACACATCCCGCGGTCACATCATACTCATCATATAGCCATCCAACCACTCATCGAGCCACAAATTACCCTAATGGGGATGCTACTGGACATATAAGTCCAAAAGCACATACTCAAACAACCGCAATCTCCGTGCTCCAGCTATGGTCAAAACCCGGCCTCAAGTCCTCCAGACTGGCCCATTATCAGCACACCTAAGTCACATCTTACACCTCATCCATGGAATCACAAACCGCTGGTGCACAGCTGATACCGAGTGCTTGCAGACGCATACGAATGTGTGGAAAGAATTCAAAGAGTTACATTTCAAGCTGAATCAATGCCGCAAGATAAGAAAAGAAAAATGGGAAGTATATCCTAAATGCCCTTTAGCCTCTCAAAGATAGTATGGACGTCATCATACCGATCCGCAAGACTCTACTAGGCACTTGATCATGACTTGTAGAACCTATGAACCTAGAGCTTTGATACCAACTTGTCACGACCCAAAATCCAACTAGTCTTGATGGCACCTAACCCAACCCGCTCGGTAAGCCAATTAGCAACTATCCAATTCTAATGAAATTAATAAGGCAACTAAATAAAAGAAATTATCTGAATCTTATACATTCCCCAAGAATTGGTAGTACAAATCATGAGCTTCTAAGATTAGAATTTTCAAAGATGGTATGAAATAAATACATCATCTGTTCTAAAAGTACATAAACAAATTTTTATATTCTAAGTCTACCATGAATAAGAGGCAGCTACAATCGGAACGTAGGTACGTCTTCAATTCCAACTCCCGTCGATCACAACAACATCAACAGCCAACATTTGCATGCAAGGTGCGGAAGTATAGTATGAGTACAACCGACCCCATATACTCAATAAGTAACAAACCTAACCTTAGGTTGAAATTAGTGACGAGCTGGAACAAAGGTCGGGTCCAACACCAATAGCCAACAACAGTTCATAACAACGTAAAGCAAGTAATAAAGGAGTAACTTAGAGATAAAATGCTCAGCTTTTTCATAGTTTCCCGAAAAATATTTCCTCTTTTCAAGTATATCAGTGAAAATCTAAATCCTTTACCGAAATCGTCGAAACTGTGAGCAAGTTTGAAAACTGTAATTTTCCCAAAAATCATTTCAACAATAAATAAGATGTTTTATTTTCTTTCCAGATAGCAAGTGTAAAATACATCTCTACGCCCATATGTCAATATGTGTGAGAAGTCATAAATGTTGTGATACCGTGCAACATGAGAAAAAATGCATATTTATGCCTGTATGTCATGTGTATATGTAAATGCAATATATCTCAAAGATGAACTCATGTACTCACACTCTCAGAGTACTCAATCTCAATGTCTCACACTTTCCACTCATCATGCTCAATCACTCAGCACTGTATATGGCCAATCTAACCAAGGAAAGTTCCATCCCGAATATATACATATAAACTGTTAGTCAGTCCCTCAGTACTGTATAAGGTCAATGCAACCTGGGGAAGATCCATCCCCAAATATAAATTCTTCACACAAGATCCATGTCCAGGGAAGATCCATCCCTCAATATAAATCAACCGCTATCATTGGAGGTGTGTGCAGACACTGGAGAGGCTCCTTCACCCCAAGCGCTATCATAAATCAGTAAAGCCCGCTGTGACGTGCAACCCGATCGCATAAATGTAATCAATATGACATATTGCAGCGTGTAGCCCGATCCCATCATATCACTCTCACTTAGGCCCTTGGCCTCACTTAGTCATCAATCTCTCTAGTCTCTCGGGCTGACAATGCCATGAAACTAGCCCAAAATGATGATATGATATGTCAATTAATGGTAATAGAGACTAAGATATGATATGCATATGAATGCGTATGATTGAGTATGTAATGCAATGAAAGCAGATAACACAATAGCATAAATAACCTTAGTGGGTCCCAACAGGATAAGCATGTTGCCTAGACAAGGTTTCTAACATGGATTACAGCTCAATAGCTCAAGTACGTAGAAATTTCATGGTTACAGGTAAGATCAGGTAACTACACATCACCACGTAAATAATGGAGTCATAATTCACACGGTGCATGGCCACACGCCCGTCACCTAATATGTGCGTAATCTCAACACCAATCACATAACACGTAATTTGGGATTTTATACCCTCAGCACCAAATTTAGAAGTGTTAGTTACCTCGAACAATTAAAATTCCAATAACGAGCAAGCCAAATGATTCTCCAAAGATGCCATCCCGATTGCACCGACCTCTAAACGGTTCAAAACTAGCCAAAAGCAACTCAAATACATCAAATAAAGCCCAAGAAAATGATTCCAAATAATAAAGGCCGAATCCTTAATCAAAATCCAAAACCAACCAGAAGTCACACCCAGGCCCGTGCCTCGAAACCGACAAAACTTACAAAATCGGACAACCTATTCAATTACCAGTCCAACCATACTAGTTTCACTCAAATCCAACTCCAAATCGAAGTTCAAAACTCGAAAAATCACATTATGAAACTTTAGCGTAAACCCCCCAATTTCTCTTTTGGAACCCTCAATCAAATGCCCAAAATGAAGATAGATTTATGTTATAAAATCAAAAATGAGTAGAGAATACTTACCCTAGTTCACATGGTTAAAATTTCTTCAAGAATCGCCTCAATGAGCTCCATAGCTCCAAAAATGTAAAAATGGACAAAACCCTGAAATAGAGTACTTTATAATCTGTCCAGGCATTCCCCTTACGTGAACGCGGGAAATCCTTCGCGTTCGCGATGAACAAAATATACTGCCACCAAAAATGGTCTACGCGAATACGGAAACATTTCTGTGAACGCGATGCTTACCTAACTAGACCTTACGCAAATGCGGGCACAACTATGCGATCACGTAGGCTTAAAGCTTGATGCCCCAACTGACCACTCCTCTATGAGAATGCGTGATCCTTCTCGCGTTTGCGATGACCTGAATCTCTCAAAGCTTCGCGACCACGGACCTTATACCGAGAATGCGAAGAATAAATCACCACCTTCCATCAACAACCCTTCGCGATCGTGTCTCTGCCTTCGCGACCGCGAAAGAGGAAACCAGATACACAAACACCAGAAACTTCAACACATCTCAAATTATAAAATTGGTCTGTTAACCATCCGAAACTCATCCGAGGGCCCCGGTACCTCCACCAAACATACCAAGAAGTTTCGAAACACAACACGTACCTACTCGAGACCTCAAATAACACATAACAACAACGAAATCATTAATCGCACCTCAAATCAAACTTGATGAACTTGAACTTTTCCTACTTCTATAACTCGTGCCGAAACTTAGCAAATCAACCCGGAATGAAGCCAAATTTTGCACACATCCAAAATGACATAAAGAGACTATTCCAATTTCTGGGACCATAATCCTAGTCTGATATAAAAAAAGTCCACTCCCGATCAAACTTTTCCAAAAATAGAACTTTCGCCATTTCAAGCCAAATTCAACTACGGACCTCCAAATCACGATCCGGACACGCTCCAAAGTTTAAAATCACCCAATGGAGCTAACTGAACCATCAAAACTCTAATCCGTGGTCAAATACTAAAAAGTCAAATTTGGTCAACTCTTCCAATTCAAAAATTCCTAGTTGAGCATCATTCTTCCAAATCAATTTCGAATAACCTGAAAACCAAAACTAATGATTCACACAAGTCATAATACATCATACTGAGCTACTCATGCCCTCACACACACACACACACACACACACACACACACACACACACACACACACACACACACACACACACACACACACACACACACACACACACACACACACACACACACACACACACACACACACATATATATATATATATATATATATATATATATATATATATATATATATATATATATATATATATATATATATATATATCAATTGAATATTAAATATTATAAATTGACTAAAACCGACAGACTTCGATCGGTACTTCCATTAAAATTGAAATAACGACTGATTTCGATCGGAAATGTGCGATCAAATGGTCAAACACTAACTTAAATATACCGACCGCAGTTTACGATCGAAGTTGGTAAAATTTTAATTTAGGGTCCCAGAGACGGGGGTTTTCCCCATTTTTCTCTTTACTCTTTCTCTCACTCTTTCTTCCACTTCTATGAACCCTTCCCAAATCGCACCCAAATCAACTCATCACCCCCACCCCACTTCGTCTCTCCCTATTCTCCGTTGGTCCCACTTATGCCGTGCCACCACTGCTCATCCGCCACCACTGCCGCACCACTCGCAAAATCATACACCTCGCCTCTCTTTGAAGGTTATTTATCTATATTTGTTAAGTTATTTAAATTTTTTTAATTGTATAAACTATGGTTTACAATTTGGGATTTTAGGATTATTTCAATTGATTTATAATTCTTTAGATTTAGGGTTTACAAAATCATGATTTAGGGCTTATTAAACTATGATTTAGGGCATATTAAATTATGATTTAGGATTTATTAATTATGATTAAAAGTAAGTGAGTTAGTATAATTGAATGGCTTAACTAATTCAATATTCTAGTATGTAAATGTTATCCTTTGTAACTAAATTTTAAACTAAAGTTTATTATGTAATATAATTCTATTAATTAATCTGAATTATGATTAATATAACTTGTAATTTATTTATTGTTTATGTAGATGAAATATCGTAGTTAGATGTTTAGGGCATATTAAATTATGATTTAGGGTTTATTAATTATGATTAATAGTAAGTGGTTTAGTCTAATTGAATGGCTTGACTAATTCAATATTCTAGTAAGTAAATGTTATACTTTGTAACTAAAGTTTATTATGTAACTTAATTCTATAATTAATTTGAACTATGATTAATATAACATGTAATTTTTTTGTTATTTATGTACATGGAATATTGTAGTTGGATGTATGATAGGAATTATCCTAATCGCCGGTTTTTGAAGGAGGACTTTATAGAAGGGGTTAAGGAATTTATTAGGCATGTAATGTCACTTGAACTATTTCGGATTAGAGGGATGATTAGGTGTCCTTGTACGAAATGCAAGTGTTTGCAATTTTTGGGTTCGGATGATGTTATGACTCATCTTTATAGAAAGGGGTTTATGGATAATTATTTTATGTGCACTAGTCATGGAGCGGTTGATGGTATTGATGGTGTATTTCACAACGTCCTTGTTGGTGAAAGTAGTAGGTCAGTGGAGAATAGCGTTCAACATCCTAGATACCATGCAATGGTTGCGGATGCTTTTGGGATGCACTTCAATTTTGAAACCCATAAAAGTGTTGAACAACCTCCTAACAAAGAGGCAAAACATTTTTATGAACAGTTAGAGGCCGTTAGTCGTCCACTAAGGGAAGAGAGTATGCATTCTTAGTTGTCTGTTGCGGTTAGATTATTAAGTATCAAATCAGATACCAATATTTCTCAAGCGGAATCCTTGTACGAAATGCAAGTGTTTGCATTTTTTGGGTTCGGATGATGTTATGACTCATCTTTATAGAAAGGGGTTTATGGATAATTATTTTATGTGCACTAGTCATGGAGCGGTTGATGGTATTGATGGTGTATTTCACAACGTCCTTGTTGGTGAAAGTAGTAGGTCAGTGGAGAATAGCGTTCAACATCCTAGATACCATGCAATGGTTGCGGATGCTTTTGGGATGCACTTCAATTTTGAAACCCATAAAAGTGTTGAACAACCTCCTAACAAAGAGGCAAAACATTTTTATGAACAGTTAGAG
This sequence comes from Nicotiana tabacum, assembly GCF_000715075.1. Taxonomy (NCBI): domain Eukaryota; kingdom Viridiplantae; phylum Streptophyta; class Magnoliopsida; order Solanales; family Solanaceae; genus Nicotiana; species Nicotiana tabacum. The sequence goes on along the minus strand of NC_134095.1, from coordinate 72,808,265 downwards.
GCCGTTAGTCGTCCACTAAGGGAAGAGAGTATGCATTCTTAGTTGTCTGTTGCGGTTAGATTATTAAGTATCAAATCAGATACCAATATTTCTCAAGCGGAAATGGATTCTTTCATTGGCCTTATGAGTGAACTAATTTACCCAACTTTCAACATACCTAAAGATTTCTATAAGGCTAAAAGATTGGTTTTTAAGTTAGGACTCTCGTCTATGATAATCGATTGTTGTGAATATGGTCGCATGTTGTACTATAATGGTGATGCAGATTTAGAAAGTTGTAAATTTTATGAAAAATATTGTTCTAGCGGGTTTCCAGCAGAAAGAATGTTGTTGTGAAGTCGATGCATTATTTACCTCTTATTCCTAGATTAAAGAGGTTGTACGCATAGATGCGTTCCGCTCCTCGTATGAGATGACACTATGAAAATATAAGGTCCTAGTGTTATGTGGCATCCTTCAAATGGGGAACCTTCGAAGCATTTTGATAGGACATATATGGATTATGCTAGTGAACCGAGGAATGTTAGATTGGGTTTGTGTGTTGATGGCTTCACGCCATTTTCTGTTTCTGCAACACCATATTCATGTTGGCTGGTCTTTATTATGCCGTATAATCTGCTGCCGGAAATGTGTATAACAAGTCCATATATTTTTTAAAATTGTGTTATTCCCGGTCCATGAAATCCAAAGAGTTTGATTGATGTATATTTGTAACTTCTGATTGATGAGCTAAAATAGCTGTGGCATGATGGAGTTGAGAGATATAACATATCAACTAAGCAAAATTTCAACTTGCGTGCTAACTTAATATGGACCATTAATGATTTTCTTGCGTATGGAATGTTGTTTGGGTGGATGAGTGCTAGAAAGTTAGCATGTCCTTATTGCATGGAAAATGGTAAAGGGTTCACCTTAAGACATGGCCATAAGCAGTCATGGTTTGATTTTCATCGTCAGTTATTGCCAGTTGATCATGAGTTCAGAAGGATGAAGAATACATTCAAAAAAAATACAATTGAACATGATTTTCCACCTCCAATTTTGTCTGGTAAGAAAATTTGGAAGAGGATTCAGAACTTTACTAAAGTTATCGAGGCCCCACCTTCTAGATTTCCTAGATATGGTGTTACTCATAACTGGACAAAACAGAGCATATTTTGAGAGTTGCAATATTGGACGGATAATCTTCTCCGACACAATCTTGATGTCATGCATATTGAGAAGAACTATTTTGACAATTTATTCAAAATACTGATGGATGATAAGAATAAGACAAAAGATAACCTAAAGGCTAGACTGGACTTACAAGAATATTGCAGGTGACCTGAATTACATTTGCAGTCTGCGAACAATGGTAAGGTGTTCAAGTCCAAATCTAGTTGCACATTCACTTTGGAACAAAGACGATAGATTTGTGAGTGGGTTGCAAACCTAAAGATGCCCGAGGGATATGGTTCAAACCTGGGAAAACGTGTTGATATGGTTGAAGGAAAGCTGACTTATATGAAAAGTCATGAATGTCATATCTTCGTGGAAACCTTAATCCCTATTGCATTTTGTGGCTTGCCTGAAAATATCTGAAAACCCAACACAGAGATAAGTTTTATTTTTCAAAGACTTATGTTCTACCATATTAAGGGAAGAAAACCTATTTCCAATGAATCGGAACATTCCTGTAATAAACAATAAGTTGGAAAGGAATTTTCCATGCGGTTTCTTTGATATGATGGAACACCTTCCAATTCACCTTATACACGAGGCGCGACTTGGAGGGCCGGTTCAATGCAGGTGGATGTATTCATTCGAGAGGTAATGATCAAACCTTGATTTATTTTTGTAATTATCATTAACTTTATCGTCTTATATGACAATGTACATGACTATCGACAAGTGAAAATGATTTGTTAAATAGAGGAATAGGATTGAAGGATCCATATGTGAAGCCTATATTGCAAAGAAAACTGCCCATTTTTGTGCTTACTACTTCGACAGTCATGTGCCATGTGCTATAAATAGGCCCGATTGGCATAACGTCGTGATTGAGATTGATCCATTAAATCCACCAATGTCCACATTCAATAAACTAGGCCGAGTATCTAAAGATCGAACAAAAAGGGGTCTAAGTAGTATGGAGTACAAATCATCTTCAAATCATATGTTGCTAAATTGTCCGGAAGTTCAACCCTTTCTTAAGTAAGCTTTGACGTAAGATTAATTTACATGGACTACTATTTAATTTGGTTGATGAAACTAACAAAATCTTCAATGTGTCGCTGATGTCTTCAAAACTCACACCACAAATAGGTAATGAGGCGGTCGAAGCAATAATAAATCCCAACATGAGTCGGGGTCGAATCCTCAGGGAGTTAGAAATAAGATTAGGTATATAACTAGAGTCAATGTATGATGTGCCCTAGATTTCACTTCCACATTCTTGTTTGTTGTTTCTATATCTAATTTAAACTAGTGATTGCAATTAATAAACTAGTAGACAAAGTTTTTGGTTTTGGTTGTTTTTCAAATGATAAAGGATCTAGGGTCGTGACTTCCACCTAGGTGGCTACTAACAGGTTGTATACTATAGGGCAAGTTTGATTAACCGGGATCATAATATAGCTATCACACATTATTGCCCACTATATACCTCTTGGTAGTTTGAGTGATTTTGCCCATTTTTACTTTCTCAAGCCCAAATGGGTATTGCACAAATCAAGTGATATATGCTCAAGTCGAGTCTTACTATCTCTAGATTTGACCCTTTAATTGGGGCTATCAATTAATTTAATTCACCCCAATTCCTTGTTATCCAAGTTTTCCTAAACTTAGTCTTTCTTTCTCAAGTAAAGACTAGGTCAAATACTCTTGAATAATTGTTTGCAACCATTAATTCTAGAATTCAAGCGTAAATAAGGCTAAATATCACTAACACAATCATAAACAATACCTAAATCAAACACCCATTAAGTACCCACACTAGGGTTGATCCACAACTCTAGCTAAAGATTTAACTACTCATGAAAAATAAAGAAATACAAGAAGAAATTAAGATAGAATGCATATTAAATGATTAGAGAGATAAACTCTAATGTTTAGAAGTTCATCTAGTATAAAATTACTCAAAGAAGTAAAGAAAACGTCTTGCGTGCTCATATGAAAACTAAATTTAACCTAAAATTGACAAAAAATTTTATTTATACTAAGCTGAAAATATCTGATAAAAATGCCCCTGCGAAGGTTGTGCGACCGCATAATTCTAGTGCGGGCCACACAATGGGCTTCTTCGGCCGCACAATTATCGTGGCAATCTTGGGAATTTAAGCTTGGAACTTCAGGCTTCTGCGGTCCGCATAAAAGTGGGTACAGTCGCACTTCTGATTATGCGGCCGCACAAAAGTGATGTGGTCCGCACTCTTCTGATTTTGGTCTTGGACCAGCTCTCTGATTTTTCAGACATGCGGACCGCATAATAATGATTGCTGCCGCCTTGACCTCCTGCGGACACTCATTTTTTGTGCGGTCTGCACATTCTGAGCTAGCTCAAATACTCCTCTCTGAATCTCACTCTGTGGCCACACTAGAATTGTGCGGTCTGCACTGCTAGCCTTCTTGCTCTGTTTTGGTTCTTGTTCACTTTTGACTCATTTATAAGTTTATTTTGACTTCTTTGGCTCATTTCCCTATATTCCTGCAAGTAATCATATTTTGTTAGTTACCAAGAATACCTTTAAGAATTTTTGAGCTAAAACGCATGTAAAAGAGAGCAAATAAGCGGTCAAAATCCCTACTTATTAACTCCCCAAAAATTAAGCTATTGCTTGTCCTCAAGCAAATAAGGCAATTCCCACCTCCACTAGAAAAAGGGATATTTTAGCTGGCCTAAGATGAATCAGACACACATCAGTTGGGACCAACAATTATCCACAACACATATGAATTATCAACAATGCAATGATTTGACTTTTTGAGTACAATAGTTCTAGTGTGATACTAAAGCATCAAGAGTTGACTTTATTCATCAAGGAAGCTCGCTCTTTAAATGTAGGTCATTTTGGATCCCAAACTCCTCCTCCTCTACTCTCCATTAGCAAATCTCACTTTAGAATGTAACACTCGAAGCAAGGATTGTGAAAAGTTCGCTTATCTTTCTCAAAAGAACGTCACAAGTCTGGCTTTAAGTAGCATAAGCTTGCCTCTTATGTAAATCCCATCTAATGAAAGCTCACTCAACTTGAAATCATGTAGGGCTTTTGCAGGATGTAATGAAGACTTTTGGATCAAGGTAGGACTTGTTGGAATAGAATGGTTTCATCTTTCCTTAAGCACTCCAATTTCTCTTTTCGGCTCATACTTTCTCAACTGTTTAAGTCATTTTTTTCTTCCTCAGGGGAACTAGAGAGATGTAACATCACTAAATCTTGAGCATGACATTCATTTTTCTCCTTTTCTATTTACTTTAGCCTTTCCTCCTTTTTCTCTTTTGAATTCCTTTCAACTTTTCACTTTATTCACTTTCTTTTTGGCATTTTTCTTTTAGTTCTTTCTTTCTTTTCTTTGCCTTCCCTTTTCTTTATTTCATTCTCTTCTTTGTACCTTTTATCACTTTCAAACTCCTCGTCTCTCCCCCCAAACTTACGTTTTTTCCAAGTGTTTCTCGTGAATGCTATGGAAAGATCGGGTGCCAAGAGAGGGTCATTACAAAATGAATAAAGGCTTGTAATGTGATTATTGAAAGAAAAAGGGCTTTGGCTCAAAGGGGTTGACTAGGGATATCACATTGGTAGGTTATGAAAGATTTCACATTTCGATTTGGATCAAGGAGATCCTTCAATCCTTTCTCAAGCAAAGCTACACTTAGAATTTTGCCTAGACAAACATTCAGGGCAAGTTCTAGACCATTAGCATGGTTAATTGGACTTGTAACTAAACATCTCACCTCTCACGCTTCTGGATTGCTAAAGAGAACAGAATCGAGGGCCCAAAACAATCCTAGCTAAGATTGAGAATCACAAATGTCTGGATTTGAACCACTCGATGGTTGCTTAAGTCAACACAAGAGTCAAAAGAGTCACAACTAGAGCTATTTTCTGCCAACAACTTGTTTTTAACCATACGATCATAGGTAAAAGTGTTGGTACCAAGTGAAGCATGCTTGAGACCCCTTTTATTCATTACTACTATATTTACTAAAACATAAAAGAAAATAGACTTAATCCCTTAAGAAGGTTGTCAGGCTATCCATCGTTGGGAAGAGTCACCCGGTTCACACATAAGCTACCTTTTGAAAGAACCGTGACATTACGAAAATCAAAGGCTTATTGTTCACTCAAAACGTAAAAGAAGCTAGCAAATTAAAAAGAAGCTATTAATGTAAACAAGAAGTTATACTATTAAGGAAAAGTAAACTAAAGAAGCTATGAAATAAACTACGGAAAGCGAGATAAATGAATATACAAACCGAAATCGAATGAATATATACATAAAGGAAACTGAATATGTACATTAAGGGAAAATATATACATCACCAAATAGAAAATAAAGATAAAAGAAAAATAGTGTAATAGTTATTACATGCCAAATGTCAATAGCAAAAATAGACCACCCCCCAAATGAAAAATAAGCATTGTCCCCAATGCTTAATAAAAATAAGAGCAGGGAAAGGGTAGAGAGTTAAGAGAACTCCCTATGTGGTCTCAGTTTGTATGGGATCCTCAGCACCATCTGCCTCTAACAGTATCTCATCATCTCCAGGTTGATGGACAACTGGGTTGTTAAGCATTCGGATCATCTCCTCGACGGTGTGGGAAGTCGCAACCGGCTCCTCAGACTGGTCGACTGCTGCCTTTGGTGACTCGGGCACTGCTGCCTACGCTGTCGGGGCTGTGGACTCCGGCAGCCCCGGCAGGACATTGGGGTTGTGCTTGTGCAAATCTTTCAAAAGGAATTGTCGCTCAAGAGTGAGCGATATCTATGGCCACCATTCCCTAAACATTACAAAGGCATTGGCGCTGAAAAATCTATCCTCCCATACCTTTAAACTTTTACCTCGACCACCGCCTCGGGAGAGTTCTGCCCTCCCTTTTGACATATCTTTTTTGCTACGCAATCGAACTATTGTCTGCAACACATAAGATCTACATATCAGTTACAATTGAAGCTCAAATGTATACATAGGCATAATTGAAAGTTGTAGCAAAACAGCCTCAGAAGGGCAGTGCGGACTTCACAAAAATGAGTGTGGCCGCAGACTGCCCAGTGCGGACCGCACAAAAGTGTGTGCGACCGCACAACCAAAAGTGCGAACCACATAATTTTTACAGTAGCTGCAGAGCCTCAAGTTTAGACTACTAGGGTCTGTGATGTTTTGTTTGTGCGGACTGCACAAAAATGAGTGCGGCCGCACAAGTCTACTGCGGACAACACAAAAGTGTGTGCAGCCACATAATTCAAATTTTATGGGCGCTGACTTAGGGTTCATATAATTTTGTTCTCAAATCGACATGGTTTTAGCAATCAAACATAATTACTACTTACCCAGACCCCAATTAACGTTCAAGAAGCTACCCACATGATTTTAAGTCAAAACAGCTAAACATTGACATTTTGAGGCATCGAACTAACCCTAAATCAAAGAACAAATCAAAACAAAAAATGAAGAAGCTAGAGAAGAAATTAACATAGTAGTAATGAAAATGTAGGTGAGAATACAAGTTGATGAAATGAGAGAATATAGAGAACAAATGGTGCACTGTAGTTGTTAGGGCATAAAGAGCTCAGGGGTCGTAAAGTGTAAATAGAAGAGAAAAGATCTATTTATATTATTACCCGTGGGACCCAGATTTTTACCTGAGTGTGGCGGCATAATTCTTATGCAGTCCGCACTCTTTACCTGCCCTTGAAAAGTCACGATGCGGACCACACAATTTTGAGTGCGGCCGCAACCTTAGTGTAGACCGCACAAAAATGTGTTCGGCCGCAGCCTTAGTGTAGACCGCACAAAAATGTGTTCGGCCGCAATTCCTTTAGCATTTTTGATAGGCCAACTTCAGAGACCATGCAGTTTTACACTTAGCCAAAATTTTCATACACAGTTCCTGCAATGCACACCCATTCCTGTATACACTTCAAAACTAGTTAGCACAAAACAAAGCCTATCTAATCTAAAGAAGAAAAATGAAAGAAAGAAAAAGACATGGGTTGCCTCTCAAGAAGTGCCTGATTTAACATTGCGGAACGACACAAATTACAAATCATGAGAACTGGAGAACCACCACAATATGGCCATCATCAACCTTGCCAAGATAATGCTTAACCCGGTTCCCATTGACTCTAAACACCTCATTATTCTTATTTTTCAAATCTAGAGCACCAAAGGGGGTTACATTCCCTACTTCAAAGGGCCCACTCTATTTTGATTTCAACTTGCCCAGAAACATTCTTAACCAGGAATCTAACAAGAACACAAGATCACCCTCCTTAAATTTCTTGTTATAGATGTACTTGTCATGCAGATACTTCATCTTCTCCTTGTAAAGGGATGAACTGTTGTAGGCATGATATCGGAATTCATCAAGCTCATTCAAATGTGCCACTCTTAGGTTTGCAGCGATATCCCACTCAAGGTTCAACTTATTCAAAGCCCACATGGCCTTATGCTCAAGTTCTACTGGAAGATGACATGCCTTCCCAAATGCCAATCGATATGGATACATCCCAATCGGCGTCTTGTAGGCCGTCCTATAAGCCGAAAGAGCTTCATCAAGTTTTCTTGACTAATCAGTCCGATTGCATTCACAGTCTTCAACAAAATGCTCTTGATATCCCAGTTGGAGACCTAAACTTGTCCACTAGCTTGAGGACGGCAGGGGGTTGAGACTTTGTGAGTGACACCATACTTTGTGAATAAGGTATCAAAAGCCCGGTTGCAAAAATACGAACCCCCATCACTAATAATGGCCCTTGGGGTCCCAAACCTTGTGAAGATGTTCTTTTTTAAGAAGGCCACCACACTTCGAGCTTCATTGTTGGGCAAAGCCACAGATTCAACCCATTTCGATACATAATTCAGTGCTACCAAAATGTAAGTGTTCCCATAGGAGCCCACGAATGGTCCCATGAAATCAATATGCCACACATCAAAAATATCAATTTCCAAGATGGTGGTGAGGGGCATTTCATTCTTCTTATAAATTCCACTAGCTCTTTGGCATTCATCACAACGCTTTACAAGATCACTAGCATCTTTGTAGAGGGTAGGCCAATAGAATCCACAACTCAAAACTTTCGTTGTCGTTCTTGCTCCACCATGGTGACCACCATACGGTGAAGAGTGGCAAGTCTCAAGAATTCCTATTTGTTCTTCTTCCGGCACACATCGTCTAATTACCCCATCGGTACATATCCGAAAAAGATACGACTCATCCCAATAATAATCCAAGTAATCTCATTTGAGATTCTTTTTTTGGCTTGAAGAGAACTCATTCGGTACAATTCCACTCACAAGATAATTGGCCGCATCGGCAAACCACGACATCCTTGTCATTGAAACGGCTAGGAGTTGTTCATCGGGAAATGAATCATTTATCTCAAGGACGTCATGTGGCCTCCCCTCCTCCTCCAATCGGGACAAGTGGTTTGCCACTTGATATTTGCTTCCATTGTGGTCTTGAATTTCAAGATCAAACTCTTTCAATAGAAGTACCCACCACATCAACCTTGCCTTAGAATCTTTCTTTCTCATCAAATATCGAAGTGTCGCATGGTCGGTGTGAACCTTCACCTTTGTACCAATTAAATACGGGCGGGACTTCTCCATAGCATAAACAATAGCAGTAGCTCTTTCTCGTCACTATGTAGTTGACTTGGGCATTATTCATGGTCTTGCTAGCATAGTAGACCGGATGGAATATTTTATTGATTTGTTGCCCCAACACCGCTCCAACCGCTACATCACTAGCGTCACACATAAGCTCAAAAGGCAAGCTCCAATCTCGTGCGGTAATAGTATGAGTAGTAGTCAACTTGAACTTAAGCAATTCGAATGCCTTCATACAATCTTTATTGAAATGGAACTTGGCACCCTTCTCCAAAAGTTTACACAAAGGGTTTACCACCTTGGAAAAGTCCTTGATGAATCGGCGATAAAAACCTGCATGACCCAAGAAGCTCCTCACTCCCTTCACGGATGTAGGAGGAGGGAGTTTGGAGATCACCTCAAAGCTTGGTCAACCTCAATGCCATGTTTTGAAATTTTGTGGTCGAGGACAATGCCTTCGTCGACCATGAAGTGACACTTCTCCTAGTCCAACACCAAATTTTTCTCCTCACATCTAGCCAACACTCTATCCAAGTTGTTCAAACAATCATCAAACGAATTTCCAACCATAGAAAAATCATCCATGAAAACCTCAACAATATCTTCCACCAAGTCGGTGAAAATAGTCGTCATATACTATTGAAAAGTCGCCGATGCATTACACAACCCAAATGGCATCCTTGAAAATGAGAAAGTACCATAAGGACATGTGAAAGACATCTTATCTTGGTCCTCGGGAGCAATAAGAATTTAATTGTAGCTGGAGTATCCATCAAGGAAGCAATAAAAAGTACGCCCGGCCAACCTATCAAGCATTTGGTCAAGCAATGGAAGCGGGAAATAATCTTTCCGTGTGACTTTGTTGAGCTTCCTATAATCCATGCATACTCTCCACCGGTGACGATTCTTGTAGGGATCAATTCATTTTTGTCATGTTTTACCACAGTCATGCCCCCTTTCTTTGGGACACCTTGCACGGGAGAAGTCCAAGAGCTATCATAGATGGGGTACACAACATCAGCATCCAACCACTTAATAATCTTCTTCTTCACCACCTCTTGCATTGCTTCATTTAATCTTCTTTGATGTTCGACGGAAGGTTTGGAACCTTCCTCCAAAATAATCTTGTGCATGCAAAACGTGGGACTTATGCCCCGAATATCCACCAAAGTCCAACCAATTTTTCTTTTTCTAGTTTGTAGCACCTCCAATATGGACTCTACTTGCATGTTAGTTAAGCACGAAGAAAGAATAACCGGTAAAGTAGAAGAAGGGCTAAGGAATTCATACCTGAGATGTGGAGCCAATGGTTTTAACTCCAAGGTAGGACGCTCCTCGATTGAGGGCTTTGTTGGAGGAGTCTTCCGATTTTCAAGATCCAAAGATATCTTTTGGGCTTCATAAGTGTACAATCCCATGCCTTGCAATGCATTTATACACTCCACATAGTCATCACTCTCTTCATCATCTTCAAGATTGAGCAAAACGGCTTCCAATTTGTCCTCAACATTTATTGTTGCACTAGCATCATCAACTATCACGTCATCCACCAAATCCACAAATGAACAAACTTTATTACTATTCGTTTGCCTCATTGATTTGCACACATGGAAGACCACCTTGTCGTCACCCACCTGGAAGGTGAGCTCACCGGCTTCCACGTCAACAAGAGCTTTCCCTGTAGCAAGGAAAGGTCTCCCCAAAATGATAGGCACCTCATAGTCTACTTCACAATCAAGGATCACAAAGTCTGCTAGGAGGATGAACTTGTCAACTCGAACCAATACATCATCAATAATACCTAATGGCCTCTTCATTGTTCGATCCTCCATTTGCAACCTCATGGATGTGGGTTTTTGTTGCCCAATTCCCAACGTTTTGAACACAAAATAGGGCATCAAGTTGATACTTGCCCTGAGATCACATAATGCTTTAACAAAGTCAGCGCTCCCAATAGTGCAAGGGATTGTTAAAGTGCCCGGATCTTCCAACTTTGGAGCCATTGAGTGCACAATACCACTCACTTGATGAGTCATCTTGATAGTCTCAAAATTCATTGATCTTTTCTTTGTTACCAAATCCTTCATGAATTTGGAATATCTTGGCATTGGTTCCAAGGCTTCAACCAACGGCACATTAATAGACAAACTCTTCATCATATCAATGAACTTTTTGAATTGGTTCTCATTGTTTTGCTTTGCAAACATTTGAGGGTATGGAGGAGGAGGCCTTGGAATTGGTGCCTTAGCCTTCGGCACTACCAGTTTTTTCATGCCAATCATGTGTTCCCTAGATGGGTTTACCTCTTCTTGCGTCTCCTCCACACTTTCATCAATATCAATTCTCACTTCTTCATTAACTTTAACCACATTGCTTGGAACTTCCTTTTCTTGAACCACAACATCATCATCCAAGATTTTTCTTTGATTTGAGGTGGTTGCCTCTCCACATTTACCACTTCTCGTTGTCATGGCCATAGCAAGCCCCATGTTGTTCATGCCTTTCGGTTTCACCACTGTATCACTAGGTAGTACCCCCTTAGGACGAATGTTCAATGCTTGCGAGATTTGGCCCAAATGTACCTCCAAATTGCGAATAGAAGTGTTGTGTGATGCTAGTTGAGCATCGGAGTCGGCAGTCTTCTCCATCATCTATTTAAACATGTTTTCAAATCTACCCATTTCATTGGAAGAAGAGCTCGGGCCTTGAGAATGATAGGGAGCTAGATTGCTTGGTTGTTGGAACATCGGAGGCCTTTGAAAACTCGACCCCCGGTTGTTGTTGTTGTTGTTGTTCCACCCTCCTTGGTTATTTCCTCCCCAATTGATTTGGTTGTTGCCACCCCGATTGCTTTGACTATTCCAATTACCCCAATTGCCTTGATTGACCCAATTGTTTTGATTTCCCTTATTGTTCCAAATGCTTTGATTAGGATTGCCACCACTTCAATTGCCTTAGTGGTTTTGGTTGTTCCAATTTCCTTGGTTCCCTTATGATCTCCACTATTGTTGAATTTGTCCTTGAGCATTGTTTCTTTGACCTTGATAATTGTTGACATATTGAACTTCTTAATCTTTCTCATTGAATGAATCACCTTGATCATAACCACTATCATATTACATGAATTGTTACAGACGGTTTTGCATTTGTTGCCCTTGTTGCCGCCTCTTGTTTACCATAATATTTATACCTTCCCATTGCATTCACTTGTCTCGGCCCTTGAACTTGTTGAAGCTAAGCTTTGGCCAATTGGTTCATGGTAGTTGTCACCTCGGCAATAACTTTTGGGTCACCTTTTCGAACATTGGCTCTACTTTGCCATGTCGAGGAGGTATCCTCCATCTCATCAAGAATTTCACAAGCTTTGGCGTAGGGAGTTTTCATGAAGTTCCCCCAAGCAAGTTGGTTAAACACACATTGGTTTGTTGTATTGATCCCCCTATAGAAGGTCTGTTGCATCATGGCTTAGTCATATCATTGTTCGGGCACCCTTTAACCATGGTACGATATCTTTCCCAAATCTCGTGCAATGGCTCATTGGGTTCTTATTTGAATTCAAGAATCTTATCCTGTAGATCTTCCATATGTCCCGGACAAAAGAATTTGGCAATGAATGTTTCCGCCAACTCATCCCATGTATGGATGGTATGGTTGGACAGTCTTTCTAACCAGTCCAATGCCTTTCCCCATAGAGAAAAGGGAAATAGCCTCATGTCACGACCCAAACCGATGGGCCGCGACGGGCACCGATACCTTACTCAACCGAGTACCAACGTAACGTATCTTTCTTATTACATCATCATATACACATGACATACGGGTCTAATAGGCCAACATGATCATTTATAAACTCAAAGCATAGGCCGACAAGGCCGTACAATCTTTCACGTACATGATATATGTCTACAAGCTCTAAGAGTACATAAATGTCATAAAGGTCGGGACAGAGTCCCTCCATACCAAACAATACATGTCTAAATCATACTAACCAAACACGCAACTCCGAAGAAAATGGAGCGCACGAACACCTTCCGCTGAGCTGATAGCCAACTTGGAGGGCTCTCGACCTGTCTATCTAGACCTGCGGGCATGAAACGCAGCGTCCCCAGGAAAAAGGGACGTCAGTATGAATAATGTACCGAGTATGTAAGGAACATAAATAAATACATAAGAGACATGGAAGACATATAGAGTACATGACTCAACCTGTAAGTCTGAATAACTTTGTAAATCATAAATTACTTTTAGTGTCATGCATATGCGTATGAATGTCATGTCGTGTATAGGTACATGTTTCATAACATCATCAGCCTCTGAGGGCATCCCATCATTTCATATTGGCCACTGTGGGCAAAATCATCATCGTATACCAGATGATCAGGTGGTGGTGCGTATATAACGCCATAACCTCTTCCCAAATCCCATATACATATACATATACATACATATATACACGTATATAACATTGTTTGAATCATATTTCAGCAACTGTGGGCAACATCATCATTATATAATAGTTGATCAGGTGGTGGTGCGTATATAACACCATAACCTTTTCCCATATCCCATATACATATATTTAGATATATACGCGTATATAACACCATCCGGTCATGGGTCAATGCACATGTATAAATGAGTAAAATGCATGAAAAATACATAATAATCTCGATATTTCCTTCTGGACAAACTTTTCCAGCTGCGTATTATTCTGAGACCCATGAACAGGAAATAATAATATTTTTCATGGGGAATCAAGAATATAGACACCCCTAATAATTCTATGAATAGAGTAATTTATGGAAACTGTGTATTTGCTCATTTCTTCAATATAATTTGGACAATGCCAAAAGAAAGAAGGGATGGCCTTAACATACATGTTCCTAGAATTATTTAAACGAATCTGCTTCTGCAAAATTTACACTTGGATTCCTTGAATTCTTGGACGAATTTGTTCTGCTCCTAGCATTTTTGTGTACTGGATTTAATCTCAGTTGTTGAACTTTGAAAGTTTGCTTGTCTTTGTGTGTTAAAGGCAAAAGCGTAAGACTTGTAGCCAAGTCTTGGACGTACTACTCATTTCTTGCCCAAAAGAGACCAAGCACTTAAATGTTGAGCAAGCTTTTAGAAGATGACTCATTCTTATGAGTTATGTGATTTACACGTTACTTTAGTATGAAGCATATGACGATGAGTCATATGCTTAAGTGGTAGTCTACTGCCATGTTTTTGGAGTAAGTTTTTGTTAATTTTTTATCCACTTATTAGTTAACTGGGTAATGTTCCATTACCCGATAATAAATCAATCATCCGCATAATTTAAAATTACCACAAATTACTTAAAATTCTATTTATTTTTAAAATACTTCATATATACCTTATATATATTATACTACCATGGTTATATGGTACCTTGTATGGTACTAGTTCATAATTATCGGGTATTATCACTCGACCCCTATTTTATTCCAAACCGACCACTTTCAACAAAACTCGTTTTTTATAATCTGTGTACCCTCTTATTCTTTATAACACTTATTTATTGCTTGCTATAAATAGCATAAGTACGTTAACGTCAAGATGATCTCGTCTCCGAGTCTACATCGATTAACTGAAAATGAAATTTTAACGTACAATACTCCAGGGTGCAACATCGTCGTATCTTAATACTATAAAGCGTAACATCACCGTAATGTAATACTGTTGGGGGTAACATCATTGTAATATATTACTGCAGAGCATAACATCGATGTAATACTATAGAGTGTAACACCTCAACCGCACCGTGTCCTCGGAAATATTTATTTGCTTGCTCCCCCAACAAGTATCGATGAACCCCTTGAGATGCTTGTAAGCATTTTGACTTGGAGCTCCAGTGAAAAAACCTCGTTGCTCAAGTAGTGTAAGCATCACGTTGGTGGTTTGCAAGTTGCTCGCCCTAATGCAGGGCGGGACTAGAGCACTTGCATAACCCTCGTTCAGCAATACACGGTGTCCTGCCGCTCTTGGTGGAGGTGGGGGAGGGGTGGGAACATTATCTTGCGGCGGTTGAACTCACCTATTTAGTGGAGGTTCAAGAGGAACCTCATCCATTTGATCATCATCTACGTCCTCCCCATTGGCAAATTCCCGATGGGCTTGTTGTTGAGAGACATATTTGAACCTAAAAGTAATTCCAAAACAAAATTAGTAACTAGGAAGGAAAAGAAGACAAATCACACCAAAATCTAGATATATAGCTAAATCCGATTAACTCCCCAGCAACTGCACCAAAAATTAATGTCGTCCAAACTCACACAA
Organism: Nicotiana tabacum; assembly: GCF_000715075.1. Classification (NCBI taxonomy): domain Eukaryota; kingdom Viridiplantae; phylum Streptophyta; class Magnoliopsida; order Solanales; family Solanaceae; genus Nicotiana; species Nicotiana tabacum. The sequence continues at coordinate 72,793,153 of NC_134095.1, read as the reverse complement.
CAAATAGGTAGTGAGGCGGTCGAAGCAATAATAAATCACGATGCGAGTCAGCGTCGAATCCTCAGGGAGTTAGAAATAGGATTAAGTATATAATTAGAGTCAATGTATGATATGCCCTAGATTGCACCTCCATATTCTTGTTTGTTGTTTCTATATCTAATTTAAGCTACTGATTGCAATTAATAAACTAGTAGACAATGTTTTTGGTTTTGGTTGTTTACCAAATGATAAAGGATCTAGGGTCGTGACTTCTACCTAGGTGGATACCTAACGGTTTGCAAACTATAGGGCAAGTTTGATTAATCGGGATCGTAATATAGCAATCACACGCAATTTCTTACTCTATACCTCTAAGTAGTTTGAGTGATTTTGCCCAATTTGGTTTTCTCAAGCCCTAATGAGTATTGCACAAATCAAGTGATATATGCTCAATTCGGGTCTTACAATCTCAAGATTTGATCCATTAATTGCGGCTATCAATTTATTGAGTTCACCGCAATTCCTTGTTAGCCAAGTTTTCCTAAACTTAGTCTCTCTTTCTCAAGTAAAAACTAGATCAAATAGGCATGAATCAATATTTGCAACCATTAATTCTAGAATTCAAGCGTAAACAAGGCTAAATATCACTAACCCAATCACAAACAAGACCTAAATCAAACACTTATTAAGTAACCCACACTAGGTTTGAGCCACAACCCTAGCTAAAGATTTAGCTACTCATGAAAAATAAAGAAATACAAGAAGAAATTAAGATAGAATGCATAATAAATGATTAGAGAGATAAAATCTAATATTTAGAAGTTAATCTAGTACAAAATTACTCAAAGAAGTAAAGACAACGACTCACGTGCTCATATGAAAACTAAACCAAACCTAAAATTGACAAAACGTTCTATTTATACTAAGCTAAAAATATCTGATAAAAATTCTCATACAAAGGTTGTGCGGCCGCATAATTCTGGTGTGTTCCGCACAATGGGCTTCTGCAGCCACACAATTATCGTGCGGTCCGCAATCTTGGGAATTTGGGCTTGGAACTTCAGGCTTCTACGATCCGCATAAAAGTAGGTGCGGCCGCACTTCTGATTATGCGGTCACAAAAAAGAGATGCGGTCTGCACTCTTCTGATTTTGGTCTTGGACCAGCTATCTTATTCTTCAGACTTGCGGACCGCATAATAATGATTGCGGTTGCACTTGAACTCATGCGTCCATACATTTTTGGTGTGGTCCGCACTCTCTGAGCTGGCTCAAACACTCCTCTCTGAATCTCTGCGGCCACGCTAGAATTGTGCGGTCTGCACTGCTAGCCTTTTTGCTCTATTTTGTTTCTTGTTCACTTTTGACTTATTTATTACTTTATTTTGACTTCTTTGGCTCATTTCCAAATATTTCTTCAAGTAAGCACATTTCGTTAGTTTTCGGGATTATCTTTGTCACGACCCAAATTCCATTATAGGTCGTGATGGCGCCCAACACCGTTGTTAGGCAAGCCAACCCTAGACAACTAGCGAGTTCTCATTTATTTTACCAAACAATCCCAACATGTTCTTGACATAAATTTAAAACAAGTGATAATTAACAATCCATAATAATAGATATACAACCCAAAATGATAGTCTACCAATGTGTGTGCCAGGAACCAGTGTCACAAGTACTAGGGCAACTAGTAGAATGTTCAAAAGAATATAACTACCCTACTGCCTTGGATAGGATAGACAGATATAACAAAAGAAAAGAAGAGACCCTGGCATGCCGCTGAATGGCTCAGAATGGGCAGCTCACCATGAAATCTCGATCAAGTATCAAGTGTGTGCGCCGGCTAGATAGCAAGATGCACCTGCCTCAGATCTTGTACAGTTAAGTACAGAAGCGTTGTATGAGAACATAAACAACATGTACCCAGCAAGTATCCAGTATAACCTTGTACGGCCTGGTCTAACATAATATTAAACTGTGCACTGCTAGAGGGTCGAATGGCGCGAACCATAGATGTATCTATTTCTACCGAGACGATCGGGCTGATCCAAAAATGGCAATTTTTATCAAGTAAGCACACATTGCTCATTTATAGTCAAATAAATTCATAAGAGTTCTCAAGTAAGTGCATACATTCGTTTATAACTATTTACAATTCCTAGAATGTCCTAAGCGATCTCAGTAGCAAGCAAAAAACGTAGGCATTTGTATGTATAGCACGATAGGGGTCCTAAACTACCCGGACAATTAGCATAATAGTAGCTACGCACGGACTCTCGTCACCATGTTCGTACGTAGCCCCCACAGATAGTCACAAGCATTTATTTAATTTACCTAGGGGTTTATTTCTCTCTTACAAGGTTATAAAGGAGACACACCATGCTCAAAAGCTTACTTCCAAACTCAAGAACGTGCTCAGAACCATAAATTCGGAGCCGAACGATCCAAAACTAATCAAACATGGTAAGAACTAGTCAATACAAGCTCAAGAGTTCATATTCTAGCTACTAGAGTAATTTCCCAACCCTAAACCCAAGTATTAAACTCACATTAAATGGAAATAACTTACCTCACAATGCTAGGTTTGAAATCTCCTCTTTGGAAGCTCCTAAATCGCCCAAGTGTAGAAGTGAAATGAAATAAATGACCTAAGTCCCATTTTTAAAAGTTGTGTCCAGGTCTCTAACGTCGCATTTGCGACATCAAATTCTCAAATACGAAGGTTGCAATTGCGACAAAATCATCGCAAATGCGAACCTGGGCTCCCTCTGCAAGGGTCACAAATGCGACAAAAGAGTCGCAAATGCAGACCCTGCTGTGTTCGCAAATACGAACAAAATGTCGCAAATGCGACAACTGCCCAGCTCAGGCTTCTTCGAAATTGCGAAGCCTTCCTCGCAAATGCGGTCATTGCAAATGCAAACAATTCCTCGCATTTGCAAGACCTGCAACACTGCCCAGAAATACCAGAAAAACTGGAGTGTTTTCACTCCTAACACACATCCGAAACTCACCCGAGCCCTTGGGGCTCCACACTGAATACTCACACAAGTCTAACAACATCATACAAACTTGCTCGTGCGATCAAATTGCTGAAATAACATCTAAAACTACGGATTTAACACCCAAACACATGAAATCCTTAAGAACATTTGAAATTCCTATTTTTATAAACGGATGTCCGAATCACGTCAAATCAGTCCCGTTTCTCACCAAATTTCATAAATATGACTTAAATGTAATATTGGACATGTACCGGCCTCCGTAACCAACATACGGGCCCGATACCAATATGATCAAACGTTATTCAATTTCTTTCAATCCTAAGATTTTCAGTTTAACAATTTTTAATAAAAATTCATTACTCGGGCTAGGGACCTCGGAATTCGATTCCAGACATACGCCCATGTCCCATATTTTACTACGGACCCTCTGGGACCGTCAAAACACGAGTCCGGGTCCGTTCACTAAAAATATTGGCCGAAGTCAAACTTGGCCTTTTAAGCCAACCTTAAGGAACTAAGTGTTCCGATTTCAACCCAAACTCTTTCGAATCCCGAACCAACCATCCCCGCAAGTCATAAATCAGTTAAAGCAAGTACAGGAAGTCTTATTTAGGGGAATGGTATTCTAGAAATAAAAACAACTAGTCGGGACATTAAGTTCTCCCCCTCTTAAACAAACGTTCGTCCTCGAACGGATATAAAAACGTACCTGAGCTAGGGAAAAGATGGGGATATCTTCTCCACATGTCCTGCTCGGACTCCCAGGTCGCCTCCTCGATTGGTTGGCCCCTCCACTTTATCTTTACCACAGAAATCCTCTTGGATATCAACTGCGATCCTGTCTATCAACAATGGCAACTGGCTCTTTCTCATAAACCAAACTCTCATCTAGCTGGATAGTACTGAAGTCTAACATATGGGACAAGTCGGTGTGATACCTCTGAAGCATAGACACGTGAAAATTGGATGAACTCCTGATAGGCTGGGAGGTAAAGCAAGCTCATAAGCAACCTCCCCAACTCGCCTCAACACCTCAAATGGGCCAATAAAACTTGGGCTCAACTTGCCCTTCTTCCCGAATCTCATAATACCCTTCATCAGTGAGACTTTCAAGAGGACCTTCTCGCCGAACATGAATGATAAATCACGTGCCTTCTGATCCGCTTAACTCTTCTGTCTAGACTGTACTGTGCGAAGTCTTTCCTGAATCAACTTTACCTTCTTTAAGGCATCTTTCACCAAATCTGTACCATACAACTTAGCCTCACTAGGCTCAAACGACCCGATAGGAGAATGATAATGCCGACCATATAAAGCCTCAAATGGAGCCATCTCGATGTTGGACTGATAACTATTGGTGTAAGCAAACTCGGCCAAAGGAAAGAACTGGTCCCACTGCCCTCCGAAGTCAATCACACATGCTCTAAGCATGTCCTAAAGAATCTGAACTGTCCGCTCTGACTACCCGTCGGTCTGCAGGTGAAATGTTGTGCTGAACTCTACCCGGGTCCCCAACTCACTCTGTACGACTCTCCAAAAATGAGAAGTGAACTGAGGGCCTCTATCTGATATGATGGAAATAGGCACACCGTGCAACCGAACTATCTCCCGATTGTAGATCGGAGCCAACCTCTCTGATGTATAAGTAATCACTACCGGAATAAAGTGTGCCGACTTGGTCAACATGTCGACAATGACCCAAACTGCATCAAACTTCCGCAATGTACGCGGTAACCTGATTATGAAGTCCATAGTAATGCGCTCTCACTTCCACTCAAGTATAGGCATCTGCTGAAGTAGGGCACATGGCCTTTGCTTCTTATACTTAACTTGCTGGCAATTCAAACATCTAGCCACATACTCAACTATGTCTTTCTTCATCCGCTGCCAACAATAATGTTGTCTCAGGTCATGATACATCTTTGTAGCACCTAAATGAATGGAATACTATGAACTGTGTGCCTCCTCTAGAATCCTCTCCCTCAATCCATTTTTTTAGGAACACATAAGAGACCCTGGAGTCGCAGAACACCATCCTCGCTAGTAGAAACCTCATTGGCACTACCCTGTAGCACCGTCTCTCTAATAACTTCCAAATGCGGATCATCGAACTGTCGAACCTTGATATGTCGCAATAATGAAGACTGAGCAACAACACATGCAAGGACTCGGCTAGGCTCTGAAATGTCCAACCTTACAAGTCTTTTAGCCAACGACTGAATGTCCAAAGGTAGTGGCTTGTCCTCCGCTGAAATGAATGCCAAGCTACCTATACTCTTTATCTTCCTACTCAAGGCATCCGCGACCACATTTGCCTTGCCCGGATGATAAAAAATGGTGATGTCATAATCCTTTAGTAACTCAAGCCATCTACACTGCCTCAAATTGAGATCCCTCTACTTAAACAAATGTTTTAAGCTGCAATGATCTGTATAAACCTCACACGACACCCCATACAGATAATGCCTCCATATCTTAAGAGCATGAACAATCGCTGCTAGCTCTAGGTCTTGCACAGGGTAAATCTTCTCATGAATCTTCAGTTGATGAGAAGCATATGCAATAACTCGCCCCTCCTACATCAATACACATCCCAAGTGAATGCGCGAAGCATCGCAATATACCATATATATCCCCAAACCAGAAGGAAACACTAGAACCGATGCTATAGTCAAAGTTGTCTTGAGCTTTTGAAAGCTCGTCTCACAATCATCAGACCAACAAGAAGGAGCACCCTTCTGGGTCAATCTAGTCAAAGGTGATGTAATGGATGAAAAGCTTTGCACGAATCGGTGATAATAACCTGCTAACCCCAGGAAACTCCCGATCTCAGTCACTGAAGTAGGACGTGGCCAACTCTAAACTGCCTCAATTTTCTTGGGATCCACCTTAATACCCTCTCCTGATACAATATGCCCCAAAAATGCTACTAACTCTAGCCAGGTCTCATACTTGGAGAATTTAGCATATAGCTTCTGCTCTCGCAAGGTCTGAACCACTACTCTCAAATGTTGTTCGTGCTCTCCCAGGCTACATGAGTATATCAAGATGTCATCTATAAAGACAATAATAAAGGAATCAATATAAGGCCTGAACACCTTGTTCATCAAGTCCATATACACCGCTGGATCATTAGTCAAGCCAAAGGAAATCACCAGAAACTCATAATGGCCATATCTACTACAGAAAGCAGTCTACTAAACATCTGAGTCCCGAATCTTCAGCTGATGATACTCCGACCTCAAGTCGATCTTAGAGAACACCCTAGCACCATGCAACTAGTCGAACAAATCATCAATGCACGACAATGGGTACTTGTTCTTGATGGTATCCTTGTTCAACTGGCGATAATCAATGCACATCTTCATAGTCCCATCATTCTTCTTCACAAACAATACTGGTGCACCCTAAGGTGACACACTCAGTCTAACAAACCTCTTTTCTAACAACTCCTCAAACTACTCCTTCAACTCCTTCAACTCTTTGGAGCCATACGATATAGTGGGATAGATATAGGTTGGGTGCCTAAAGCTAAGTCAATACATAAATCAATATCACGATCCGGTGGCATGCTAGGAAGGTCAGAAGGAAACATATTGGTGAACTCCCAGACTACTGAACTGAATCAATTGTCGGAGACTCTGCGGTGATGTTCCGAATATAAGCTAGATAAGCCAAATAACCCTTCTCGACCATGTGCCGAGCCTTCAGAAAAGATATGATCCGACTAGATGTACTAACTGAAGAACCCTTCGACTCCAACCTCGGCAACTCTGGCATTGCTAATGTAGCAGTATTGGTATGGCAATCTAGGGCGGTGTGGTATGGGGATAACCAATCCATACCCATGCCCAGGATGACATCAAAGACGGTCATATCAAGCAACAAAAGGCCTGTTGTAGTCTCAAAAACACATAATGTGACCATATAGGACCAGTAGATCCGATCCACAACCTCTGAATCGCCCACAAAAGTGGACACATGAATAGAAGTACCCAAGGACTCACGAGGAATATCTAGAAAATGAGCAAACAGAGATGATGCATATGAATAGGTAGAACCTGGATCAAATAGCACTAAAGCATCCCTACCGTAGATAGAAATAATACTTGTGATAATGGCATCTGAGGCCAATGCATCTGGTCTGGCCGAAAAAACATAGAATATGGTTGGAGCGCAGGCTGGCTGGCCTCCACCTAACTGAGCAGTAGTTGGCTGACCTCTCCCTTCCTGGCCTCCACCTCTAGGGAGGCCCCTACCAGTCTGTCTTCCACCTCTAGGCGGTTGGGCAACTATGCTAAAATCATGGGTTGTTGACCCTGCTGCACTGCCTTTCCTCGAAGTCTGGTGCAGTATCTCTTCATATGACCCAGATCTCTGCACTCGAAACAACCCCGTGATGCGGCGACCTGTTGCCCTGATGTCTGACCCTGATGGCCTGTAGACCCACTGGAAGAAGCTTGAATAGCCGGTGGGCGGTATGAACTCTCCGGCATGGCACTAAAATAGGAGCTGGAAGAACCTTGGTGACCTGATACCCGCTGGAAAAACCCTGAATAGCTGGTGGGTGGTAAGATCTCTCTGGTATGGCGCTAAAATAGGGGTATGCTGGAGTGCCTTAACCCCCACAAATAGGAGCACATAACCAATTAACTCACCTATGAGGACAATTCCCTCTTACAAGGTTAGAAAAGAGACTCACCTCGCTCCAAAGATCCATAACCGGCATTCCACGCCCTTCCAAAGACTCGAATCGATGCACAATGCTCCAAAACTAGCCAATAATTATGCAAATCCATTAATATATGTTCAATTACTCATTACAATACAATTTGTAACATATCCTAACTCCGATCGAAAAGTCGACAAAATTGCCCTCGGGCCCACATGCCTGGATTCCAAAAAATTTCGAAGATAAAGTTTACCCACAACCTCACAAACTCAAATATATAATTTACTCTCAATTTTATATCCAAAATCGTGGACAAAATCCAAAAATACAATTTCTAGGTCTTTGCACCAAAACCCCAAATTTCTACCAATTTTCATGCTCAAATCTGTACATAATCAATGTATTTAACTCAAGATAGGTTGGGATAGCTTACCTTGTCATTGATGATGAAAACCCCCTCTTGAAGCTCTCCAAAAATCGCCCAAACAAGAGTAAAATGGAGGAAAATCGGCACCTATTATGGAAGTTAGCATTTTTGGAAGAATTTCATATTATGAGGATTTGGGCGTATGTCCAAAATCATCATACGAACTACTAGAACCTTCAAATCCCAAATCTGAGGTCATTTACTCAAAAATCCAATATTAGTCAATTCTTTCAACTTAAAGCTTCCGAAATGAGAATTATCTTTCCAATTCAACCCTGAACTTCCTGAAATTCAATTCCAACCATGCGTACAAGTAATAATACCTGAAGTGAAGCTGCTCATGACTTCAAACTGCTGAACGACATGCTAGAGCTCAAAATAACCGGTTCGGTCTTTACATTCTCTTCCACTTAAACATACGTTCGTCCTCGAATGTGTTAAGAACTGCGGTGGAGTTGTCCAAGATCACTGTTTAACACCTCGAGCACCTACCCGTGCTACCATAACTCGGTTGGGCACCTTAGCTTGATCAATATGAAGATATCCTTTTTGACTTAAGCAAATAAAACTTGGAGCCCAATTCCAACATCCGAAATTCTCCACCGAGCCTGATTCCAACATACAAACACTGTATAAATCACCACACGATGTACCAGAACATGACTGCATACCTTTGCTGAATTTACACCTTGCACAAACAAATAGTTGAGGCAGGTAACTTGTCGTTTGATATGCTGATTGACCCCGACCAACCACACCTAGATCAGATTCAGGATGCCCCGATTACTTTCATTGAGGATCCCAGCCTTGTATCCAACAATGGTGCTACGGTACATGACATGTTCACATTTCAGGAAGCTCCCATAGATGATTATATCATCCAGTTAGTTGAGCCGGTTCGGACTAACCACCGGGTGATACCCACGTGACTGACGATGTTTAGAGAGTTTCTTTTCCCCTTTCTGCTCTTTGATTCTATTTTGTTCTGCATTTGGGGACAATGCTTACTTTAATTATATGGGGCGGGTGGAAGGATCTGATTCGATGACTGAAATTAGGATGTAATAATTTGATGATACATTTTGATAGTTTATAGTAGTTTGATACATTTAGTACTAATCAAAAGTTATGTTTTAGTAGTGCAATAGTTATTCTTTTATTTATTTTGTGGTTCTTTTCAAAGGTGGTCTCTTGTGAGAACCGAGTGACTTTTTCCGAGGATGGATAGTGTGAAAACTTCATTAAGGGAATTAGTGTGTTACATGTTTAGGAAATAGTAGTAGTAACTAGCAATGAATTAAATCCATAATCAAGCTCTTTCATGAAAACATATTATTTATGCTTCATGTGGCACTAATATACTTAAATGTATGCTTATGGTTTGAGACAAGGTTGTTGTGAATCTTTTTTGAGGAAGTAGGTCTAGTAAAGTGACTTTGAGGATTTTCAGTTTTCTTTAATAATCATTAGGTGGTTGAGTAGACCATGGAGATCTTTTAACTCAATTGTATGAGAGGTGAGGTGAAATTTTGTTGATGATCAAGTGCTTGAGTGGATATTCTAGAACTTGCCCTGAATGTGCTTCAAGGCAAAATTTTGAGTTTGCATGGTTTGAAAGATGATTATAGACTTTTGTTAGACCGTTTGAGATTTCAATAATCACTCTATGTTTAATTAACCCCCTTTGAGCCTTTAGCCTTTTTCTTTTGGCAACCTTTCTATAAGTCTTTCACCTTGTGATCATAATCTCCTCTTGGCACCCGAACCTTCCTAAGTGCTCATATTTAGCATGCGTCTCAAAGACTAACTTTGGGGGAGATTTGAGAATTCGAAAGGGATACCAAGGCATGAATGAGAAAGAAAAGAAATGATCTTCATATATAAAAAAATCAATTATTATGAACACAAAGGGGCCCAAAAAGGGAGATTGATGAAATAGAGTGAGACAAGTATCTCTAGCATAAAATCTAGGAAGAAAATGAATGAAATTATCAACAAAGAGTGATGACAAGTCTCTCTAGCCTCTAAAAAGAAAAATGACCTTCAAGGGTTCTCTCTATGATGTTTTATAACAATATGTGATCCAAGAATTGATAAGTGAAGTACTTAAGTAAAGGTGTAACCACTTGTATCCCATATACTATCCTACCTCAAACCAAAAGCCTTCAATACAAGCCGAAAGAAGTCCTATTTGATTTCAATCCGAATGTGCTTACATTAGTGGACGTTTACATAAGGGGCAAGACTATGGTATTTGAAGCTTAACTTGTGTTTTTTGTGAGAAAAGAGTAAAACCTTTATTAGAAATTGAATGTTGAATCTCGAAGTGAGCAATGCATATGGAAGGTAGAAGAGGAAGATTTTGGGGTCCACCATGATTAGCATGAAAGAACAAGAATCCATGATGAATGAAGTTAACCCTTGAGGCTCAAACGTCACACTAAAATTACATGAGATGAGCAAGTTGCATCTTTTTGAAAAATTTGACACCTTATCTAAAATGCATAGTATTGTGGATAATTATTGGTCCCAAGTGAGTACAAGTGACTTGTGGGTGACTCCTTGAAATGACTATTGAGTATGGCCAATGCTAATCTAGTTTCTTGATGACAAGCAAAGACTTAAGTTTAGGGGGTTGATAACTGTGAATTTTAACCACTTATTAGTGCCTTTTCCTATAGTATTTGGTCCAAAAGTACTGATTTTGTCCCCTAATCTAATGAAAATGGTTGAATTGCAGGTGTGCTAGAAAGTATAAGTTCAATGAAGAAAAATAACTCAAAATGAGATATTTAAGCCAAATTCAGTGAAAAAGAGAAGTGTTGAGAAAAGTATGGTCTGCAGAATTACAGCTGCAGCCGCAAAAGCAATTGCAGTCCGCAAAAGAAAAGATGGGGCCGCAGAAGGAGAGTGAATCTTCTGGAACTTTAGGCAAAAATGCGGACCACATGGTCGCACTTGGTCTGCAAAATATGTTTGCATTGACAAGCTTGAAAGATCAGAGAATGAGAAGTTGGACAATTCTGAGGCCTCCTCAAATGTGGTCTGCAGAACTCAAAGTGCAGCCGCAAAAGCTGATGTGCGGCCACAAAAGCTGAAGTGCGACCGTAGAACTTCCCCTACTGAAAGCACTTGCAATGTTAACCCAGCAAAGTGCGAACCACAAAAGTTGATAGTGCGGCTGCAAAATCCTCCAAAGGGATTTTTTGTCAGAGATTTCAAGAGCCCTATAAATAGAACGTTGTGACTTCTTTATGGCATCTTTTTACTATTGCAGCTAGGAGTTAGTTACTTTTATCCATTTTGAGCAAGTGTGAGATACAATTGGAGAAGATCTTCCACTCTTTCTTTTGTTTTTGACTTTATGTCTTTGATTTCTTCTTATTTTCATCTTTCTATGCCTTTTATTATGAATCGCTAGACTTTTATCTAGGGTTGTCATCCAACCGTAATGTGTAAATCTTATGGATTATTAGTATTATGCTTGATATTGATTGGGTTAAGTGTTATTCAGACTTGTTTTATGCTTTAAAGTTAGAATTGATGGTTGCAAATATTGATTGCCTTTTTAATGTTGTTCTTACTTAAGAAAGAGGGACTTTGACTAGGAATCTTGGCTAACGCAAAATTAAACTAATTGAGTTATTGATTAGTTTAATTAACGGATTTGAACTAGAGATAATGATAATCCAACTTGGGCTCATAATCAAGGAGGTAGTGGTGCTGAATATGGGGGCCTGCTGGGCTGACCCCTCCCAAACTGACCTCTGCCCCTAGTCGGGGCACCTCTGAACTCTCCAGAGAATTGAGCCCTCTTGCCCTGCTGCATCTGCTCTCTACCTCTCAAAAGGTAGCCCTCAATCCTCCGAGAAATCTCCACTACCAGCAGATAAGGAGTCCCCATCTCAACCTCTTGGTCCATGTTGGCCCTAATACCAGAATGCAACCCTGCAACAAACCTCTGCACCCTCTCTGCGTCAGTAGGAAGTATCATCAGTGCATGGAGGGACAACTCAAAAAACCTCGCCTCGTAGTCGGTCACCAACATCTGACCCTCATCAAGTTACTCAAACTTATACCGCAGCTCTTCCATCTCAGAGGGTGGAATATACCTATCCAGGAAAAGCTGTGGGAACTGAACCCAAGTAATGGGAGGAGAACTCGATGTCCTTCCAATAACGTAAGACTGCCACCATCTACGGGGCATGCCCTCCAGGTGGAATGTAGTGATGTCAACCCCATAAGACTCCAATATCCTCATGTTGTGCAGTTTGTCCCTGCACCTATTAATGAAATCCTGAGCATCCTTATAACGCTCACCTCCGAAGATGGGAGGGTATAACCTAGTCCATCTGTGCAGCAACTTCTGCGGATCGCCATCCATAGCCGGTCTGGGCTCGGGTACCACTATATCAACTAGCTGAGCCCCATCCGCGGGTAGTGCACCCAGAGTCTGATATATTGCAGCTGTATGACTAGGAGTCTGGGCAGTCGGGGTCTGTGCTCCCCCTCCTACTTAAGATATGACTGGGTCTGCTAGAAATAAACCAGCCTGAGTCATGGTATCCATGAACCGCAACATGCGGCCCATAGCCTCCTAGAAACCCGGTGCTATCATGAAGTCCGCCGGGGTAGGCTCAGCTAAGGTCACCTCATCCTGCTCCTCAATAATAGGGTCTCCCGTAGGATATGCCGGTGGTGCAACTGGGGCAGCTCTGGGATGCCCTCGTCCCCTACCTCGGGCCAGTGCTCTCCCCCGTCCTCTACTTTAGCCTCTAGAAAGGGGGGAGAAGCTTCTCCCAGGTCTGGAACATCTGTCGTGCGTGTCCTCGCATCTGTGAGAGAATAGAAGAAGGAAATTTAATATACCATTGACTGCATGATAGAAGGTGAATAAAGAGTACTTTCCTAATACCCTATAGTCTCTCTAAGATAGATACAGACATCTCCGTACCGATCCACAAGACCCTATTAGGTTTGCCAATGACTTGTGAGACATACGTGAACCTAGTGCTGTGATACCATGTTGTCACGACCAAAATTCTATTATAGGTCGTGATGGATCCCAACACAGTTGTTAGGCTAGCCAGCCCTAGACAACTAGCGAGTTCTCATTCATTTACCAAACAATCCCAACATGTTCTTGACTTAAATTTAAAACAAGTGATAATTAACAATCCATAATAATAGATATACAACCCAAAATGATAGTCTACCAATGTGTGTGCCAGGAACCAGTGTCATAGGTATTAGGGCAACTAGTAGAATGTACAAAAGAATATAACTTCCCTACTGCCTAGGATAGGATAGACAAAAATAACAAAAGAAAAGAAGAGACTCCGGCATGCTCCTGAATGGCTCAGAAGGGGCAGCTCACCGTGAAGTCTCGATCAAGTATCAGGGGTGCGCGTCGGCTGGATAGCTAGATGCGCCTGCCTCAGATCCTATACAGTTAAGTATAGAAGTGTAGTATAAGCACATAAACAACATGTACCCAGCAAGTATCCAGTCTAACCTCGAAGAAGTAGTGACAAGGTGTCGACTTGACACTTACTAAGGTCAATATCAATAATATTTAAGGATTTCGCCAAGCATGGATAGCATGAATATAACAACAATCTTAGAATCAAGGAGAAAACAATATATCAATTTCAGTCATGTCATATAGTAATATGCATTTCAAAGCATTTAAATAAAGTAAATCATGGATAAATTCCACATAAATAATATGCACACATGATGCCGAGGTCGTACGGCCCGGTCCAACATAATATTAAATTGTGCACTGCTAGAGGGTCAAATGGCGCAAATCATAGATGCATTTATTTCTACCGAGGCGATCGGGCCAATCCACAAATAGCAATTTTTACTAAGTAAGCACACATTGATCATTTATAGTCAAATAAATTCATACATGTTCTCAAGTAAGTGCGTACATTCGTTTATAATTATTTACAATTCCTAGCATGTCCTAAGAGATCTCAGTAGCAAGCAAAATTGTAGGCATTTGCATGTATAGCATGATACAAGTCCTAAAGTACCCGGATAATTAGCATAATAGTAGCTACGCACGGACTCTCCTCACCAAGTACGTACGTAACCCCACAGATAGTCACCAGCATTTATTTAATTAACCTAGGGGTTTATTTCCCTCTTACTAGGTTAGAAAGGAGACTCACCTTGCTCCAAAGCTTACTTCCAAACTCAAGAACGTGCTCAAAACCCTCAATTCGGAGCCGAAACAATCCAAAACTAATCAAATGGGGTAAGAACTAGTCAATACAAGCTCAAGAGTTCATATTCTAGATATTAGAGTAATTTCCCAACCCTAAATGCAAAGTTCCTAAAATTCATCACCGGGCCCACGTGCCAGGATTCCGGAAATATTTGAAGAAAATTGTTACCCATAACCTAAGGATCAAGAATATATGATTATTACTCCATTCCATCACAAATTTCGTGGTTAGATCTTGTTTTTATCAAAACCCTAGGTTTTACTATAATCCCATGATTTTCACCATTTTTTATGTGTTAATCTACCCAAAGCCCAAGTATTAAACTCACATTAAGTGGAAATAACTTACCTCACAATGCTAGGTTAAAATCTCCTCTTTGGAAGCTCCAAAATTGCCCAAGTGTAGAAGTGAAGTGAAATAAATGGCCTAAGTCCCATTTTTAAAAGTTGTGTCCAGGTCTCTGATGTCGCATTTGTGACATCAGGTTCGCAAATGCGAAGGTCGTAATTGCGACAAAATTATCGCAAATGCGAACCTGGGCTCCCTCTGCAAGGATCGCAAATGCGACAAAATTGTCACAAATGCGGACCCTGCTGGGTTCGCAAATGCGACGACTGCCCAGCTCAGGCTTCTTTACAATTGTGAAGCCTTCCTAACAAATGCGAACAATTCCTCGCATTTGCGAGACCTGCAACACTGCCCAGAAATACCAGAAAAACTAGAGTGTTTTCACTTCCAACACACTTCCGAAACTCACCCGAGCCCTCGGGGCTCCACACCGAATACTCACACAAGTCTAACAACATCATACAAACTTGATCGTGTGATCAAATCGCTAAAATAACATCTAAAATTACTGATTTAACACCAAAATACATGAAATCCTTAAGAACATTTGAAATTCCTATTTTTACAATCGGACGTCCGAATCACGTCAAATCACTCCCGTTTCTAACCAAATTTCACAGACATGACTTTAATGTTATATTGGACCTGTACCGAGCTCTGGAACCAACATACATGTCTGATACCAACATGTTCAAACATTATTCAATTTCATTAAATCCTTAGATTTTCAAATTAATAATTTTTAAATAAAATATATTACTCGGGCTAGGGACCTCGAAATTCGATTCAGGGTATACACCCAAGTCCCATATTTTACTATGGACCCTCCGGGATCGTCAAAATACGAGTCCAGGTCTGTTCACTAAAAATGTTGACCGAAGTCAAACTTGACCTTTTAAGCCAACCTTAAGGAACCAAGTGTTCCTATTTCAACCCAAACTCTTCCAAATCCCGAACCAACTATCCCCGCAAGTCATAAATCAGTTAGAGCAAGTATGAGAAGTCTTATTTAAGGGAACGGGATTATAGAAATCAAAACAACCATTCGGGTCGTTACATTCTCCCCCTCTAAAATAAATGTTCGTCCTCGAAGGGACCTACAAAAGTACCTGAGCTAGGAAAAAGATGGGTATATCTGATCCGCATGTCATCCTCGGACTTCCAGGTCACCTCCTCGACTAGTTGGCCCCTCCACTGGACCTTTACCACAGAAATCCTCTTGGATCTCAACTAGCGATCTTGTCTATCAACAATGACAACTAGTTCCTTCTCATAACCCAAACTCTCATCTAGCTGGATAGTACTGAAGCCTAACACGTGGGACAAGTCGGCATGATACCTCTGAAGCATAGACACGTGAAAAACTGGATGAACTCCTGATATGCTGGGAGGTAAAGCAAGCTCATAAGCAACCTCTCCAACTCGCCTCAACATCTCAAATAGGCCAATAAACCTTGGGCTCAACTTGCCCTTCTTCCCCCCGAATCTCATAATACCCTTCATCGGCGAGACTTTCAAGAGGATCTTCTCACCGACCATGAATGATAACTCACACGGCTTCTGATCCGCGTAACTCTTCTGTCTGGACTGTGCGGTGCGAAGTCTTTCCTGAATCAACTTTACCTTCTCTAAGGCATCTTTCACCAAATCTGTACCATACAACTTAGCCTCATCGGGCTCAAACCACCCGATAGGAGAAGGACAATGCCGACCGTATAAAGCCTCAAATGGATCCATCTCGATGCTGGACTGATAACTGTTGTTGTAAGAAAACTTGGCCAAAGGCAAGAACTGGTCCCACTGCCCTCCAAAATCAATCACACATACTCTGAGCATGTCCTCCAAAATCTGAACTGTCCACTATGACTGTCCGTCGGTCTGTGGGTGAAATGTTGTGCTGAGCGCTACCCAGGTCCCCAACTCACTCTATATAGCTCTCTAGAAATGGGAAGTGAACTGAGGGCCTCTATTTGATATAATGGATATAGGCACACTGTGCAACTGAACTATCTCCCGACTGTAGATCGGGGCCAACCTCTCTAAAGTATAAGTAGTCACTACCGGAATGAAGTGTGCCGACTTGATCAACCCGTCGACAATGACCCAAACTTCATCAAACTTCCGCAATGTCCACGACAACCCGACTACAAAGTCCATAGTAATGCGCTCCCACTTTTACTCAGGTATAGGCATCTACTGGGGGGTAGTCGGGAGTGGTATAACAGTTAAGGTATGATCAAACAAGGCTCTTTTTGGCCAAGATCAAGAAATAAATGAAGAACAAGTAAGAGAGCGATAAATGCTAAAGTGGCCTCGAGCATATGAGTTAAAGAGAAGAAAGAGAGAGAGATATTATTGATATTGTATAGAGTAATTAGAGCTCTGCCTTACAGAGTGTTAATGAATCCCCTTTTATAAGAGGGGGAGTCCAAACTTAGTACAAGGTATGTTGAGTGATAAAGGAAATGGGAAGGGATAGATAACTAGATTTATGACGTATGCGTGGACCAATGTTAGGCTACCTAAATAGACTTAATCGACTCCGGATGCATTCTTTAGAAGCTTCCCATATTCTTCGGGATTTCGACCGATGTTATCCTCGGCTGGGTATCGACAGATATTGAGGGAAGCAACCGGCTCGAGGTCCCGAGCCTCCGAGGTAACCTACTGAAGTAATTTGCCAACGAGAAATTGGTCCTTCGATTTCACCGTGCACAGATAGTCCCCGTGTTTCATAGAGAGAAGCGATAAGAAATGATTTTGACACCCCACTTCACGGGCTCCCGTAATGACGTCGTGCTGATGGCGCAACCCCTTTTACAAGTGCCGAGGCATTTCACCCTTTCGCTTCTTCAGGGTCATATGATGTGTCGTGACTCCTCGTTCTTCGGGGTCATAATATTGACATCGATTCAGCTTACATGAACACATTGATTGCGACTGCTATTACGCTTTTCGAGGGTGATAATGGCGCCATCGGTTACTTTGCCCTCCCCCTATAAATTGGGCTTCTTGTGATCAGTTTTTCATCCAAACATTTATTGATACCTATCTTTTCCTCCTTTCTTGTTGTTTTTAGTCTTTGCCGTCTTGCCATGTTTGAGGCCCATGGCCTCAAGATCTCATGTCAACGTCATGCGCGCTATGGCCCAACTATCGATCCTTTTTCGGTTGGACAAAACTGTGCTGCTGTGATGCTATTGTTGTTGTTGTTATTGTTGCTATCATTGCTGTCCTCGTTGGCTTGGGGCGATGAAGCAGAGAACCGATTTTCTCTGACCCAAGGAGATACTTGGATTATGCACCGCTACTCAATAGGGGGCTCGGATTATACACTACTGCTCACCCTCCTTCCTCGGCTTGGCCTGTTACACCCCCTTTGGATTCCTAGGGGTATGGCGACAGTCTCTACTGGCTGTTGCCTCCTGGGCCGAGGCAACGTCTCAAGAAGTGGCTTTACAATGGTAGTACTGGCAGAGTTCGCTGTAGCCAAATTTTTCACCCAGCCACTTCTTGTCTTCTTCTGGCTTCTCCTTTGTCATTTTGCTCTTCTCCCTCTCTTTCCTTTTCTATATCCTTCCTTTTGAAGATGCCATTCTGGGAGGACTGAGATAAGGTCCCCGAGGGGAATGGATTTCGGAAGATATTGTCTTTGAGGTCACACGCCTAAGGAGATGATATCGGAGATACCGTACTTCGGGAATAGGCTAGATTCTTAGGCTTTTGTTATATGCATACCCTTGAACTTCATTATTTCTATGTAGGCATCCCCTTGCGGGCTTTTGTAATCATATGTAAGGACCCCCCGAAGATCGTTGTAAGCGAACATGTTATGAATACAAAGATATTTCCTCGACTCCTGCCTTTGATACTTGCTGCATTTCTTTATGTTTGTGGCAGCTCTGAATGCACGATCCTATTTTATCATTGCTAATACTAAACCCGGATGTGAGTATTCCTTCCGGCCTTTGGTTGATGGAAATGGCTTTGTGCGGGGCCTTTCACGATTCCTCTGACCGAACCTGAATAAGGCCAATAACCTCGGGTCGGCGGGACCCTGACTTCGCGTGGAAGCAAGGATAATGTTTTTGGTCCTCATAATGACCTTTGAGAAGAAATTTGCTCGGAGACTTGTGGACGGGGAATGCTATTGATTTCCTAAAGGCAGCCCTTGAGCGGAGGCTCGCTCGCACTTGGACCATCCTGGACAGCACCCGGAGCCCGATTCATACAGGTAACATTCAAAGACGCTTATTTCTTCATAGACTGGTTTCCCTTGGTGGAGATCTTCGAAGTTTCATGCCACCGTTGTGTTGGTAAAGGCTTTGTTAGATCTCTGGAGCATCGCCTTACCATAACGGATGTCTTCGAGATCGAGTATCGCCTTGAGGCTAGAGATGGCGCTATTGGCTGGCATCTTTTGTTGGCTGACTCCATGGTGCCGGTTGATCACGCCCTTAATCGTTGTTGCCTGGGACGATAGAGATCGGGCATGGACAAGTCGCTCTGTTGGGGTGCTGGCCGCTGGTATTATACCTTAGGAAACCATATTATTTGCTTGAAAAATGGAGCAATATTCTTTAGGCGTTGTGCCCCGCGCTTTGCCGGTTCTGCCTATGGTGAGAGCGAACCTAGTAGCTGTGTCTTCCTTCTTCTATTGTGTTTATTCATGCGTTGTTGGTATCGGATGGTCCCCCAGGGGGGAGGCTGTGCTCTTTCGGAGAGGGGGAAGAGTTGTAGGATTCCGAGCAAGGGGACGATGGTGATAAGTAGGATATGCACTCGTAGTGCGATAGAGCTTTTAGCGGGGCTAAATGGGTCCGTGTCTCCGGCGAGAGAACATCATCTAAGCCTGTTGTTCTAGAAGTTTTTTATTCCGGAGTGGTGGTTCCTCCAAGTGATCATGCTTCAACCAAGATTGGTTTTTTCTAAGACCGAGGGGGCTAAGCCAGCAGAAATGTGCTTCGGCCTTCGTGGAAGTCCACCGGCTTTACTTCGTGGTGAGCTTCGGCACAGTTCTTCCACATCTCATATCTTCCCTTCCTTATCAAGTTTTCCCTCTATAGGACTTTGATAGGCCTGAGTTTGAGCTTCTCTGCCATGGGGCTAGACCTCGGTGAGTTCTGGATGAGGGTAAGTCCCTTAGGCTCCTTAATGTGTTGAGTTGAAGCACTGGCAATATGGGGCATACCAGAGCTTGAATTACGAGAGCTATTTGATGGGGCAGGTGAACTCTTGTAGTATGCGTTTCACTTTTTTAACCTTTGAGGTTAGGCTTTTTCTTATTTTTTAACAGAAAAAAGACGAAGGCTCAGGAGTACCTTAGGGGCGAAGTCGACCGAGTTAGAAATGCTTGTGGTGAACTAAGGGCTCAGGTGCAGGCTCAAGCTTCGGTTCGAGTGGATATGATCGCGAAGCTGGAGTCTGATCCCTCGAAGGTCTGGGTCGAAATAATCGACGCTCTGACTGAAGCATCATTGAGTCGGACCAAGGCTGATGAGGAAATGGTGATCCATTTGAAGGACATTACTGACATCCGAGCTGAGTTGGAGTGGGCCCTCGATCATGAGAAAAGGATCGAGGGATACGTTTGTTGTGGATCCTGAGGAGGTACTCGAAGAGATCGGCGCTAGGGGCTTCGTTCTGTCGGAGGAGTTGGATTGAGCAAGGGCGGACGAGCGTTATGCTCGGTCACTTCTTGCTCACGTCACGAAGACCGAATCTAGGGCTGGTAGGCTATAGCCTTCTAGAGCAGAGCGTAGATTTTGCCACTTTTCCATTTTGTATTTGACATTCGCATAGCATGTTTGTAGATGGAGAGCACACCTTTTACATATGTAAATAAGAGAAAACTTGAAGTTTTATCTCTTTTGTATCTCTTTCTGCATTGCTTTAGACCAGGTGGGCTGGTTTCGGTGTCTAGCGGGAGCCCTATGGATCCGGAGCTCACTTAGAGAGGCCCGGAAGCTCTTAAGTGCGATTTTTGACGCGAGTAGGCGTTAGGGCCTTTGTTCCTTGCCCCGCTGTTTAGGTCTAGTCTCCGAGTCAGGCTTTGACTCGAGCTTACCCGACCTTGAATCTCATTTGCCTGCACGGGTGGATGGTGATGGTACTTATTCCTTGCCTTTGGGCATTTGTATTTTAACTATTTTGGGTTCAGTCTCCGAGTCGCGTTGTGACTCGAGCTTTAATCGACCCCTAAGTTTTTTCGTGCCCACATGGGCGGATGTCGATGGCTCTTAAGCCTTGGTTCGAAGCGACCTTTTAAGTGTGTGGCCCTGAGGCTTGTTTGGCTGGTGACAATGGCACTTACGCTGTGCCCTTAGGCATGTGTAGTTAACTATTTTGGATCTGGTCTCCGAATCGGGTTACGACTCGAGCTCATTTTAATCCTAAAGTTTTCAATTTTCAAGCTGGCGACAGTGGCTCTTACGTTGTTTGGTCATTGCGACCTTTTAGTGTACGGTCCGGAGGCTCGTTTGGCTGGCGACAATGGCTCTTAAAATTTTGCCCATAGGCATATTGTAGGCTTTGTTTTCCTCTCGTTAAGGTCTTTTTGAAATAATATTTCCTGACCCGTCGTCGGTTCGAGAAGAACCTCGATTTCAAGTCATTAGCGGCGATGTTCGAGCACCTCAAAAGGTTTTTAGCTCGTAGGCTGAGTAGCTCGAAGCCTTGTGATTTGGAGCTGACATAGTCGAAGCTCATTTGCTAGTTGAGGGAAGCCTGTTTTAACTGGTTCTTTTCGAAGTATATTTGAAGTAATGGTCTGCGATTTTGTTAGCGACGATCGGGCATCCCCGAGTCGCGTTAATTTAGTTGGTGCAGCCGTTTTGACCTTTATATGTGTTTGGACGGATCCATTTTTGATCCCGAGTGATAGTTTAGGCATCTACATTGAGGGTATACCCTTTCGGAATTCTTACAAATGCGATGTATAGCCTAAACTTCGGGATTGAGTTTTATGCCTGTAGTAAGGTCTTACAGTATTTTCATGCCTGTTGAGGTCTTACAGTTTTTGTTTCTTGTTAAGGTCTTACAGTTTGTCATGCCTGTTGAGGTCTTACAGTGTTTCATGCATGTTGAGGTCTTACAGTTTTGTTGCTATGTGAAATAGATCTGGCTTAACCGAATCTGCCCACTCGGGGTCTTACGGCCTCGGGTTTTCCAGTGTATGGCGAGTGACAACAGTCTCCGAGTCATCGATTTTGCATAGGCTCGAAGGTCATTATTCGTAAGCTCGGAGTTGCCTTGTTGGAGCCTTATGAGCCTAGAGTTCCGACCCTGGGGTCGTGCGGTCGCCAAATTGTTGACGCTAAGTCTCCGAGTATTTCGGGACGCACTCGATTTTGGGACCCCTACTGTGAGCATGCTGAACTTTATTTTTGGAGTACGAGGTGCTTTTGGTGATAAATACCCTTTGATCTATTGATGTAAATACGTGTTGTTGTGTTGAATAGATCTTTGCTAGACCGAGTTTGCTCGCTCGGGGTCTTACGGCCTCGTCCTTTTAGGCGCGTGGAGACCGACGATAGTCTTCGAGTACTCAAGGTACCTTTGATTTTGGTGATGCTCGGCAATTTTCGCGTTGCCTTTCCTGAAGGTTTCGTTATTTCGGAGTTTCGATCTGGAGGCCGTCTGAGCATTGAATTGCTGGCGTCAGTCCCCGAGTGTTCGGGGCATTTCCGGCAAAATAATTGTACCTTACTTTGCGAAGGTGTATTTGACAAAAGGTATTCTTTGATTGCTTGGTACAATAGTACACGTATTTGCCGATGAGGGCCTAAATATATGGACACGGTACTTTCGACCGTTTGGCCTGGTACATCGCTTTCCTACAGGAACCCCATTTGGCATTTCAAGACCTTTTCGAGCGGGTAGCTTTCTGGGGGAATGCCCCTCACTGTCCAAAGTTGTCTCCAACTTGCAGAGTTTTCCCTGAGCAGCTCACAGATGTTGACTCGTTAAAAACCTTGCCGGTAAAACCCTTTTTTAGGACAAAAACTCGGTCGAAGGAAAAGAGTAAAACGAGTGTGGTTTTAGAGCCTCGAGGTCTTCAGGCAGTGTTAGCGTTATGACATCTCCTGTCGGGTTCCTGCATAAGGGTTAGTTCTATATTTGAAACAAAAAAAAGAGATGGTCATACCTTGAAGTGAGATATGCTGGCGATGCCTCAGAATTGATTTGTTATAATTGCCTGAGGAGAAAATGCGGTATGGATTTCTACTTCATTTTGTCAAGTTCGATCGATGGTGAGGCCTGATTCGCCCTTTGGTTTATTCGGGGGCGGAGGTACGAACATTGGTACTACATTATGTATTGCGGATATTTCCCTTGCCCCGTGTTGTTCCCCGTAGATGGTTTTAATCCCGTCCTTTGTTGGGAATTTTATCATCTGGTGAAGAGTAGATGGCACTGCTCTCATGCAGTATATCCACGTCCGCCCGAATAAGGCGTTATACCTCATGTCTCCCTCGATGACATGGAATTTGGTGTCTTGGGTCGTGCCGGCCATGGTAACCAGGAGGATGATTTCTCCTTTCGTCGTTTCGTTTGCCATGTTCAATCTGTTGAGGACCCGAGTAGCGGGCACGATTTGATTGAGCAGTCCGAGCTGTTCTATTACCCTCGACCTGACAATATTGGTCGCTGGATCCACGAGTACACATTTTATCTGAAAAGAATTTACAAGGAAGGAAATTACCAGGGTGTTGTTGTGGGGTTGAGACAGGGTCTTGGTGTCTTCTTCGCTAAATGTGAGGGCATCTTCGAGGATATATCCCCGAGTCTGCTTTTCTCTGGTGATGGATATTTTTGTTATTCTCATTACGAGTTCCTGCGGGGCATCGGCTCCCCCCATGATCATGTGGATGCCATGTTGCGGCTCGTTTACCTCATTCTTCTTGGTTGCCTCCTTTTCTTAGAACTAGTTTTTGGCTCGATCGCTAAGGAATTCCCGGAGGTGTCCTTTGTCAAGCAGTCGAGCTACCTCCTCTCGTAGTTTATGACAATCCTTGGTCATGTGGCCGTGCGTGTTTTGAAACTCGCACACTAAGTTGTAATTCCTCTACGAAGGATCTGACTGTATCGGTTTAGGCCACTTGGTATCTCTGATCTTACTAATAGCGAACACGATGTCTGACACATCGACGTTGAAGTTGTATTCTGACAGGTGGGGCGCACCCGTTGGCACTATGTTTCGATCGAATCTAGTTCTGTTGATGAGCCCTCGAGGGTCCTGCCCTCGATCCACCCTCCGATCATTGCGAGGTAGGTTGCGCCTAGGGGCGTTCCTCCTATCCTCGAGGTATGGCTAATACCTTTCTTTGTTTGGCTTCGGTTCCTTTGCCAAGAGCCTGTTCGAGTACACTAAGCCCGAAGGGGCTCCCAACTGGTCATCCTCAGCTCTGATCTTCGACCGGTATCGGTTTTGGATGTCTGACCAAGTCACAGCCGGATACTCGATCAGGTTCTATTTCAGTTG
This sequence comes from Nicotiana tabacum, assembly GCF_000715075.1. Taxonomy (NCBI): domain Eukaryota; kingdom Viridiplantae; phylum Streptophyta; class Magnoliopsida; order Solanales; family Solanaceae; genus Nicotiana; species Nicotiana tabacum. The sequence goes on along the minus strand of NC_134095.1, from coordinate 72,769,003 downwards.
TTTTTAAGCCACCGAGCTTCATTCGTTCAGGCCTTGGGTGAAGGCCTACACTGCGTAGTCGTCAGAGACTGGCGGTAGCTCCATCTGTTCCATCTGAAAGCGGGACACGAATTCCCACAACATCTTATTCTCTCTTTTCTTGATTTTGAAAATGTCAGACTTCCTTGTTGCTACCTTGATGGCTCCGACATGTGCCTTTATGAAGGAGTCTGCTAGTATAGCGAATGAATCTAGGGAATCAGGAGCCAAGTTGTGATAGCACATCATGGCCCCTTCAAGAGTGCCTTTACGGACTTGATCTCGTCATTCTTTATATAGTTGCCTTTATTGCATTGGTGTAGGAGATAATGTGTTCATTAGTGTCGGTGGTACCGTTATACTTAGGGAGTTCCGGCATTCTGAACGTCTTTGGAATGGGCTTCGAGGACTCTTCCTCGGGGAATGGCCTTTGTATGAACTTCTTCGAATCCACGCCCTTGAGGATCGGGGGCACACCCGGGATCTGATCGACCCTAGAGTTGTAGGTCTCGACCTTTCTTATCGTTGGCTGCTATCATTTTCTCACCCGATTTGATCCTTTTGGTGAGGTCCTCAAGCATCTTTACTATGGCAGGGTCGGCTACCGGTCCATTATTGCTTGATCTCTCAGGTACTTGTTCGGTGGGGGAGCAGTTTTCGGGCATTGCTGTACTGGGAGTCTTCAAACAGCTTTGTAACTGAGCGATGGCCAACTGTTGTGCCTGTAACATTTCAAAAATGACATGAAGACTAGCTTCCTATTCTTCTTAGGCTGGGGTTCTTTGGGCTTCCTATCGGTTGCTATGTCGTATGCTCCTGTCGGTGTGTGAGGTTTCGTCGACTTGTTGTCCATCCTCTGAATTCGCGTCCACTAGAATCGGTCCGGGCACGTTATCGGGATTCTGTGTTGGCATACCGATAGCTAGTACAGCCACGCCATTTTCCCCATGGTTTTCGAGGTTGTCGTTCTCGACTCTATTTATCGATCCAGACATTTCGACCTGAAATCAACGATCTCGAGCAAAAAACGTGAAAGATAACTTGTGTTTGTGTAATGAAACTAGCAAGAAAATAATCACTATTATTTTTAGCCCCACGGTGGGTGCCAAACTGTTTACCGTAAAAATGGTAACAACAATTATTTGTAAATGTGATTCTAAAAATAAGTGATCTATTTTTATGCTAGTTGTTAGAGTAGTTGATGCTAAGAGTATGAAGTTTAACGAAGAGATACAAGCTAAAATGGGGCAGTAATCAAACCGAGGGGCTTGCAGCCCGAGCCTCGGACTGGTCGATGAAGAAGCCTTGGGGTCGATATCTGGCTCGAGCTCAAGCTATTGGGTTAGTCGGGAGTGGGATAACAGTTAAGGTATGATCAAACAAGGCTATTTATGGCCAAGACCAAGCAATAAATGAAAAACAAGTAAGAAAGCAATAAATGCTAAAGTGGCCTCGAGCATATAAGTTAGAGAGAAGAAAGAGAGTGAGATATTATTGATATTGTATAGAGTAATTAGAGCTCTGCCTTACAGAGTGTTAACGACTCCCCTTTTATAAGAGGGGGAGTCCAAACTTAGTACAAGGTATGTTGAGTGATAAAGGAAACGGGATGCGACAGATAACTAGCTTTATGACATATGTGTGGGTCAATGTTAGGCTGCCCAAATAGACTTAATCGACTCCGGATGCATTCTTTGGAAACTTCCCGTGTTCGTCGGGATTTTGGCCAATGCTATCCTCGGTTTGATATCGAAAGATCTTGAGGGAAGTGACCAGCTCGAGGTCGAGAGCCTTCGAGGCGACCTACTGAAGCAATTTGTCAACGAGAAATTGGTCCTCTAATTTCACCGTGCACAAAGTTGTCTTGAGCTTCTAAAAACTCGTATCATAATCATCAGACCAACGAAAAGGAGCACCCTTCTGGGTCAATCTATTCAAAGGTACTGCAATGGATGAAAAGCCCTACACGAACCGGCGATAATAACCTGTTAACCCCAGGAAACTCCTGATCTCAGTCACTAAAGTAGGACGTGGCCAACTTTGAACTGCCTCAATCTTCTTGGGATCCACTTTAATACCCTCTCCTGATACAATATGCCCCAAGAATGCTACTGACTCTAGCCAAAACTCACACTTGGAGAACTTAGCATATAGCTTCTGCTCTCGTAAGGTCTGTAGCACCACTCTCAAATGCTGCTCGTGATCCCCTAGGATACGTGAGTAGATCAAGATGTCATCAATGAAAATGATGAGAATGAATCAATATAAGGCCTAAACACCCTGTTCATCAAGTCCATAAACGCCGATGGGGTGTTAATCAAGCCAAAGGACATACTAGAAACACATAATGGCCATATCTAGTACGAAAAGCAGTCTTCAAGACATCTAAGTCCTGAATCTTCAGCTGATGATACCCCAACCTCAAGTCGATCTTAGAGAACACCCTAGCACCCTTTAACTGGTCTAACAAATCATCAATGTGCGACAATGGGTACTTGTTCTTGATGGCAACCTTGTTTAACAGGCGGTAATCAAGCTACATCAGCATAGTCACATCCTTCTTCTTCTCAAACAACACTAGTGCACCCCAAGGTGACACACTCGGTCTAACAAACCCCTTGTCTAACAACTCCTCAAGCTGCTCCTTCAACTTCTTCAACTCTTCCAGATCCATACGGTATGGTGGTATAGATATAGGCTGGGTGCCTAGAGACAAGTCAATACAGAAATCAATATCACGATCTGGTGGCATGCCAGGAAGGTTAGATGAAAACACATTGGTAAACTCCCGGACTACTGAACTGAATCAATCGTCGAAGACTCTACGGTGGTGTCCTGAACATAAGCTAGATAATCCAAACAACCCATCTCGACTATGTGCGGTGATAACCCGACTAGATGTACTAATTGAGGAACCCTTCCACTCCAACCTCAGCAACTCTGGCATTGCTAAAGCAACAGTATTGGCATGGCAATCTAGGACGGCGTGGTATGGGGATAACCAATCCATTCCCAGGATGACATCAAAGTCGGTCATATCAAGCAACAAGAGGTCTTCTCTAGTCTCAAAACCATAGAATGTGACCACACAGGACCCGTAGATCTGATCCACAACGACGGAATCGCCCACAGGAGTGGACACATGAATATGAGTACCCAAGGACTCACGATGAATATCCAAAAAATGAGCAAACAGAGATGATACATATGAATAGGTAGACCCTGGATCAAATAGCACTGAAGCATACCTACCGCAAACAGAAATAATACATGTGATAATGGCATCTGAGGACAATGCATCTGGTCTGGCCGAAAAACCATAGAATCTGGCTTGAGCGCCAGCTGGTTGGCCTCCACCTGACTGAGTAGTAGCTGGCTGACCTCTCCTTGCCTGGCCTCCACCTCTAGGACGGCCCCTACCAGTCTGTCCTCTACCTCAGGGCGGTTGGGCAGCCGGTGATGAAATTATGGGTTGTTGACCCTGCTACACTACCTTGCCCCGAAGCCTGGGGCAGTATTTCTTCATATGAACCAGATCTTCGCACTCAAAACAACCATGTGGTATGGTGACTTGTTGCCCTGATGTTTGACCCTGATGGCTTGTAGACCCACTGGAAGAATCGTGAATAGCCGGTGGGCGGTATGAACTCTCCAGTTTAGCACTGAAATAGCAGCCAGAAGAACCTTGGGGACCTGAATACCCCCTGGAAGAACCCTGAATAGGTAGTGGGCGGTAAGAACTCTCTGGTATGGCGCTGAAATAAGGGCGCGCTGGCACCCCGAGCAGGTGGCGGTGCTGAATATGGGGGCCTATTGGGCTGACCCCTCCCAAACTGACCTTTGCCCCTAGTCGGGGCACCTATGAACTCTCCAGAGAATTGAGTGCTCTTGTCCTGCTGCATCTGCTCTGTACCTCTCAGATGCTAGCCCTCAATCCTCCAAGAAATATCCACTACCAGTTGATAAGGAGTCACCATCTCAACCTCTTGGTCCATGTTGGCCCTAATACCAGAATACAACCCTGAAATAAACCTCTACACGCTCTCTGCGTCAGTAGAAAGTATCATCAGTACATAGCGGGACAACTCAAAAAACCTCGCCTCATAGTCGGCCACCAACATCTGACCCTGCTCAAGTTGCTCAAACCGATACCTGAACTCTTCCCTATCATAGGGTAGAATATACCTATCCAGGAAAAGCTATATAAATTGACCCCAAGTATTAGGAGAAGAACCCGCTGGCCTACCAAGAATGTAAGACTGCCACCATCTACGGGCTCTGCCCTCCAGCTAGAATATAGTGAAGTCTACCGCATGAGACTTCAATATTCTCATGTTGTGCAGTCTGTCCCTGTACATATTAATGAAATCCTGAGCATCCTCATAACGCTCACTTCCGAAGATGGGAGGGTGTAACTTAGTTCATCGGTCCACCAACTTCTATGTATCGTCGTTCGCAGCCGGTCTAGGATCAGGTACCACTACAGCAACTGGCTGAGCCCCATCTGTGGGTAGTGCACCTGGAGTCTAATACACAAGACCTTCAAGACTAATAGCCTGGGCAGTAGGTGTCTGTGATCCCTCTCCCGCCTGAGATATGGCTGGGGTTTGCTGGAAATAAACCAGCTTGAGTCATAGTGTCCATTAACCGTAACATGCGGCCTATGGCCTCCTGGAAACCTGGTGCTGTCATGAATTCCGCTGAGGTAGGATCAATTGCGGCCACCTCTCCCTCCTCTTCAATGATATGGTCCCCCACAGGATCTGCCGGTGGTGCAACTGGGGCAGCTCTAGGATGTCCATGTCCCCTAACTCGGTCCAGTTCCCTCCCCCAGCCTTTGCCTCGGCCTCTAGCAATGGGGGGAGTAGCTTCTCCCGGGTCTAGAACATCTATCGTATGTGTCCTCACCATCTGTGAGAGAATAGAAGAAGAAAATTTAATATACCATCGACTGCACGATAGAAGGTGAATAAAGAGTAGTTTCCTAATACCTTATAGCCTCTCGAAGATAGATACAGACGTCTCCGTACCGATCTGCAAGACTCTATTAGGTTTGCCCATAACTTGTGAGACCTACGTGAACCTAGTGCTATGATACCATGTTGTCACAACCCAAATTTCATTATAGGTCGTGCTGGCGCCCAACGTCATTGTTAGGCAAGCCAACCCTAGATAGTCTCATTTATTTTACCAAACAATCCCAACATGTTCTTGACTTAAATTTAAAACAAGTGATAATTAACAATCCATAATAATAAATACCTAAAATAATAGTATACCAATGTGTGTGCCAAGAACCAGTGTCACAAGTACTAGGGAAACTAGTAGAATGTACAAAAGAATATAACTTCCCTACTGCCTAGGATAGGATAGACAGATATAACAAAAGAAAAGAAGAGACTACGGCATGGTGTTGAACGGCTCAGAAGGGGCAGCTCACCGTGAAGTCTTGATCAAGTACAAGGTGTGCGCACCGGCTAGATATCTAGATGCACCTGCCTCGGATCCTGTATAGTTAAGTACATGAGCGTAGTATGAGCACATAAACAACATGTACCCAACAAGTATCTAGTCTAACCTCGAAGAAGTAGTGATGGGGGGTCGACTATGACACTTACTAAGGTCAATATCAATAATATTTAAGGATTTTGCTAAGCATGGATAGCATGAATATAACAGTAGTCTCAGAATTAAGTAGAAAACGATATATCAATTTCAGCCATGTCATATACTAATTTGCATTTCAAAGCATTTAAACAGAGTAAATCATGGATAAATTCCACATAAATAACATGCGCACATGATGTCAAGGTCATACGGCCTGGTCCAACATAATATTAAACTGTGAACTGCCAGAGGGTCAAATGACGATAGATGCATCTATTTCTACCAAGGCGATCGAGCCGATCCACAAATAGAAATTTTTATCAAGTAAGCACACATTGCTCATTTATAGTCAAATAAATTTATACAAGTTATCAAGTAAGTGCGTACATTTGTTTATAATTATTTACAATTCCTAGCATGTCCTAAGTGATTTCAGTAGCAAGCAAAAACATAGGCATTTGCATGTATAGCATCATACGAGTCTTAAACTACCCACACAATTAGCATAATAGTAGCTATGTGCGGACTCTCGTTACCAAGTACATACGTATCCCCCACAGATAGTCACAAGAATTTATTTAATTCACCTAGGGGTTTATTTCCCTTTTACGATGTTAGAAAGCAGACTCGCCGTGCTCCAAAGCTTACTTCCAAACTCAAGAACGTGCTCAAAACCCTCAATTCGGAGCCGAACGATCCAAAACTAATCAAACGGTGTATGAACTAGTCAATACAAGCTCAAGAGTTCATATTCTAGCTATTAGAGTAATTTCCCAACCCTGAATGCAAAGTTCCTAAAATTCATCCCCGGACCCACTTGCCCGGATTTAGGAAATATTTGAAGAAAGTTGTTATCCATAACCTAAGGATCAAGAATATATGATTATTACTCCATTCCATAACAAATTTCGTGGTTAGATCTTATTTTTATCAAAACCCTAGGTTTTACTATAATCCCATGATTTTCACTAATTTTTATATGTTAATCTACCCAAAACCCAAGTATTAAACTCACATTAAGTAGAAATAACTTACCTCACAATGCTAGGTTAAAATCTCCTCTTTGGAAGCTCCCAAATCTCCCAAGGGTAGAAGTGAAATGGAATAAATGGCCTAAGTCCCATTTTTAAAAGTTGTGTCGAGGCCTCTGATGTCGCATTTGCGACATCTGGTTCGTATTAGGACCCTACTGAGTTCGTAAATGCGACGACTGCCCAGCTCAGGCTTCTTCCCAATTGTGAAGCCTTCTTCGCAAATGCGGTCATCGCAAATGCGAACAATTCCTCACATTTGCGAGACCTGCAACACTGACCACAAATACTAGAAAAACTGGAGTGTTTTCACTTCCAACACACGTCCGAAACTCACCCCAGCCCTCGGAGCTCCACACCGATATGATGACCCAAAAGGTCATCACTTGTTGTTAAAATGAATTCTGCATTCCGAGGCCTTAAAACCCTCTTTCGGAATTACCTCAATTTGCGTGTGTAGTCGGGGCACGTAGCCGAAAAGCTATTATGTGAAAATCTGTGAAAATGTTGAAATTTTGACTTAAAATGCATTTAAGTTGACTTCGGTCAATATTTTGGGTAAACAGACCCGGACTCGTAATTTGACGTTCCCAAAGGGTCCGTGGAAAAATATGGGACTTGGGCATAAGCCCGGAATCGAATTCCGAGGTCCCAAGCCCGAGAAATGAATTTTTAAAGAAAATTATTTTCTTGAAACTTCTATGAGTTTTGGAAATGAAATGCATTTAGAATTTGATGGTATCGGGCTTGTATTCTGGTTTCGGAGCCCGTTACAGGTCTTATATGTGAAATAAGACGAGTCTGTGAAATTTGGTAAGAAACGGAAGTCGTTTGAGGTGATTCGGACCCGTAGTTGTGAAAATTTCTACTTTGAAAGTTTTGAGAATTTTCTTAGATTTCTATGCTAAATTCGTTGTTTAAGAGGTTATTATGGCGATTTGATCGCACGGATAAGTTCGTATGATGTTTCTGAGTTTGTACGTATATTTGGTTTGGAGCCCCGAGGGCTCGGGTGAGTTTCGGATGGGTTTCGGAAAGTTTTTGAACTATTGAAAGTTGCAGGTTTTGGGTTGTTCAGTGCCCAGGGATTTTGTTCTTTGTGTTTGTGTGGTCCCACTTGCGAACGCGTAAGGAAAATTTCCCAGGTGATAGATTTCTTCTTCGCGAACATGAACCCTAAGATGCGAACACGAGGCTGAGGGGGGAGTACCGTTCGCGAACGCGTCCAGGTACTCGCGAACGCGTAAGGCAATTGGCCTGGGGGGAGGGATTCACATTTTTGTTCTACGCGAACGCGGCCACTGGGCCGCGAACGCGGAGGCTCAAGGGGTCAAAGCTCCTCAAACGCGAGCACAATGTCGCAAACGTGAAGGTAACTTAGGCCCAACTCATCGCGAACGCGACAGGCCTATCGCGAACGTGATGAAGGCTTGTCCAGTGATTTTAAAACAGAAGCAAATTTCATAACTTCTTCTTCCAAACTCCAAATTGGGCGATTTTTGAAAGGGGATTTCACCACCAATTCATAGGTATATAATCTTAGACTCATTTTCTTCAATATTCATTAACACCCATTAGATTTCTAGGCCTAAATCATGTTTTTAAGGGTAGAAAATTAGGGATTTGGGTAGAGTTAGGGCTTTTTGTATATTTGGGATTTAGACCTCGTTTTGGGGTCGAATTCTGGAACTAATTGTATATCCGGGCTCGTGGGTGAATGGGTGATCGGGTTTTGGTCTGAACCTCGTGTTTTGATCAAGCAGGCCTGGGGTCAATTTTTGACCTTTTGGAAAGAATGATGGGAAAGCTATAATTAAGCATTGAAGTTGGATTGTTTAGCGTTTATTGATGTTATTAAGTCGATTATGTCTAGATAAAATTTATTTGGAGTCAAATTCAAAAGGAAAAGTGGTGTTTGAGGCTTGAGTTGGCTATGGAAGTTCGAGGTAACTATTTGGTCAAACCTTAGCTTGAGGGATTAGGAGTTGTGTCCTATTTGTTACTTGTTTCTTGTTGAGTACGACATATAGGCATGGTGACAAGTATCTATACGTTGGTGTCGAGCATGACCGTAAGTCTTAAATTGTAATTTATTGTGTTCTTAAATAATACTACGGATGTTTAAGTTGATGATTCTCTGTATTGAGCAAGGATTATGATTATTCTCGCGGAAATTACTTATGATTGAGTATTGGTGTTAGATGAGGTAGCTAGATGTTGGAACAAGTTTGGTTATAGCTGTTTCTTCCTTGTCGGGACGTATTTCACATAAACTGTCGATTCCCTTGCCGGGATAGTGTAGTTCTTGATTCAGCCCTTGTCGGGACTCTTGTTATGATTGTTATTGATTGTATATGTGGATTGATTTGCGCGTCGCAATAAATATATATTTGGATCAGGTTGCATGCCGCAACAACATTATATGTGGATCGGGTTGCACGCCGCAATAATGATATAATTGAATTGGGTTGCACGCCGCAACAATAATATAATTGGATCGGGTTACACTCTGCAACAGTGATAAATGATATGGATCGGGTTGCACGCCGCAACAGTGTTGATATAAGTTGGGATCAGGTTGCACACCTCAACAATTGATGATACAAAGTGTTTGTAGCTTGGATACAAGTTCCTTATTGTTTTGTTGTGAATTCCAAGTTGTCCTTATGCCTTTCCTCTTGATTTACTGTTGATATTGATAAACCCCGCAGCATGTACCCCCTCCCATCTTTACTTGTTTATTTCGGTTTTATTTTCCGCTGTATATTATATAACTGTACAGGTTTATCTGGTAGTCTGGTCCTAGCCTCGTCACTACTTTGTCGAGGTTAGGTTAGGCACTTACCAGCGCATGGGGTCGGTTGTGATAATGCTACACTCTGCACTATGTGTAGATCCCCGAGCAGCTCTTGGACCATAGCATTTGGGTGGCTGCCTTCAGTCCAGCTAAAGATCCTGAGGTAGTCCTGCAAGCATCCATAGGCCGGGCGATCTCTTCTATCGCATTATGTATTCTGTTTTCAGTTGTTTCCGAGACAGATTGTACTTTCTTTTCAGACATTTTCTTGTAGTATTCATAGACAGTCTGTGATATTGTGACACCGGATTCCGGGTAGAGAGTATGTTGGCATTATCGTACTGGCTTTAGTTATTTTATCAGATTAAGTCTTCCTCTTGATTTTTATTTATCGTTGATATTTCAATGTTAATTACCTGATAATCCAAATTGTTAAAAAGGGCTAAAATGAAAGAGTTAGTGATTCTTTATTTTGCGGCTTGCCTAGCTTCTACGAGTAGGCACCATCACGACTCCCGAGGGTGGGAAATCTGGGTCGTGACAAACGAATATTCACACAAGTCTAACAACATCATAAAAACTTGCTCGTGCGATCAAATCGCCAAAATAACATCTAAAACTACGGATTTAACACCAAAACACGTGAAATCCTTAAGAACATTTGAAATTCCTATTTTCACAACCGAACGTCTGAATCACGTCAAATCAGTCCCGTTTCTCACCAAATTTCACAGGCATGACTTAAATGTTATATTGGACCTGTACCGGGCTCCAGAACTAACATACGGTCCCGATACCAACATGATCAAATATTATTCAATTTCTTTAAATCCTTAAATTTTCAGTTTAACAATTTTTAACAAAAAATCCTTACTCGGGTTAGGGAGCTCGGAATTCAATTTCGGACCTACGCCTAAGTTCCATATTTTACTACGGATCCTCCGGGACCGTCAAAATACGAGTCTGGGTCCGTTCACTAAAAATATTGACTGAAGTCAAACTTGGCCTTTTAAGCCAACCTTAAGGAACCAAGTGTTCCGATTTCAACCCAAACTCTTCCAAATTCCAAACCAACCATCCCCGCAAGTCATAAATCAGTTAAAGCAAGTACGGAAAGTCTTATTTAGGGGAAACAGGATTCTAGAAAGCAAAATGACCAGTCGGATCGTTACAACCTTTGAAGCATTTTTGAGCTAAAATACAAGTAAAAGAGAGCAAATAAGCGGTCAAAATCCCTACTTATCAGTCGCTCAGTGACTTCATGAGTCAATTTGGCCATGATGCTGTATATTCTACATTTGAGGCATGATTTAAAGAGTGTGTAAGTGCATCTTACATACTTTCTCACATGTGAATATACAAACTTGGTCACTTGTGAATATACTTGTTCACTTGTGACTACATGTATGTCAATAATCCAAACAATGGTTTTAATCAATTTTTAAAAGATATATCTTGGGGACTTGCACCTTGACGAGACCAATGTGCATAGGATTTTTCTGCCCGTACTCAGTCAAATTCTAGTATAGCTTGTGATATCGTCTCACAGTGATTGGTTAATCTAGGCTAAACACTTTTAATATTTTTACTGCTGTTTGAGAGAACCAAATTGATGAAAGGTGAGTGAGGTTTTAAACTTGTTAATTACTTAAAGCAAAACAAACAATTTCGGAAAGATTTATAATTTAAAAAGAATTGGGAATCATTGAATTCACTTGATAATATTATTACAATAAAATCTCAAATTCTACATTTATTTCTGTATAGAATAATTGCTTATTGCTAATGCAATTATATTTGCTCACTAAAAAAAGTCAATTAATAGCACTCTGTGAGTTTATTTAATTAATTGAGTTAAAACTAGTAACAATCAAATCGAAATATTTCCTTGCTTGAATTGTGCTAAAAGGTAGTATAAACTTCGTGAGAATTTTTTACTAAAAATCATTAATCTTGCCTACAACAATTTCTCCATGAGAATTAAAACCGAGACAAACGAGATTACATATTTGAAATAAGAGTTTTACAAAAACTTATTCTCACTCTACTATTTTATTTATTGGTTATAATATATTAATTTTGCTCCGTGAGAATTACAAAATTAATATAAGAATAACTTAAAAAATATATGTAAAAGTGATAATAATGATTAATTAGAAACCATTATTTCAGCACAGCATGAAGTATAAAAAGAAAATTTCAAGCCAAGGCTATATTAAATCTGAAATAAGATTTAATATTTCAGATTTAAATCTGAAATTAAAACCGAGACAAACGAGATTACATATTTGAAATAAGAGTTTTACAAAAACTTATTCTCACTCTACTATTTTATTTATTGGTTATTATATATTAATTTTGCTCCGTGAGAATTACAAAATTAATATAAGAATAACTTAAAAAAAATATGTAAAAGTGATAATAATAATGATTAATTAGAAACCATTATTTCAGCACAGTATGAAGTATAAAAAGAAAATTTCAAGCCAAGGCTATATTAAATTTGAAATAATATTTCTAAAGTTTCATCAACTATCCCAACAAACGAGATTACACAATTATGCAGTATTTAAATCTCACAACAAAAAGGAATTCTAGAATATTACCAATACTCTTAGAAAATTCAAAAACTTTCAAGAAGAAAATGAAATAGTTAAAGAAAGAAGTTAAGACCAAAGTTTAGATAAAAAGTAATTCTCTTTCTACCTCTACCCCTTTATGATGCCAAATTTGCATTCTATTTATAGAAAAGTCTTGCATGCATTAAATGATTAGACGTGTCCAAGACTAGGAGCTTGGATACGTCTGAAGATAGGAGCTTGGATACGTCTGAAGATATGAGCTTGGACATGTCTGAATATATGAGCTTGGACACATCTGAAAATAAGATCTTGGACAGGTCTGAAGATATGAGTTAGGACACATCTGAAAATATGAGCTTGGACACGTCCAAGATAGGAGTTTGGATACGTCCAAGGATGTGGGCTAGAACACGCCGAAACTTTAATTACATGCTTCCATATTGCCATTTCAGTTATTGTGCTTTCCATATTAGACTTTTATCGAGCATTCTGTCTTTTCCTTCTGTTATTTATATTGTTTTTTTCTTCTTTTTTTCTGCAAAAATAGTAACGAGAAAAATTCGAAATAGAATTTAAGTATATTATTTAAATTAGGATATCAAAAGTGTACAACAAGTAAATATTTTATATTCATCAAACCTACGGTTACAACTATGTCTAAATATTTTGTGAATGGCTACAAATTTCACATCAAAGAATGCTCTAAGTATAAAAAAAAAAGCAATAATAGTGGGGTATGTGTCAAATGTGGTGAAGGCAACCAGGATGGGGAAAATGATTATTATGGTGTGACCAAAGAGATTCTAGAATTATCATATTCATGTTGGCCAAATAAGAAGATCATACTTTTCTGATGCAAGTGGTTTGACCCAACACCTAGAAGAGGTACAAATATACACTTGCAATACAACATAATCGAGGTTAATAAAAATAGGGAGTATGATTGCTATGATCCTTTTAAAATTTCAAAAAACGTGAGGCAAGCGTATTATGCTCCATATCCATTGCAGAGGGATAAGGGTGATTGGTTGGTTGTAATCAAAAATCCTGTTGGTAGGGTAGAAGGTTAGAATGTGCTAGATATTTCTTACCAAAACGATACTTCAAGTGTTAACGAAATGGTGGATGATCAGTTAGAAAATGACTTGGAGCATCCTCAACGCATATTAGAAGAAGTTGATTTGGAGGAAATAACAATCATAGAAAATGAGGACGAACAATCACATAATAAAAATGAATAAGTGAAGAGGAAGAATTTTCAGACGAGGAAGGATACTTCGAAGACGACTAGCATGTTAGTTTTTTCAAGCTCTCTCAACTTATATAGATTTATATTCTCAATTGTAACATTTTCTTTAATTTATGAAGATGGCCGATCGGGGTTGAGGTAGGTATTGTAAGGATAAGAGGCCTATTGATCATGAAGATAGGGCTACACCCTCGCTTCCTTCCACTCAACATATGCATCCCTCCGCTGTTGATGGCCGACAGCAATATTCTAGGTACACATCTTTTCCATCACATCTATTTACTCATCAGATGACCTATCATTCTCCCTCCCACCACTATTCTTACAATTCTCCACCACATGGCTATACCTCACTTCCTCCACATGATCTTGCATATAGTTACATAGGTCCATCGAGTCAGCAGTCACAGGCCTACGTGGTGATGCGCCCGTCATCTGATCCATTTTCTTCATCACCAGCTGGATCGCATCCATCTAGATTTCAGCCAGTCGGATTGCAGTAGTGATCTGGATCACAGCAGGGGTGTGGATCACAATCATCTTTATCAGCGACCCCGTCTCCCTCTCCACGGAGTTCGTCTCCTAGCATTTCTAGACTTCGCCTTCGAGATAGTAGCGGTGAGTCAAATGACTCCCCTTCTGCGCACGCTTCAGATTCATCAGAGGAAGATGATCCAGAGGAAGTGCGGTATGATCGTTATCATAGGATGATCATCAGGCCCGAGGGCAATGGGTAAGATTTATTTATTACTTCTTTATTTTTGTTGAATTATAATAGCTAGTCTTGTTTATTTAATGTAATTTCTATGTTGAAGGTTCATACCTAATCATCGGACTACAAAGAAAATCACTGAAGCTCTTGGCCGGTTGTGTGATGCACCCTATGCGACTTGGAGTGAATTTCCACCGGAGCTCGTGGAGCAAATTTTCAACCAATATTACATTTTACTAAAATTCTTATATATTTAAGCATTATATTAACTATATTTTCATCTAACATTACACACTTCATTTGCAGACTAAGTATGCTGGGAGGACCGGCATAATAGTACCATTCTTGAAAATTTTGAGTTTAAATGCCATAAGAGACTATTTGATTCCTTCTATTCTGCTTGGAAGAAGAGCAAGAACCCTTCATGGGTTCTACCGCACATATGGGAGGATCTGCTAAGAGAGTGGACCACTGAGAAGTTCAATAAGAAGAGTGAACAGGGAAAGAAGGTCCGAGCATCTGAGAAGGGTGGCTCCTTGCACTGCGTGAGTGCATGGAGCATGGGGACTGCGAGGAGACTACTGGTATTTCCTTAAAATATTTCATTTTTTTTATCAAACTATATTTATATATTTTAATTTAGTTAACATGTTTTATTATATTTGTACGAAAAAAATATGGGAGGAAGATGACTCATGATGAGTTCTTCATGGAGACTCACATCCGGAAGAAGAAGGCATCGACAGATCCAAGTAGATGGGTCGAGGACCGGGCGGAGAGTACATATATAAGGTTCATAACTACTATAACTTGAAATTAATGTTTATAATATTATATAGTTAATAATTTTCTATCTTCTAAATAAAGGGTCGCAACAAGATTAATGTGGAGGAGTACACTCAGAGCATGCCCCCGAATTAGCAAGGCAAGCGACCACCCGTTTCAAACGAAGAAGCGCAGAAGATATGGTTGGATGTTGTCGGTGATCCTAAAAGGGGATAGCATACTACCATCCAGAGATATCATTTCGCCGCTACAGGACTGGATTGCAAGGTATAGGGACTTCCGCCCAATGCGAGGTAATTGATAAGTCGACTCTCTCGTCTATGGAGAAGAAGATCGCAAAGCTGATAGTTGAGCTCGAAGAGACAAAGGCTAGAGTACAAAAGAGAGATAAATAATTTGATACTCTTGCAGTTCAGCTAGAAATGAGGGACAAATAATTTAATCTCCTTCAAGGTCAGCTGGCCAATCTTCTTGCTAGTGGTGCTTTCCCCATTCCCCGGTCTCGTGAGCCTTCCCGATATGCTAATCCTTCTCATAGTGATCCTTTGAACCATGTCGACGATGAAGCTTATAGTAGTGAATATGGAGATGATGCAATACAAAACACTCATTGAATGATGTGTATTAAAACAAAGTCTTGAACTTGTGAATATTTAGTTGGAATAGTTTTGAATAATGATTGTATTGTTGATATTATTTTGGTATTTTGTATTGTTGTTTGGTGCTTGGCATTGTTGTTGTGGTTGTTATTAGCGTTGTTGTTGTAGTTGTGGTTGTGGTTGTTATTAGCGTTGTGGTTGTTATTAGCGCCGTTGTTATAGTTGTTGTTGGTTAATTTTTGTTGTTGTTGTTGGTTAATTGTGGTTGAATAACAGCAATGTAATGCTGCCATTATAGGATGGTTATTGGTTGTAATTGATAGGTGGTATAGCTTAAAAGCAGACATATTCTGCCTTTTTTTTACCCAGAAAACCGACCGATTTCGGTCGGAATTCTTATATTATAACCAAGAAATTCATAATTTCCGAACAACTTCGGTCGGTAATTTCAATGTGCAATTTGCAGAAATTTGAAATTATCGACCTAAGTCGGTCAAAAATAACTTTATTTATTTATTTATTTATTTTAATTATTCTGACCGATTTTCGATCGGTCTGTTAAAATTTAAAAAGAAATGCAAAATTATCAAATAATTATATTTCCAACTGAAATCGGTCACAATTTTGAAAAATAAATAAAAAATAATTTACATATTATTGACCGATTTTGGTCGGTATATTTATTTTTCCGACAAAATTGTCAGTTAAAGTGGTCAACCAAAGGTTAAATTAACCGATCGACTTCGGTCAGAAATTGCGACCGTCTTCGGTCGCCACACCTTAGCGACCACTATTGTTTCGATGAATTAAAATCAGTCGAAATTCGGTCGGTTTTTCTATATTTTCGGCCGATATAGTTCGGTTTTGTTGGACAATTTTTGGCAATTTTCTAGCACTAAACATTACTGATAAAATCGATTAAACGTATCAATGGGTAAATATTCGAATTTCGAAGAGAATGTTAGTTAATAAAGGATTGAAGATGTCAGTTACATCATAATACATAATTGATTGAAACCAATAATTACAGAACTGAGGATTTATATTATATTAAAAGGAGAGTAGTATGCAGTGTGATTAAGTCAAGTGGTAAGCTAAAATAAAGCCCAACATTAATAATTAAAAATTATATATAAAAACATAATTAATGGAAGTAGTTTAATGAATCTTATACATAATCTAAATAGATCTTAGACAAATCAAATTTATATATCTATATTTAAATTTATATGTATATTTGTATCTATATCTATATCTATATTTATATCTATATATTGATCCACTCATAGATTTTCTTCTATATTAGCTAGAAATATGGATGTAAAAAATTAATTAAAAACTATAATAGAAAAAATAAAAATACATAAAGACGTAAATTGAGATAACCTGTAACTCTTTATATAAAACTAAAATTTACTTAAGATATTAAATATTAATTGAGTTTAAAAATTAAATAAATTCAAGCAGCAAAATGAGAACTTACAAAAATAATTTATACATAAATAATCAGTAAAAAATATTTTAATAACAAGAATAATAAATTCATATTAATATTGATAAATTGTTCAAACAAATATTTTATACGTAAATATTACAACAATATTTAGATATGATGTGTTCAAACAATTAAGAAAATATTTTCTATGATATTTGAATTGAGTTCAGTTAGTTTAAGTTTGAAAGCATAACATAATTTTTTGAAAATATGGTCCAATTAAGAAAATAGAATGATAAAAATTATTTGAATTTGAGATGAGAAAGTTTTTAAATTTTTATCTATATTATATTAGAATGAGTGTGATAAAAAATAGATATTAAATTCAAACAGGCTAATAAAAATTCACATGACAATGTAATAATATTAGGAATAGAATAATATAAAATCAAACTTAAAGAATAAATAGAGAAAAAAATAAAAATTCAGATTTTTTATCATAGGAAAAAGGGTAAAACTTATTTAAACTTGAGATGAGAAAGTTTTATATATTATGATAAGAAAAGTCATAATATAAATTCCACATAACTCAAGTCTAATAGTAAAATCAAAAACTAAAAATATTGAATAATAAAAATAAATTAGAGATAATGTAAGGACATTTATAAATCATAAGTTTAGAAAATAAAATAAATTAAATATTTTAGAATACTTAAAAACATTATTAAATTTTAAATAATTTAAAATTTTAGAACAATATTTTTAAAACAAAATAAATGTTTATTTTAGAACTAAAAAATTATATATTTATCTTATACTATTAAAAAAAAGTAGTTGATAATGATATTAAATAAAGTTACAAGTTAATGAAAAGCCACATAAAACTTAATAAGACTATATATTAGATTAAAAAAATAGCAAAGTTATTTTAAATTATTAGAAATTTACTTTTAGAAATTAAAAGAAAAGACTATTTAAATTTGAGACTAGAATGTTCTTAAAACTATGATGCAAATGCTCAAATTATGGATAATATCACGAAATTGAAGTCTTATTTATGAAAAATAAAAAAATAAAAAATAAAATTTTTAAATTACAAAATAAATTTCTAATATAGGTAATTTTACAAAAAGTAAATTTGTATCTTAAAACTAAAAAAGAAAGAAAATTTATGTAAAGAAATAAAATGACAGTGAAAATATTACTATAATATTTAGATATAATATGTTCAAACAATTAAGAAAATATTTTTCTATGATTAATATCTGAATCGAGTGCAGTTAGTTTGAGTTTGAATGCATAGCATAATTTTTGAAAAATGCGGCCCAATTTAGAAAATAGAATGATAAGAATTATTTGAATTTGAGATGAGATTTGTTTTTGTTTTTCAAAATATTAAGTAAAGAACTAAAATGACAATAAAAATATTACTACAATATTTAGAAATAATGTGTTCAAACAATTAAGATTTTTTTTCTATGATTAAATAAAATTTAGTAATGAAAATTAAACATTAAATTGTATCTTATAGCTAAAAAAGAAAGAAAATTTAATTGCATCTAATACAAAATTAATTATAAGAGAACTCAATACATTTGGAACATGATTATCAAATAACTTATGTATTAATATTTTAGACTAATTAAAATTTCCAATTTAAAATAAAATATGATATTATTTAAGTTATAGGTAAAACATTGATATAAAAACTAATTAAAATTTATAGTAGGGAAGAGAATGTATAAAATAAAATAAAGGTAGTGTGAGGATACTTATACTTTAAATTAATTTAAAAATAGATAAAATAAAATAATTAAATTATATTAAAAATATTACTGATAAATTTAAATGATTAAAATATTATGAATAAGAGGATAAAAACATAAAAATATACCAAATTTCAAGAATAAAACATTTATTTTTATTAAATATTATTAAAAGGATAATAAGCAAGACATTAATTTAATTATAAGCTAATACAAAATTGTATGATAGTATAATAATATTTAATAATAAATAATACAATAACTATAAGAAAAGAACAAAAAAAGAATTTATGTAAAATGATGTGATGAATTAGATATATTTGACATCCAGATAAAAATAAAGTGATAGTAAAAATTTTGTTAAAATAATATGATCTAATGTGCTCGAACAAGACAGATCACAATATGACATGTTTACTATTCTTTTAATATTAACAGCGGAACAAATTGCAAGTACTAAAATCATGGGGTTAGGTTGCTACAAATATATATTAAAAAGATTATTTGTCTACTACGAGATTTGAACAATAATTTCATATCCAGCTTCATAATTAAATTCTCATGTTATATAATTTTTATCTGAGAGGTTTATATTTTAAGGTTATTTGCATATGATTCAAACAATCTACATCGCAATTTTAAATGATTTGTCTGTGTATCGCGCGGATCCCAATACTAATTATTGTTAGTCGATGCACGACATAAAACTAGTTTCCATATATAGTTAATATTGATCACCTTACGTAAGACCGTTGAGTGTCATTAATTAATTCATATGATATTAATGACAATTGACATCGCAATCACAATGATCCATGACTCCCTTCCAGAAACGAAAAGATCCAAAAAGCAGAAGAAGAATTAACCCAAAATTAAAAATAATCGGTCAAGGTATAATATATGCATATATAATCAGTGTATAATTTATGTATATGGCTAGAAAAAAAATAATGACCGGTTATATGTGTAAGAGATGCGATAAAAAAAAACAATAAATTTTCCGTGCATGTGAGAGAATGATATTAATTAAGATAATAATTGATAATAAGACATTTATATACCTTGAATAACACATTAAATCTTTATTTTATATTTTCTCTAGACAAGAATTCATTAAATTGTACATGGTTAAGTAATTGGTAAGAATTATTTCGCTAATTCTAACCACAAACATAAGATTCGGTTACTTCAACAATATTATTTAATCAATAGGATGTTTCAAAATAAAAGATTACTCAATAGTTAAGTCTCACTATAATATTTACAAATAAATATCAATTAAGTGACACCCTAAAATTTAATTATATCATTTTAAATACATATAAAATAGAATAAGATATATGTGGGATACACAATAAAAAATAAGTTTTTTTTGTTTTGCTTAATACAAATCTATCTTTTATGGGAGACAAAATTAAACTTCATGCTAATGATACATGCGTTGGAATATTTCTATACTTAAAAATTATACTGAAACTATACAATAATACATAATTTAGTATGTTTTCTAAAGATAGTATCTCAATACTAATTAGATTTATGAAAATTATATCTCAATACTAATTAGATTTATGAAAATTATCTTGTTATTGGATTAGTAACGGGTCATATCATTCTTAATTATATGTAATATTTAATTAAAAAATCACATCGTATGGGATTAAACTTTAAGTACATTTAACTTGAAATAATTTGATAAATATGAATGACATTGTCATCAATAAATAAGTTAACTAAATATGATTACTTTATTCGTCATTCGATCGGTCAAAATTGTTGCTTTAAATTAAACCTTTCTTTTCAAGTCCTTACTAAACTAAGTGTAACGACCCGACCGGTCGTTTTGGGCTCTAACACGTCGTTCAGCAGTTTGAGGCTATGAGCAGCTTCACTTAAGGTATTATGACTTGTACGTGTGATCGGAATTGAATTTCGGGAAGTTCAGAATCGATTTGGAAAGAGAATTCTCATTTCGCAAGCTTTAAGTTGAAAGAATTGACTAAGATTGGATTTTTTAGTAGACGACCTCGGAATCGGGATTCGAAGGTTCCAGTAGGTTCGTATGATGATTTTGGACTTGAGCGTATGTCCGGATCGGGTTTCGAAAAACCCGGAAACATTTCGGCACCTATTGTGGAAGCTAGCATTTTTGGAAGAATTTCATAAGTTTGGGTTGAAGTGCATTTCAATGTTATCGATGTCCGTTTGGGATTCCGAGTCTAGGAATAACTCTGCATGGTGATTCTGGTGTTGGGAGCGTGATCGAAAGTGAATTCGGAGGTCTGTGGGTCATTTTGGAGTCATTTGGCTAAAGATAGAAATTTGAAGGTTTTTGAGAAGTTTGACCGGAAGTGGACTTTTTGATATCGGGGTCGGATTTTGATTCCGGAAGTTGGAGAAGGACGTTAATGTCAAATATGACTTGTGGGCAAAATTTGAGGTCAATCGGACGTGACTTGATAGGTTTAAACACCGAAAGCTCATTAAGCTTGAATTGGAGTGCGATTTATGATTTCGATGTTGTTTGATGTGATTTGAGGCCTCGAGCGAGTTCGTATCATATTTTGGGACATGTTGGTATAGTTGGTTAAGGTCCCGAGGGCCTCAGGTGGATTTCGGAAGGTTAACGGAATGGATTTCGGACAAAGAAACGCTGCTGAAATCTGTTGCAACAGCTGTTCGCCAGAAAAATTCTGATGCAAGGAGTCGATTTTTGAAGCTCATATCTTGTAATCTATGAGAAATCAGAAAATTTGCAAAACATGAAAGTTGTAGCTCTTGCATTTTAGTTTTCAGAAAGATAAACCATTCACCATTTGGATATCTGTACAGAAAGTTATGGTCGACTGAAATAAAGGTTGGTAAAGTTATTCTGCAATTTCCCCAAAAACGTTTGATGAGAGGAGCCTATTTAGAAGCATATATCTCCAAATCTATAAGGAATCTGAAAATGTGCAAAACATGAAAGTTATAGATCTTTGATTCTAGTTTCCATAAAATTAAACCATTCATCATTGGATATTTGTACAGAAAGTTATGGTTCGTTGACTTAAGGCTGGTAGTAGTTCATTTTTTGCCCGAAAATCAGGCAAAGTCGCATTTCATACATGCGACTTGCCTAGGCAAAATGCTTAAAAACGGGAGTCAGCCATGTTTTACTCATTTTTGAGTTTTGAATCTCGGATTTGGGTAATTTTTAGAGCTTTTGGAAGAGGGTTTTCACCTAACACTTTGAGATAAGTAATTTCTACACAACATGAGTTTAATACATAGATTATGGATAGATTAACATGTAAAAATTGGCAAAATCAAGGGTTTAGATGAAAACCTAGTTTTTGTATAAAAGTGAGATTTGACCACGAAAATGGTTATGGAATTTGGTAAAAATCATATATTTGACTTCATAAGGTTATGGGTAACAACTTTCTTAGAAAAATTCTAGAATCCGGGCCCATGGGTGAATTTTAGGAATCTTACATTTAGGGTTGGGTAATCACCTTAATAGTTGGAATATGAATTTTTGAACATGTATTGATTAGTTTATACACTATTGCATTAGTTTTGGATTGTTCCGTACCGAATTGAGGATTTGAGCATAATCTTAGATCAGAAAGTGGGCTTCGAAGCGAGGTGAGTTTCCTTTCTAACCTTGTAAGAGGAAATTGTCCCCATAGGTGAATTAATTGAATATGTGTTGCTAATTGTGGGGGCTACGTACGTATGAGGTGACGAGAGTCCGTGCGTAGCTACTATTATGCTTATGTCCGGGTAGTCTAGGACCCAAAAGCATGCTTACTTGTAATAAGTGCAACCTTATTGATAGTTTAAATTGCTTAAATCATATCGAAGTGACAAATTATTTTCTAAAAGAGTTAAACTCCATTTTATTACTTGTAAAAAGGGAAACTACACCCCCTTGAATAATTGTTTCCTTGATGAATGTCCTGATGGACTGTTCGAATACGTGTTTCTATGTGTACCTGCATCACATGTATGATTCGCGAGCAGGGTGATTGTTTATTTATATTTGACCGCGTCGCATGTATGATTCGTGAGCAGGGTAATAGATGCATATATGGTTCGCGTCGTTCGACCCTCGACAGTGCACATTTTACATTTATGTTGGATCGGGTCATACGACCTCGGCATGATATGCGCATGCTTGTATTGCTTGCCTGAGAATTTTAAGTGTTGATATTTGCCTTTCCTGGCCACACATAAATTGATAAAGATAATGAAAAGTAAATCATTGAAACTCTTTTATTATTTGAGAAGTTGTTTACCTGCTTTCCGGCTTTATGAGTTTATTTCTGCTTTATGAAATCCATGATTTCCTCACATTTTTACTATATTATCATTGGACCACTAGTAAGTGTCAAAGTCAATCTCTCATCTCTACTTCTTTGAGATTAGACGGAATACTCACTGGGTACACGTTGTTTTCGTACTCATACTACACTTGTTGTGCATTTTTGTTGCACAGGTTCATGTGTGGCTAGTGGCTTAGTGGCATAGTATCATGGTTGATACGGAGATTTAGGTGAGCTGCATTTATTGAGACGACCCGTAGTCTGCAGAGTCTCTCTCCGAGTACTGTACTGTATTATTTCATTCATGTCCAATTATATTCTGGACAGTTATTGTATTTCATTCCATTCCCTAGTAAATGCCCATGCACTTGTGACACCGGATTCTGGGATGATTATGGGGTACTTGTATTAATTCCAAATATTTTTATTAAATTTTGAAACGGTTATCTTTTACTCGTAGAATCGAAGGAAAAATCATAGTTTTCAACATTGTTAAAATAAGGACTAAATTAAGTATTTATGATTGACTTGCCTGGCAGCGATGTCCGGCGCCATCACGACCCTTAGTGAATTTTGGGTCATGACAACATAGTATCAGAGCACTAGATTGCCTTAGGTCTCACGAGTCATGAGTGAGTCTAGTAGAGTCTTGCGGATCAATATGGAGACGTCTGTACTTATCTTCGAGAGGCTACAGGACTGTTAGGAGCACTTCCCTTCTTGATTCCTCATCGTGCGATTTGATTCCTTGAGGCTTATGCCCTTGTTTCCTTCCTACTCAATCCTATGCGACGTGAACCACTTGTTATAAATCGAGAATTGAAGAATTGTAATGGTACTACCGATGTGGCATCGGATGTTTCTCCCTGCATAGTTGATTAGGCTATTGCCGTTGCCTTGCGGGAGGATATCTTGTCATTTCAGCTCAGTAACAGTATTCTTGAGAGCTTTGATGCTATGCACAGATGCTATGATTGCTCATGATTGGTTATCGCACAGTATTGACATGATAGTAGGATACTTGCCTATATGTGGGGCAGTGAATGATTTGGAAGGGAGTTCTCTCAGTGCATGATTTTGAGATTCGGGATTTCATTTCCGGCGGGAAAAAGCAATTGGCCTATGAATGTCCAGATTTGGATCGATGGAGTAACGAGACTTGGTATTTTCGAGTGTGGTGGAATTTTCATCTGCGACGTGGTATTGTCGTCCTCGATTGAATATGTTGAGTTCGCCTGTGTTATGGTTTTCTTCCATTTCGCCTTGGGGCAGGATGTTGTGAAATGATAATGGAGAGGCGACTATCAGAGATTGCGGTGTGCGGAAGTTCAGGATTGAATCGGTGTTTCTAGTGTTGATAGCTCAAGAAAGATGACCTCGGGGAGATTTAAAGTTAGTGACGATCTGTTGGTTCCCATGTTGCAGAGAATGAGATTGAATCAAGGCAACAACCAGGCAACAAAGGATGAGGAAGGACATGTGGGAAGTATCAGGCGGTAGTTAAAATTTCTAAAAGGCTAGGTATAAGAAGCGAAAGTCGGGTAGTTGATTAAAGGAGTGAGTTCCACCAAAGTGGGAGAGTGGCAGAGCAGCACGTGGATTTAATGGAAGAATAACTTCACACCTAAGGAAGGTTTAGAATGATTTGGCAATTTTAGTGACCAGTGATTGGGTCTACGAACTTAATTCGAAGTATTGGCTATTATGTGGCGGGAGATTGGATATGACGAAAAGGAGTT
This sequence comes from Nicotiana tabacum, assembly GCF_000715075.1. Taxonomy (NCBI): domain Eukaryota; kingdom Viridiplantae; phylum Streptophyta; class Magnoliopsida; order Solanales; family Solanaceae; genus Nicotiana; species Nicotiana tabacum. The sequence goes on along the minus strand of NC_134095.1, from coordinate 72,744,372 downwards.
TCTTGATATGAAGGAGGATACAACAGGACTTGGAATGGAAAGAGATGGTCGCACATTTAATTGATGTCCATGAGGAGCGAATGGACTTGTACAGCTGGTGAAAGAGCATGGGCTCAGGAGGGGTTATTTATGTCGCAGTGATTGTACCCTGTGCAGTAGTGTTGGAAGATGTCGGCAGGTAATTTCCACAGGTGTGTTATCCCCTATGAGCAGGTTAGTGGTCGCGTGGTTGGCGAAACTTCTGCAAAGGATTTTACTGGCCATCTAGTAGAGATCGAATATGGGGTTATTGATGGGAATTCAGAGTGTTCATGAAGTGCTAACGGGAGGGTTTCAAGGAATCTGGCGGTTTGATTTGCACAAAGTCATGTCAATAGGAGAGAAGGAATCTTGGTGGGTTCCAGAGTTGTGTAATAGTGGCTTCAAGCTAAGTGGGAGAGTCCCACCGCCTACGGTTGGATTGCATGGTCGTCTATTCATGAGATTTCCGGTTATTAGCATATTGATAGGTTATTTTAGCTATGGGAAAAAAACAAAAGTGGTAAGTTGAGTAAAGGAATTGTTAAAGGTGTGCTATGGTTGTCCTTATTGGCTCATGCTTAGATTTGGGAAAGATTCAAGATTTGTGCCTTGTATAGATGCGGGGTTCAAGGGAAGTGATTCTGTCAGGTGCTTCGTCGAGAGGGTATTCATGTGCTAGAAGATTCATGGAATTGATTATATTCGGGGCCAAGTCAGAGCGGGTGGCTCTCAGCAACGGTCCTAGTAGATTCAAAGGTTTAAGTATGGTGCCTAATAATTTCGAGCCTATAGGTATGGTTAAGAATCAAGTTTTGTAGCAGCTTATGAGAAGAGGCCCAGAATGTTCTATGATGTTTTGACTTGCAGTGTAGCATTTGGGAGGAAAAACATGAAAAAAAACTTCGGGTTCGTAGAGGTATTACCAGAATGGGCATGTCAGTTGAGGATGCGAATGTGTGCACAAGGGAGGTATGAAATGGTTCGTGGGATTGGAGACAACATGGTCTCGTGATTCAAGGTCACTCGGGATGAGTGCGGATGGAGTGTGTTATGTGTTGAATGGAGTTATTATTATTTCTAAGGCAATCAATGATAAATTGGGAGGAGATAGATTGGTTAGCCATAGTTGAATTGGCATATTGGTGTAGTGATTAGTTCCTGCAGCGTGATCAAGTTATGCAAGTGATTTGTGATGGTACGTATAATGCTTGTCAGCCACCGTAATTGATATTATTTAGAAGTATTCTACTGTTATGGCCTGTTATGTGTAGGCGGATCCCGTAAAGGCTATGTGGCTTAGAACACTACTTAGAGATTTGCATATTCTACGGTTATGAGAATTCACCTGTGTGTTGCTATGGTTCTCCTGAAGTGAGTTAAGTGAAAAGTTTTTATATGATGAAGTGTTAATCTATTAGAGGTTCCGGAGTTATGATGACAATCGTATTCGGTCGCATATTGGCATGTTGGGTGTAATGAGTGGTATGGAAATTGAAGTGAGGATCAAGTTCGTAGTTTGGTATTGACAAGGATGTCATGAGCTCAGATGAGCAGGAAATGGGATTTGAATATTTAGAGTAAGCTGGCATTGTCTTCAGCCTCACTAGAGATCGTTGTTTTGTGAAAGAGGCCCTACCTCCTGGTTATGGATTCTTGATCACTTTTCAGTGTTAGTGCGGCCGGTTGTATGGAGGTGCAGACCTGTTATCTGTCATGGAAGATTGTAGGAGCGTGCCCCACGGGAAGATTGTATAAGTGTGGCATGTAATCACTTGATTGATTGAAGAGTTAAACAAAGTATGAAGATTGTGGTGATGTCGTTAATTTGAGAATTGATGCCTGGAGGGCACTCGGTTTATTGGGTTGTGGACTGTGGAGGATTACTCCGGTTATGATGGTAGTTCTTGTGTGTTATGAGAAAAGGGGGGTTATTATGGACCTTTGAAAGGTTATTAGCCTAGTTCAGCGCGATCAGAATCAGCTTGAGGTCTGTGGATGGATTTAAATGTGAATATGGCTCTATATCATGCCAGATGTGTTCATTTCAGCAATGCGGTCCTTATGGGAGAGTAGTCGGGGTGTTATTTCGTCGTCAGCTATTTCATGTAATGATGTATTGTGTCGTGTGAGTTGTGAAACGGCTTGGTGAATTTCTTATGTGTTAAGGTTCCGCGTAGAGATAGTGTTATATAAGCAGAATGGCTCTTGAGATTCAGATCGTATATCGCACCTCAGTTGTGCTTGAGTTTTGTAGCTAATGGCGCTATATGTCTCCCCAGGGATGGTATTATGCACTTAGCGTGCTTGTGACCGATATTCGGTATTTTGTTGTAATAAGCAATCTAGCTCGGTGTGTATCTCCTTCTGTGAATTTTATGTGGGGATCAGGTGTCACGCCGCCATGGGTATGTTGTTTGGATCGGGTTGTGCGCTGCAACAATGTGATGTTGAGTACAATTCCCTATATCTGTTTTATGTGTTTTGTTTCCCTTTTTTTCTGAGGAAAGCTCGTACTAGCTGTGTGAGTTTAGTAGTCCCTTCCAGAGTTCGTTTTCCTTTTGTATTACGTTCGAATTGGTAGCCTATTGGCACATTGTGGCATTATATGAGACTTTTGATCATGTCCGAAGTGGCTTATTGCCTAAGCAATTCGTACTGGATGAGACGAGATTATTGGATTTAGGATCAGTGAAATCTGATTATATGAAGTATATTAAGGAGCAAAGATTATTATTCGGTTCAGAATGAGGTGATGGTTCTTGTCAGGAGTATAGACCCAATAAATTGTTGATTCGGCAGTTGGTTATGAATTTCTACACATCTCTTCCATCGTGGCGGTATTGTAAGAGTTAGAGCAAGACTTATATATATATCATGAGGTGCATTGAGAGTATCAGATTCGGGGAATATCGACTAATTTGATCAGAGAATGTTATTGTGGTCCTGTGAGTAAAGTGGTGCAAGGTGTGAATTCAGCAAAGGTATGCAGTCATGTTTGGGTACAACGTGTAGTGATTGATATGGTGATCGTATATTGGAAACAGTCCTGGCATAGAATTGCGGATGTGGGAATTGGGCTCTAAGGCTTATTTGCTTAAGGGAAAAATGATATCTTCATATTGATCAAGCTAAGGTGCACATGCGAGTTGTGGTAGCACAGGTAGGTGCTCAAGGTGTTAAGCAGTGATTTCGGACAACTCCATAGCAGTTTTCGGCACGTTCGAGGAGGAACGTATGTTTAAGTGGGAGAGAATGTAACGACTCGACCGGTCGTTTTGAGCTCTAGCCCGTCGTTCAGCAGTTTGAGGCCATGAGCAGCTTCACTTCAGGTATTATGACTTGTACGTGTGGTCGGAATTGAATTACGGGAAGTTCAGAAATCGATTTGGAAAGAGAATTCTCATTTCAGAAGCTTTAAGTTGAAAGAATTGACTAAGATTGGATTTTTGAGTAAACAATCTCGGAATCGGGATTCGAAGGTTCCAGTAGGTTCGCATGATGATTTTGGACTTGGGCGTATGTCAGGATCGGGTTTCGGAAGACCCGGGAACGTTTCGGCACCTATTGTGGAAGCTAGCATTTTTGGAAGAATTTCATAAGTTTGTGTTGAAGTGTATTTCAGTGTTATCAATGTCCATTTGGGATTCTGAGTCTGGGAATAGCTCCGCATGGTGATTCAGGTGTTGGGAGCGTGATCAGAAGTAAATTCGGAGGTCCGTGGGTCATTTTGTAGTCATTTGGCTAAAAATAGAAATTTGAAGGTTTTTGAGAAGTTTGACCGGAAGTGATCTTTTGGATATCGTGGCCGGATTTTAATTTTGGAAGTTGGATTAGGTCCATAATGTCAAATATGACTTGTGTGCAAAATTTGAGGTCAATCGGACGTGATTTGGTAGGTTTAAACACCGAAAGTAAAAGTTTGAAATTTTAAAGTTCATTAAGCTTGAATTGGAGTGCGATTCATTATTTCGACGTTGCTTGATATGATTTGAGGCCTCAAGCGAGTTCGTATCATGTTTTGGGACATGTTGGTATAGTTGGTTAAGGTCCCGAGGGCCTCAGGTGGATTTCGAAAGGTTAACGGAATGGATTTCGGACAAAGAAAAGCTACTGAAATCTGTTGCAGCAGTTGTTCGCCAGAAAAATTCTGATGCAAGGAGTTGATTTTGGAAGCTCATATCTTGCAACATATAAGGAATTAGAAAATTTGCAAAACATGAAAGTTGTAGCCCTTGTATTCTAGTTATCAGAAGATAGACCATTTACCATTTGGATATTTGTACAGAAAGTTATGATCGACTGAATGAAGGTTGGTAAAGCTGTTCTGCAATTTCCCCAGAAATTTCTGATGCGAGGAGCCTATTTTGGAAGCGTATATCTCGAAATTTATGAGGAATATAAAAATGTGCAAAACATAAAAGTTGTAGATCTTTGATTCAAGTTTCCAGAAGATTAAACCGTTTATCATTTGGATATTTGTACAAAAAGTTATGATCCGTTGACTAAAAGCTGGTAGTAGTTCATTTTTTGCCCGAAAATCAGGCAAAGTAGCATTTCATACATGCGACTTGCCTAGGCAGAATGCCTAAAAACGGGAGTCAGCCATGTTTTACTCATTTTTGAGTTTTGAGTCTCGGATTTGTGCGATTTTTGGAGCTTTTGGAAGAGGGTTTTCACCTAGCACTTTGAGGTAAGTAATTTCTACACAACAAGAGTTTAATACATAGATTATGGATAAATTAACATGTAAAAATTGGTAAAATCAAGGGTTTAGATGAAAACCTAGGTTTTGTATAAAATGAGATTTGACCACGAAAATGGTTATGGAATTTGGTAAAAATCATATATTTGGCTCCATAAGGTTATGGGTAACAACTTTCTTCAAATATTTCCGGAAATCGGGCACGTGGGCCCGCGGGTGAATTTTTAGGAATCTTACATTCAGGATTGGGTAATCACCTTAATAGTTGGAATATAATTTTTTGAACATGTATTGATTAGTTTATACATTAATTTATTAGTTTTGGATTATTCCGCACCGAATTGAGGGTTTGAGCATAATCTTGAATCGAAAAGTGGGCTTCGGAACGAGGCGAGTCTCCTTTCTAACCTTGTAAGAGGGAATTGTCCCCATAGGTGAATTAATTGAATATGTGTTGCTAATTGTGGGAGCTACGTATGCACGAGGTGACGAGAGTACGTGCGTAGCTACTATTATGCTTATGTCCAGGTAGTCTAGGACCCAAAAGCATGCTTACTTGCAATAAGTGCAACCTTATTGATAGTTTATTTTGCTTAAATCATATCGAAGTGACAAATGATTTTCTAAAAGAGTTAAACTCCATTTTATGACTTGTAAAAAAGGAAATTACACCTCCTTGAATAATTGTTTCCTTGACGAATGTCCTGATGGACTGTTTGAATATGTGTTTCTATGTGTACCTGCATCGCATGTATGATTCACAAGTAGGGTGATTGTTTATTTATATTTGACCGTGTCGCATGTATGATTCACGAGCGGGGTAATAGATGCATCTATGGTTCGTGCCGTTCGACGCTCGGCAGTGCACATTTTACATTTATATTGGATCGGGTCGTACGACCTTGACATGATATGCGCATGCTTGTATTGCTTTCCTGAGAATTTTAAATGTTGATATTTGCCTTTCCTGGCCACACATAAATTGATAAAAATAATGAAAAGTAAATCTTTGGAAATCCTTTATTATTTGAGAAGTTTTTTACTTGCTTTTCGGCTTTATGAGTTTATTTCTGCTTTATGAAATCTATGATTTCCTAACATTTTTATTATATTATCATTGGACCACTAGTATGTGTCGAAGTCGATCTCTCGTCTCTACTTCTTCGAGATTAGATGGGATACTCACTGGGTATACGTTGTTTTCGTACTCATACTACACTTGTTGTGCATGTTTGTTGCACAGCTTCATATGTGGCTAGTGGCTTAGTGGCATAGCAGCATGGTTGATACAGAGACTTAGGTGAGCTGCATTTATTGAGATGACCCGTAGTCAGCAGAGTCTCCCTCCGAGTACTGTACTGTATTATTTCATTTATGTCCAATTATATTCCGGACATTTATTGTATTTCATTCCATTCCCTAGTAAATGCTCATGCACTTGTGACACCGGGTTCTGGGATGATTATGGGGTACTTGTATTAATTCCAAACATTTTTATTAAATTTTTAAACGCTTATCTTTTACTCGTAGAATCGAAGGAAAAATCATAGTTTTCAACATTGTTAAAACAAGGCCTAAATTAAATATTTATGATTGACTTGCCTGACAGCGATATCCGGCGTCATCACGACCGTTAGTGGATTTTGGGTCGTGATACTAAGATTATTGCATAATAATTTGTTTGACTTGAGAAGAGTAAGTAAATGTTTAGCCATTGCTACGTTTAGTCGATTTTACCACGTGATATACACATGTCGTAGTTGGATTTTTAGGTCTAACGTTTTACCTGAAACCAGTCTAAATCACTTCTAATCTTACTCAAATATTCTATATAGCCCTGTTTAGGTATTTTTAACTAATTTCAATCACACCCACTCATTCAATCAACAAAAAAAAGGAAGAGAGAAGAATAATAAAGTTAAAATATATTTTTGGTCTCTTAGTTTTTGCTAATCTTGCTCAAATTTTGTATATAGTCTCGTTTGGGTATTCTCAACCAATTTCAATCACACCCACTCATTTAATCCAAACAAAAAAAAGAGAGAAATAATAAAAACAAAGTTGAAATATATTTTTTCTCTCTTAGTTTTTGCTTCTGATTTTCTGTTATGTGAGATCAATCTTACCTTTTTATCCCTCTGATTTTTTATTTTTTTTTTTTGCATAATTTGCAAGAATTTTTGCTAAACTATGAGAGAAAAAGAGAAGAGATAAAAGAAGAAATACAAGGAAAGAAAGGGGGAGGGAAGCCAAAATAAGCTTGTAGTTTTGTTTTGAAAGAGAATATAAAAGAGAGTGGTTTTTTTTAAAGATTTGGCTATATAATGCCAATTGTTTGGGGCTATCTTTGCCAAACCTAATATAAGGCTAAAAAATTATCAATTTTTGCTATGTGTTGTTATAGGATGCTAAGTTTTTAATTCTGCATAAATTTAGATTAAATATTTTTTTATTTATGCCACAGACTAGCCCAAGCCTATCTTAGTCAAGCCTCAAGAGCCAACTAGTTTACTTGGGTAGGCTTAAAATTGACACCGATTGACAACACATAATAGGAATTAGCAAAATTTTGACCTTAGATTATAGAAATTTTTACCTCTTATAGCAAAGGTTGATACCTTATTTATTTTAAATAAATACCCTTTTAAAAAATTATATTCTATAGATACCTTTTGATTTTTATAGCCAAATATCTATTTATGGTTACCTCCTACTCTTAAGCCATAAAATACTCTTTTTACTATTTTTCTCTCTCATTATTTCAGATTTTTCTCCACCCTCTCTCTCTCTCTCAACGCCAGTCTTTCTCCATGGTTTTCTCTTCTCTCTCTCCGCCTCTTTCTCCATGTTTGAATGTCTAAAATGGTGAGTTATCTAGGTTGGTGAGCATCCATATAAGGAGATTGTATTGGTGGTGATCTATGACCCAAGCACTTGGGTATAAACAAGTGTGGATCTATGGTATGTTCAATTCTTAGAATATCTTGAAGGATCGGAGACCCCACCTTGATTTCCAATTTGAATGTCAGTTCCAGGTTTGGAACTGTAACGATCCGGCTAGTCGTCTCATGAGTTACCGCTTTGTTTTTCCCATTTCTTCTTCTTATTGCTTTGTCTATCGGTTTTATATGTAATCGGGTTGGTTTTGGAAAGGATTTGGTAATGTTTGAGGCACTTAGTCTCTTTTGAGGAAGCTTAAGTTGGAAAAGTCAATCGAATGTTGACTTATGTGTTAGAGGTCTCGGATGTGAGTTCCGATGAGTCGGATAGCTATGGGCGGTGATTTGGGACTTAGGAGCGTAATCGGAAGATTTTTGATCTATGAGTCGTTTGGTTGGGTTTTTGATCAAAAGCAGAATTTGGAAGATTTTGGAAACTTAGGCTTGAATCCGATGTCTTTTGGTTGATTTGATGGTGTTTGAGGTGTTTTGAAGATTGGTACAAGTTTGAATAAGGTTATGGGATATGTTTGTGCTTTTGGTTGAGGTCCCGGGGGCCTCGGGGTGATTTCGGATGGTTGATGGAGGAGTTTGAGATTTTGTGAAGTTGCAGATTTTCGTTGCTTTTGGTATTTCCGCACCTGCGGATTGGAGACTGCAGGTGCGATGCCGTATATGCGGAAGTGTGGTCGCAGAAGCGGAAGCTGATGGAGTTGGCTGGAACCGCAGAAGCTGTTGTAGGACAGCATCTGCGAAGGCGCAGGTGCGGTGGATAACATCACAGATGTAGAAACATGGGAACTTAAGTGAAAACCGCAGAAGCAGTTGGTTGACCGTAAATGTGGTACCGCAGAAGCGGTAAATTGGTCGCAGATACGAAAACCCCTGGGCCAGAAGGTATAAATTATGTCCTTCGCGATTTTTGAGCTATTTCACCATTTTTGAGTCGGCTTTGGAGCTTTTTGAACGATTTTGAAGGGGGATTCCAAGGGAACTTCATTGAGGTATGGAATTTGGACCTAAAACTCGTTCCTATGCTATTATTTCATGGATTAGAGCTATAATTAATGGAATTTAAGGGTTAATATTGGGGAAACTAGGGCTTAGTATTGGAGACCTAGACTTGAGGATTTGAGGGGCCTATTGTGGTCGGATTTTGGTACTTTTGATATGTATGAACTTGTGGGGAGATAAGGAATCCATTGATGTGAATTTTATCGAATTCTGAGGCGTGGACCCGGGGTCGGGTTTTGTAATTTCGGTACTTGTGTCGTATATTGATTATTTTCGCTTGGGCTTCGTTCCCTTAGAATATTTTGATGCCGTGATTCTAATTTTGGATAGATTCGACACGAGTGGAGGACGATGTGAGGGGCAAGGGCATCGCGAGCTAGAGATTTAACCGGTTTGAGGTGAGCAATGATTGCAATGATGTTCTGAGGGTATGAAACCCCGGATTTGCACATCGTTGTGCTATATTGAGGTGACGCACGCGCTTGATAATGAGCGTGGGGTTGTGCACTGTTGGGGATTGTGACTTGTCCATCCCGAATGACTATTTTACCGCGTATTTGACTGAAATCTATTTGCTATCATCATTATTTGGGCTGAATGCCATATTTGGACCTCGTGCCAACTATTTGAACCCTTCGGAGATTTCTATCGATATTTCCTCACTGTTTTGATTTTATACTTGAACTTAGTCATGATATATTTCACTGTTTTTATACTCAACCATGTTTACTATGTTTTAACACTTATATGACCTTTTAAATGATAATTGGGTTGAGAAATCTTGTTTTACTACTGTCGAGTGGCTTGTGAGGATTTTTGACTGAGTAAGGTCGAGGGTCTATGTTGTGAGGAAACATTTGATACTCATTATGAGGCCGAGGGCCTGAGATATGTACGCCACGAGGTGGCTTGATTGATATGAGGCCGAGAGCCTAGTGATGATGCCACGAGATGACTTGATATTGCGCTTGGGCCATAAGGGACCCCTCTAGGAGTCTGCACACCCCCAGTGAGAGCGGGTACCCATGTGATGCGAGATGTAGCCCGAGGGGCTGGTATTGTTTTGAGATATTGCCCGAGGGGCGGATTGTTGATGTTGTGCCTGAGGGGCGAACCTTTATGTGTTTATCTTTCTTAATTGCCTGTCATTATCTGTTTAATTCTAAAAAGGCTTGTTATGAAGTTTAAGTTGAATGAAATGAATTTCTCATATTTTTACTGAGTTATTATTTTTACTTGTTTTACTGCTTCATTATAGCCTGTAATGTGCCTTACGTATTTTCTTGCTTTCAGTCTTTATTTATGATTATTACTCACTGAGTTAGAGTACTCACTTTACTCCTTGCACCCCGTGTGCAGATTCAGGTGCATCTGGTCCTGCTCCCGAGTGTTGATCTTTCTAACTCAGGCGGATCCGAGGAGTCTCTAGGTAGTTGTCGACGTTCGCAACCCAGAGCTTCTTATCTATCTTATTTCTCTTTGTTCTTAGTTTTTGTATTAAACTCTGTAGATTTCTCTGAGTATTCCTGATTTTTAGATGCTCATGACTAGTGACACCCTGGTATCGGGCTTTGTTGGGTTGTATTGCGCACATTATGCCATTATCTGCTTAACCTTTGGAGTATTTTGTCATGCTTTAAACTGTTTTCTTACTGTTTAACTGTTAATTTCAGAAATGGGAAGTGTCGGTTAGCTTTGTCTTCACGAGAGGCACCATAATGACCGGGTCTGGGTTTAGGGTCGTGACAAGTTGGTATCAAAGCCTAGGTTACATAGGTCTCAAAAGTCATGAGCAGGTTTAGTAGAGTCTCACGGATCGGTATGGAGACATTTGTATTTATCCTCGAGAGGCTGTAGAGCCTTTAGGAAAAACTTCATATTCTTGAAATTCTGTCGTGTAAATTTGTTGATCCGAGTACTAAACTTCTGTTATTCTATTCTCTCACAGATGGTGAGGACACGCGCTACCAGTTAGGATGGATGACCACCAGTACCACCAGATGTGGCCACTAAAGGCCGAGGACGCGGTCGTGGTTGCAGTAAGGGCAGAGGGGTGGGCCGCACAATAGCTAAGGCAGCACCTACAGATCCACCAACAGCCCTAGTTCAGGATCAGGTCCCAGTTATGGATGCTCCAGCAGCACCAGCTCAGGCACCAGCTGTGCCTATTGTGATTCCGGGTCTTCAGAAGGCCTTGGCTTAGATTCCATCAGTTTGCACTGGCCTAGCTTAGGCGGTCTCAGCCACTACAGCCGCAACTACTTTTGAGGCCGGCGGAGGCAATCATACTCCTACCGCTCGCATACCTGAGCAGGTCATGCAAGGACTTCAGACTCTGGGGGCACATCCAGCCCAGCCGGTTGCAGCTGCTCAGAACTATGTAGTTACTGCCATGCCAGAGGACGAGAAGCATAGGTTAGAAAGGTTTGGTAGACTTCAGCCTCTGACCTTCAGTGGTGCAGAGGGCGATGATGCACAGGGTTTCTTGGATAAGTGTCAGAGGATGCTTCTTACAATAGGTATTTTGGAGACCAGCGGGGTCGCTTTCACTACTTATCAATTTTTTGGAGCTGCCTTCACTTGGTGGGAGGATTTTGAGAGGCGTAGGCCTGTTGGTGCAACACCCCTTACCTGGTAGCAGTTATCCGTTCTTTTTCTGGAGAAGTATGTGTCGCAGTCTCATAGAGAGGAGCTGCGCAGGCAGTTTGAGTGGTTGCGTCAGGGAGAGATGACCGTGTCGCAGTATGAGTTGAGGTTCTTCGAGTTAGCTCGTCATGCCATTTGTTTGGTTCGGACAGATAGAGAGAGGATTAGGAGGTTTGTTGATGGCCTCACTTATCAGCTTTATATTCTCATGACTAAGGAGAGGGTGACTGGTGCTACTTTTGAGGAGGTTGTGGATATTGCCCGTGAGATTGAGTCTGTTCGCCGCCGGGAGAGAGAGGAGAGGGAGGCCAAGAGGCCTCGAGGATCTGGCAATTATATTAGTGCTCCTTCGAGAGGTCAGTTTCAGCACGGCATAGGCTGTCCATTTAGGCATGCTTAGCCAGCTCGCCCAGGTTATCGTAGGGCGTCATCGGGTCATGGTTCTCATAGTTCTCATTAGGTCCAGTCATCACTTAATTGTTGCACCCCCTTTTTCCCCTTCCATCGGAGAAGAGTCTGGGTTTCGACATTCATGGGGTGTAATGACTCATTTCCTTTTGGGAATTGGGTATTTGAAGAGTCACCACCTAACGGTTTTAAGGTATGTTAGGGCACCTATAAGGTTTAACTATAACTACGTTTGATAACTAGAGATAGGGTAAGGGCTTGAAATTATCCTAAGGGGAAGCTGTTAGGCACCCCTCAGGATCCACTAGTGTGGTTCCCGGCCAGACAATATTTTGTGAATTTGTGCAATTAGAAAATAAACAAGTAAGGCTCAAGTAATAGAGGATTTATGTTTAAATACACAAGTGTTTGAAAATAATTATTGAAAGGTGAAATTTTGAAAAGATTTATAATCTAAGACATGCTTATGAATATAAAAGGGAGTATCCTAGGTTTGTTTGTAATATGGATCACATCAATGCAATACCCGGTATGACACTCCTCAAAAGAGGGGATGCACGTGGTATTAGTGCATCGGTCATCATATCCATATCTACCCTTTCCTGCCCCGTAAAGGTAATTAAAGCGAGGGTTGGTCTCGACCTCTATTGCATGCTGTTACCCGTCTCATTCCTATCAGTCCCGGAGGACTGTATTTTAAAAAAGGGAAAACACGGAAAACACGGAAAACAAGCATAAGGCTCAGTTATACCTCCACAAATAATGCATATAGACACCATGACTTATACACAGTTAAGGTCTGAATTTAAAACCCTAAGCAAGGTGTTTAAGTCAGAACCAGATTTATCACATGACTTAGAAAAAAAGTCTGAATCAGGCTTGCCTGATGGTTGTGACAGTCAAGAATTAAACAAAGGTAGTTTCAGTTTTATTAAAATAATTACCTAAGGCTTGCCTAGGCGTAATTCGTATTCAATAGTTATTCAAAATTGCTAAGACAGTTTGGACCTAAAACATGTTGTTCTAGGTACAGAGATTATTACCAGTTATTCAGAAATTTTGCAATGTGAAAACTATTACCTTACTACCTTTTTCATGAATCAGTAATTAACTAGGCATTTTTAAACAAAATGCAAATAGGATCCTAAAACAAGGTATCTAATATGCATATGCAGATGGCAGAGTTCCTAAGGCATGGTTTCTAAATATACAAAAGAGTTGCAGAATTATTAAGAAACGACCTCATGAGTAACACTTTCTTATTTATTCGTCCTAAAAGCAGGATTTCTAAGTGATGGACACGAAGTATGGATTAATGAATGAGATGCTAAAGCAGGAAACATGAATCCTAAGAACATGATTTCTAATGCATTGTATGAATCCTAAACATGATTTCTATTGCACAACTTGGAATATAAATCTAATAACATGTTTTCTACCCTTTAACAACTATAGCATGCATATTTTTCCATCCCTTTTCACTAGCCACCCCAATACTTGTTTACAAATTATTACAAACCATGTGATTGAATTACATAAGAAAAAATGCAAAAATAAGAAGTTGCAACCATAGGAAGCCTGATCCTGACTTCCTCTCTGAGTTATGTAATAAACTACTTCAATGCCAATATTATTCCAAAGCCTTGCTCATATCTGGGTGTGTCAGAGTTCCCTAAGGACCTCAACGGATCCCGGGCAGTACTCACACCCAGATTGCATAACCAAGAGAGTGAGTGCAGTGTGGAAGGGTTAGCTCTTATGTGTCCAGGTTCAGAGGGAGCTAAAGGGTCCCAAATCAAGGCTCACATAAGAGGGCCAGAACCTAATGATCTAAGAGTGCATGTGAGAGTGCTGGACATAGACTCAAAGGAGTTGAGTTGGAAAACAGTTTTAGAAACAACATGTTTGAAGTGAGTTTGTAAAACAGCAGAAGAATTGCCTGTAAAACAGTTTTTGAAAGGGAAAGGGGGTAGGAGCAATAATAACAACACACAAAACCAGTTCAGAGAGAATTACATGCTTCAGTAGTTACAAAAATGGGAGTAGGGGTTGGGGACATAGAGGACCCAAATCAGAAACACATAATTAGTCATGAATTAGGTACATTATAGACATGCTAGTTGAAGGACATAAACAGGAACAAGTAAATATGTTGATCACATTTGAACAAAGAAGAGTAGAATTTTAAGCATGCTGAATAAAGCAATAAACAAACAGTACAACTAACAGCATGAGCCATTAAGTTAGTGCAGAAAGAGACAAGGATTGACAAACAAGGGAACACATAGGTTTGGGTTTCAGAATTTAAACTAGGGACATACCAGTTGAAGAAGCAAAGTGCAGGAAAAGTAAAGCAATTAGAATTTCACAGTCTAGCCTTGGCTTTCAGCCGACTAGACAAGGTAGGAGCACAAGTAGTAGAGAAAGAAAGAGAGTTTGAATGTGTAAGTGTGTGTTTTTGAACTTAGTTGTTCGTGTGTTGTTAATGAAAGCATTAGGGTATTTATAGCTTTTAAAATGAGTAGAAAATAAGGTAACAAGTAAAGGTTTAACGCAAATATGGAAGTAATCACAATCAGAATCCCATTAATACAAGTACTACCCTTTAATCAATGAATTACTGCTCAAAACAGAAATAATTAAGGAAAGAAAATCAATTTGAGAAAGATTGATTTTTGACCATATAAGGGATAGTAAAATATAGAGTATACAATTGAGTCTAGGTACAGAATATACTTAATTGGGGAAAGGATTCAGCAGGGGTGAAACATCACAGCAAATAAAGGAAGGGAATCAATCAATTTAAACAAATGAGTAAAATTAAGGGTTTATAAGAAAACCCTTGCAATCAGTCGTAACTTGAGGAAATCAAGATCAATCAAGAAAGAATCACGATTCTGCACTTCGCCGTATAAATAGAGAAGAATGAACAAGAATATCAGACATGTAAGGTCAACCATATTGACAAAAGAAGCAACTAGATGCACACACACATACATCAGTAACAGGAGTAGGCTAGGGCTCAGTAGTAAAATAACCTACTCGAAGCATAGTAGTCAACAAAGTCAAGTAGTAACATAGAACCAAAAATAAAGGAAATAGTCTAACACATAGCAACAGGCAAAGGAGATCTTTTAAAGCTCTGAGGAAAATTTCAAGAAACTAGAGTTTTAACAAATCTGAGTTAAAAAGGTAGGAACTCAGAATCAGTCAAGTTAAACAAAGAAAAGGATCTAAACTCAAAGAACTCAGTCGGAACAAGTATACAAAATAAACAAAGACAGTTTCAGGACCCCGAATAAAACCAAAGATATTTAGGGTTTTCAACGTGCTGAATCAAGTAGAAGAAAAGCATAAACAAATCGTTTGAACATGATAAAATCATAAAACAACACTGAAAATCGGAGAAGAGATCTTTTTAAAAAAGGTTGAGAAAAACCCTAATCGTTGAAGACGAAGAGTCATTTTGAAAAATCGGAAAACCTTTAAGGAAAACACTTAAGAGGTTCATAATATACACAGATCTAAGATAGATCTGAAAGAAAATCGGAATACTTTAAAGTTAGGGTTTCGGAGAACCCAGAAAAATGAGAAAGACTTCGAAAAGTTACCGATCAAGCCAGAAAAGCCATGGACCTGACTCGAATGGCCATGGATGGCCGGGAAAAGGCCATAGATGGAAGTTGAGCAAAGACTGGACTAGATCTCTTTGAGATCTTTCCATGAAATCACGAAAACAGACAGCCAGGAGACATAGGAGACCGGTATACATCTCAGACAGCCATGAGAGCCCATGGGTTGAGTGAGAATCAAAGGGGATTAGGGTTAATTTGGGTGGCGGCGGCTAGGGTTGGCTTTAGGTTTCAGAGAGAGTTTGATAGGAGAGGGGATTCAAGGGCGGCGGATCGTAACAAATGAAATAGGTTAGGGGTCGTTTTGGGTTAAAGTGGTAAAGGGAAAAGGGGACCGTTGATCTGAATGATCAACGGTCATGATCAAATGGGTAGGTGGGATCCGGTTTGGGCTTGGATTAAGATTGGGTTAGGGTCGTATTTGAATTGGAATTGGGTTGGGGAATTGGGAATTCGATTTGGGCTAGATTTTAAAGCCAATTTGGCTAAAATTTAAATAGCCATTTTTTTCTTTTTAATTTATAGAAAATAGTAAATATTTTCTAAAAATTAATTTAAAAAGCCAAAATGATTTATAACACATAAATAACAATTTAAAAATACAGTATCTAATTTTATGAATATAAACATAATTAAACTTTTAAAGGGCTAATATTGTAATTATGTGCAATTTAGCTTTAAAAATACAAAATAAAATTGTAAAAAATATGTAAAAAAAATACTTTAGCCATATTTTGGCATAAAATATAAAAACCCAATAGATGAATTATCAAAATAATAATTTGAAAATAATTATTGGGATTTTATGGATAAAAAAGGGAAAATAAATCAATTAAAACCTTTAAAATTATGGAAAAATAATAAAAATCCTTGGGCATGCTTATATATGCATATATATTCTTTTTTAAAGGTATTGTGCATATTGAAAATATATAGGAAAAAATTGGGTATCAATATTAGTGCCTTTCCAGCTTAGAGTTCGTCCCGTACTCCATAAGTTTAGGGCTCTTCTATGCCAGGTGCATCTGCTAGTCAATCTGGTGCGAGGGGTTCCCTTCAGTCCCCTTCTCCAGCACATAGGAGTTGTTATGAGTGTGGAAAGGTGGGCCATATGTGGAGGCAGTGCCCTCGTCGTCTTGCGGGTTCATCTCAACAGAGGGGTCAGTCATCGTCTTTAGTGCCAGTTAATTCATCACCACCCACCCACATAGCTAGGGGTGGAGGTCATTCAGCTGGGGGTCGCCCCAGAGGGGGAGGTCGATCAGGTGGCGGTCAGGCCTGTTTCTATGCACTTCTAGCTAGACCCGATATATTTGCTTCAGATGCTGTCATCACAGGTATTGTTTCAGTATGCCACAGAGATGCCTCTGTATTATTTGATCCTGGTTCCAACATTTCTTATGTGTCATCATACTTTGTTCATTATTTGGGTACGCCCCGTGAGTCTTTTGTTTCACCTATTCATGTATCTATCCCGGTGGGCAATACTGTTGTTGTAGACCGTGTGTAGCGGTCGTGTGTGGTGACTATTGGGTGTCTGGAGACCCGAGTGGGTCTTTTATTATTGTGTATGGTGGATTTCGATGTCATTTTGGGCATGGATTGGCTATCTCCGTGTCGTGCTATTCTGGACTGTCATGGCAAGATAGTCACATTGGCCATGCCGGGTGTGCCACGGATTGAGTGGCGATGGGTGACTGACTATGTTCCCAGTAGGGTGATCTCATTCTTGATGGCCCAGCGCATGGTTGGGAAAGGTTGTCTCTCGTATCTAGCCTTTGTGAGGGATGTCGGTGCTGAGACTCACATTATTGATTCTGTTCCAGTTGTGAGAGATTTCCCCAATGTGTTTCCTGCAGACCTGTCGGGCATGCCACCAGACAGGGATATTGATTTTGGTATTTACCTGGTGCCGGGCACTCAGCCCATTTCTATTCCGCCGTATTGTATGGCACCAGCGGAGTTGAATGAGTTAAAGGAGCAGCTTCATGAACTCCTTGAAAAAATGTTCATTCGGCCTAGTGTGTCACCTTGGGGCGCACCAGTTCTATTTGTGAAGAAGAAGGATGGCACTATGAGGATGTGCATTGATTATAGACAATTGAACAAGGTAACAGTTAAGAACAAGTATCATTTGCCTCGCATTGATGATTTATTCAACTAGCTTCAGGGAGCGAGAGTGTTCTCCAAGATTGATCTCCGTTCAGGTTATCACCAGTTGAAGATCAGGGACTCGGATATTCTTAAGACGGCTTTTAGGACCCGATATGATCATTATGAGTTCTTGGTGATGTCCTTTGGGCTAACCAATGCCCTAGCAGCGTTCATGCATTTGATGAACAACGTGTTCCGGCCTTATCTCGATTTGTTTGTCATAGTCTTCATTGATGATATTCTGGTGTATTCGCATAGTTCGGAGGAGCACGTGGAGCATTTGAGAGTCGTGTTGCAGAGATTGAGAGAGGAGAAGTTTTATGCAAAATTCTCCAAGTGTGAGTTTTGGCTCAGTTCAGTGGTTTTCTTGAGGCACGTGGTGTCCAGCGAGGGTATTCAAGTTGTTTCGAAGAAGATAGAGGCAGTTCAGAGTTGGCCCAGACCGTCATCAGCAACAGAGATTTGCAGCTTTCTTGGTTTGGTAGGCTATTATCGCCGGTTTGTTCAGGGATTCTCGTCTATCGCATCGCCCTTGACCAAGTTGACTCAGAAGGGTGCTTCATTTGTATGGTCGGACGAGTGTGAGGAGAGCTTTCAGAAGCTCAAGATAGCTTTGACCACAGCTCCAGTGTTAGTGTTTCCATCATCTTCAGGTTCATAAACTATGTATTGTGATGCTTTGAGGAATGGTATTGGTTGTGTTTTGATGCAGGGGGGTAGAGTTATTGCTTATATTTCTCGTCAGTTGAAGCCCCATGAGAAGAACTACCCCGTTCATGATTTGGAGTTGGCTGCCATAGTCCACGCGTTGAAGATTTGGAGGCATTACTTGTATGGTATGTCTTGTGAGGTGTTTACTGATCATCGTAGCCTCCAGCACTTGTTCAAATAGAAGGATCTCAATTTGAGGCAACAAAGGTGGTTGGAATTGCTTAAAGATTATGATATCACTATATTGTACCATCCCGGAAAGGCCAATGTGGTGGTAGATGCTTTGAGCCGAAAGGCAGTGAGTATGGGGAGTTTGGCATATATTCCAATTGGGAGAGATCTCTTGTAGTTGACATTCAATCCTTGGCCAATCGGTTCGTGAGGTTAGATATTTCGGAGCCCAGTCGAGTATTGGCTTGTATGGTTTCTCGGTCTTCCTTATATGATCGCATCAGAGAGCGCTAGTATGATGATCCGCATTTGCTTGTACTTAAGGACAGAGTTCAGCATGATGATGTCAGAGATGTGACCATTGGTGAGGATGGGGTATTGAGGATACAGGGCTGGATATGTGTGCCCAATGTAGATGGGCTTCGGGAGTTGATTTTTGAGGAGGCCCAAAGCTCGCGGTATTCCATTCATCCGGGTGTCGCGAAGATATATCAGGATTTGAGGCAACATTATTGGTGGAGAAGAATGAAGAAAGACATTGTGGGATTTATAGCTCGGTGTCTCAATTGTCAGCAGGTGAAATATGAGCATCAGAGACCGGGTGGCTTACTTCAGCGGATGGATATTCCAGAGTGTAAGTGGGAGAGGATCACTATAGACTTTGAAGTTGGACTTCCATGGACTTTGAAGAAGTTCGATGCTATTTGGGTGATTGTGGATCGGCTGACCAAGTTCGCGCACTTCATTCCTGTGTGTAATACCTATTCTTCTGAGCGATTGGTAGAGATCTATATCCGGGAGATTGTTCAGTTGCATGGTGTCCCAGTTTCCATCATTTCAGATAGGGGCACTCAGTTTACATCGCAGTTTTGGAGGTCTGTGCAGTGAGAGTTGGGTACTCAAGTTGATTGAGCACAACTTTTCACCCTTAGACGAACGGGCAGTTCGAGCACATTATTCAGATATTGGAGGACATGTTGCGTGCTTGTGTTATTGACATCGGAGGGACATGGGATCAGTTTCTACCGCTTGCAGAGTTTGCTTATAACAACAACTACTAGTTAAGTATTCAGATGGCTCCATATGAGGCTTTGTATGAGAGGCGGTGTAGATCTCCAGTTGGTTGGTTTGAGCCGAGTGAGGCTAGGCTATTGGGGACAGACTTGGTGCAGGATGCTTTAGAAAAAGGTGAAGGTGATTCAGGAGAGGCTCCGTACAGCGCAGTCGAGACAAAAGAGTTATGCTGATAGGAAGGTTCGAGATGTGTCCTACATGGTTGGTGAGAAGGTTCTGTTGAAGGTCTCGCCCATGAAGGGTGTTATGCGATTTGGGAAGAAAGGGAAATTGAGTCCGCGGTTCATTGGGCCTTTTGAGGTACTTCGGAGCATTGGGGAGATGGCTTATGCGTTTGCTTTGCCACCCAGCTTGTCAAGTGTGCATCCGGTATTTCATGTTTCTATGCTCCGAAAGTATATTGGGGATCCATCTCATGTTCTGGATTTCAGCACGCTTCAGTTGGATGATGATTTGACCTATGATGTGGAGCCTGTAGCTATTTTGGGTCGTTAGGTTCGAAAGTTGAGATCAAAGGATATAGCTTCAGTGAAAGTGCAGTGGAGAGGTCGGCCCGTGGAGGAGGCTACTTGGGAGACTGAGCGGGAGATGCGGAGTAGATATCCTCACTTATTTGCGTCTTCAGGTATGTTTCTTAACTGGTTCGAGGATGACCGTTTGTTTAAGTTGGGGAGGATGTGACGATCCGGCCAGTCGTCTCATGAGTTACCGCTCTGTTTCTCCCATTTCTGCTTCTTATTTTTTGGGTCTATTGGTTCTATATATAATCGAGTTGGTTGGCTCGGGTTCAGAAAGGATTTGGTAAGGTTTGAGACACTTAGTCTCTTTTGAGGAAGCATAAGTTGGAAAAGTCAACCGGATGTTGACTTATGTGTTAGAGGGCTCGGATGTGAGTTCCGATGGTTCGTATAGCTACGGGAGGTGATTTGGGACTTAGGAGCGTGATCAGAATGAGTTTTGGAGGTTCGGAGTAGATTTAGGCTTGAATTGGTGAAGTTGATATTTTGGCGATTTTCGGTTGGTAGGCGAGATTTTGATATGGGGGTCGGAATCGAATTCCGAGAGTTGCAATAGTTTCGTTGTGTCATTTGGGATGTGTGTGCAAAATTTCAAGTCATTCGGACATGGCTTGGTTGGGTTTTTTTATCAAAAGCAGAATTCGGAAAATTTTGGAAACTTAGTCTTGAATCCGATTTGTTTTGGTTGATTTGATGGTGTTTGAGATGTTTTGAAGATTGGTACAAGTTTGAATAAGGCTATGGGATATGTTTGTACTTTTGGTTGAGGTCCCGGGGGCCTCGAGGTGATTTCGGATAGTTGACGGAGGAGTTTGAGATTTTGTGAAGTTGCATATTTTTGTTGCTTCTGGTATTTCCGCACCTGCAGATTAGGGACTGCAAGCTGCATATGCGGAAGTGTGGTCACAGAAGCGAAAGCTGGTGGAGTTGGCTGAAACCGCAGAAGCAGTTGTGGGACCGCATCTGCGAAGGCGTAGTTGCGGTGGATAACATCGCAGATGCAGAAATATGGGAACTTAAGTGAAAACCGCAGAAGCGGTTGGTTGACAGCAAATGCGATACCGCAGAAGCGGTAAATTGGTCGCAGATGCGAAAATACCTAGGCCAGAAGGTATAAATTGTGTCATTCGCGATTTTTGAGCTATTTCATCATTTTTGAGTCGGCTTTAGAGCTTTTTGGACAATTTTGAAGAGGGATTTCAAGGGAACTTCATTGAGGTAAGGAATTTGGGCCTAAAACTCATTCCTATGCTATTATTTCATGGATTAAAGCTATAATTAATGAAATTTAAGGGTTAAAATTAGAAAAACTAGGGCTTGGTATTGGAGACCTAGACTTGAGGATTTGAGAGGCCTATTATGGTCGGATTTTGGTACTTTTGATATATATGAACTCGTGGGGGAATAAGGAATCCATTGATGTGAATTTTATCGAATTCCGAGACGTGGGCCTGGGGGACAGGTTTTGGTAATTTCGGGATTTGTGCCGTATATTGATTATTTTTGCTTGGGCTTCATTCCCTTAGCATATTTTGACGCAATGATTTTGATTTTGGATAGATTCGACGTGATTGGAGGCCGATTTGATGGGAAAGGGCATCGCGAGCTAGAGATTTGACCGGTTTGAGGTGAGTAATGATTGTAAATTATGTTCTGAGGGTATGAAACCCCGGATTTGCACATCGTTGTGCTATATTGAGGTGACGCACATGCTTGATGACGAGTGTGGGGTCGTGCACTGTTGGGGATTGTGACTTAGTCTATCCCGAATGACTATTTTACCGCGTATTTGACTGAAATCTATTTGCTATCATCATTATTTGGGCTGAATGCCATATTTGGACCTCGTGCATACTATTTGAACCCTTCGAGGATTTCTATCGATATTTCCTCACTGTTTTGATTTTATACTTGAACTCAGTCATGATATATTTCACTGTTTTCATACTCAGCCATGTTTACTATGTTTTAACACTTATACGATCTTTTAAATGATAATTGGGCTGAAAGATCCTGTTTTACTACTGCCGAGTGGCTTGTGAGGATTTTTGACGGAGTAAGGCCGAGGGCCTATGTTGTGAGGAAACACTGATCATGATTTGAGGCTGAGGGCCTGAGATATGTACGCCACGCGTTGGCTTGATTGATATGAGGCCGAGAACCTAGTGATGATGCCACGAGATGGCTTGATATTGCGCTTGGGCTGTAAGGGGCCCCTCTGTGAGTCTGCACACCCCCAGTGAGCGCGGGCACCCATGTGATGTGAGATGTAGCCCGAGAGGCTGGTATTATTCTGAGATATTGCCCGAGGGGCGGATTGTTGATACTGTGCCCCAGGGACAAACCTTTATGTGTTTATCTTTCTTAATTGCCTGTCATTATTTGTTTAATTGCTGAAGGCGTTTTATGAAGTTTAAGTTGAATGAAATGACTTTCTCATATTTTTACCGAGTTACTGTTTTTACTTGTTTTACTGCTTCATTATAGCCTGTAATGTGACTTACGTGTTTTTCTGCTTTCAGTTTTTATTTATGATTATTACTCACTGAGTTAGAGTACTCACTTTACTCCCTGCACTCCGTGTGCAGACTTAGGTGCATCTGGTCCTACTCCCGAGTGCTGATCTTTCCAGCTCAGGCGGATTCGAGGAGTCTCTAGGTAGTTGTCGGCGTTCGTAGCCTGGAGCTTCTTATTTATCTTATTTCTCCTTGTTCTTAGTTTTTGTATTAAACTCTGTAGATTTCTCTGAGTATTCCGGATTTTTAGATACTCATGACTAGTGACACCCCGGTATCGGGGTGTGTTGGGTTGTATTCCGCACATTATGCCATTATCTGCTTAACCTTTGGATTATTTTGTCATGCTTTAGACTGTTTTCTTACTGTTTAACTGTTAATTTCGGAAATGGGAAGTGTCGACTGACCTTATCTTCACGAGATGCGCTATCACGACCGGATCCAGGTTTAGGGTCGTGACAGGAACTGTCCATAGGACTGTTTCAGTTATCACTACTGCCAGTCCCCGTGACTATCTATTCATTTAATTTATGCGAAGAGACCACGCACATGGGTACACGTACAAAAAGCTATGCAAAAGTCATGAAATAAGGGGTTTGATTCGCGTATCGGCGGTTGCTTCTGCTCAGGAAGTGACCTCGGTTCCGGCACCATCGCCGAACCAAGGCGGCACGTGTTCACTACTGACTTCCGGTGAATGGTGTATTCGTCGGAAATTAGGGTTTGTTCTTGAACAAAGACGACGGAGTTTGGGGATGAGCAACTTGATTTTCTGTTAATATATTTCAATGTATTTTCATGTATTTCATTGTATTCAGTGTCTTTTTTTTCATTGTAATTCAATGTTTCTCGTTGTATTCCATGTATTTCATTGTACTCACTGTCTTTTTTTCATTGTATTTCAATTTATCCCGCTGTATTTTATGTATTTCATTGTATTCATTGTCTCGCTATATGCCATGAACGTATTCATATACCTTTTTAATTAATATAATTTATGTATTCAGATGTATTATATAATTTCTCTTAAGATTGCTATGTTTTTGGGGTATTTTTCGATTGAGAATTTTTTTTATAACTGAAAATACAAATTTTGTGTGTTATAATTGAGTTTGTTGAGTTATATAAGGAGTCTATTATGTTAATTGATCCGCTTTCTGTTTTAAAAACAGTCTAATACCCTATTTCACGTTGTGAATACACTCGAATACAATTGAATAAAATAATCTGTCCAACTGTAATCCTATATTTCACTCCATTAATACAGTCGAATGCACTCAAATGCAACAACTGATTAGCTGGACTTCCCTGATTCACGCCTATTTTTGCTACTGTATTCATGAATACAATAGCTTAAATACATCAAATACATCTTATAACCACAAAAAGGTATCTATAATCCGTAATAAAGCAAATGATATCTATAGATGACTACTACTAAAAGATAATGCTTTATAAAAATTTCTCTAGATTATATTTAGTAAAGACAACCCAAAAAATTAGCATTGTGTAGCCAAATCCCCCCAAAAAACCTTCCTCTCCATTTATTTTCTTTTCCCTAATTTTCTCTCCTGTCGAAAAACAATGAAAACTCTTTTCTATCTCCTCCAGAAAAACACATAATCATCACAAATCTCATCAATTTAATTAGAGGGTGTTTGGCTAAGCTTATAAGCTGGTCAAACTGGCTTATAAGCACTTTTTGGCTTATCTACGCGTTTGGTAAAATTAAAAGTACTTATAAGTTAAGTGCTTCTAAGCCAAAAATAAGCTAAAAGCCATAAGTTGGTCTCCCCTAACTTATTAAATTTCAGCTTATAAGCACTTTAGGTTTGACCAAAATATTTACTATTCTATCCCTAAAATACTTCTTTTTAAAAACAAACTCTTCATATACCCAATTCTTTAACTGTTTATTATTAATTTCAGCACTTTTATCCAAACACATAACTGCTTATTTTTAAATCAGCTTCAACACCTAATTCTTATCGGCTACTCTAAATCAGCTAAGCCAAACGGGCTCTTAGTCTTCAAATTTCACCTTTAGATGTTCCATCTTCTCTTACAATCTCAAGACTCCATATTCAATCATTTTACCCTACTTGCTCATTTACGACCTTCCCCTCCCATTCTTCTTCTGGCCTCATTTCATGCCTCAAATGCTATTTACTTTCTCACAACTCCTGCATGGGCCTCAACCCTCCTTACCCTTATGTTTGTCCCCTTTGTATATATCCACAAAATATTATGTGTTATATATACACTGAGATATACAAAGAAGGAAAACAATTAATTTATAAAAAAAAAAGGAAAATAAATTTTTGATATACACAAACTAAAGAAGAAAAATAATTTTGTGATATACATGTTGGTATACACATTATTTGATGTGTTATACGCAAATAATATAAGTATTTTTATTGTGATAAACATTAATATAGAAATAACAGTAAATTATAAAGAATTATATTTATTACTTCATATTTTAGATATACAAAGATGGAAAATAAAATTTTAATATACATTTTTTATATACAAAAAAAGAAAATAAAGTTGTGATTAGGTGCGGATGCTCCTTTAACGAAGCGGTGTCACGCGACACCACTTCGTTGAAATTTTTTACTAAGTATATGTATTAGTAATGTAAGAAAATGGATAAGTAGGCAAAAATGACACTATTTAACAAAAATTATTTCTTTGCGTGTTGGTTATGTACTTGATTTTGCTCTAAGGGTCAAATGTTTGAACCTCACCTAGCACACTTTTTTGTAAATATTTGAGAGAGCCCTCGTGGTTAAAGTTATGATGAAGTAAAATGGAAATCGGGATCTTTTCTAACCTAAAACTCAATAAAACCAATAGACTAAGACTATTGTTTGTATAGAAATATGATAATTAAAGTTATTATTCTTATTCTTTCATAAATTTCAACACAACTTATAAAAATTTCTACATATGCCCCTGATTGTTATATACATTTTGATATACACATTATTATTGTGATATATATTTATTGGCTACTTGCTGCTAATATTAATAACTACGGCTTTCTCTGCTAATTATGTGAGTATATTATCACACCATGCCAAAATCTCGTAGGCTTAGAAAAGCCTCGCTCTTAAATGGGCTCGAAATTTTTAAGCCCATCCTTGTTGAGCAAAGGATTAAGCTAGACCAACCCAACAAGTTAAGCCCATATTAACAGCTCTACTAACACGTCCAGTGAAGCAACCATTTGGTAATACGACATCTATCATATTTCATTGGGAGCTTTAGATCTATCTCAACAGCAACGATGATAACGATTGATAACGATATCACAATGACTATTTTAGTAGGCATTTTGTTCTATTATTACATCTGATCACATCCTTATAGCTTATTCCATAATCAAATAGGTTGGACTAAGTTCACTAATTGTTTACGATAAGTGTTTTGAAAGGTGTTTTAGGGGCGAGGCGCACCAAAAACGCTCCGGAGCGATGGTGTGGGGCGAAAGGCTCAAGAGGCGTACGCCCAACAATTCGGGGCTTACGCCCAACAATTCGGAGTGTACGCCCTAGTGTTCGGAGCGTACGCGCGGGCGTTCGGGGCACATTTTTTTAGTGAGGAGTAAGCCTCAAAGATTTTTTCAAATTAAAACAAAAATTGTTGAATAAGTCCTTCATATAATACCCAAATTCTCAAAATTCAGCTTGGTAATTACTCAAATGTTTTAAAAAGGAACTGAAATGCATTAAATTTAAAAGTTAAGACCTTTTTTATTGATTGAAGCCCCAATTCATGGTCTTTCCCAATTCTTTATCTTGTCTGCTAGTCTGCTAATATCTCCCAAAAGCAACGAATATTTTTTTTTACAAATACAAAGAGAACTCCATTCTCCTTTATAGCAGCAAGTTCAAAGTTCAAATTGCAGGTTAGTCATCCTTTTTGTTCCTCCATGTAGAAAACTTTATTCTTTTCGACTCAAGTTACTTGAGCTTCTAAGTAGCGTATAATAAATTGTTTTGACTAGTTTTTTGTGGGGATGAAGCGCGCGCGCGCATATTTTCCACATATTTATAGTTTTCTTCAGATTTTATGCAATTTACCTGTTTATAAATATTTACTGTCATTATATTATTTTATAAAATATTAAAAACTAAATACCTATGGGGCTTACGCCCCACGCCTCGGGGCTTATGCCCCGCTGAGGCATATGTAAAACGCCTCGCCTTACGCCCACGCCTTTTAAAACACTGGTCAAGACTTACCCTTGGAAATAAAATAGGCTTGTAAGAAGAGAGAAAATCTGTGCACCGTCTAGATTAGTAAAAGCATTAATGCGTTAACTAATTTAATTGAACTTAATCCTTATAGGACTGTTTAAAAAGGGATTGCTAGTTAGCCATATATATTGATTGATCTGTTTAAGTTTTGGAACAACTATCCAAAGTTGAATCATTTCTTGTTGCACTGTCTATAAGTAACTTTGGAAATTAAAAATCACATGCGAAATCTTCTTTCCAATTGGCTGTGAGTAATGCTTCCAATTTTATTTTTTTTAAAAAACATAAATTTGGAGGGAAAATTACCTCATTATTTTATGATAATTTTAAATATTTATATTGTTATACAATGTAAAAATCCCTTAGTGTAAATGCTGTTTGGCAACGAAATGTAGATTCTCCATTAATGATTAACAAAACAGTAATGGCAGTGAACTGGAAAAATAGAACAACCAGAAACGTTAAATAATTTTCAACCCACTGAATTCACTATGTGTCCTTAAGTATTTTAATCAACTCGTTGTTGTTTAAGGTTATGAATTAATTCATCACAAAATAGAACAGAATAAATTTTTTTGTAATAACGGCACTTCAAATTATCAAAATTTAACGAACTCAAATGATGGAGCAAATCACACTTGATACTTGCTGTTGTTTTGGGAAAAAGTTGCATAGAAGAGGGGATAGATTTCAAAAATTTCGATATTTAAAAATGAGGTCAAGTATAAATTTATAGACAATAAAAAGATGAGATAGAAATGAGCAATCCATGTGCGTCTTTGAGAATATTGTTATCAACATTGAAAGAAATATATTTTTTACTGTCGATAATATAACACTGTAACAATTTTGTGTTTTCTTTTACTTACACGATTTACTAACCATACTAGTGTAATTCTGATATCATAATCATGTGCCGGAAATATCTACGTATCTTCTTATTTGTGTTTCCTCTTTTTTTCTCTACTTATAGGATGGAGTCTATGCTAGTTTGAAAGCACTAGCTAGTAGCTAGTACCATAAAATGTCATACTTCAATTGTCTTATTTGTTGGGGGTAAATAAATAATTCTAAACGGTTGTGTTTAATTTCTTATAGCAGCTATTATTAATCCATTCTGAAATCAAACGTATTATGTTCTTGGATAATATCTGGTGAAATCAGCCATTTAAGGGACTTAAAACTTCATCTTTCTAATCTAAAATTGAACTCAAATTTGTAAATTTAAAATAACTATGTGTAGATCTTGTATCGTGGTCTAGTATACAGGGGTTTACTCTTTTAAGTATTAAATTTAATTAACTGAAAAAATTATATTTAGAATCCTGAACTGCGAATTAGGAAGAACAACGCGAGACCAGATTTCACCATAATATCGAATTTGACACAATAGTATGATGGACTCTCTTCTTATCAGTGATTTCAAATAATTTTCCTCATTTTGATAAACAGGTCTATATTTATGATTGCCATTTGCACTTGTGCTCATTACATTACATTACATGGCATATTCATTCTCAAATCTACTTTTTAAATTAAGAATAATTCATTAGTTGTGTAAGGAAACAGATGTGATATTCAATTGAACTGAGGAATTATACTATATATATGATCCTGAATCCTTAGGCAAACAAGGATTAGACGGTGAACAAAAAATGAAAAACAAGAAAAGAACAAGGTAGCTAATGAAATAAAAAAAAAAAACAAACTTCATCCACACCTATTTTAGTTGTTGTTGCTGCTGCTATATATGTCATTCCTTGCCAAGCAATTCTCATCCCTTCTCTAACGGCTTGACAGATACAATATTTCCTTTTGGATTAGGGACCACGTAGTGACTTGGCAAATGCCTCTCTCTAGTACTATGTTGGAGTGTGCTCCTGATTCATTTGTAAATTTATCCGGAAAATTATTTATATATATATTAACTTTCCCATTGACTCCTATTTTAATAACTGCAACTAATATCCTGAGACATATAATAAAAATTTCACGAGATTATGCGCTTTAATTATATGCGTCTATAATATTATATTAGCTAGTGACACGTAAAAAATCCACTAAATTAAAATTTTCACTCTTTTTTCTCTTATTTTAATTTATTATTCACATTTTCTCTTTTTATTTTCCATGTTCTTATACTACTAATTAACACCTATATAAATGACGATATAATATCCACCCCCACCCCATTTTCTTCTATATCAACAGCTTTTCCATCAAAACATCCCTTATATCTTCATTCTGCACTACACAAAAACAACCCGCTTTCTTTCACGAAAACTTTCGAAGCAACAGCTAAGCAAATCCACCGTTTTTTGACTTCTCTGCCATAATCAAGAAACCGACGCTCTGCATAATTAATTAAAATGGTGGCTATAGTAACTAGGAAACACTACATTATGTTCATGTTTTTCGCCAGCTTTCTTGCTTTAGCTGCACAGCTTTCAATCATTTTATTGTATAATTAAATTCTTCACCGTCTTTATTTTAATTTCTTACAAGAAAATAATTTCCTGCATGTGTTAAGTAGCTACGAGTACTAATCACTGGATGTTGCATGCATGGCAGGTTGAGGAGGCTTCGTTTGAGAGGCTCTGCGTTTCAAAGAACATTCTCACGGTCAATAAAGAATTTTCGGGGCCAACAATATACGCTCACGAAGGAGAAACTATTATAGTAGATATCGAGAACCAAGGCAAAGACAATATAACTATTTCGTGGTATAAATTAACTTCTTTTTCTACTTCAATTTCTTTTTTTCTCCTCGATCTCTACTCGTACGTGTATATTAATTATTACTCTTCTAATTTAATTTTGTTTTGTACAATCGTATTTATTAGGTATGGTGACCGACACTTTAAATCAGACCCGCAAAGTAAATTGACATGGTTAATACAATCCGGCACTTCAATCAGAAGAAATATCGCATGTTCATCAGATGCGTATGGTACATTATGGTGGCCTGCAAAAGACATATGGCAAAGCGCCACCGTACATGGCGCCCTTATTGTCTATCCAAGCCGACCAGTGCTTCTTATCCTTTTTCCAGAACATGATGCAGAAATTCCCATCATTCTAAGTACAAATATATATATATTGTTAGTCATGTAATTAACAACAATATTTCAATAATTAATATCTTACAAAATCTGGTCTCTAAATTATTCTCAATTTTTTAATCCACAGGCGAGTGGTAGAAGTCATATCTGAATTTATAGGCAATAAAAAAATGAAATAGATAGGTTCAATCTAAAAGTGAGGCCAAGTCTATAAATTTATAGACAATACAAAGATGAGATAGAAATGTGCAATCCATGTGCATCTTTGAGAATATTGTTATCAACATTGAAAGAAATATATTTTTTACTGTCGATAATATAACACTGTAATAATTTTGTGTTTTCTTTTACTTACACCATTTACTAACCATACTAATGTGATTCTGATATCATAATCATGTGCGGGAAATATGTATGTATCTTCTTATTTGTGTTTCTTCTTTTTTCTCTACTTATAGGATGGAGTCTATGCTAGTTTGAAAGCACTAGCTAGTAGCTAGTACCAGAAAATGTCACATTTTTTTTTTTTTTTTTTTGGTAATTAAAGATTTTATTACCACTCGAAATATTTTCATGTATAAACAAAACTCCTGAAATTGGACAGATGGCCCCAAAGTCAGGACAAACTATACGTCAAGCTACCAAGTTCTTCTATCTAACAATTTCTTCTATCATGCTGT
This sequence comes from Nicotiana tabacum, assembly GCF_000715075.1. Lineage (NCBI taxonomy): Eukaryota > Viridiplantae > Streptophyta > Magnoliopsida > Solanales > Solanaceae > Nicotiana > Nicotiana tabacum. Next base: position 72,713,856 of record NC_134095.1, on the reverse strand, counting down.
GTGTAAAAATTTAAGTATTGCATTTCTCTTCTCAATCGTATCCGCATATTGCCTCTACAATATATTTCTTGAATTATTTGCCTTGTGATGTCTTCACAGCTTCTCTTTTCTTGTTTCCTTTCTATCCACAGATGATATATTGCTCCTACCATACTTAGTCTGTAGACCTCTTCTTTTGATCCCTTGCCATTTACATGTTTAATTGCCCAGTCAACCTCTTCCCTCCAACCATAGACCTGCCTTGTGATCCCCTGACATGCTAATAATTTCCTCCATATGTCTATCGAGTATTTACAAGCAAAGAAGAGGTGCTGATGATCCTCCATTTCCTGGTCACACAAAGGACAGGTTGGATTAACCTGCATCCCCCACTTACTAAGTCTATCTTTGGTATATAACCTCTTCTAAAGTGCTAGGTATAAAATGAATATCCATTTGGGGCATCCTTTGTTATTACATATCAATCTTCTCCAAATTATCTTTGGGAACTCCCCTCTCAATTAATTATATATGGTTCTGATGGAGTAGGTGCTTGCTGTTAAGGTCTTCTCTATTTCCAACCTAGACTCGTGCAGGTATTTAGCAGCATGTAGTATCTTTTGGACTATCCACAAGGCTTGCTTCGTTGTCACTGCCCATGGATCCCTCCCTTTATATAATATGTATGTACCCATTGTATCCATAGCTTATCCTTCTTTTTGCTCAAATTCCATAGATGTTTCAGCATGGCAGCTTTATTCCACATACTCATGTCAGTGATGTTAAGCCCCCTCCTAACTTTGGCCTGCATAAATTTTCCCATGCCACCAGAGCTTTTTTACTTGCTGCAGTATCACATGTCCATAGAAATTTCCTACATATGGATTCAACAGCTTGGATGACTTTTTTTGGCAAAGGAAAGATCTGCGACCAGAAAGATTGTATAGCGATCAACACACTTTTTATCAGTTGTAATCTCCCTGCATAAGTCAAAAGCTTCAAATTGGTCAAGACTCTCTAGTTTATGGCCGCTTCTCTATGGTACCAGTTGTTGCTTCACTATCCACTTCTTCACTCTTCCCAGCATTTTATCAAGTAAAGGTTGGCATTGGCTAATTGAGAGTCTTTTAGAGCTCAAAGGTACTCCAAGGTATCGAAAGGGGAGTTCACCCATTGTAAAGCCAAGTTTCTGAAGGATCTCTTGTTGAATATCTACTGGTACTCCCCCAAAATACACACAACTTTTGCTCAGGTTTGCGATGAGTCCTGAAGCTTTTGAGAAATCCTAGAAACAATCGTACAGTAGCTGTATGGATATTGCATCTCCTCTACAGAATAAGAGTAGGTCGTTTGCAAAACTGAGTTGTATGATATTTAGTTTTTCACATCAAGGGTGATAATTAAAGTCAGGCTGCTCTTTTAGTGTTTTCGGCACCCTCGTCAAGTACTCCATTACTAAGACAAATAGTAGAGGAGACATTGGGTCTCCTTGTCTCACCCCTCTCCAGAGATATGGTAACAAGAGGATTACTGCAGTCTCTTTAACTACTGCTAGAATAAAGTCAAGGCAGGGTGACAATACAATTGATGTTGCCTTGTGGCATAAAAGACTAGGCTATGTATCTAGTATTGTTCTTAGAAAATCGTTTGCTGCCAAACTAGCTAGTATCAATGACACTATCAAGTAGTGTATGACCTTGTGATAGGCAAACCAGGTTGTCATTCCCTTCTAGATGTATTAAGACTATTGCTGCATTTGATCTAATACAACTTGATGTTTGGTTTCCACATAACTGTGCAACTTTTGATGGCAATAAGTATTTTCTGACAGTTGTTGATGACTTTACTAGGATGACTTGGCTATTTCTATTGAAGCTCAAATCTAATGTATGTGTGGTGCTCATTCATCTTATTGTGTTCATTCAAACTCAGTTTAACAAAGTTGTGAAAGCAATCAAGTCAGACAATGGCTTTGAGTTTGTCAACTCTAATTATACCACATTGTTTCAGAAGTAAGGTATCGTTCATCAAAAAATCTGTGTTTATACTCCTCAGCAAAATGGAGTTGCTGAGAGAAAGCACATGCACATCCTAGAAGTCACACGAGCTTTAAGGTTTCAGGCCAATATTCCTATCAAGTATTTGGGGCATTGTGTGCTTGTAGCAGTGTATCTCATAAATAGGACGCCATCTTCTGTTCTTCATGGTCATTCCCCTTTTGAACTTTTGTATGGTAGGGCACCTAACCTGGGTCACTTAAGAATTCTTGGTTTCTTATGCTATTCCAAGCAAGTTCATGAAATAGATTAACTTTTGCCCAGTGTTAAGCTAGTTGTTCTCATGGGATTCTCTGATTCTCAGAAGGCCTACATTCTACTAGATCTCTCTTCTCATTTTTTTTTATCAACAAAGATATATCCTTCAGGGAAGATATATTTCCCTTCAAAACATCACAGCCACATCATCTCATATTTCTTGCCTCCTAACTTGTCAAAAACTAGTGAAGAGCAGCCTTCACTTCCTTCTGTTTCTGCTAGGCATGAGTCTACTGACTCTTCTCCTTTGCACCAGTTAGCAGCAGATGTGATGCCTTCTATACTTCCTCCTCCTATTCAACACTCCACTGGTCTGAGGAGATCCTTGAGGACAAATATGTTTGTTTATCCTTAAAATCGAATAACAATTAAACTTATAAGTGGTTTTAAGGATATATAATTTCACCTAGCAACAATTAATAAATGTGATGATTAATAGTAGAAATGAACAACAAAGCAAAGAAAACCAGTATTGAAATGCAATTCAGTCTTCGAGTTAGGTCGTCCTCGAACTGATTGAATGAGAGTAGAGTTATGAAACCAACTGATGGACAAGATAGTATAAGAGAAAAGAGTATTATATTGCTTTAATATGCGTCAATGTAAGATCCTTACAGAATGATTAGACCCCTCTTTATATAGTAGAGGAATTCTATTTATGGTACAATTCTAATTACAGAAGTAAATCCCATGATAGGCTAAATAAACTCTCTTGATTTGATCCGTTCTGGGATTTTCGCCATGATCCCCGGTGAGTCACAGATATCTCGCCTTTCCATTATTACGCTATCTTCGGTCTCGCTCAATGTCTATCCTGTTTGGCCTCGATCATCACTGCTCTCGATCTCGACAGGTACTTCATATCCCGAACTCGGTGTCTTATCCTCATACCTTGGTCTGATATACTACAGGGTCGATCCTTGATCTATTCCTGGTCTCCGTCAATTAGAAAAATCGGGTGGGGTTGATACTCAATATCGTACCCGCTGAGTTCCATGGCCGATTTAGCCTATCTTCCCGAAATTTCGGGTTTATGCAACATATTTCGAAGGGTATATGTAGTTATAACAAATATTGGGTGACATTGGAAATACAGTTTCAATTTCATAGAGGCGCTTATTAAAGAAAGCGCTAATTTTTCTAAGTGTGGGTATCGGGTCTCGGGCTCGCCTAAGGTCCAACTAACATAATAAATAGGGAATTGCGTACCTTGCTCTTTTCGAACTAGAAGCCCACTTACCGCTATTTCCGAGACCGCCAAGTACAAGTAGAGTTGCTCGTCCGCTTTTGGGGTGTGAAGCAGTGGAGGGCTTGACAGGCATCGTTTTAGTTCTTCTAAAGCTTGTTGGCATTCCGGGGTCCATGCAAAATGCTCTTCTTCTTAAGTAGTGAGGAGAACCGGTGACTTCTATCTGAGGACCTCGAGATGAATAGCCCTAGGGCAGCTATGCGCCTGCTCAGCCTCTGCACGGCCTTTACATTATCTACGACTTTGATATACTCGATAGCTTTGATTGTATCGGGGTTGATCCCGATCCCCTGATTGGATACCATGAATTGCCCGAGCCGACCCCGAATGCAAACTTTTTTGCATTGAGTTTCATGTTGTACTTCCTTAGTATGTCGAAAGTCTCCTGCAAATATTTCAAATGATCCTCTACTCGCAGGTACTTAACTAATATGTCATCAATATAAACTTCCATAGATTTCCCTATTTGTTCTTCGAACATTCAATTTACTAGGCGTTGATAAGTTGCACCAACATTTTTTAGTCCGAACGACATTACGTTATAACATAAGGTGTCGTATTTAGTGATAAATGAAGTCTTTTCCTGATCCTCCAGGTTCATCTGTATTTGATTGTACCCGGAGTAAGCATCGAGAAAACTGAGAATCTCATGGCCAATTGTGGCATCGATCGTGCGATCGATGTTCGGCAAAAGAAAAGAATCCTTAGGAGAGGGCTTGTTCAAGTCTCTATAGTCTATGCACATTCTAAGTTTATTTCCCTTCTTAGGGACTACCACTATGTTTGCTAACCATTCGGGATATTTTACTTTACGAATGGACCCTATTTTCAAAAGTTTGGTTACTTCGTCCTTGAAGAATGTATGCTTAACCTTGGAGTGGGGTCTTCTCTTTTGCACTACTGGACAGAACTTCGGGTCCAAGCTTAGTCGATGGGTGGTAATCTCTGGTGGGATCCTTGTCATATCAAGATGGGACCAGGAAAAACAATCTATGTTATCTAAAAGGAATTGAATAAGTTTTTTCCTGAGCTCGGGAGTTAACCCCATGCCCAGGTATACCTTTCGATCGGGCAGGTGCTCAATCAATATGATTTGTTCCAGCTCCTCGACCGTTGATTTTGTTGCGTCAAAATCATCAGGGATTATGAAGGTTCGAGGTATCATATAATCATCATCCTTGATGGTTTCCTGTTCCTCGGATCAGGCCGAGGCCGGTGATTGTGGTTGCTATTTGACTTCCTACTTTCCCCTCGACTCTGATCTCTTTGTTGATGAAAGCGCTGATAATGGTATCACTTTTTCGATTGCAAACATTTCTTTTGCGGCGGGTTGTTCACCGTACACCGTTTTGACTCCTTCCGATGTTGGGAACTTCAGGACTTGATGAAAGGTCGAGGGTACTGCCCTTATGTTATGAATCCAAGGCCTCCCAAGAAGTGTGTTGTACCTCATGTCACCTTCGATCACATGGAACTTTGTTTCTTGGATGGTCCCGGCCATATTTACTAGTAAAATGATTTTCCCTTTTGTGGTTTCACTTGCCATGTTGAAGCCGTTAAGTACTCGAGCTGTGGGCACAATTTGATCTTAGAGGCTGAGTTTTAATTTGACCCTTGATCAAATAATGTTTGCGGAGCTACCTGGATCAATCAACACACATTTAACTTGAATTTTATTCATAAGGATAGATATTACCAGTGCATCGTTGTGAGATTGTTTGATCCCTTCTGCATCCTCGTCATTAAAAGACAAGGTTTCTTCTGGTAAGTAGTCCTGAGTTTGCTTTTCCCTTGTGATCGTCACCTTGGTGCGTTTAAATATCGGTCCTTGAGGAACATCAACTCCTCCAACGATCATATGAATCACAAGTTGTGGCTTTTCTTGCTCATTTTATCTATTTGAATCTCTATTTTTGAAGTGGTTCTTGGCTCGATCACGTAAGAATTCTCGAAGGTGTCCCTAGTTGAACAACCGAGCTACTTCCTCCCTTAGCTATCTGTAGTCTTCTGTTTTATGGACATAGGTGCCATGATACTTGCACATTTGGTTTGGGTTTCTTTGGGTCGGATCTGTCTGCAGAGTTTGAGGCCACCTGGTATCTTTGGTACGCCCAATGGCCGATACTATGGCAGAAGCATCTATGCTGAAATTATATTCTCACAGTCGAGGTACTTCTTAGGACCCGATATCCCTATCGAAACCACTCTTGCTTATGATCCCTCGGGATCTTTGTCCCCGGTCATTCCTTCTATCATTCCGAACGGAGTTGTGCCCTGGCCCACAATTTCTTTGATCTTTCCCGTATGGCTGATATCGGTCTCTATTAGATCGTGGTTCTCGATCGACATCCCTTCTAACTCTATCCACGGGCATGCTAGGATAAATCAAACCAACTGGAGCCCCCAATTGATCGTCTTCGACCCTAATCTTTGAATGATATCGATTATGTACATAGAACCAAGTGATAGCTGGATATTCGATCAAATTTTGCTTTAATTATTGTGAAGCTATGGAACTCCACTCGTTGAGACCTTGAGTGAAGGCTTGAACATCCCAATCATCGGTGACCGATGGAAAATCCATCCGTTTCATTTGAAATTGAGATACAAATTCCCTGAGCATCTCGTTGTCTTTTTGCCTTACTTTAAATAGGTCCGATTTTGTAGTTGCAACCTTAATGGCTCCAGCGTTCGCCTTTACAAAGGAATCTGCAAGCATAGCAAATGAATCAATAGAGTTAGATGGCAAATTATGATACCATATCATAGTACCCTCCGATAGAGTTTCTTTGAATTTCTTCAGCAACACGGATTCGATTTCGTCATATTCCAAGTCATTTCCTTTGATGGCTCATGTGAACGAAGTAATGTGTTCATTTGGATCAGTGGTCCCGTTGTATTTAGGGATCTCAAGCATACAGAATTTTTTGGGAATTGGCTTAGGAGCCACATTTGGGGGAAAAGGCTTCTGCACGAACTTCTTCGAATCCAATGCTTTCAGAATTGGTGGTGCCCCTAGAATTTGGTCAACCCTGGAGTTTTAAGTTTCCATAAGTTTCCACCTTATTAGCATTTTCCTCGATCTTTTTTCCCCTGTCAGCATTTTTATGATAGCGGGATTTGTCTCCGATTCTCCTTCATTCGATCTGTTTGGCACTAATTCGGCTCTATGAACAACTTCTAGTGATGGCTCGAGCTCGATCCTGCTTGGCATACAAATCTGATTTTGGAGTTGTGCTATTACAGGTTGTTGAGTCTTCAACATCTTGAATATCATTCGAAGGCTAACTCCGCCTTCTTCACCGCTCTATGCATTCTGATCTGCTGCTCGAGCATCTCTGCGAATGCTATTTTCAGGGTCAACACCCAAATCCCATTAATGGCACTATGGGAGCTAACATCAATTGGGTTCACGGTCGGGGGCCCATCGGTGTTGACCGGAGGTACTCCGTTTCCCCGGGTGGCTATGTTATCATTTTTATCGTGGAAATCAAGGCCATTGTCTATATGTGTTGGTGCTACTTGAGAGTTTGATATGTTGATCCTGAAATCAAAAACACTTACAAGAACAAGCGTAAAGCAGTGTGTGTTATGAGAATTAATACTAGGTAATCACTATTATCCTTAGCCCCATGGTGGGCGCCAAACTGTTTACCCTTAAAATTAGATAACAATTTAACTTATAAGTGGTTTTAAGGATATGTAATTTCACCTAGCACCAATTGATAAATGTGATGATTAATAGTAGAAATGAACAACAAAGTCAAGCAAACCAGTATTGAAATGCAATTCAGTCTTCGAGCTAGGTCGCCCTCGAACTGATTGAAAGAGAGTAGAGTTATGAAACCAATTGATGGACAAAAGAGTATAAGAGAAAAGAGTATTGTATTGCTTTTATATGCGTTAATGTAAGATCCTTACGAAATTATTAGAACCCTCTTTATATAGTAAAAGAATCCTATTTATGGTACAATTCTAGTTATAGAAGTAAATCCCATGATAGGCTAAATAACCGCTCTTGATTTGACTCGTTCCGAGATTTCCGCCATGATTCCCATCCAGTCACAGATATCTCACCTTTCCGTTATTATGCTATCTTCGGTCTCGCTCGATGTCTATCCTATTTGGCCTCGATCATCACTGGTCTTGATCTCGACAGGTACTTCGAATCCCGAACTCGATGTCTTATCCTCATACCTTGGTATGATATACTACGGGGTAAATCCTCGATCTATTCTTGGTCTCAGTAAAATCGCAAAATCGGGCGGGCCCAGTTTTAACTGTATACCGATAGTCTCCTCATTTTTTGGAGTGCAATGACAAGAAACGACTTGAGTTTTTGAACTTTACCCCGATTTATGATGACATCATCATTGTGACGCAAGCGCCTGAGATGACCGAAACGTCCCACTGGTACAGTTTCCCAGGTCATTAATGTTTGTTAATTGCCGGTCGGCTACTAGTAATTTTGGACCATCGTTGTGAAACCCATAAATAGGCCCTTTTTCCACTTTTCAAACTTTACTTTGAATCTCTCTTGTGCTAACCTTCAAAAACCCTTTGCATTCTTCAAGTTTATATGCAAATCCTCAAGTTTCATTACTAACTTCTTCCTAAAACAACAAATACTATCATCGTCATCCTTCTTTAATCTCAACCAAATGGCGAAAACATCTAAAACTGTTCCTCAAAAGGAAAAAGCTTCCTTGTCTAAGCCAACCGACGAACAACCAGTGGCAGAGCCACACCCTGAAGAATTCTTTCCTCCGTCATGCATCCTTGACTCCGACTTCAAAGTTTAAAAGACCCCCACAGTTCTGGGCTGATGTGAGACAATGTTGAGGTATATGTGCACAATCACTAGTGGCCTTTTAAACCAAGTTAAAAAGGATTGCAATTGGGTAGACAAGCACGTGGTGGTGCCCTCACCTAAAGAGTCAATCACTACGTATGTGGAGGGGTTTCTGAGTGTTTACACCTATCCTTTCACCTTGGGTCCTCTAGATCCAATTATCGTGGACTTCTGCAAAAAGAAAGAGGTCACCCTTGGCTAGATTCATCCTTCTTTTAGAGGATAGTGAAATTGCTTCGATTGTTTATTAGCAAAGTCGAGGGGCTTCCCTTCACCCTTGACAATCTCATTCGCATGTATAGCTCCCGACTTTATCGAGGAGGGATAATAAAGCTTCAACGTCGGTCTTCCAAGGTAGTTTTCTTGAGCATAAACGAGGATCGGGGTTGGGTGGGTCGATTTGTCCGAGTGAAGGCCTCGGACCTGATCCCGGCCGAGAGCATGCCATTTCCAGAGAATGGATTATGAAACGTGAGTATAATCCCATCTATTAACTTCTATTTATTATCTTTACTTTTCATCCTCTCTTACCGGCGTTTTATTTGGTACAGCCATTACCTGGATGCCGGGTGCGACCCCCCATCTAGAGGTCAGGAGATTGGTGTCGACGTTGACACATGCCGAGCGTGCATAGCGCAAATTGTCAAAGGGTCACTGGGAGGCCTGAAACCACAGTAAGGTTTTGTATATCTCGATAATTTTGGTCGTTGTCTAAAATTTTCCTCATACTTTTCTTTCTTTTGCAGGTGTCGGGAAGGATTTGCTGATGAGGCCCCCATCCGGTGATGAAGAGAACCTTCCCTAACCGTCTGCTCTAAAATAGAAGAAAGAGCGGAAGAGGAAAGAGGTTTCGACCTCCACGTAGTTGGACGAGCAAAAGCCCAAAAAGAGGCGGACTAGTAGGAGGAATGTCAACCCTTTTGCAATAGACTCAGTCCTCAGGCTACAAGACGAGCCCAAAGAGGGTAAAGAGGAAGAAGAAAAGGAAGATGATGCGGGGCAGATAGCCCGTACACGAGCTAGAACCGGGGCTCAAAAAGCTTCATAACCGATGGAGACCGATGTTGACCAGTCTAGGCTCGATGAGGTCGAGGAGGAGGCTTCAGCCCAAGTCCCCGAGCCGAAAGGAATCGAAGGCATTTTGCCTCGGGGCAAAGACTCCATTGAAGAGATGATGGATTCCGGTGTAGGGTATGAGCTCGATGCTCCCCAAGATGGAGGCAGTGCTTCAAAAGATCCTCAGGGGTGAAGATGTTGCTCCTGGAGAAGATTAAGTACTTAGGATATATTTTGGATTTCTTACATAGAATTCTGATCGGGCCATGTTGCCCTTGTAAATAGCTTTTGACGTATATAAAGATCTCTCTTTTTGTCTTGTTTCATGAATTGTCATTTCACTTCTCTCATGAAACTTGTGCTTCATTTACTCCTTATGAAATTGTTATTCATATGTTCGAGGTTCAGGCAATTTGACCAAACTGGCATAGTTTCTGCGATCGAGTGAGTGCTTGCTCGGATTAGAAATAAGGAAACCCTTAGGTTTTATTTGAGCGAGGACGATTTTTCAAACTCAAAATCAAAAAATAACCCTTAGTCTTGAAAAACAATCCCTGAGAATTTATTCAAATTCGAGTTGAATTAGCCCTTAAGCTTAATGATCGATTGAGTATATGCTCGAACTTGGAATTACGCAGCCTTTAGGCTCTCTAGTCAAGTGAGAATGATTTCTCGAACTTGAAAACATAGCCTTAGGCATTTTGTAAGTTTTGTATTCGGCCGATCCGGCCTTTGTAAAATGATCGTATATATAAGGCTTATTTTACCCTTTTTGACTTTAAGAGTTTTCCCTTTTCTTATCATTTGTGTTTACAAAGGTTATAATGCCTTATCATGAAATAATGAAGTCCTGTTCGAGGGTTCGAACAATTTTTTACATGTTACGGTTTTTGAGGCTCGATACTATCGAAGCCCTTTGTAATTTACCCAGGGTAGCCTTTTTAGCCAGTTTATGAGAATATTCGAAGGCTTATTTTATTACGGAATTCGGACGTCTCCGAACCGTGTTAATTTGGCCGTAGCCTTTTTAGTGTTAGATTTGCCTCATGGGCTTGTTTTCCCGTTTCGCTTCGAACTTGTTCGAAGTGTAAGTCCCCGAGTGGGGTGGCTGTGGCCTATAAAAATTGAGGGTTTCCCTTTAAAGGTCTTATAATCTCGAGATTCAATATTGTCTATTTTTCGGACGGTAGCCCCCGAGTGGGGGGGTTAATCGTTTGGACTTGTGACGACTCGGCCAGTCGTCTCATGAGTTACTGCTCCGTTTTCCTCGTTTCTGCTTCTTTATGATTTGTTTATCCGTGTCATGCGATATCGGGTTGGTCGAATCGAATCCGGAAGGAATTTGGTAAGGTTTGAGACACTTAGTCTCCTTTGAGGGAGCTATAGTTGGAAAAGTCAACAGGATATTGACTTATGTGTTAGAGGGCTCGGATGTGAGTTTCGATTAGCTTCGGGAGGTGATTTGTGACTTAGAAGCATGATCGGAATAAATTTTGGAGGTTCGTAGTAGATTTAGGCTTGAATTGGCGAAGAAGGAAATTGGGAATGGGCAGAAGGTTTTTAAACTCGTCTTGTCCACGATTTTGGGGCTTATTTCCTCCATAGTTGGTCATTTTTGGAGAAATTTGAAGGAGATTGAAGAAGAATTCAAGGGGGAAACGTTTGGAGGTAAGAATTTTGGACTAAAAACTCGATTATTATGTGAATTCCACCTAGAAAATCATGGAATCTAAGCCTAAAATTGAAGAACTAGGGCTTGAAATTGGAGACCAAACATTTGGGATTTGAAGGGTCATTTATTGATGGATTTTGATGTTTTTGACATGTATGAACTCGTGGGGAGATAAAGAATCTATTGGTATAAAAATTATTGAATTCCGAGATATGGGCCCCGGGGCCGGGTTTTGGTAATTTTGGGATTTGTTCCCTTTATTGATTGTTTTCACTTGGGCTTCGTTCCCTTAGCATACTTTGACATCCTCGTTCTGATTTTTGATAGATTCAACGTGAGTGGAGGCCGATTCAAGGGGCAAAGGCGTCGCGAGCTAGATATTTGATTGGTTCGAGGTGAGTAATTATTGTAAATGATGTTCTGAGGGTTTGAAACCCCGGATTGCATATCGTAGTGCTATATTAAGGAGGCACACGCTTGATGACGAGTGTGGGATCGTGCACTTTTGGGGATTGTGACTCGGTCCATCCCAATTGATGATTTTGCCGCTTATTTGAGTGAGATCTATTTGTTATCATTATTATTGGGCTGAATGCCATATTTGGGCCTTGTGCCAACTATTTTAATACTTTGGGGCTTTTTATTGATATTTCCTCACTGTTTTGACTTTACACTTAAACGCAGACATGTTATTTTCCACTGTATTTCATACTCAGCCATATTTACTCAGTTTTAAGACTTAAGGGGATTTTAAATAATGTTTGGGCTGAGAAATATTGTTTTACTATTACCCGAGGGGCTTGTGAGGATTTTCAACTAAGTAAGGACGAGGGCCTATATTGTGAGGAAACACTGATACTGATTTGAGGTTGAGGGCCTGAGATATGTACGCCACGAGGTGGCTTGGTTGATATGAGGTCGAGGGTCTAGTTTTGATGCCACGAGATGACTTGTTATTACGCTTGGGCCGTAAGGGGCCCCTCCAGGAGTCTGCACACCCCCAGTGAGTGTGGGTACCCATTGTGATGTGAGATTGAGCCCGAGGGGGTGGTATTGTTCTGAGATATTGCCCGAGGGGCGGATCCGTTGATATTGTGCCCGAGGGGTGAACTTCTATTTGTTTACTTTACCTTAACTACCTGTCAATTACTTGTTTACTTGTTGAAAGAGGATTTTACTTGACTTTTCATTGGATTACTGTTTTTAAAGATTTTACTACTTCATTATAAAATGCCTTGTGCCTTACGTGTTTTCTTACTTTCAGTCGTTATTTACATTTGTTACTCACTGAGTTGGAGTACTCACTTTCTCCCTGTACCCTGTGTGTATATTCAGGCGCAGCTGGTCCCGCTCCCGAGTACTGATTCATTCCAACTTCAGGCGGATCTTCGAGGAGTCTTTAGGTAGCTGTTGGCGTTCGCAGCCGCGAGCTCTTCCCTATCTCTTTCCTTTATGTCCTTAGTTCAGTATTTAAACTCTGAAGTTACATTTGAGGACTTAGTGTTGTTAGATGCTCGTGACTTGTGACACCCCGGTTAGGGATGTGTCGGATTGTACTTTCGCACTTATTTTCTATTATTCGCTACTTAGTATCATTAAATCATGTTTTAGACTGTTTTTATGTTGTTTAACTGTTTAAAAAGTGAATTGGGTTTAATTGGCTGGCCTTGTCTTCACAAAAGGCGCCATCACGATCGGGTTCGGGGTTAGGGTCGTGACAAGTTAGTATTAGAGCCTAGGTTACATAGGTCTCATGAGTCATGGGCAGGTTTAGTAGAGTCTCGCGGATCGGTACAGAGATGTCTGTATTTATCCTCGAGATGTTGTAGAACCTTTAGGAAAAACTTCACATTCTTGAAATTCTTGTTTTGCGAACTGGTTGATTCGAGTACTAAACTTCTATAGTTCTATTCTCTCACAGATGGTGAGGACACGCCCTATCGGACAAGGTAGACGACCACCAGTACCACCAGCTGTGGCCACCAGAGTCGTGGTCGCGGTAGGGGCAGAGGTATGACCCGCACAACAGCTAGGGTAGTACCTGCAGATCCACCAGCCACCCCAGTTCAGGATCAAGTCCTAGTTATGGACGCTCCAGCAGCACCAGCTTAGGCACCAGCTGTGCCCATTGTGATTCCGGGTTTTTAGGAGGCCTTGGCTCAGATCTTATCAGTTTGCACTAGCCTAGCTCAAACGGTTTCAGCCATTACAGCCGTAGCTACTTCGCAGGCCGGGGGAGGCAATTAGACTCCCGCCGCTCGCACACCTAAGCAGGTCGTGTAGGGACTTCAGACGCCGGGGGTACATCCAGTCCAGCCGGTTGCAGCTGCCTAGGATTATGTAGTTCCTGCCATGCCGAAGGATGAGCAACGTAGGTTGGAGAGGTTTGGTAGACTTTAGCCTCCGTCGTTCAGTGGTGCAGAGGGCGAGGATGTCTAGGGCTTTTTGGACAAGTGTTAGAGGATGCTTTGTACAACGGGTATTCTGGAGACCAGCGGGGTCGCTTTTACCACCTATCAGTTTTCAGGAGCTGTGTTCACTTGGTGGGAGGATTTTCAGAGGCGTAGGCCTGTTGGTGCAACACCCCTTTCCTGGCAGCAGTTCTCCGTTCTCTTTCTGGAGAAGTATGTGCCGTAGTCTCACAGAGAGGAGTTGCGTAGGCAGTTTGAGTGGTTGCGTCAGGGGGAGATGATCGTGTCGCAGTATGAGTTGAGGTTCTTCGAGTTAGCTCATCATGCCATTTGGTTGGTCCCGACAGATAGAGTGCAGATTAGGAGGTTTGTTGATGGTCTTACTTATCAGCTCCATATTCTCATGACCAAGGAGAGGGTGACTGGTGCTACTTTCGAGGAGGTTGTGGATATTGCCCGTGAGATTGAGTCTGTTCGTCGCCAGGAGCGAGAGGAGAGGAAGGCTAAGAGGCCTGGAGGATCTGGTAGTTATAGTGGTGCTCCTTCGAGGGGTCAATTTCAGCACGGCTGAGGCCATCCATTTAGGCATGCTCAGCCTCCTCCCCAGGTTATTGTGGGGCATCGTCAGGTCATGGTTATCACATTTCCCAGCAGGGCCAGTCATCACTTAGTGTCGTTCCAGCTCAGAGTTTGTCCCGTTCTCCATCAGTCTAGGGCTCTTCTATGCCAAGCACATCTGCTAGTCACTCCGGTGCGAGGGGTTCCCTTAAGTCCCCTTCTCCAGCACCTGGGAGTTGTTATGAGTGTGGTGAGATGGTCCATATGTGCAGGTTTTTCCCTTGTCGTCTTGTGAGTTCATCTCAGCAGATTGGTCAGTCATCGGCTTCAGCGCCAGTTACTTCACCACCACCCGCTCAGCCAGCTAGGGGTGGAGGTCAGTCATCTAGGGGTCTCCCCAGAGGGGGAGGTCGATCAGGTGGCGGTCAGGCACGTTTCTATGCACTTCCAGGTAGACCCGATGTTATTGCTTCAGATGCTGTTATTACAGGTATTGTTTCAGTCTGCCACAGAGATGCCTCTATATTATTTGATCCCGGTTCCACCTTTTCTTATGTGTCATCATACTTTGCTCGTTATTTGGGTACGCCCCGTGAGTTTCTTACTTTACCTGTTCATGTATCTACCCCAGTGGGCGATACTGTTGTTGTAGACCGTGTGTACCGGTCATGTGTGGTGACTATTGGGGGTTTGGAGACCCGTGTGGATCTTTTATTATTGTGTATGGTAGATTTCGATGTCAGTTTGGGCATGGATTGGCTATCTCTGTGTCGTGCTATTCTAGACTGTCATACTAAGACAGTCACATTGGTTATACCGGGTGTGCCACGGATTGAGTGGCGAGATGTGACTGATTATGTTCCCAGTAGAGTGATCTCATATTTGAAAGCCCAGTGTATAGTTGGGAAGGGTTGTCTTTCGTATCTAGACTTTGTGAGGAATGTCGGTGCTGAGACTCCCAGTATTGATTTTGTTCCAGTTGTGAGGGATTTTCTCGATGTGTTTCCTGCAGACTTGCCGGGCATGGCACCGAACAGGCATATTGATTTCGGTATTGACCTGGTGCCGGGCACTCAGCCTATTTCTATTCCGCTGTATCGTATGGCACCAGCGGAGTTGAAGGAATTAAAAGAATAGATTTAGGAACTCCTTGATAAAGGGTTTATTCGGCCTAGTGTGGTCCTATTTGTGAAAAAGAAGGACAACACTATGAGGATGTGTATTGATTATAGGCAATTGAACAAGGTAACAATTAAGAACAAGTATCCTTTGCCTCGCATTGATTATTTATTTGACCAGCTTCAGGGAGCGAGAGTGTTCTCCAAGATTGATCTCCGCTCAGGTTATCACCAGTTGAAGATCAGGGACTCGGATATTCTTAAGACAGCTTTCAAGACCCGATATAGTCATTATGAGTTCTTAGTGATGTCTTTTGGGCTGACCAATGCCCTAGCAGTGTTCATGCATTTGATGAACAGCGTGTTTCGGCCTTATCTTGATTCGTTTGTCATAGTCTTCATTGATGATATTCTGGTGTACTCATGTAGTCAGGAGGAGCACCATGTGCATTTGAGAGTTGTGTTGCAGAGATTGAGGGAGGAGAATCTTTATGCAAAATTCTCCAAGTGTGAGTTTTGGCTCAGTTTAGTGGCTTTCTTGGGGCGCGTGGTGTCCAGCGAGGGTATTCAGGTTGATCCGAAGAAGATAGAGGTGGTTTAGAGTTGGCCCAAACCATCCTCAGCCACGGAGATTCCTAGCTTTCTTGGTTTGGCAGGCTATTATCGCCGTTTTGTTTAGGGATTCTCATCTATCGCATTGCCCTTGACCAAGTTGACTCAGAAGGGTGTTTCATTTGTATGGTCGGACGAGTGTGAGGAGAGCTTTCAGAAGCTAAAGACAACCTTGACCATAACTCCAGTGTTAGTTTTGCCATCAGATTCAGGTTCATATACCGTGTATTGTGATGCTTCGAGAGTTGGTATTGGTTGTGTATTGATGTAGGAGGGTAGAGTTATTGCTTATGCTTTTCGTCAGTTGAAGCCCCATGAGAAGAACTACCCTATTCATGATTTGGAGTTGGCTGCCATAATTCACGCATTGAAAATTTGGAGGCATTACTTGTATGGTGTATCTTGTGAGGTGTTTACTGATCATCGTAGCCTCCAGCACTTGTTCAAACAGAAGGATATTAATTTGAGGTAGCGGAGATGGTTGGAGTTGCTTAAGGATTATGATATCACTATATTGTACCATCCGGGAAAGGCCAATGTGGTGGCCGATGCTTTGAGCCGAAAGGCAGTAAGTATGGGGAGTTTGACATATATCCCAGTTGGGGAGAGACCTATTGCAGTTGATGTTCAGGCCTTGGCCAATCGGTTCGTAAGGTTAGATATTTCGAAGCCCAGTTGGGTATTGGCTTGTGTTGTTTCTCGATCTTCCTTATATGATCGCATCAGAGAGCGCCAGTATGATGATCCGCATTTGCTTGTCCTTAAGGACAGAGTTCACCATGATGATGCCAGAGATGTGACTATTGGTGATGATGGGTGATGAGGATACATGGCCGGATTTGTATGCCCAATGTGGATGGGCTTTGGGAGTTGATTTTGGAGGAGGCCCACAGCTCGCGGTATTCCATTCATCCGGGTGCCACGAAGATGTACCAGGATTTGAGGCAGCATTATTGGTGGAGAAGAATGAATAAAGATATTGTGGGATTTGTAGCTCGGTGTCTCAATTGTCAGCAGGTGAAATATGAGCATCAAAGACCGGGTAGTTTGCTTCAGCGGATAGATATTCCCGAGTGGAATTGGGAGAGGATCAGTATGAACTTTGTTGTTGGACTTCCACGGACTTTGAGAAAGTTCTATGCTATTTGGGTGATTGTGGATCGGCTGACCAAGTCCGCGCACTTCATTCCTGTGTGTATACCTATTCTTCAGAGCGGTTGGCAGAGATCTATATTCGGGAGATTGTTCGTTTTCATGGTGTCCCAGTTCCAATCTTTTCAGATAGGGACACTCAGTTTACTTTGCAGTTTTGGAGGTCTGTGCAGCAAGAGTTGGGTACTCAGGTTTAGTTGAGCACAACTTTTCACCCTCAGACGGAAGGGCAGTCCGAATACACTATTCAGATATTAGAGGACATGTTACGTGCTTGAGTCATTAATTTCGGAGGGTCATGGGATCAGTTTCTGCCGCTTGCAGAGTTTGCTTATAACAACAGCTACCAGTCGAGTATTCAGATGGCTCCATATAAGGCTTTGTATGGGAGGCGGTGTAGATCTCCAGTTGGTTAGTTTGAGCCCAGTGAGGCTAGGCTATTGGGGACAGACTTGGTGCAGGATGCTTTAGAAAAGGTGAAGGTGATTCAGGAGAGGCTTCATATAGTGCAGTCGAGGCAAAAGAGTTATGATGACAGGAAGGTTCGAGATGTGTCCTACATGGCTGGCGAGAATGTTCTGTTGAAGGTTTCACCCATGAATGGTGTTATGAGATTAGAGAAGAAAGGGAAATTGAGTCCTCGATTCATTGGGCCTTTTGAGGTGCTTCGGAGGATTGGGGAGGTGGCCTATGATCTTGCTTTGCCACCCAGCTTATCAAGTGTGCATCCGGTATTTCATGTTTCTATGCTTCGGAAGTATATTGGGGTCCATCTGAAGTTTTGGATTTCAGCACAGTTCAGTTGGATAATGATTTGACTTACGATGTGGAGTCAGTAGCTATTTTGGGTCAGCAGGTTCGAAAGTTGAGGTCAAAGTATATAGCTTCAGTGAAAGTGCAGTGGAGAGGTCGGCCCGTGGAGGAGGCTACCTGGGAGACCTAGCGGGAGATGCGGAGCAGATATCTTCACCTGTTTGAGGCTTCAGGTACATTTCTTGATTCGTTCGCGGACGAACGTTTGTTTAAGTTGGGGAGGATGTGACGACCCGGCCAGTCATCTCATGAGTTACCGCTCCGTTTTCCCTATTTCTGCTTCTTTATATTTTGTTTATCCATGTTATGCGATATCGGGTTGGTCGGATCGAATCTAGAAGGAATTTGGTAAGGTTTGAGACACTTAGTCTCTTTTGAGGGAACTTAAGTTGGAAAAGTTAACCGGATGTTGGCTTATGTGTTAGAGGGTTCGGATGTGAGTTCCGATGATTCGGTTAGTTTAGGGAGGTGATTTGTGACTTAGGAGCATGATCAGAATTTATTTTGGAGGTTCGTAGTAGATTTAGGCTTGAATTGGCGAAGAAGGAAATTGGGCCTGGGCAGAAGGTTTTTAAACTCGTCTTGTCCGCGCTTTTGGGGCTTATTTCCTCCATAGTTGGTCATTTTTAGAGATTTTTGAAGGAGATTGAAGAGGGATTCAAGGGGAAAACGTTTGGAGGTAAGAATTTTGGACTAAAAACTTGATTATTATGTGAATTCCACCTAGAAATTCATGGAATCTAAGCCTAAAATTGAAGAACTAGGGCTTGAAATTGGAGACCAAACATTTGGGATTTGAAGGGTCATTTGTGGATGGATTTAGATGTTTTTGATATGTATAAACTCGTGGGGAGATAAGGAATCTATTGGTGTAAAAATTATTGAATTCCGAGACATGGGCTCGGGGGCCGGGTTTTGGTAATTTCGGGATTTGTGCCATTTATTGATTGTTTTTGCTTGGGCTTCGTTCCCTTAGCATATTTTGATGTCCTCGTTCTGATTTTGGATAGATTCGACACGAGTGGAGGCTAATTCGAGGGGCAAAGGCATCGCGAGCTAGAGATTTGACCGGTTCGAGGTGAGTAATGATTGTAAATGATGTTTTAAGGGTTTGAAACCCCGGATTGCACATCGTAGTGCTATATTGAGGAGGCACACGCTTGATGACGAGCGTGGGGTCGTGCACTTTTGGGGATTGTGACTTGGTCCGTCCCGATTGATGATTTTACCGCGTATTTGACTGAGACCTATTTGTTATCAATATTATTTGGGTTGAATGCTATATTTGGGCCTTGTGCCAACTATCTGAACCCTTCGGGGCTTTTTATTGATATTTCCTCACTGTTTTGACTTTACATTTGAACTCAATCATGTTATTTTTCACTGTTTTTCATACTCAGCCATGTTTACTCAGTTTTAAGACTTAAGTGGGATTTTAAATGATGTTTGGGCTGAGTAACATTGTTTTACTATTGCCCGAGAGGCTTGTGAGGATTTTTGACTGAGTAAGGCCGAGGGCCTATATTGTGAGGAAACACTAATACTGATTTGAGGCTGAGGGCCTGAGATATGCACGCCAGGAGGTGGCTTGATTAATATGAGGCCGAGGGCCTAGTTTTGATGCCACGAGATGGCTTGTTATAGTGATTGGGCTGTAAGGGGCCCCTCCAGTAGTCTGCACACCCAGTGAGCGCGGGTACCCATTATGATGTGAGATTGAGCCCGATGGGCTGGTATTGTTCTGAGATGTTGTCCGAGGGGCGGATCCGTTGATATTGTGCCCGAGGGGAAAACATCTATTTGTTTACTTTACCTTAACTACCTGTCAATTACTTGTTTACTTGTTGAAAGAGGATTTTACTTAACTTTTCACTGCTTTACTATTTTTAAATGATTTTACTGCTTCATTATAGAATGCCTTGTGCCTTACGCATTTTCTTACTTTTAGTCATTATTTACATTTGTTACTCACTGAGTTGGAGTACTCACTTTACTCCCTGCACCCTATGTGCAGATTCAAGCGTAGCTGGTCCCGCTCCCGAGTGCTGATTCATTCCAGCTTCAGGCGGATCTTCGAGGAGTCTTTAGGTAGTTGTTGGTGTTCGTAGCCCGGAGCTCCTCCCTATCTCTTTCCTTTATGTCTTTTGTTCAGTATTTAAACTCTGTAGTTACATTTGAGGACTTAGTGTTGTTAGATGCTCGTGACTTGTGACACCCCGGTTAGGGCTGTGTCGGGTTGTACTTCCGCACTTAGTTGCTGTTATTCGCTACTTAGTATCAATCATGTTTTAGACTAATTTTATGTTGTTTAACTATTTAAAAAGTGAATTGGGTTTGATTGGATGGCCTTGTCTTCACGAGAGGCGCCATCACCAACGGGTTCGGGGTTAGGGTCGTGACAGAACTTCGGTTGCGATCTGCTTTTAAGATTGTTTACACAATAGATCAAGTATGGAATTGTAAAGCAGAATATTTTCCAAAGGCGTGAGATATCGGCAAGGAAAAATACTTCTTTCAATAAATGATTATACATGTTTGATGT
Organism: Nicotiana tabacum; assembly: GCF_000715075.1. NCBI lineage: Eukaryota > Viridiplantae > Streptophyta > Magnoliopsida > Solanales > Solanaceae > Nicotiana > Nicotiana tabacum. Next base: position 72,693,527 of record NC_134095.1, on the reverse strand, counting down.
TAGGGCTCGAGTAACCTATATTGATCCTTACAAAATTTACCTTTCGAGACCTAGTAGTTATGAAGTAATTTCCTTACATCAAAGTTGACATTCGAGGGTAATGCCCCCAATATTCGAGGTTGATTGTAAAGAAGCCTCGGATACTGTTGAATTGTTCTAAGTTAGCACGATCAATGGTTGCCTCGTTAAAAACCTCACCGAAAAACTCGATTGGGACAAAACCAGTCTAAGGGAAAAAGAGTGCAATACGTGATTTTAGACCTAAAGACTTCGTGCTGAAGGATCCATCGTTGTTCCTGATCGAACACCTGTAATTGGTTAGTTTAAAATATAAATAAAAATGGAGAAGGTCGTACCTTAGCAGTAGTATCGCTTTAGGAGTGATACGTTCCAATTGTTTGGTATTTCCTCGTCGTTCATCGTACCAAGCTTATAAGATCCTTTTCTGATAATATCAAGCACCTGATATGGTCCCTCCCAATTTGGACACAGTTTTCCTTCATTTGGGTTTCGAGTGTTGAGGGTGACTTTTCTTAGCGCCAAGTCTCCAATTTTAAAGTGTCGAAGATTGGATCTTCGGTTGTAGCACCTTTTGATCCGCTGTTTTATGCGGCCAATCCAATAAGGGTGGCCTCGCGCCTTTCATCCAACAACTCTAGGCTCGTATTCATGGCCTCGTTATTCAATTCTTCTGTTGTATATCAAAACCTGAGGCTAGGTTCCCATACCTCGACCGGGATAAGGGCTTCAACACTATAGACCAAAGAGAACGGCGTAGCCCTCGTACTGGATTTCGACGTCGTACGGTACGCCCAAAGAACCTCGGGCAATATCTCTCTCCATTTTTCTTTAGTGTCGGTCAATCTTTTCTTAAGATTTTGAATGACAGTTTTGTTGGTTGATTCTGCTTGTTTGTTACCGCTAGGATGGTATGGCGTTGATAAAATCCTTTTAATCTTGTGATCTTCAAGAAATTTAGTCACTTCGCTGCCGACAAATTGCTTTCCGTTATTGCATAAAATCTCGCCAGGCATCCCGAATCGACGCATAATGTGGTCCCAAATGAAGTCTATGACTTCTTTTTCACTAACTTTCTTGAAGGCCTATGCTTTAACCCACTTTGAAAAATAATCAATCATAAATAAAATAAACTGAGCTTTACCTCGGGCCGATGGTAAAGGGCCGACGTTATCCATTCTCTATTTCATGAATGGCCATGGGGATAAGACCGAGTGCAGCTGCTCCCCGGGATGGTGAATTATTGGTGCATACCTTTGACATTTATCACACTTTTAAATGAACTCTTTGGTATCATTTTCCATATCAGCCCAGTAGTACCCTGCTCTAATGACTTTGTGAACTAGCGACTCAGCACCGGAGTGGTTCCCACAAGTGCCTTCGTGAATATCCCGTAGGACGTAGTCGATGTCTCCTGGTCCTAAACATTTTGCCAATAGCCAATCGAACGTCCTCCTGAATAGTGTTCCATCCTTGGCCAAAGTGAACCGTGATGCCTTCGTGCGTAGAGTCCTTGACTCCTTTGGATCTGATGGGAGCTTCCAGTTATTAGTATTCAATGTACTTGTTTCTCCAATCCCAAGTCAAACTTGTAGAGTTAATTTTGGCATGGCCTTCTTTGATCACTGATCTCGAGAGTTGTATGACAGTCCACGAGTTCAGCTCGTCATCTTCGACCGATGACCCCAAGTTTGCAAGGGTATCGATCTCGTTGTTTTATTCCCGAGGTATGTGTTATAAGGTCCATTATTTAAATTGATGTAAAGTATCTTGTCCAAATACCTCTGCATTCAATCTTCTCGAACTTCGAAAGTTTTGTTGACCCGGTTTACCACAAGTAGGAAATCACACTTGGCCTCAATGACCTCTGCTCCCAAAATGTTAGCCAACTCGAGACCTGCAATCATGGACTCATACTCGGCCTCATTGTTAGTTAACTTTGAAGTTTTGATAGACCGTCTAATTATGTTACCCGTGGGCGGCTTCAAAACGATTTCCAGCCTGGACCCTTTGTTGTTCGAAGCGCCGTCCATGATGATGGTCTATACCCCCGATAATGGACCCGATTTTAATAATAGTTCCTTTTCGACCTCAGGTATGAGGGCTGGCGTGAAGTCAACCACGAAGTCTACCAAGATTTGAGACTTGATGGCTATTCAGTGTTGGTACTCTATATCGTACCCACTGAGTTCCACGACCCATCTGGCCAATCAACCCAAAAGTTTGGGTTTATGCAAAATATTTTAAAGGGGATAGGTAGCTATAACACATATTGGGTGACATTGTAAATACGGTTTCAATTTCCTATAGGCGCTTATTAAAGCAAGAACTAATTTTTCTAAGTGTGGGTATCGGGTCTCGGCCTCACCTAAGGTCTAACTAACATAGTAAATAGGGAATTGCGTACCTTGCTCTTCTCGAACAAGGACCCCACTTACCGTTATTTCTGAGACCGCCAAGTACAAATAGAGTTGCTCGTCCACTTTCGGGGTATGAAGCAGTGGAGGGATTGACATGTATCGTTTTAGTTCTTCTAAGGCTTGTTGGCATTCCATGGTCCATGCAAAATTGCTGTTCTTCTTAAGTAGTGAGAAGAACCGATGACTTCTATTTGAGGACCTCGAGATGAATCACCCTAGGGCAGCTATACGCCTGGTCAGCCTTTGCATGCCCTTCACATTATCATGACTTTGATATCCTCGATAGCTTTTATTTTATCATGGTTGATCTCGATCCTGATTGGACACCATGAAGCCGAAAAACTTTCCCGAGCCGACCCCGAATGCAAACTTTTATGCATTGAGTTTCATTTTGTACTTCCTTAGTATGTCGAAAGTCTCCTGCAAATATTTCAAATGGTCTTCTGCTCAGAGGGAATTAACTAGAATTTCATCAATATAAACTTCAATATATTTCCCTGTTTGTTCTTCGAACATTCGATTTACTAGGCGTTGATAAGTTGCACCAGCATTTTTTAGTCCAAACGGAATTACGTTATAACAATAGGTGTCGTATTTAGTGATAAATGAAGTCTTTTCCTGATCCTCCAGGTTCATCTATATTTGATTGTACCCGGAGTAAGCATCGAGAAAACTAAGAATCTCGTGGCCAATCGTGGAATCGATAATGAGATCGATGTTCGGCAAAAGAAAAGAATCTTTAGGGCATTCCTTGTTCAAGTCCTTATAGTCTATGCACATTCTAAGTTTATTTCCCTTCTTAGGGACTACCACTATATTTGCTAGCCATTCGGGATATTTTACTTCCCGTATAGATCCTATTTTGAGAAGTTTGGTTACCTCGTACTTGAAGAATGTATAATTAACCTCGGACTGGGGTCTTCTCTTTGGTTTACTGTATGGAACTTTAGGTCCAAGCTTAGTTGATGGGTGGTGATCTCTGGTGGGATCCCAGTCATTTCGAGATGGGACCAGGCAAAACAATCTATGTTATCTAAAAAGAATTGAATAAGATTTTCCCTGAGCTCGGGAGTTAACCCCATGCCTAGGTATACCTTTTGATGGGGCAGGTGCTCGATTAGTATGATTTGTTCCAGCTCCTCTACCATTGACTTCGTTGCATCAAAATCATCGGGGATTATGAAGGTTCGGGGTATCATATAATCATCATCCCCAATGGTTTCCTATTCCTCCGATCGGGCCGAGGATGGTGATTGTGGTTGTTATTTGACTTCCTGTTTTCCCCTCGACTCTGATCCCTTCGTTGATGAAAGCACCGATACGGGTATCACTTCGTCGATTACAAACACTTCTTTGGCGGTGGGTTGTTCACCATACAACATTTTGACTCCTTCCAGTGTTGGGAACTTCAGGACTTGATGAAGGGTCAAGGGTACTACCCTCATGTTATGAATCCAAGGCCTTCCGAGCAGTGCGTTGTACCTCATGTCACCTCCGATCATATGGAGCTTTGTTTCTTGGATGGTTCTGGCCATATTTAATCGTAAAATGATTTTCCCTTTGGTGGTTTCACTTGCCATGTTTAAGTCGTTAAGCTCGAGCTGCAGGCACAATTTGATCTTGGAGGCCGAATTGCTCTATGACCCTTGATCGAATAATATTTGCCGAGCTACCTGGATGAATCAACACACGTTTAACTTGAATTTTATTCATAAGGATAGATATTACACGTGTGTTGTTGTGAGGTTTTTCGATCCCTTCTGTATCATCATCATTAAAAGACAAGGTTTCTTCTGGTAAGTAGTCCCGAGTTTGCTTTTCCCTTGTGATCATCACCTTGGTGCATTTAAATACCGGTCCTTGAGGAACATCGACTCCACCAACGATCATATGAATTACATGTTGTGGCTTTTCCTGCTCGTTTTGTCTGTTTGAATCTATGTTTATGAAGTGGTTCTTGGCTCGATCACTTAAGAATTCTCAAAGGTGCCCCTCGATGAACAACAGAGCTACTTCATCCCTTAGTTGTATGCAGTCTTCTGTTTTATGGCCATGAGTGCCATAATACTTGCATATTTGGTTTGGTTTTCTTTGGGCCTGATATGTCTTCAGAGGTCGAGGCCTCCTGGTATCTTTGATATGCCCAATGGTCGATACTATGGCAGAAGTATCTATGCTGAAATTATATTCTGACAGTCGAGGTGCTTCTTTGGACTCGGTATCCCTATCGAAACCACTCTTGCTCATGAGCCCTCGGGAGTTTTGTCCCTTGTCATTCCTTCTACCATTCCGAACAGAGTTGTGCCCACACTCGCTATTTCTTTGATCTTTCCCGTATGGCTGATATTGGTCTCTGTTCGATTGTGGTTTTCGATCGACATCCCTTCTAACTCTTTCCACAGACCTATTGGGATAAATCAAACAAAGTGGAGCCCCTAATTGATCGTCTTCGACCCTAATCTTCGACTGATATCGATTATGTACATCGGACCAAGTGACTACTGGGTATTCGATCAAATTTTGCTTTAATTGTTGTGAAGCTATAGAACTCCGCTCGTTGAGACCTTGAGTGAAGGCTTGAACAGCCCAATCGTCGGTGACCGGTGGCAAATCCATCTGTTCCATTTGAAATCGAGATACAAATTCGTTGAGCATCTCGTTGTCTTTTTGCCTTACTTTAAATAGGTTCGATTTTCTAGTTGCAACCTTAATGGCTCCAGCGTGAGCCTTTGTAAAGGAATCTGCAAGCATAGCAAATGAATCAATAGTGTTAGGCGGAAAATTATGATACCATATCATAGCACCCTTTGATAGAGTTTCTCCAAATTTCTTCAGCAACATGTATTCAATTTCATCATCTTCCAAGTCATTTCCTTTGATGGCGCATGTGTATAAGGTAACATGTTCATTTGAATCAGTGATCCCGTTGTATTTAGGGATCTCAAGCATACAGAATTTTTTGGGAATTTGCTTAGGAGCCGCACTTGGGGGAAAAGGCTTCTGCACGAACTTCTTCGAATCCAATCATTTCAGAATCGGTGGTTCCCCCGGAAATTGGTCAATCCTGGAGTTATAAGTTTCCACCTTCTTATAATTTTCCTCAATCTTCTTTTCCCCTATCTCGAGCCGCTTCGTCAGTTCCTCGAGCATTTTTACGATAGAGAGATTAGTCTTCGATTCTACTTCATTCGATCTCTTTGGCACCGATTTGGCTCTATGAACAACTTCTAGTGATGACTCGAGCTCGTTCCTGCTAGGTATAGGATTCTGATTTTAGAGTTGTGTTATTGCAGCTTGTTGAGTCTGCAACAACTCGAATATCATTCGAAGGCTAATTCTGCCTTCTTCACCACTTTGTGCGTTCTGATTCGCTGCTCGAGCATCTCTGCGGATGCTATTTTTAGGGTCGATGCCCAAATTCCCATTAATGGAAATATGGGAGCTGACGTCAATTGGGTCCACGGCCGGGGGCCCATCGGGGTTGACTGGAGGTACTCCGTTTCCCGGGGCGGCTATGTTATCATTTTCAACGTGGAAACCAAGGCCATTGTCTCTATGTGTTGGTGCTACTTGAGAGTTTGACATGTTGATCCTAAAATCAAAAATACTTTCAAGAACAAGCGTAAAACAGTGTGTGTTATGAGAATTAATACCAAACAATCACTATTATCCTTAGCCCCACGGTGGATGCTAAATTATTTACCCTTAAAATCGAATAACAATTAAACTTATAATGGTTTTAAAGATATGTAATTTCACCTAGCACCAATTGATAAATATGATGATTAATAGTAGAAATGAACAACAAAGTAAAGCAAACCAGTATTGAAAAGCAATTCAGTCTTCGAGCTAGGTCGCCTCGAACTGATTGAATGAGAGTAGAGTTATGAAACTAACTGATGGATAGGAGAGTATAAGAGAAAAGAGTATTGTATTACTTTGATATGCGTCAATGTAAGATTCTTACAGAATGATTAGACCACTCTTTATATAGTAGAAGAATCTTATTTATGGTACAATTCTAATTACAGAAGTAAATCCCATAATAGGCTAAATAACTACTTTTGATTTGATCTGTTCCGAGATTTTTTCCATGATCCTCAGCGAGTCACGGATATCTCGCCTTTCCGTTATTACGCTATCTTCGGTTTCGCTCGATGTCTATCCTGTTTGGCCTCGATCATCACCGGTCTCGATCTCGACAGGTGGTTCGAATCTCGAACTCGGTGTCTTATCCTCATACCTCGGTCTGACATACTACGGGGTTGATCCTCGGTCAATTCCCTATCTCGATCAACTAGCAAAACCGGGCGGGCCTAATTTTAACCATATACAATGTTCCCTATTCCATTGCTAACTATGTGTTCTATGATAGACTTTCTCCAAAATACCAGGCCTATTTGACAGCATTTTCTGCAATCCAGCAGCCTACTTATTTTGAGCAAGCTGGTCAAGATCCTAGGTGGGTTGAAGCTATGCAAGCTGAAATTACTGCACTAGAATCCAATCACACTTGGGATGTGGTGTCTTTACCTGAAAACAAGGTGACTTTTGGTTGTAAGTGTATCTATTAGGTGAAGTACAAAGCTACAGGAGAGGTGGAGAGGTTCAAAGCCAAGCTGGTGGCCAAAGGGTACAGCCAACAGGAGGGCATTGACTACCAAGAAATATTTAGTCCAGTAGTTAAGATGGTTACTGTTAGAACCATCATAGCTGTGGTTGCCTCTGAATATTGGCACATTCATCAAATGAATGTGTACAATGGTTTTCTTCAAGAAGATCTCTATGATGAGATATACATGACCTTACCACAGGGCTTTTAGAGTTAGATGGAGACAAGACCAGCATGCAGACTTTTGAAATCTCTGTATGGGCTTAAGCAAACATCAAGACAGTGGAATGCTAAGCTGTCTGAGGCACTTCTGAGGTTTGGCTTCATGCAAAGCCAACATGATCACTCCCTGTTCATTAAAGAGTCAGGGGAATACATCATAATCATCTTAGTGTATGTTGTTGACATGCTAATCACTGGGCCTAACCCGACACTAATAGCTGAGATGAAGACCAAGCTGCAGCTGACATTCAAAAAGAAAGATCTAGGAGATCTTAAATACTTTCTTGGCATTGAGTTTGCCAGGTCATAAAGAAGCATTCTAATGCACCAAAGGAAGTACACTCTATAGCTGATTTCTGAGCTATGTGCGAAGCACACCGAACCGGGAAGCCGTGCTAGCAGAACCAAGAGGGTTCTTGTCTATAGGACGAGTACAGAGTTACTACCAGGAGCATTGGGTACTTGCTGAGGAAGTGACAGTTGGAAAACAAAGAGCTTTGTTCTGGAATGCGGCGAAGCTATAACTTTGAGAATGCAATACTCACCGAGGGTACGTCCCAAAGAGTGATATAGTTGCCAATAGGGGACAAGTACATTGAGAAGTATCCTCCACATTGAGTGTGGGAGGATCCGCCTATGCAAAGGCGCTGGAACGGAATTGTGAGTCCTGAAGTAAGCTAAACTTTCCAAAGCAATGAGGGCGAATAAAGGGCTAAGCGAGTTGCTGAACTGCGTGAGCTATGCCTAAGCACATTGAGGTACATTTCCATTGAGGGAAGAACTTCGGACGGATGAAGGCCGTGAGGGTCATGGTGTGGCCGACTAGTGTGGGTCGCCACAAAGTTAGACACCAGAGGGTGCAAGTGCGGAGGCACTTTCCAAGCGAACACCGATAGGAGGTGCAGTGCAGAAGGCACGCTTGGAAGATACTTGGGAGGAGAAGTGCAAGGGGCACGACTCCATTTTGAGCTGGACTTTGAGAAAGTTTGACCCACAAGGATTAAGGGAGCCAGTGCACATCCCTGAGGGGGCAGACTCCGGGTTATCGTAGGCATTGTTGTGTTATCGGGGACGATGACAGGTTGAGTGTGGGAGGATGTCACACCCCAGAATTTGAGGGTCATGGCATCCATGAGTTCTGCGCGCTACAATGCGCCAGGACGAATGTCAGTCGCGTAAGCGACGTGTGCTGACAAAGCATTATGAAGGAACATCCGGCAGAGGGACTGTGTATGAGGCAACAACCATCAAGATATGTTGTGTTGCATGTCCTAAGTGTGCCAACATACTTAGTGGGAATCTAGAGATCTCGGCCGTAGGCCTTGCTCCTAGTATACCCTTATATATGCACGAAGGAAGGCCATTCTGATTCTCTCAACAGAACTAGACGATTACTGAATCTTGGGCTGATTAATTTTAAGCATATATAAGGGGGGTATAGGTGTTGAAGCTCAGCCTGCCTCCCCCGTGCGCGCTGCCATCAAGCCGCACCAAGTGAGCTACCTTGGGAGAGAACCTCAAGGGCCTGCCTAGACATCTCAAAGGAGTGTCTAATGTATCCATACGAGTTTGGGAACTCTATGGACGGCGCGACGCCTTAGGGCCATCGATGGGCACCAAGCGGGCACTGGAGGCTTGACATAAGGGATGGTTATGCCCTGCGGGCTATTGAAATAATGGATGAAGACCTCCGTGCCAATTGGATACTTGAAGAACCTTTCTTAGGGGCCTCATGTGTCGACTTGTGAGCTTAGCTTGGGTTCAGCTAGGCGAGCAAGGGTCCGTTGGCTTAGACGTGCAGTTGTGGGGCGACACTGCACTATGTGGGATGGAAGTATGTCGAGAGGGCTATGTTTGGCCATGCCATAAGACAAAGATAGACATGCTATGAAAGACGCATATGACAAAGGCCAAGGATTAAAGGTTGCCCTACTCGGGCGAAGCACAAGCTGGTTGCGAATGCACGAGGCGAGTGTCAAGCTTGAGGATTAGGCTGTACACGCGAGAGCGATGCTCAGTGCTAGGCGAAGTACGTACGTGTCCCTAGCCGACCCTGGGTGTGCACATGGATGATGATCCAGCAGATGAGAAGCGCCACAGCTAGTGTAGGCTAAGAGCCTAGACATCATATACGGGCCGCACAGTTGGAGCGAGTCATTTGAGCAAGCTCCACCCACAGGCACAGGATCGTGCTAGAAAACCTGTGATATACATGACTTTACCACAGGGCTTTTAGAGTTAGATGGAGACAAGACCAGTATGCAGACTTTTGAAATCTCTGTATGGGCTTAAGCAAACACCAAGACAGTGGAATGCTAAGCTGTCTGAGGCACTTCTGAGGTTTGGCTTCATGCAAAGCCAACATGATCACTCCCTGTTCATTAAAGAGTCAGGGGAACACATCATAATCATCTTGGTGTATGTTGTTGACATGCTAATCACTGGGCCTACCCTGACACTAATAGCTGAGATGAAGACCAAGCTGCAGCTGACATTCAAAAAGAAATATCTAGGAGATCTTAAATACTTTCTTGGCATTGAGTTTGCCAGGTCACAAAGAGGCATTCTAATGCACCAAAGGAAGTACACTCTATAGCTGATTTATAAGCTTGGACTGGGAGCTGCAAAACCTGCAGCAACACCTATTGAAGCCAACATCAAACTAACCACTAAGGAGTATGATGAACATACTAGCAGCTCTAATGCAACTGATGATGAAGTGTTAATAAACATCAATCAGTATCAAAGATTACAAGGGAAACAACTCTACTTAACTATCACAAGGCCAGACATAGCATATAGTATTCATACACTAAGCATGTTTATGCAAAAACCGAAAAGATTACATTTGGAAGCTACTCAAAGGGTGGTTAAATATGTGAAGAACCAACCAGGCCAAGCCATACTGTTGTCTAGCAAACAGAGAAACACTATCACTGCATATTGTAATGTAGACTGGGCAACCTGCCCTATCACTAGGAAGTCAGTAACAAGCTTCTTCATCAAGTATGGCGATTCTTTGATATCCTGGAAGTCAAAGAAACAAAGCACCATTTTTAGGGGCTCTGCAGAATCTGAGTACAGAAGCATTGCATCAACTATAGCTGAATTGGTGATACTTGGTCTGTTCAAAGACATTGGTATAGAAGTTGGCCTCCCCATAAACATCTACACTGATAGTAAAGCGGCAATTCAAATAGCTGCCAACCTAGTATTTCACAACGAACCAAACACATTGAAATAAACCTTCACTTTATAAGGGAGAAGATACAGAATGGTATGGTACAAACAGAATATGTAGCTACAAAAGAGCAATTACCAGACATTCTAACCAAAGGTCTACCACGAGTGCAACCGGAGTATTTGCTGTCCAAGATAGATGTACTTGATGTCTTTCTATCACCTAGCTTGAGGGGGAGTGTTGAGACAAAAGATGTAACTTGAATACAGGGGTAGTTTATTCTGTTTATGTGTTAGTAGATTAGTGTATTAGTTAGTTAGTTAATAATACATGTGATTGGTTAGTGAGGTGGTTAGAGTAGTTAGTAAAGCTTTGTATATATACAGCTTTTACAAGTAATGAAAACAGAGCATTCATTTCTCACTACTGTTACATTCATCTTCATGCTCCTTTTCTCTTCTCTCTTCTCCCTCATTAGTTAGGGTTCACATCTCTTCTCAAACCTCCATTCCATCAGCAACCAGTAATTAAACTATGTTAACGTTTATATTTAAAATAAATACTAATTAATTTTATTATTCATTTCTCTTCTGATTTAATTTTCCCCGCTTAACTTAAAAAAGGAAATAAATGTGATTCTAATAGCAAAAATATCATCCGTTGGGATAAATTCTTACGTCTTATTATACCTACTTATGGAGGAGTTGTTAATATACTATGTTTACAAAACATAGAGTGTACTCCTCAGTGATTGATGTTTATTAACACTTCATCATCAGTTGCATAAGAGCTGCTAGTATGTTCATCATACTCCTTAGTGGTCAGTTTGATGTTGGCTTCAATAGGTGTTGCTGCAGGTTTTGCAGCTCCCAGTCCAAGCTCAGAAATCAGCTATAGAGTGTACTTCCTTTGGTGCATTAGAATGCCTTTTTGTGACCTGGCAAACTCAATGCCAAGAAAGTATTTAAGATCTCCTAGATCTTTCTTTTTGAATGTCAGCTGCAGCTTTGTCTTCATCTCAGCTATTAGTGTCAGGTTAGGCCCAGTGATTAGCATGTCAACAACATACACCAAGATGATTATGATGTGTTCCCCCGACTCTTTAATGAACAGGGTGTGATCATGTTGGCTTTGCATGAAGCCAAACCTCAGAAGTGCCTCAGACAGCTTAGCATTCCACTGTCTTGGTGTTTGCTTAAGTCCATACAGAGATTTCAAAAGTCTGCATGCTGGTCTTGTCTCCATCTAACTCTAAAAGCCCTGTGGTAAGGTCATGTATATCTCATCATAGAGGGTCATGACATCCATGAGTTCTGCACGCTACAGTGCGTTAGGACGAATGTCAGTCGCGTAGGCGACGTGTGCTGACAAAGCATTGTGAAGGAATATCCGGCAGAGGGACTATGTATGAGGCAATAACCATCAAGATATGTTGTGTTGCATGTCCTAAGTGTGCCAAGAGACTTAGTGGGAATCTAGAGATCTCGGCCGTAGGCCTTGTTCCTAGTATGCCCTTATATATGCGCGAAGGAAGGCCATTCTGATTCTCTGACCTGAACTAGACGATTACTGAGTCTTGGGCTTTTTATTTTTAAGCATATATAAGGGGGGTATAGGTGTTGAAGCTCAGCCTGCCTCCCCCGTGCGCGCTGCCATCAAGCCGCACCAAGTGAGCTACCTTGGGGGAGAACCTCAAGGGCCTGCCTGGACATCTCAAAGGAGTGTCTAAGGTATCCATACGAGTTTGGGAACTCTATGGACGACGCGACGCCTTAGGGCCAGCGTTGTGCACCAAACGGGCACTGGAGGCTTGACTTGAGGGATGGTTATGTCTTGCGGGCTATCGAAATGATGGATGAAGACCTCCGTGCCGATTGGATACTTGAAGCACCTTTATTAGGGGCCTCATGTGTTGACTTGTGAGCTTAGCTTGGGTTCATCTAGGCGAGCAAGGGTCCATTGGCTTAGACGTGCAGTTGTGGGGCGACACTGCACTATGTGGGATAGAAGTATGTCGCGAGGGCTATGTTTGGCCATGCCATAAGACAAGGATTGGCATGCTATGAAAGACGCACATGACAAAGGCCAAGGACTAAAGGTTGCCCTACTCGGGCGAAGCACAAGATGTGTGCGGATGCACGAGGCGAGTGTCAAGCTTGAGGATTAGGCTGTGCACGCGAGAGCGATGCTAAGTGCTAGGCGAAGGACGTACGTGTCCCTAGCCGACCCTGGGTGTGCGCATGGATGATGATCCAGCAGATGAGAAGCGCCACAGCTAGTCAAGGCTAAGAGCCTAGACATCATATATGGGCGGCATAGTTGGAGCGAGCCATTTGAGCAAGCTCCACCCACAGGCACAGGATCATGCTAGAAAACCTAGGATAATTAAGGGTTGGCCTGTAGTGCGGGGTGACTGCAGGCGCCGCGCTGGCATTTTGGTGCCGCTAGCATCATTGAATAGCTAGGCCCTTGACACGTGGTATCAGAGCAATGTTAGGCCATATTCTGCCATGACAAATGATATGTAAGCAGAAGTAGAGATGGCGAGTGCATTTTGGATGTCGGTGTGGAGATCATATCAAAGCAGAGAGTGATGTTCATATGCCACCAGAGATCGAGAACCCGATACTACTGGTCCAAAAAGAGGGGATATGTTGCGTGAGTTATGGCTAGAATGTGCATTGACAGCCATGAACTTCAGCCTACAGAATCAGACCATGTCGTTGTCGTTGTTTCCGCCATCGTCTGTGTCTTGGGAGATGATTTTGGGGAATCCTAGTTTGATTGAGATATCGTAAGGGATGTATTCCATGCAATGAGTGCTATTTTTAGAGGTATACTATATAGGCACAATTGGTTTGCAAAGAGAGCCATTGTGCGATGTTGTTGGGATAGTTCCACAAGAAGGGACAGACGGTTAGCAGAAGCTCAATTGTCTTGATTGTGATGATCCGACAGTGTGTCAGAAACTCTGTCAACACTTGGTTAGCAGCTTTGCTAAGCAAGGCATGGTAAGGAATGTCGAACGGACTGAGAGTGTTCCTCGCAAGGGTTAAATACCGTTTGGACCATGAGGGTTCAGTAGCATTTGGGAGCTCGTCAGGTTGAGGCGTTTTGTTCATGTTAAGCAGCAAGTTGGAGCTGTTGGCCGTTTGACGAAGGAAATGGACAACCCCAGTTTCTTTCGTAAGTCTGTGCTCCAGTTGAATGTGATGATATGCCGATGAGTCGGGCGGTCAAGAAAAGGCCATGTTTGCCAGGTCGTGCAACCATATTTCCAAGAGGGTAAGTCATGGACTATAAACAAAGGGCATGATCCTGAAGAGATCCTGCCAAGGATGCGAGAAGCGCATCAGTTTGAGTGTCTTTCCTGCGGGTTAGACTTATGGGCTGCCTAAGGGCATTGAGATGTACCTAGCCATCTCAAGGGTTGCGATGAATGGTAGGAGAGTCCCTTGACAACCGCAAAGAAGGACCTATGTCGGGATTCTTAGCGGGAGTAAATGAGTGTCACAATGGGGTGGAGTCAGCCACCAAGGTTGTGAAAAAGAGCCGAACCATTTGATGGAGAGGCATTGTGCGGAATTGCTAAGGTGAGGAGACGAAATCGAAGGAAATAGCGAAGCTCCAGAATTGAGCGGGATTCCAAGTTAGACGGTGCCAAGTGATCGGGGACCATTGAGATGGGGCCATGTGCGAAGCACACCGAACCGGGAAGCCGTGCTAGCCGAATCAAGAGGGTTCTTGTCTATAGGGCGAGTACAGAATTACTAGCGGGAGCATTGGGTACTTGCTGAGGAAGTGATAGTTGGAAAACAAAGAGCTTTGTTCTGGAATGCGGCGAACCTATAACTTTGAGAATGCAATACTCACCGAGGGTACGTCCCAAAGAGCGAGATGGTTGCCAATAGGGGACAGGTACATTGAGAAGTATCCTCCACATTGAGTGTGGGAGGATCCGCCTATGCAAAGGCGCTGGAACGGAATTGTGAGTCCTGAAGTAAGCTAAACTTTGCAAAGCAATGAGGGCGAATAAAGGGCTAAGCGAGTTGCTGAACTGCGTGAGCTACGCCTAAGCACATTGAGGTGCTTTTCCATTGAGGTAAGAACTTTGGACGGATGAAGGCCGTGAGGGTCATGGTGTGGCTGACTAGTGTGGGTCGCCACAAAGTTAGACACCAGAGGGTGCAAGTGCTGAGGCACTTTCCAAGCGAACACCGATAGGAGGTGCAGTGCAGAAGGCACGCTTGGAAGATACTTGGGAGGAGAAGTGCAAGGGGCACGACTCCATTTTGAGCTGGACTTTGAGGAAGTCCGTCCCACAAGGATTAAGGGAGGCAGTGCACATCCCTAAGGGGGCAGACTCCGGGTTGTCATGGGCATTGTTGTGTCATCGGGGATGATGACAGGTTGAGTGTGGGAGGATGTCACACCCCAGAATTTGAGGGTCATGGCATCCATGAGTTCTGCGCGCTACAGTGCGCCAGGACGAATGTCAGTTGCGTAGGCGACGTGTGCTGACAAAGCATTGTGAAGGAACATCCGGTAGAGGGACTATGTATGAGGCAATAACCATCAAGATATGTTGTGTTGCATGTCCTAAGTGTGCCAAGAGACTTAGTGGGAATCTAGAGATCTCGGCCGTAGGCCTTGTTCCTAGTATGCCCTTATATATGCGCGAAGGAAGGCCATTCTGATTCTCTGAACAGAACTAGACGATTACTGAATCTTGGGCTTTTTAATTTTAAGCATATATAAAGGGGGTATAGGTGTTGAAGCTCAGCCTGCCTCCCCCGTGCGCGCTGCCATCAAGCCGCACCAAGTGAGCTACCTTGGGGGAGAACCTCAAGGGCCTGCCTGGACATCTCAAAGGAGTGTCTAAGGTATCCATACGAGTTTGGGAACTCTATGGACGACGCGACGCCTTAGGGCCAGCGTTGGGCACCAAACGGGCACTGGAGGCTTGACATGAGGGATGGCTATGCCCTGCAGGCTATCGAAATGATGGGTGAAGACCTCCGTGCCGATTGGATACTTGAAGCACCTTTCTTAGGGGCCTCATGTGTCGACTTGTGAGCTTAGCTTGGGTTCAGCTAGGCGAGCAAGGGTCCGTTGGCTTAGACGTGCAGTTGTGGGGCGACACTGCACTATGTGGGATGGAAGTATGTCGCGAGGGCTATGTTTGGCCATGCCATAAGACAAGGATAGGCATGCTATGAAAGACGCACATGACAAAGGCCAAGGACTATAGGTTGCCCTACTCGGGCAAAGCACAAGCTGGGTGCGGATGCACGAGGCGAGTGTCAAGCTTGAGGATTAGGCTGTGCACGCGAGAGCGATGCTTAGTGCTAGGAGAAGGACGTACGTGTCCCTAGCCGACCCCGGGTGTGCGCATGGATGATGATCCAGTAGATGAGAAGCCGTGCAGAACTCATGGATGTCATGACCCTCTATGATGAGATATACATGACCTTACCACAGGGCTTTTAGAGTTAGATGGAGACAAGACCAGCATGCAGACTTTTGAAATCTCTGTATGGGCTTAAGCAAACACCAAGACAGTGGAATGCTAAGCTGTCTGAGGCACTTCTGAGGTTTGGCTTCATGCAAAGCCAACATGATCACTCCCTGTTCATTAAAGAGTCAGGGGAACACATCATAATCTTCTTGGTGTATGTTGTTGACATGCTAATCACTGGGCCTAACCTGACACTAATAGCTGAGATGAAGACCAAGCTGCAGCTGACATTCAAAAAGAAAGATCTAGGAGATCTTAAATACTTTCTTGGCATTGAGTTTGCCAGGTCACAAAGAGGCATTCTAATGCACCAAAGGAAGTACACTCTATAGCTGATTTCTGAGCTTGGCCTGGGAGCTGCAAAACCTGCAGCAACACCTATTGAAGCCAACATCAAACTGACCACTAAGGAGTATGATGAACATACTAGCAGCTCTAATGCAACTGATAATGAAGTGTTAATAAACATCAGTCAGTATCAAAGATTACCAGGGAAACAACTCTACTTAACTATCACAAGGCCAGACATAACATATAGTATTCATACACTAAGCATGTTTATGCAGAAACCGAAAAGATTACATTTGGAAGCTACTCAAAGGGTGGTTAGATATGTGAAGAACCAACCAGGTCAAGCCATACTGTTGTCTAGCAAACAGAGAAACACTATCACTGCATATTGTAATGTAGACTGGGCAACCTGCCCTATCACTAGGAAGTTAGTAACAAGCTTCTTCATCAAGTATGGCGATTCTCTGATATCCTGGAAGTCAAAGAAACAAAGCACCATTTTTAGGGGCTCTGCAAAATCTGAGTACAGAAGCATTGCATCAACTATAGCTGAATTGATGATACTTGGTCTATTCAAAGACATTGGTATAGAAGTTGGCCTCCCCATAAACATCTACACTGATAGTAAAGCGGCAATTCAAATAGCTGCCAACCTAGTATTTCACAACGAACCAAACACATTGAAATAAACCTTCACTTTTTAAGGGAGAAGATACATAATGGTATGGTACAAATAGAATATGTAGCTACAAAGGAGCAATTACCAGACATTCTAACCAAAGGTCTACCACGAGTGCAACCGGAGTATTTGCTGTCCAAGCTAGATGTACTTGATGTCTTTCTATCATCTAGTCTTGCAAAGTGTTGAGACAAAAGATGTAACTTGAATACAGGGGTAGTTTAGTCTATTTATGTGTTAGCAGATTAGTGTATTAGTTAGTTAGTTAGTTAGTGATACATGTGATTGGTTATGCTCCTTTTCTTTAGTAAAGCCTTGTATATATACAGCTTTTACAAGTAATGAAAACAGAGCATTCATTTCTCACTATTTTTACATTCATCTTCATGCTCCTTTTCTTTAGTAAAGCCTTGTATATATACAGCTTTTACAAGTAATGAAAACAGAGCATTCATTTCTCACTATTTTTACATTCATCTTCATGCTCCTTTTCTCTTCTCTCTTCTCCCTCGTTAGTTAGGGTTCACATCTCTTCTCAAACCTCCATTCCATCAGCAACCAGTAATTAAACTATGTTAACGTTTATATTTAAAATAAATACTAATTAATTTTATTATTCATTTCTCTTCTGATTTAATTTTCCCCGCTTAACTTAAAAAAGGAAATAAATGTGATTCTAATAGCAAAAATATCATCCGTTGGGATAAATTCTTACGTCTTATTATACCTACTTATGGAGGAGTTGTTAATATACTATGTTAACAAAACATTAATGGCAGTGAACTGGAAAAATAGAACAACCAGAAACGTTAAATAATTCCCAGCCCACAAAATTTACTATGTGTCATTAAGAATTTTAATCCACTTTAAGGTTATGAATTAATTCCTCACAGAATAGAACAGAATAAAGTATTTTGTAATAGCCCCACTTTAAACTACAAAACTTTAACGAACTCAAATTATGCAGCAGATCACACTTGATACTTTCTGTAGTTTTGGGGGGAGGGGGGGGGGGGGAATGCATAGAAGAGGGGATAGATTTCGAAAATTTTAATATTTTAAAAATGAAAGCAGTCTCTAAATTTATAGACAATAAAAAGATGAGATAGAAATGTGCCATTCATGTGCATCTATAAGAATATTGTTATCAACATTGAAAAAAATGTATTTTTTTACTGTCGATAATATAACACTGTTACATTTTTTGTGTTTTCTTTCAGTTACACCATTTACTAACCATACTAATAATGCAATAACCAACTTACAGGATTATACACCAAAGGAAGAAAAAAGCCAAAGCCGGTATCTGTTCCATCATCTTTTATACTGCTTCTTTGGTGATTTTTCTTTTTTTTCTTTTTCTAATTTGAGTTATTTTCCTTTTCTGGTTCGCTTCTGATTTTATTTTTGTACTGCTATCATTTACAGAAAAGGATAAACAAGCAACTCATAAGGCTAAGCTATGCTATGACACAATGTGTCAATTTTTAAATAGTAATTTATGTAAAAAGTACCTTCAGAGAAATATACTAACATGTGGTAACATCATTTTATAAAATACTTTTATTATTTCACCTACTAAATATATCATATAAAAGCTTCACACTTTAATTTTGATAGTGGGAAAATCCTCATTCAAAATAATGCTTGCATTTTACGCTCAAATTTAAACGTTCAGAATTTTGCCAAAATCTCTAACTATTTTTGAATATTTTTCTGGTGAAATTTAAAAATAGCCAAATTCACAAATGGTAATTGAAAAATAGCCACATTTAATTTTTTTCGTCTCTATATTTACTTATTTTGATAAGTTTTTTCAATTTTGTTCGCTTTGTTTTATCATGAACTTATCCAGTAAATCAAAATTTCACAAATAGTAGTTTAGGAGAAGAACCGACAAAAGTTTTAAGAGAAAATGTGATTGTTTGGTTACAAGGATAAGGGATGACAATTTTAGGATAAAATAACACAATAGGCATAGGAAGGGAGTGGTTAGAAAGCAAACTTAGATAGACCTTTCATACTTGTATAGATCATGTTTAGATATTGTTTCAGTTTCTTTGTGTAGGGTCGTAGAGATGTTTCTCTTGGGAGGTTTAACATGTAAATTTGGTGCTGGAGATTAATAATATATTTTTTCTTCACAAACCAAAGTTTCTTTAAAAAGTCAAGGAAATAAAAATTTATTTAAGTTTATCTAGTGTAAAAGCAAATAGATGTTCATATTTTACTCATTTATATCCTATTTTTGATCCAGAGGATCGAATATTCGCCTATAAAAATATATCCATTAAATAAATTTGTTATTATCTAATATCGTATTTATTATAGTCCATGTATTATAATCTCATTACAATTTGTTCACAGACTAAACAGTTTTTTATTTTACCACCTATTTCACTTTTTATTTTATTTTTCGCTAAAGAAGTCTTTTGAAACTATAGCTCAATTTCTCTATCATGTCAAGTTCTTATTTTTGCTCCCATAATATATATGTCGCTCTCATTTCAAATAGACTATCTTGAATACGCCTATGATTCTAACTAGTTACTTGTTTTGCAAACATATATAGTAATATATTTCCTATTTAATTTTTTTTCTTTGAATGCTTTTGCTATATCGTATAAAAAAATAGATGACTATCGCAAAGGCGCTTGAGAAACAACGATTGAAAGCTTTGCAACCACGAAAGAGAGAATTTAACGGTTTTAAGGCAGAAGAGTATTGGTTGAATAAAAAAGGGTGTTCAATTGGAACTGTTCCTATTCAAAGAATGACAAATGAGCAACAACAAACAACCAAGTTTGCCTCCCGGAGCTTGGCAAATGAATCTCTCGCTGGCGATATTTGTCGATGTAAGTGTTCATTTCCTGCATTCAAGATTTTATATTTACATATATAATTATTAGAAAATTTTAGACCATCTACCAAAAACCACTATATTATTTATTATATTGTAATTAAAAGAGAGTTAAATGGTGAACTAGAGGAAAATTATTTCTACGTAATACCTGTTGATACCCAATTTTTCCCTATATATTTTTAAATATGCATAAATACCATCAAAATAGCATATATATGCATATATAAGCATGCTCAAGGTTTTTATTATTTTTTTCATAATTTTAAGGATTTTAATTGATTTATTTTCTCCCCTTTTATCCATGAAAATCCTAATAATTATTTCCAAAATTGTTGTTTTAATAATTCATTTATTTAATTTCTATATTTATGCCACAATATGGCTAAGATAATTTTTATATATATTTGCAATTATATTTAGTATTTTTAAAGCTAAATTGCATATAATTGCAATGTTAGCCCATTTTTAGATATAATTATGTTTCTATGCATAAAATTGGATCATGCACTTTTAAATTGTTAATTATGTATTTTTAAATCATTTTAGGTACCTTAATTTATTTTTTCAGATATTACCTATTATTTTTCATAAAATAAATAGGGAAAAACTGGCTATTTAAATAACAACCAAATTTGGCTTTCAATTATAGCCAAATCGGACCCCAATTCCTAGCCCAATCTCCTAATCAAGTAACCCGACCCAGGCCCCAACTATTCTTACCCGACCCAGGCCATCATAAACCCAAGCCATGTCGAAAGAACCTGTTGAATTAACTGATTTTATTGCCTTATTTACCATGGTACTTTGTTTTACTTAGCCTTTCCTTAATTGGGTCTTTCTGAATTTGGTCCTAATTGACTACTTTATGCCTAATGGACTTTGGCTCCTTTCCTTGTTTAATTATGCACTGATTCCTCCTTTCCCCCTCTATGTGGTACTGAATCTTTCCGTTTGATCTTGATTCCTTTAACTTAAGGAAGACTTACTTGATTCTCTAATTGATTGATTCTAAGTTCTTAAATTAGTGTACTACTATGATTTTTACCTTATCTACTACCTACTTTCGACTATAAATTCTCTAAGTTTTCACAAACAAGAAACACACTTGGCTTCCAAAAACCCCTCTCTTGCTTAAAATCTCTGTGTTATTCTATTACTACTAGCCGGCTGCAAGCCAATGCTAATCATTTATGCTCTTTGGTTCTTCTATTTTGCCTACTCCTATCTTCACTGGTATGCCCTAGTTTAATTTACAATCACAACAACAACATGATTCTCTTCTTGTTTCAGTTTCTTTTATTTCTAGCCTGCTTTTACTTGTGGTTTTGTTGTGAAGTTTGTAGTTAAGCATGCTAGTATGGCTCCCCCTCTTATTCATGCATTCCCTTTGTGTGATTCAAGCATGCCTGGACAATTGTATTCTTTTACATACTGTGCACTTACACTTTGTGAATCCCAAATCCCTACTCCCCTCTATGTGTTTATGACTGGTTTGTGATTATGCCAGTGTCAAACTATCTCTGAGCATGTCCATACCAGTCCTAATACTCCTGCTGGGATCATGTATCTGCATTCAATGTGTGTGTATCCCCAAACCCCTTAACCCTTGTGTGATTCATTCATCTTCTGTGAGCTTGCTGTGTGTGGTCCTATCCTGAAGTGCTTGAACTTTGTTTACTATCCGAACTTCTTTCAACAATCTCTGTTACTAATTGCTTTCAAAGCAAACTTTTGAGTCCATTCTTTAATAAAATTCTTTCAAACATGAGTCCTGCACCTTCACTCTACTCTTAGTTAATAAGTTCTGCCCCCTCTAGTATGTGTACTGCCTTGGGATCCTCTTGAGAACCCTTGAAACTCTGGCATACTGAGGTTGGCTTTTCACACTGCACTGGTTCAATGCTTGGTTGCTAAGTCTAGGTGTAAGCATTGCCGAGGGTCATTGAGACCCTTAGGGAACTTTGATGCACCTAGACTCAGATTTGTCTATGGAAATGAGGTTTGAAAGACCATTGGAGGCTTTGGGAAACTTGGGCCTGATTGCAAGCTCTCTATAGAATAGCTTCTTGATTTTCTATTTCCCTTATGTAATTCATTTGTTGGCCTGTAATATTTTGTAAACAGATATCCGGGGTAATTTAGTAAAAGGGTGGGTAGATGTATACTTTGTGGGGTAATATGGGCAGAAATCCTGCTCTTAGAATTTCACTTTCAAATATACCTGCTTTACTCAATAGAAAACATGTTCATAGGGTGTGACTCTTGTAAAATCTGATTTCATTTTGCATAATAGACATCATGCCTATAGGTTTTCACTTGTAATGTCATTTGCATCAGATATAAACCATGTTCATAAATCCTGCATTTGTCATGTTAGAAATCATGTTTCTAGGTTCCAAGCCATCACGTTTTAAATCAATTCAAGTATAGATACTATGCCTATAGGACATAATTCCGATTCAGTAAGTTTTTCACACGTTACTGCAAATTGCCTAAAACTAGTAATACGCCTAGATACCATGCCTATAGGGACTTCTACTCGCAATTATGTCTGATAATCTAATTGGTCTAATAAGTCGATTTCCTTTCACCTAGTTTGTTTTTACCAGTTTTAATAAGTGTCAACATTTCTCTAAAACTGGTCCTTTCATAATTGCTTTAATCCCATTAGATATCATGCCTATAGGTATTGAAAGGTTTATTTCGAAAACTTGTTTGTTTCTATACTAACATAAATATCAGTTCTGCACATAGGCAAGCCTTAGGGCATTTTCAAAACTTACATTTCTCTGAAGTTGTTTCTGTCACTCAACGTCTCTGAATTCTAATAGGTTTTTTAAAGAGATCCTAGGCAACTAATAGGTTGCGACTTCTGTATCTGAAAGTAGTTTATTTCTGCATAATCACTTAGAAATCCTGCTTTAGGACTTTAATTACTAAAGACCTTACTTGTGGTTGAATCGCGCTGCATGTATGCTTATTTGCGGAGGAAACTATGAGCCTTTAATTGCTCCATTTATGTGAAAGTACTAAATGCTTTTTCTTTGACTGTCGCCTTAGATTTTTTCCTTTAAAACCTTAGGAGTATATCTAGAACTGCCTATAGGTAGAAGTCCTAACTTCCTCCGGGACTATTAAGAAGGGACGAGTAGTAGCACTCAATAGGAATTAGTGACCAAACACTAGCTTTGCATGACCAATAAGGGGATGGGAAAGGTAGACATGGGACATGATGACTACGCGTTAATGTCATGTATAGCCCCCCATTAAGGAGTGTTTACCGGATATTGTGTGTGGTGATCCTACAGGATAAACAACCTAGGATCCCTCTTTACCCCAAACCTTCTCCTTGTTTAAAACTTTTCTTTATAATTTGTTCAACCTTTATTTCACTACTTGACTTGTTCAAACGTGCTGTACTTATTTGATTTGTATGGACTAATTTGTAAATATAAGTTCGCTCGGGACCCACAATTGTGGACCAAGATGGGTTCCTAACACCTTCTCCTCGAGGTTATCTCGAGCCCTTATCCTAATCTTTGGTAATGGAAACCAACCGAAGAGTTAATCACTCTAGGTTTTCTAACGCACCATAATCCGTTAGGTGGCGACTCTTCAAATACCCAATTCCCAAAAGGAAATGAGTCATTTTACCCCATGGAATGTTGAAACCCAGACCTCTCTCCGCGAGGAGGGAAAAAAGGGTGTGCGACAGCATGGCGACTCTGCTAAGGATATTTTTTAGGCTCTTACCATAACGAACTTGTTTTTACAAATTAGTCCAAGCATGATTATCCCGTACTCTCCTCCCTTATTTGAATTTAAATGTTTGTTTCTCTTAAGCATTTATGATTCTTTATCCCTTAAAACTGACTTGTCTCTTTGTTTTCCTTTTCTTATAACTGTCTTTTCAATTATTTAAATGTTGTATTTATTTTCCTACGTGAAAATACTTGCCTACATGTTATTAACTGCTGCATAAATTATGCTCCACATCATATTCCACTCATGCGTCTCAAATCCTATAGCAACGCTTTAATGAGTGGTTGCACTCTTCCTATTTATTATCCTTAAATTCGGAAAGACTTATTTGTGGTAAATCCAATCGATCAGCGGTGCAGTCGACTGTTCCGTTCCTTCTACCTCAAGTTGTCCGCTTGAGGGTACCAGTCTAAAACCCCATAGAAACCTTACTCTGTTTAAATTGTGCATGCATTATGGTCAAACCTACCCAGATCAGTTATGTTTTCCACATAATAATCCTTTAAGATAAGCCTTATCCCAAGTCCATCGGGTTTTCCATAATCCCAACGAACACAACCACATTCTGTGCATTAATTTGGAGAACTAAATATCGATATGTTGATCATAAGTGTATAAATAGTCGAGTCTGGTGGGGGTAAGGTCTAACCCTTTTGTTTTGCAGAATATGTGGCATGAAGTCTCCAGATTCGGTATGGTTAGCAATATCCATCAATTGTTGCTAAATTGGTGGGAAGATCTTTCCTCAAGTGACAAGAAGCATGTGAAAAAGTACCTGGGTAATTTGCCTTTCCTTCTAGATATTGAACCAAACAAGAAACTGATCGAGGCTGCCACCCTATTCTGGGATAGTGAAAGAGCCGTTTTCTGATTTGGCGACATAGAAATGACACCGCTCCTAGAGGAAATAGGAGGAACTGCCTGGTTCACTTGGGACAGTCCTGGGCTTTTGGTACCAGAAAACCATACAGGCAGGGTATTTTGAAAATGATGGGACCGAAAAAAAATGTCGACTTAGTGTGCCTGAAGGACTCCTACATACCTTTCGAATATCTCTACGAGAGGTATGGCCAAAACAAGTCCTTCCGCACTTATCATGATGAGATCGCCCTCACTTCACTGGGTCACATCCACTGCGGAGTGTTCGTGTTCATCGTGTACTTTCTGGGGATGGTAGTGTTCCCAATGAAAAAGGGCAGAATCCACACCAGGTTGGCCATGGTCGCCAAAACTCTGATGGAGGGGATTAATGGGCGAACGTATACCATAGTCCCCATGATCATAGCTGATATCTATAGGGCACTAGAGCGCTGTCAAAGAGGGATCCAACATTTCGAGGGTTGCAACTTGCTGCTACAATTATGGTTGTTGGAGCATCTCCAAAAGGGTCGCTATCGCCAAGAATTTCCGCGAAGGGCTTGGAACAACCACATCGCTTTCCATCACCCTAAGCAGATGACCTACATTACAGATAGATTTGCTTAGCTGGAAACTGCCAGTAAATGGGTAGAGTTCTTCGACAATCTGACCGAGGAATAGGTGCAGTGGATGGTTGAATAGTTTCCAACGGACGAGTTCGTTATCAGGTCCAGGGATGCTCCGCAATTGGTGTTGATCGGGTTGAGAGGGATATACATGTATGTCCCTATACGAGTTATAAGGCAAGTAGGTAGAAAATAGGTTGTACCAAGGGTTGTCAAGATGAGTCATTTCAGGGAAGATTTTCAAGACGACGACGTCCCTTACAAGTGCCAAGCTCAGCACATGTGGCACTGCAAAATCATTGTAGAGAAGAACACAGTTGAGCCAGATAGATAGCACGTAGGGTGCGAGCCTCTCTACCCTGCTTGGTTGGAGGACAATTTGAAAGGAGTGATGATACCGGGGACTAGTCAAGGGAACAGAATCATAGACGAGGAAGCTAAAGCCCAAGTCAAATACAGCATGCTGCGCAAGAGAGTCCACGACTATGAGAATGAGCATCGGGAGATACATGATAGGAACATGAGGTTGATCGAGGAATGGAAAGATACGGTAGTCATTTCCAATAGGAAGCTGGAATACCTGGAGCAAGGAATAGTGGAGCTGGAGGGCAAAGTCATAATAAGGATCGAAAACTGTCAAAATGCTGAAGGAGCCGAGGGAGGACATCTGGCCCGAGCCAACTTACTGCTTGGACTGCGCGAGCTGGGAGATCTGTTTGATGGAGTCCGGAAGATCGAATCTAGGGAAGGTCCTTTTGGGACCAAATAGATTAGATTTACTTGTTTTCCTTAAATGTAATAAGGCCAAGTGCTAGTAGTGACTTATCTTTTTTCATTATGTTAGCGTCGTTTTGGATTCGTCTATTTTATATTATGAAATGAAGCATTTATTGGCATCTTATGTTCTTCAAATTTATTTGTCGCTAGACCTACCTCAGGCACAACGAGGCTCCCAAATTAGGATACAAGTTTATATCTAGCACTATGTGTTTAATACTGCAAATATTTCAGAATCCCCATTAACTTGTTACCTTTTTGTTTTTATTTATTTATTATTATTATTCCCATCCCCATAGGTTGGTTCATCTATACTGGCCTCGTCAGCATATCAACCAGATCTAAAGGCCCTCCACCTCCTCCTCCTCCTCTAAGGAACATAAAACGCAGAGGGAAATCAAAGATGGACGACTTAAGTGGAATCTGAAAGGAAAAAATTGAGAACGCAGAAACTTCCGATGGTCGTAGTACTCCGACCTCGAATGACCTAGTTTTGAAACTTGAGCAAAAGATACTAGAACTACAAGGAGAACTTGAGTAGGTCCGCAATTTGGCAAACTTGTCACTCACCCTCAATGTCTCTGATATCAACCAACAGAACGCAAAGAACCCAACACCTCCTCAAAACACATAAAACCAACAGCCGCAAACTCCTACCATACCAAATCAATACGCAACTCCACCATAAAATATCAATCCATTGCCGATACCTACTCCACCACAATAGCATCAATCAATTCCATACCTACCAACCACCACTTACCACACTCCCCAAAATATACCACCACTCATTCCAGATCCACAAAACTCCACCAATGACCATCACTATACCCAGGTTCCTGACACCCATCAGAGCAACCCCATATACGTGGAAACTATTCCACATTCTACCCAGCAACGGAACCTCCGAAAAGGACCTGAACATTAAGAACATGGCTGAAGAACTCAAGAAGTTAACAACCTGGGTTCAAGGTGTCGAAGGAGATAGGGGAATAGAAGGTTTAAACTATGAAGATCTGTGCATACATCCTGATGTGGAATTGCCAAAGGGGTACAAACCTCCCAAGTTCGAAATGTTCGATGGTACAGGTGATCCCAGGGTTCACCTAAGGACTTACTGTGATAAGCTGGTCGGGGTGGAAAAAGATGAAAAGATTCGGATAAAGCTCTTCATGAGGAACCATACTGGGGATGCATTGTCTTGGTATATCAGCCAGAATCCCAAGAAATGGTCCAATTGGGTAAGCATGGAGTCAGATTTCATGGACCAGTTCAGGTTCAACACAGAAAATGCACCTGATGTCTTCTACATCCAGAATTGCAAGATGAAGCCTATCACATCTCCTTTTTCTACCTACCGGAAGCGGTATAGGGGAGTTTTTCTCCAGAAAATGCGCTTGATTGCCAAAAATTGAACTGGATTCCCTTGTTCTCCAGGTGGGTGCTTGATTGCCAAAACTTGAAATATATTCCCTTGTTCTCCAGGTGGGCGCCTGATTACCATAAACTTGAATTGTATTCCCTTGTTCTCCAGGTGGGCGCCTGATTGCCAAAAACTTGAACTGTATTCCCTTGTTCTCCAGGTGGGCGCCTTATTGCCAAAACTCGAACTGTATCCCTTGTTCTCCAGGTGTGCGCCTGATTGTCAAAACTTGAACTATATTCCCTTGTTCTCGAGGTGGGCGCCTAACTGCCAAAACTTGAATTGTATTCCCTTGTTCTCCAGGTAGGCGCCTGATTGCCTAAACTTGAACTGGATTCCCTTGTTCTCCAGGTGGGCACCTGATTGCCAAAACTTGAAATATATTCCCTTGTTCTCCAGGTGGGAGCCTGATTACCATAAACTTGAATTGTATTCCCTTGTTCTCCAGGTGGGCGCCTTATTGCCAAAAACTTGAACAGTATTCCCTTGTTCTCCAGGTGGGCGCCTGATTGCCAAAAACATGAACTGTATTCCCTTGTTCTCTATGTGAGCGCCTGATTGCCAAAATTCAAACTGTATTCCCTTGTTCTTCACGTGGGCGCCTGATTGCCAAAACTCGAACTGTATTCCCTTGTTCTCCAGGTGGGCACCTTATTGCCAAAACTCGAACTGTATTCCCTTGTTCTCCAAGTGGGCGCCTGATTGCCAAAACTTGAAATATATTCACTGTTCTCCATGTGGGCGCCTGATTACCACAAACTTGAATTGTATTCCCTTGTTCTGCAGGTGGGCGCCTGATTTCCAAAACATAAATTGTATTCCCTTGTTCTCCAGGTGGGCGCCCGATTGCCAAAACTTGAACTGTATTCCCTTGTTCTATAGGTGGGCGCTTGATTGCCAGAACTTGAACTGTATTTCCTGGTTCTCCAGGTGGGCGCCTGATTGTCAAAACTTGAACTATATTCCCTTGTTCTCGAGGTGGGCGCCTAATTGCCAAAATTTGAACTATATTCCCTTGTTCTCCAGGTGGGCGCCTGATTGCCAAAACTTGAACTGGATTCCCTTGTTCTCCAGGTGGGCGTCTGATTGCCAAAGCTTGAAATATATTCCCTTGTTCTCCATGTGGGCGCCTGATTACCATAAACTTGAATTGTATTTCCTTGTTCTCCAGGTGGGCGCCTTATTGCCAAAAACTTGAACAATATTCCCCTGTTCTCCAGATGGGCGCCTAATTGCCAAAAACATGAACTTTATTCCCTTGTTCTCCATGTAAGCGCCTGATTGCCAAAATTCAAACTGTATTCCCTTGTTCTTCACGTGGGCGCCTGACTGCCAAAACTCGAACTGTATTCCCTTGTTCTCCAAGTGGGCGCCTGATTGCCAAAACTTGAAATATATTCCCTGTTCTCTATGTGGCGCCTGATTACCACAAACTTGAATTGTATTCCCTTGTTCTGCAGGTGGGCGCCTGATTGCCAAAACTTGAATTGTATTCCCTTTTTCTCCAGGTGGGCCCCTGATTGCCAAAACTTGAATTGTATTCCATTATTCTCGAGGTGGGCGCCTGATTGCCAAAACTTGAATTATATTCCCTTGTTCTCTAGGTGGGCGCCTGATTACCAAAACTTGAATTGTATTCCCTTGTTCTCCAGATGGGCGCCTGATTGCCAAAACTTGAACTGTATTCCCTTGTTCTCCAGGTGTGCGCCTGATGCAAAAACTTGAACTGTATTCCCTTGTTCTCCAGGTGGACACCTGATTACCAAAACTTGAATTGTATTCCTTTGTTCTCCAGGTGGGCGCTTGGTTGCTAAAACTTGAACTGTATTCCCTTATTCTCTAGGTAGGCTCCTGATTACCAAAACTTGAATTGTATTCCCTTGTTTTGCAGGTGGGCGCCTGATTTCCAAAACTTAAATTGTATTCCCTTGTTCTCCAGGTGGGCGCCAGATTGCCAAAACTTGAACTGTATTCCCTTGTTCTCTAGGTGGGCGCTTGATTGCCAGAACTTGAACTGTATTTCCTTGTTCTCCAGGTGGGCGCCTGATTGTCAAAACTTGAACTATATTCCCTCGGTCTCGAGGTGGGCGCCTAATTGCCAAAACTTGAACTGTATTCCCTTGTTCTCCAGGTGGGTGCCTGATTGCCCAAACTTGAACTGGATTCCCTTGTTCTCCAAGTGGGCGCCTGATTGCCAAAACTTGAAATATATTCCCTTGTTCTCCAGGTGGGCGCCTGATTACCATAAACTTGAATTGTATTCCCTTGTTCTCCAGGTGGACGCCTTATTGCCAAAAACTTGAACTGTATTCCCTTATTCTCCAGGTGGGCGCCTGATTGCCAAAAACTTGAATTGTATTCCCTTGTTCTCTATGTGAGCGCCTGATTGCCAAAATTCAAACTGTATTCCCTTGTTCTTCACATGGGCGCCTGATTGCCAAAACTCGAACTGTATTCCCTTGTTCTCCAGGTGGGCACCTTATTGCCAAAATTCGAACTGTATTCCCTTGTTCTCCAAGTGGGCGCCTGATTGCCAAAACATGAAATATATTCCCTGTTCTCCATGTGGGCGCCTGGTTACCACAAACATGAATTGTATTCCCTTGTTCTGCAGGTGGGCGCCTGATTTCCAAAACTTAAATTGTATTCCCTTGTTCTCCAGGTGGGCGCCCGATTGCCAAAACTTGAACTGTATTCCCTTGTTCTCTAGGTGGGCGCTTGATTGCCAGAAATTGAACTGTATTTCCTGGTTCTCCAGGTGGGCGTCTGATTGTCAAAACTTGAACTATATTCCATTGTTCTCGAGGTGGGCGCCTAATTGCCAAAATTTGAACTGTATTCCCTTGTTCTCCAGGTGGGCGCCCGATTGCCAAAACTTGAATTGTATTCCCTTGTTCTCTAGGTGGGCGCTTGATTGCCAGAACTTGAAATGTATTTCCTTGTTCTCCAGGTTGGCACCTGATTGTCAAAACTTGAACTATATTCCCTTGTTCTCGAGGTGGGCGCCTAATTACCAAAACTTGAACTGTATTCACTTGTTCTCCAGGTGGGCGCCTGATTGCCAAAACTTGAACTGGATTCCCTTGTTCTCCAGGTGGGCGCCTAATTGCCAAAACTTAAAATATATTCCCTTGTTCTCCAGGTGGGCGCCTGATTACCATAAACTTGAATTGTATTTCCTTGTTCTCAAGGTGAGCGCCTTATTGCCAAAAACTTGAACAATATTCCCTTGTTCTCCAGGTGGGCACCTGATTGCCAAAAACTTGAACTGTATTCCCTTGTTCTCCATGTGAGCACTTGATTGCCAAAACTCAAACTGTATTCCCTTGTTCTTCACGTGGGCGCCTGATTGCCAAAACTCGAACTGTATTCCCTTGTTCTCCAGGTGGTCGCCTTATTGCCAAAACTCGAACTGTATTCCCTTGTTCTCCAGGTGGGCGCCTGATTTCCAAAACTTGAACTGTATTCCCTTGTTCTCCAGGTGTGCACCTGATTGTCAAAACTTGAACTATATTCCCTTGTTCTCGAGGTGGGCGCCTAATTGCCAAAACTTGAACTGTATTCCATTGTTCTCCAGGTGGGCGCCTGATTGCCAAAACTTGAACTGGATTCCCTTGTTCTCCAGGTGGGCGCCTGATTGCCAAAACTTGAAATATATTCCCTTGTTCTCCAGGTGGGCGCCTGATTACCATAAACTTGAATTGTATTCCCTTGTTCTCCTGGTGGGCGCCTTATTGCCAAAAACTTGAACAGTATTCCATTGTTCTCCAGGTGGGCGCCTGATTGCCAAAAACTTGAACTGTATTCCCTTGTTCTCCATGTGAGCGCCTGATTGCCAAAATTCAAACTGTATTCCCTTGTTCTTCACGTGGGCGCCTGATTGCCAAAACTCGAACTGTATTCCCAGGTTCTCTAGGTGGGCGCCTTATTGCCAAAACTCGAACTGTATTCCCTTGTTCTCCAAGTGGGCGTCTGATTGCCAAAACTTGAAATATATTCCCTGTTCTCCATATGGGCACTGATTACCAAAACTTGAACTGTATTCCCTTGTTCTCCAGGTGGGTGCCTAATTGCCAAAAACATGAATTGTATTCCCTTGTTCTCCAGGTGGGCGCCTGATTGCCAAAAACTTGAACTATATTCCCTTGTTCTCCAAGTGGGCGCCTGATTGCCAAAAACTTGAACTGTATTCCCTTGTTCTCCAGGTGGGCGCCTAATTGCCAAAACTTGAATTGTATTCCCTTTGTTCTCCAAGTGAGCGCCTGATTTCCGAAAACTTGAGCTGTATTCCCTTGTTCTCTAGGTGGACGCCTGATTACAACAAAACAGACAAAAGAAAAGAAACTTTTCTGCCCCAGTTTGTTATCTGGGCACATCTATTAGTGTTAATCGAATAATGTTATCCAAAAGCTCTAAGAATTTAAAAGCTAAATATTATTATCTAGGAGGGTCCTGAAAATTTCAAATTAAATCTCATCTTAAGAGTGAAAACTTTAAAGCTAAATTATATTTTCTAAAGGTAGAACTTGCGCCATATCTTGTTATCTATGAAAGTCTCGAAATTTAACTAGGACCCATTATCAAGGACGGTCCTGAAAACATAAAATTAAATCCCATTATCCAGGAGGGTCCTGAAAAGCCGAGAATGAATTTACGTGAGCCATGCTCTCTTCCTGGAGGATCTCTGTAGAACGGACAAAATTCTTTGCTCCTGAATCATGCTTTCCTCATGGAGGGTTCCTGCAATCGAACAAATTTTTCTTTCCCCTTCTCAAACCGCCTTTGTGCTAACAAAATTTGGGCATGACACTTGATAAAACATTCAAGCTTCCAAGCTTTGATTTGGACATAATTTCGTCCCTGTTTCAAACAAAGAAAACTTGTGAGTTTATAAATGTGGTGGTTGGTTTGTGGCCTTGGCCTAGAGGTCTATTGCTCCTTCACTTTCCATGATAACTTTGATTTCCACTTGGAAGACCTTGCTTGTTATTGTTTAACCACTTTCTCTGTCAACTTTATCATAGAAAATATCTTTGATCCGTTCAAACCCAAGCCCTCTATCTGTTGCATTGTGCTCATGAATTGACATATACCAAACCTTTTTGTTTCACATGAATCCCAAAGCACGTCAATTGCCACCCACTCAGTGCGTTTGCTGTTCTTTCCTGACGTATGCCACTGGCCTTGGCCTTGAGGTCTATTGCTCCTTCACTTGCCATGACAACTTTGATTTCCACTTGGAATACCTTGCTTGTTATTGGTTAACCACTTTCTCTGTCAACCTTATCACAGAAAGTACCTTTGATCCGTTCACCCAACACCCTCGATCTGTTGCATTGTTCATGAATTGACAGATACCGAACCTTTGTATTTCACATGAATCCCAAAGCACGTTGATCGTTACCAACTTAGTGTGCATGCTGTTCTTTCCTGACTTATGCCACTTTGATGTGCTAGCCAGATCCCGTTTTTGCAATTGGAAAGCTGTTGGCAAATTTTGAAGTCATTTCTCACTTGTTCTGACCAAACAGACTCAAGAAGAGGAAGTAAATAAGACAAAAGGAACAGAGTAAAGGACAATGAAAAGAGATGGTTCCTAACAAGAAAACTACAAAGTAGAAACTTATCAGATGTGGATACCAACTCTAATGACCATGACATGCACCTTTGGATTAAGTGGCCTAATCTGTCAAACAAGTCTGATGTTCAACTCTTGTTATACCCCCAAACCGCGAAATTGGGCTTCTATGCTCCGATTATCCTATCTGATTCACGATCCTTATTCGACTTGTAGTACCCGAAGGATTTTCACCATCAAGCCTCTCTCATTTTGTTCTTTCTCTCATCTCACCATCGCCTTATGGTGCCTTTGAAGGTTTTCAACAATAAGACTCTCTCATTTTGTTCTTTTCTTCTTATTTCCTCTGATTCTGCAGATGTCATGCATTAACCATGGTAAAAACATCACATACTCTTGGCATGTCTAACCTCAGCACTCTCAAAGATTATCTGAGAGGTCTTTTTTGGACTGTAATGTGGCTTTTGGACAGGGTTAGAAAGAAAGGATATTATAAAGGCTTAAAATAACTAAGACAACGGGATTAATTTATTTATAACTTTTGGAATCCATTCTAAAACTTTGCCCCAATTTCTAAAACAAGGGAATTTGATTCTTGTTTCTTTCTTTTGATGGAGTTACTAAGAATGACTGCCCCACTCTCGATTTTGTGGGATTATGAAATATTTTGTTGGGTATGACCGAACAGTAAGGCTGCCTACGTATCTTGTGGTGACAAGAATCAGGTCAAACATAGTTCACACGACTACTTTTTGTTGCTATTTTCCTTTTTCTTTTCTTTTTCTCCTTTTCCTTCTTTTTTTCCTTTTCTCTTTTTCCCCTTGTTTTTCTTTATCTCTATTTTTCCTCTTTTTTTTTGAATTTTCCTTTTGTAATGAACTTTTTAAAATAAACCTATGGGAACATGAACTTTTTTTTGTATGACTCTAACTTGATTCCAAAAGAGGGGAGGTCAAAGAAATCAGTACATGCTCAACAAGGGTATCGAATGATATAAGTATTTGGGTAGTTAAAAGAGGGCTTCCCAATCCCTAAAAATGCCAAGTACGACACATGCAACTTGAAATAAAAAAGGAAGAGCACACACAACATTTCTTTTACAACTTCGACATTGATATCACTGATATTCTTTCCAATTTTTGTTTTAGTGCCATGTCAAGTACAAAAATCTCATTGGGTGATTCGTCTTCATGATAGATACCCTCCGTCTGTTTGGAGCAAAATCCCTTGGCTTTATCCTGTAAATTGAGATGCACTCGAACTCAAAATTGGTTGTATCAAATTTTGTCCGGGATGCACTCTCCTTTAACGAATTCTTGTCGTCCTATTAACTTCCCAAATTATCTGCCCCAGTTTCACATGTTTCGGGCTTCAAATGATCTCAAAATGTCTGATTCTGTACTTATTTCCCTCAAATGTCCCTATCATCTTCAAAATTATTTCATTGCTTCATGATTAAACTAACCTTTAAGACCAGGCCTAGAATTATGCGCGCATATCATGTCACTAGAGCCAGCATGAAAAGAACTATAAAAGGAGAAGAGAACTAAACAAAAAATGACTAGAATAACAGAAGACGGGAAATTGCATTAGACAGACGGTGAAACAGTTCGAACAACAAAACAAGCAAACTAAACTAGGGTTACAACCCTGGAACAATCCTAGACAACACTAAACGCGTTACTACGACTAAACGAACTAGGCAAAATAAAAGGATAGAAGGGTTTGAGTCACAAGACAATATCCGAATTACAACCCTAAAATAACCCGGACAACAGAAATGACAACAAAGTGAACCACCAAGACACCTCCCTAGCTAGCCAAGAAAAGAGCATCTTTCCAATTACCAAACTCGGCATCTTAGCCACTAAGTTCCACATCAATATTACCAAGACCACTACCAATTTCAATATCATTAACTTCACCAAGTGGCTCATTGGCTCCTTTGACCAAATCTTCGTCATTGCAAACCATCCTAACAATCTGTGTGTTGTGATGTACCTGTAGAGGATTATGTGTGTATTTCTTCTTGAATCATTCTTTCTATTTTCCTTTTCAAAGAACGACAATCTTCAACATTGTGCCCCTGGGCATCGGAATGGTATTCACACCTTTTAGCAGGGTCAAAGCTTCTCGCACGTATGTCTATATAATTTAGAGGAATAGGTGTAATCATGTCGCAATGCATTAATCTTTCAAACAAGCTTGCATAGGACCCTCCTATTGGTGTAAAATTATCTTTCAGCCTTTGTTCCTTCCTACACCCTTGGCTTGAATGTGGGTCATAGGGCACTTGAAAATTTTGTGGAGGCTAGTAAAGCTTTTGCGGTGCTCGTGCTCGCCTTTTGGAGTGACCCAGTGGTTGAACAAATGGCCGAACGTTGTTCGGAGGATAATACTGGGGTGGATTATGTGGAGTTTGGGGATGTTCATGGGGTCGGTATTGAGGCTGAAAGCGTTTAGCAGGAATGCCCACTGTCTTCTGTCGTTGGTGGGGCTCAACAACATCTTTTCTATTAATGGGAGGACTGTCCCGAGCAACTTGTTCGTTCCATCTGAACCAAAATTCCGAAAAACTTTCCTTGGGTTTCTTTTCCATCTGAGATAGGGAGGAGGGACAATGTCTATATTATACTGAAAGTTTCGCACAAAAGTTTGAGTCATATCATCCCATATATGCCACTTACCGGCATCTTGACGAGTATGCCATTCCAAAGCTGTCCCAGTCAGGCTCTCACTGAAATACGCCATTAGGAACTCATCTTTCCCGCCAACACTTCTCATTTCACTACAATAACCCCTCAGATGGGATAATGGATCTCCACGCCCATTATACAAATTAAACTTTGGCATCCTAAACCCTTTCACCTTTTTGGATATCTCATCATGATCCACTGTCTTAGCAGGCTTTGCAGTCTCACCGGGAGGCTCAAAATGAAGAGCGCAAGAGTATGGACCCGAGACCTTGAAAATTGGTTTTGGAGCATAATGTTGGGCATCGGGGATTTTGAACATAGTCTCGCTAGTGGATCAAGGAAAGGTAGATGGTGGATGAGCTACAAAAATATTAGTGGCCAAAGGAGCGGGATATGAGGTGGTTTTGGTGGGTGGAGTGTGAAAAGGTTGTGGGGAGATATCAGCAGTGATAATAGGCTAAATTGTTTAATATAGCCTATGTTTTAGCTCAACTTAAGGATGGTTTACTATTGTAAATGTTCAAATAATGCAAAAATTGGCTCTAACCATGACTTTAATGTCTCACAGGAGTTCAATAAACAAATGAGGATTTATGATGGTAGTCAAGTGAAAAATGGAGTCAAATGACGAAAAGTTGAGCAGCAACATCTTAACAAGAGAAAACCCCACTAGCGCGGGTCATGCGCTCTCGCGCTAGTTCAGTGATTTGGACAGAAAGAAACCCCACTAGCGCGGGTCATGCGCTCCCGCGCTAGTCCAGTCCGGGAAATCAATTATTTGGGGGAAAAATGAAAAATCTGAGAGGATCCACTCAACTTACATAAAGTAAAGCTCCATTATTGAGAGCATAGATCAGTTTTTGAGAGGAAGAAATAATTTTAGAGAGAGAAAGTGAAGAGGAGCTTCATCTTGGAGCTAAGAAAGGAGAAGAAGTACAACATCTTGGAGCAAGGATTCAAAGAGTTCTTCTAAATTTTCTTCTATTTGTTTGTTTATATTATGTTTAAAACTTTTATTGTTGATTTTCGTATGATTATGAGTAGCTAAAAACTCTAGTATTCTTGGGTCATAGGTGTTAGATGATCTTGTTATTTGAAGCTTAGATTGATGATCTCGAATTTATCATTATGGGTTGTTTATTTGATTACGAATCTTGAATTAAACTTGACAAAGGAAATTCTTGGTTGCATATAGAATAAAATAGAACAATTTTGAATCTCGGGCATCGGGTGAAGAATTCGCAATTAAGATAAACATATACTTAATTGCCTTGTTTGGTTGAAGAATAGGAGTTGTAAATGCATTTTTGTTAATATTAATACCATAGACATATAGGTATTAGTTTAACTTGACTAGATGCATAAGAACTCGAAAGATTCTTATGAATATTATTAACCCTATAATTAATAACCGGATAATTCAATAAATCCATTTTAAGCTAAAATAGTAGCATAATTTCTAGCAAGTCCATGACCCGGGAATATATTTATCCAACTTGTTATAAACATATTGTGAAATTTGTGTAGTAATTTTGTGTTGAATTATTGTGCAATTACTAAGTAAATTGTAAATTGGTTCTTTATATATTTTGTGATAATTTAGCTTGAATTGATAATTGTTTGAGTTTACATGTGACGACCCGAAGGATCATCACCGTAGTTTTTCCTTGTTCCGCGCTCTCGAAGCCTTGAAAAACTCGCTTTTAGTTTCCTCGATTGGAGTGCACAGTTCGGGCGCGTAGCCGAAAAGTTTTTATGTTAGAATACGTGAATTATGTGAAAAATTTGATGAATTTCGATATTAATATGCATAATATTGACTTCGGTCAACATTTTGGGTAAACAGACCCGAACCTTTGATTCGACGGTCCCGGAGGGTCCGTAGAAAAGTATAAGACTTGGGCGTGTGCCCGGAATCAAATTCTGAGGTCCCAAGCTCGAGAAATGAATTTTTGAAAGAAATTGTTTTTATGAAATTTGATATGAAAATTTGAAATGAAAAGGAGTTAGAAAATATAGGTATCGGGCTCATATTTTGGTTCCGACGCCCGGTACAAGTCTTAAATATGTGTTAAGCACTATCTGTAAAGTTTGGCTAAAAACGGACGTCATATGACGTGTTTCGGACTAAAAATGGAGAATTTGAGTTATGAAAGTTGAAGAAAGAAAATCATGTGTTTGAGGCTTGATCCTATGTATATGATGTTATTTTGGCGATTTGATCGCACGAGTAAGTCCGTAAGATGTTTTTACGGTTGTGTGCATGTTTAGTTTGGAGCCCCGAGGGCTCGGGTGAGTTTTGAATGGGGCCCGGGAGGTCTTGGACTTAAGAAAATGCAGGTTCAGGTGTTGCAGACACCAGCGCGCCCGTGGTCATTTCCGCGCGGTCCGCGCTGGAGCCGCACGGCCGCGCGGCCACGATGCCTTTCTATGCGGTCCGCGTGGCTGAGTCTGAGGGCTAGGGTTTCAGGTTAACCAGCGTGGCCGCACACCAAAACAGTGCGGTCCGCACTGGAAGGGTTCAGAAAAGCCCCAATTTTTCTCCCACTCGGCGCGGTCGCAACACATTTTTGTGCGGTCCGCGCCAGGTCCTCAGAAAGGTATACAAGTTCAGAAAATCTCAGTCATTTTTCACTTTTCAAAAATCCAAAACCTAAGAGGCGATTTTCCAAACAACGTTTCTTCTCCAAAACGATTGGTAAGTGATTTCCAACTTCATTTCTTTATTCCTTAACATCTTTTAACATAATTTCAACTTCAAATCAAAGATTTTCAGGGGTGAAATTGGGTGTTTTGGGGTAGAACCTAGGTTTTCAACAAAATGAGAAGTTGGACCTCAATTTGGGGTCCGATTTAAAAACAAATCATATATTTGGATTCATGGGGGAATGGGTAACCGGGTTTTGATCCGAACCTTGAGTTTAGACCACGTGGGTTCGGGGGTGTTTTTGACCTTTTCGGTGGTGGAATCAAGAGGTAAAGCTATACTAGAAGCGTGAGTTGAGTTTGGAGAATTCGAGGTAAGTGTTTGTTCTAACTTTGGCTTGAGGGAATAGGATTAGGATGATATTTGCTACTTGCTAATGTGGAGTACGGTGTATAGGCATGGTGACAGTTATCTATGCACCGGAGTCTAGCATGACCGTGAGTCTTGATTGCTTTTAATTCGAATAATGTGACACAAGCTCCTTGTTTATTTGATAAGTTTCATATAATGTGAACGGTTGAGGAAGAATGATTTAAAAGGAGAATGTGTTGTGAATACTCCCTTGCCGGTATGTGTAGACTGATATATATATATTCTCCCTTGTCGGGATATGTTGGGCTGTTAGCTATACCCTTGCCGGGTTAAAGGTATTGAGTTGTTATTCTCCCCTGAAGGAGTCTACTATATGAAGTCAGATATTATGAACTATATTATGGGATCGTGTGGCACGCCGTCCACTTATATATGATGTTATGGGATCGTGTGGCACGCCGTCCACTTATATATGATATTATGGGATCGTGTGGCACGCCGTCCACTTATATATGATATTATGGGATCGTGTGGCATGCCGTCCACTTATATATGATATTATGGGATCGTGTGGCACGCCGTCCACTTATATATGATATTATGGGATCGTGTGGCACGCCGTCCACTTATATATGATATTATGGGATCGTGTGGCACGCCGTCCACTTATATATGATATTATGGGATCGTGTGGCACGCCGTCCACTTATATATGATATTATGGGATCGTGTGGCACGCCGTCCACTTATATATGATATTATGGGATCGTGTGGCACGCCGTCCACTTATATATGATATTATGGGATAATAAAACAAAATTCTCTTAGTATGCAATTTTTAGAATTTATGTGATGTTTATTAATTGTTTGTGTTTTGTCCGTAAATGTTAACTTTGTTATAATTAAACAAAAATAAAATAAAAATACATGTTGCATGCATATCTAGGATTTAATCATGCATTTAAAAGATAATTGAAATAAAATCACAAAAATATGCATTTGTTCTAGTTTTAATGTTTCACTGTGTGATTAACGCTTTGTCTATGTGTTAAATAGTTGTTAAAAAGGTAATTAATATTTTTGTAAGGTTAAAATTGTTTTATAATTTTAATTAGGATTTTTATAATTAGGATTAAAATTAGGAAATATATAATAAGTTTTAAAACTAAAAAAATCGGACCTGGACTAAAATCCAGGCCCAAACAAATTTACCCCCCCCCCCACAGCCCAATCCAAACAACCCAGGTCGGTCCAACTCAGGAATAAATACAAACGACGACGTTTGGTCACATTTTATCAAGGACCGTTGGATCAAATCCATCCAACGGCTGAGATCCCCCATCCCTTACCCGTAACCCCTACCCGATCCATTACCCGGGCCGACCCATTCCCCAACTAAACCAAAACGATGCCGTTCATATAAGTAGATAGATCCTGGCCATCCATTCTGCCTGATCTAACGGTCAGTATCAATCCACCCCATCCCTATATAAATCCAAATCCCTACCCCGGCCCCATAACTAAACACCCCCTCATCTCTACTGTTCATCATCCTCTCCGAAAGCACACCCCTAACCCTAGCCGCCCTCATTCCCCATCGCCTGAAACCCGGTGGCAACAACGCCGCCGGTCACCACCTGAACACCCTCGACTCCTCACAACCCCCTCTTCACAGATCTGGTGTCAGTTTCCTTCGAATCAGGCCCCAACTCTTCGAATGTTAAATCGAAGGTTGGCCTGCAAACCTTATCTTCTCCAATGGTCTCCAAGTTAACACCACAGCTTCCCCTAACTACCCTCACTACGGATCTGTTAGTAGCCTGGTTCGAATCCTCCTAGAACTGCTCGAATCTTCATTTGAAGATTTGAGTGAAACCTGACCCTATCCCAATCTGCCTCAGACTCACACCAGTTATCTAGCTGACCCCCCTCGTGCCTAGAACACCATTGGTTTGATTCGAATATACCTAGAAATGTTCGGATTTAAAATCAAAAAATCTGAAACCCTAAAAATTTCCAGTCATGGAATTTTTCCAATTCAAGTGAGGGATTGAGGTCTAAGAGACTTTAATCGAGGTATTCTCAATTGAGAATACTTCGAATAAAGTCTGTTCAGCCTCACAAAGGTTCGAATCCAAGTTGAGTCTGAGTCCGGGTAAATTTAAAGATTCAGAGGTATTTTTCTTGTTTTTCTTTTGTTTCCTACATGTATTGTGTTCCAGTAACCTGTGTAATTTTTCATATTTTTTGTTTATTTAATTCTGTGATTCTGTCTCCTACCCGCTTACTTGATCAAAATGTGAAACTGTTTCTGTTGTTTGTGATTATTTACAATGTGAGTAATCGACTCGATTAAGTTCGTCGAGTAGTTATATTATAGAATCCTGTTTCTGAAAATGCTGTTTGAAATAATCTGTTTATCGGTTGTTTGTTGACAATTGTTGTAAATAATCAGTTTAATTAATACTCGTCAGTTAAATCATCCTTGATTATATTTCAATGAATCTGTCAGATGAATGATGTGTGTATATTGATTTCTTAACATTGAGTTTCAGGGCATTGTCAGTATATTGACAATGCTCCTGTGTTTGTTTGATCTTAGTTTAATGTTGAAGTTCAGTTTGAATTGTTATCCTGAATTCAGTGTATTGTTATTGTGATGTGGGGTTTGAATTCAAGTTTACAAGGGTTGATTAGATACAACTGTGTTAGGATTTGATTAGATAATGTTAATAGGATTGGTTATAGCTGTTTGAACAGAGTGTAGAATCTGTTCTGATTTGGTATTAACAACAGTAATTACAGTAGGATTTCAGGGGTGTTTTGGGAATGAAACAGTGAAAGTCATATGATAATGTTAGTGTGCTGTTGGTGGATTGTTAATGGCTATAATCTAATAGGATAATGGGAAACAAAGGGTAATGGGAATGCTGAAAATCAGGATAAGATCACTTAATGGGATTTAAAGTAGTAAAAGCAGATTTTAATGGGATTTTCTGATTTTTAAAAGAAGAAGGGGGTCCAGGCAGCACTGAAAGGAAAAGGGGAAGACCTGTATAAATACAGGGATCTGTTTATAAAGAAGGATCTGATTTTAAGAGAAGAATTAAATTTGAATACAGAGAGATATAGGAACCAGATTTTAATACACACAGAAATACATATACATAGAGAGAGACAGAGAGAAAATCTAGGCAGAAATTAAGAGAGGAAAAACACACAGAAGTAGAAAACAGAAATCTGAAAAGAAAGAAGAAAAATAGAAAAAGAAACAGAAAATAGAGCACTCATATACACAGAGAGTCTGAAACAGATAATAGAAAGGGAAAAGGAAAATCGGAAACATTGTTTTCTGGAATCTGTCCGGGTCTGTTTGTTGATACTGCTTGGTTTTAAAATCTGAAATTCTTTAAGAAGTTTTTCTCCTGTGCATCTGGGTTCCTCGGGTCCTGTTTTTTTGCTCAAATCTGTGGAAATACTGGTATATTTTGCTGATTTTGTTGCTGCTGTCACTGCTGAAATTCACCTTTTCTACCCTCATTT
Source organism: Nicotiana tabacum (assembly GCF_000715075.1). Classification (NCBI taxonomy): domain Eukaryota; kingdom Viridiplantae; phylum Streptophyta; class Magnoliopsida; order Solanales; family Solanaceae; genus Nicotiana; species Nicotiana tabacum. The sequence goes on along the minus strand of NC_134095.1, from coordinate 72,651,441 downwards.
CCAGGTACATATCTGTAAACCCATGTCATGAAAGACTTCAACATGGCAAATAAATGAAGTTTGGAATTATAATTCTGTCTTCTACTCATCTAAGTTCATTAGTTTAAATTTCAGTTTTGTTTCATGTTGGTTAATATAGTAGTATGTTTGACATGATAATTATTAGCTAATCATTCCCTTTTGAAATTCGTATAAGTGTTGCAATAGTGTTATCTATTTCAGAATTTCATTAAAGTATAGTTATGATTGAATTTTCAAGATAGGGAACATGACATAAAATTGGCCATTAATTAAGTCTTGTGACATTGTTAGTTAGGTACAGAATAGTATGGAAATGTCAAGAAAATACATTGTTAGCATATTTTGTTAATTATTTGATTGTGGTTTAAGGCTAAATGATGTTGGTTGCATTTTGTTCATATATGGCGTAATAATGGTTATGTTTATAATCAATAATCGAAAGATGCATTGATAAATCCGTTAGGTTCACAATGTTGGAATATGGTGAATGGTGTAGGAGTATATTCATGTTATATATGATATCGTTTTATTAAAGACAAGAGGTAGATTAGTTCTTTTCTTAATAACAAATGGCCTAGTTATTTGAATGCAATCACCTCATTTCTTTTAAAAAAATAATGTAAACGATAAGTCAACAATTTTTTTTTATAACGTGTAAAGTTATGTTTGCCAATAGTTCGCATAAGTTGAGAATAAAAATCATTTCGATTATGTATATCCCAAACTCAATCATAAGCAGAATTAACCAAAATAATCATGCATATCGGATTAAGAACAAGTGATGTGGAAGGAGATTAGGCTTATAAATTGTAACAATTTTAAGAATGTAATATAGCATTCGCTACAAATAAAATAATGAAAATTCCTCGAAAATATCTCTTCCTTTCATAAATCAATTTTTTTTAGTTTCATACGCAATTCACTTTTTTGGGTATACATATATTGTATTTACGAGAAAAATGGTAGTCTTAATCACACTTTGTTTATTTTACTCCTAAAATTTGAATGGCTCGGAAGAATATAATTCAAACGTAAAAATATAATCAGCGGTCAACATTTAATAAATTGTGAATTCTTTTCAAAGAATTTAAGGGCATCTCAAATGGGGATTTCTCATGATTTTCACATAAAAATAATATGGATGTAATAAATAATTTGTAAACAAATTTATACTACTATCAAGAATATTTTTGTGATTAGGGATACGTTCGCGTAACCTGATTATATTTCTAAAAGCAATTCGGATTATGCGTTCGCGCAACTTCGAGCGAATATTTAATAAAAGGGATTTTTCGGAGAATAGCAAATTAATTTCCTAAAAACCCGAGATGTGCAGTTCATTGTTTAATCATACAAGGGCGACGATGTTCTTAATTTTATTTTTAATTTTGAACGTATGGTATTTTTTATAATAAAAATGTAAAAAATATTATCAACCTTTTTGTGTACACGTATGCGTGGCACGATTCTCTACAATTATAAAAGGTATATAATACGAATATACGTACGCGTGATTCGTTTATATAATTGTAAACAATCTAAACAAAAGCGGTAATAAAATCAGGTAACAAGAAAAAGGGTATTTAGTAAATCAAGATAATTATGCCAAATATAAAAATGGTTAAGCGACCGTGCTAGAACCATGGAATTCGGGAATGCCTAACACCTTCTCCCGAATTAACAGAATTCCTTACTCAGGATTTCTGGTTCGCAGGATAACAAACAGAGTCATATTCTCCTCGATTCAGGGATTAAAACCGGTGACTTGGGACGCCTTAAAATTCCCAGGTGGCGACTCTGAAACAAATAAACGAATCCCGTTTCGACTGTCCTTTAATTGGAGAAAACTCCTTACGCGCCCCCGTGGGTGCGTAAAAAGGAGGTGCGACAGCTCTGGGACTCTGCTGGGGATAAAAGTGAAAACTGTAACCCAGAATCTCTGGTTCAGGGTTTAAAGAATTCGAGCTTAAAATAACTGTTATAGTTGGCTTTATTTATTATATGATTTTCACACGTTTATGCTTAATATGCTAAATGTTGCTTTTACCGCTTTAATATTATTTGAATTGTGAATATATACAACTGCTACGAAACCCCCTTCTTTCTGAGTCTTCTGAATTTATGGTGCACATGTGCGCGTGGCCCACCTTTCTGTTAAAAGTCATACCAAATAAGACGAAGTTGGGACAAGTAACTAGGCAGGGTAGACTTTCGTGCTCCCGGTACGTTCCCCCCACTTCGGCTCAAACTGTCCGTTTGGGTGAGCCAGGTTTAGAACAATATGCCTCAGGTTTTTCACCTAGAATAACTCAGCCATGTACCGGATCCCCAGTAGGAACGTCTATTTGCATCATGTGCATTTGGCCTTGGAGACTCAACACAAGGGTTGGGTCTGTCTAGGACAGGTGAACCCGAAATAAAAAGACCATCCTGATGCATCCTACTTGCTACCTGTGCATTCATTTGCCTCGGATTTGCTTGTTGACCAGCTTAATTGAAAATATTTTGAGAGCGGAGGAATAAAATGGGTTATTTTAGAAAATTCCCAAAAAATAGTTTTAAGTCTTGAAAAAAAGAAGTGTTAAATAAATAAATAATTTAAAAAAAATGAAATGATTTTTTTATTTATGAGTGTCACTTTTCAAAATGAGTCTTGATTATGTCTTTTGTTTGATTTAGGGTTTGTGTCAAGTTTCAAACCATTTTCTTATAATGTTTTCCAAATCTAATGTCTGTTCCATCTTTGTATTATTTTCAAGAATAAATAAAAGTGTTTGCCTAACGACCGAACTACGCAAGGTCTGATTCATGCGGGGGCATGATACGCAGGCAATCTCTATAAGATTCGACCACAATAAAAAATAAATAAAATAAAATAAGAGTGAGTAACAATAAAAATTTCAAGAAAGCTGGGACGATACAAGCAGCCGAGCAAATGCATAATAGAAATGGGTTATTTGTCTAGGAGCATTGCATCTCAACGTGTAATTATATATGTGTTAAACTCTCAAAACTAACAAGTTTGTTCATTTCCAGAATTCAAGCAGTTAGTTTCTCTAAAGAGTATACTGGCATATTATCATTATCACACGAGATCAAAAGGACCAATACCCGAAAGTATGTCTATCCCAGATGTTGACACAGGTATTGAGATAGAGGAGATGGATGTCGGGAAAATGAAAGAAGAGATGTTTAAACTCAAGCAGCAAATGGCTGAGATGTACCAGGCCTGGTCTACAGGGCAGTTACCCCCATCTTACCCAACTAACCCTGCTCCATCAATGGCCCAAACTCAGGATAATCTGACCACTGAATTATCCCCAAATTTCCCCATCTACCAACACTACCGAGGCACCACCTCTCAGACACCGCAGTCTCCCCCTCCTAAACCAGTTCCATACTTTCCTCCACCTGTAACTCCTGTCTTTGTGACACCTCCCACAGCTACACTCCACAAATCTCCCAGTGAGCCTACATTCCAGGCCCAGGACAACCAATATTACCCCACCCCCCGGAGCCCACCCTCAAAGCCTCCGAAATCCATTCAACTACTCCTCGTTTTGACCTCCCAACCGAAATTGACAAGCCATCCAAAAATGCTGAACAAGAAGAGATGTTCAGGAAGGTCAAAAGTTTAGAACAATCGTTCCGAGACATGCGAGGGTTAGGTGGGCAAGTCAGTGTAGCATACAAGGATATGTGCTTGTTCCCAAATGTACAATTACCAGTTGGCTTCAAGATGCCTAAATTTGACCTATACAATGGGCACGGCGACCCAGTAGCCCACTTAAGGGGTTTCTGCAGCAAGATGCGAGGAGATGGGGGAAAGGACGAATTATTGATGGCTTACTTCAGTCAAAGTTTAAGCGGATCAGCTTTGGAGTGGAATACACGCCGGGACCATGGGAGATGGTACACCTGGGATGACCTGGCACAGGCATTTGCATACCATTTCCAATATAATCTGGAAATCATCCTAGACCGACTATCTTTGACAAAATTTGAGAAGAAACACAATGAAAGTTTCAGAGAGTATGGCTTCCGGTGGAGAGAACAGACAACGAGAGTGGATCCTCCTATGAAGGAGAGTGAAATGGTAGACTACTTCCTTCAAGCCTTGGAACCAACTTACTATGCCCATTTGGTTTCAGCGGTAGGAAAATCATTCAACGAAGTAGTGAAAATGGGAGGTATGGTGGAAGAAGGCCTCAAGACAAATAAAATCATGAGTTATTCGGCTATTAAGGTGACTACTCAAGTTATTCAAGGCGGGGTAGGAGGAATCGGAAGAAAGAAGAGGGAGGAAGCAGCGGTAGTTGATTCAGGAACGTGGTCGAGACCCAGAGGTTCACCGCCTTACTATAATCAACATCGACCTCACCAATCAACTCACCACCATAATTCATCCCAACACTACTATCACCCTTCGGAACCTCATTTTTCCATTAACCATGCTCAAGCATACAATCAGCCACCTGTTCACACCAATTGGCGTGCTCCTGCCATACCAGGTACTTACCCACGAGCCTATCCCGGACCAGGTTTCAAGCCTAGGCCAGCATTCAGGGGAGAAAGGGAACAGAAAAAGAAAACCTACACTCCATTGGGAGAGTCCTACACTAGTCTGTTCCACAGGCTGAGACAATTGGACATGCTAAGACCAATATAATCCAAGCTACCCAATCCTCCTCCAAAGAATCTGGACTACACCATTAGCTGTGAGTATTGTTCCGGTACCCCAGGACATGATATGGAAAAATGCTGGCATTTAAAAAATTCAATACAAGAGCTGATTGATACTAATAAAATCGAGGTTCAAACCCCTGAAGCTCCTAATATCAACAGAAATCCAATGCCAGCCCACCAGGAGGCCAATATGATAGAAATCGTACAAGCAGATGGGGAGACAAAGAAGCCATCACAAACTATCATGATGATCAGGTCTAATGAAGCCAAGCCAGATAAGCAGTTAACAGAGGAGAAGCCGGTACCTAAGCAGAACAGAAATGGTGATGAACCATCTGTGGTAGTCGAGAAAGGATCTTCGAGCAAAGTTGCCACAAAACAAGAAAGGCCGAAAGTGATAGACCAGGGGTTGCCAGCAAACCCATTGTAGTCGTGGTAGGAGCCCGTATAGATCGGGTTATTATCAAACCTGTAACCCAGCTACCAGTGAACAACAACAAGGCCATTCCATGGAACTATGAACAGGTGACTGTAATATACAAGGGAAAAGAAGTCAAGGAAGAAGTCTGTGAGGTGCAAGGCTTGACTCGTTTGGGAAGATGTTTTACTCTCGAAGAGTTAAGAAAAACTAAAAATAATCCAACACCAATAAAGAAGGCTATGACGGAAGAAGAAGCGGAAGAGTTTTTAAGAAAAATGAAACTCCATGACTATTCTGTTGTGGATCAACTGAAGAAGACGCCCACTCAAATTTCATTGTTGTCATTACTGATCCATTCAGAGGAGCACCGTCTGGCTTTGATGAAAATCCTGAATGAGGCTCACGTTCCTGAAAAAATCTCTGTAAATCATTTGGGAAGAATATCCAACAGAATCTTTGAGGCAAACAGAATTACATTTTCTGATGATGAATTGCCTGTGGAAGGTACTGAGCACAACAGAGCTCTTTACCTTACCGTGAAATGTGAAAACTCCGTAGTAACCCGGGTATTGGTTGACAACGGGTCAAGTGCAAACATCTGCCCTCTCTCCACTTTAAGCAAATTGAAAATCAAAGAGGAGAGGATCCAGAAGAATAGTATTTGCGTACGGGGGTTTGACGGTGGAAGCAGAGATTCATTTGGCGACATAGTGTTGGAACTGACAATAGGGCCAGTTGAATTCACAATGGAGTTTCAAGTACTGGACATAACTGTTTCTTATAATTTGTTGTTGGGTCGACCATGGATCCATGCTGCTAAAGCAGTCCCGTCAACACTACATCAGGCGGTCAAGTTTGAATGGGATCATCAAGAAATAGTTGTGCATGGGGAAGAAAGTTTAAATGCTCACAGCAGTGCCATTGTACCGGTCGAGGGAATAGAAAATGACCAGGGACCATGGGTATACCAAGTGTCCGATACAGTGTCGGTAGAGAAAATTCCAGAGGGGAAGTACCTTCCGAATCCAAAGATAACCTCTGCATCAGTCATGGTAGCCTATGAAATGTTAAAAAATGGTTTTATACCCGGCAAAGGTCTAGGCTCATCTTTGCAAGGAATTATACAACCAATATCTCTCCCCGAGAACTGGGGAACATTCGGTTTGGGATTCATACCCACTGTCACCGACGTGAGAAAGGCCAGAAAGTTGAAACAAAAGGCATGGGTTCTTCCAAAACCAGTCCCACATCTATCAAAGTCATTTGTCAAGACCGGTGCTAAAAATCGCCCGATAACAACAATTCCTAAATCCCTAGTCAATCCTGAGGAGGAATTAATTGAAAGATTCGAGAAATTGTTTGACGATGTGAATATGGTGGAAAGCGGGGAAGGTTGTAGCAACGCAGAAGTTCAATTCGTTGGGCCAGAAACAAAGCTTAATAATTGGAAAGCCACTCCTCTCCCCATTCGAAATGAGTCTTGGTAGTTTATTTTTGATTTTCCTTCAGTTTGTTTGGGTTACCTCAGGGTTGTAATCCCAATGCTTATCTTACAGTTTGTTGAAGTGTGCAAACCTTGTTATCTTTCATCATCCAATAAAATACAGTTTCCTTTTTCATTATCATTCCTGATAGTTTTCTTTTCCTTTTCTTCTTTTTCTATACAGTTCTTTTTACGCTGGCTCTAGTGATATGACATGCATGAGCAATCCTCAGCCCAGTCTTAAAAATCAATCTAGTTCCGAAATAATAATTCAAGAAATATATTGTGATTATGAATCAGAATATGATGAAGATGAGGTTTTTGACGAGATTAGTAAAGAGTTAATTCACTTTGAGGAAAAAACCAAACCTAACCTGAGTGATACCGAGGACATCAATATAGGGGACACGAGTAATATCCGGGAAACTAAAATAAGTGTCCATCTCAAACCAAGGATCCGAGAAGAGTTAATTAAAGCACTCATAAAATTCAAAGATGTTTTTGCATGGTCATATGACGACATGCCGGGCCTGAGCACTGATTTAGTGGTTCACAAATTGCCCACCAATCCAATGGTGCCTCCTGTCAAGTAGAGGTTGAGAAAATTCAAGCCTGATATGAGTGTGAGAATTAAGGAAGAAATCACCAAACAGTTGGAAGCAAAGGTCATTCTAGTCACTCGATATCTTGTTTGGTTAGCTAATATCGTTCCTGTACCAAAGAAAGACAGCAAAATTAGAGTATGCGTCGACTACCGCAATCTCAACAAAGCAAGTCCGAAGGATAATTTCCCATTACCTAATATCCATATTTTGATCGATAATTGTGCCAAGCATGATATAGGATCTTTCGTGGATTGTTATGCCGGGTATCATCAAATTCTAATGGATGAAGAAGATGCAGAAAAGACGGCATTCATCACCCCATGGGGAACTTATTGCTACCGGGTAATGCCATTCGGTTTGAAGAATGTCGGGGCTACTTACATGAGAGCAATGACCACAGTGTTTCATGATATGATACACAAGGAGATTGAGGTATACGTGGATGATGTGATCATAAAATCAAAGCATCAGGACAACCACGTTGGGGATTTGAGGAAATTCTTCTTAAGAAGACCACCTGGAGTATTAGGATGAAAGAATGAAGAAGAAATCAGGCGTCCACCTGGAGAATGAGGATGAAAAAATTAAGAAGAAGTCAGGCGTCCACCTGGAGAATGAGGATGAAAAATTTAAGAAGAAGTCAGGCGTCCACCTGGAGAATGAGGATAAAGAATTTGAGAAGAAGTCAGGCGTCCACCTGGCGAATGAGGATGAAAAAAATAAAGAAGAAGTCAGGCGTCCACCTGGAGAATGAGGATGAAAAATTTAAGAAGAAGTCAGGCGTCCACCTGGAGAATGAGGATGAAAAAATTAAAGAAGAAGTCAGGCGTCCACCTGGAGAATGAGGATTAAGAATTAAAGAAGAAATTAGGCGTCCACCTGGAGAATGAGGATGAAAGAATGAAGAAGAAATCAGGCGTCCACCTGGAGAATGAGGATTAAGAATTAAAGAAGAAATGAGGCGTCCACCTGGAGAATGAGGATGAAAAATTTAAGAAGAAATCAGGCGTCCACCTGGAGAATGAGGATAAAGAATTTAAGAAGAAGTCAGGCGTCCACCTGGAGAATGAGGATGAAAAAGAATTAAAGAAGAAGTCAGGCGTCCACCTGGAGAATGAGGATGAAAAATTTAAGAAGAAGTCAGGCGTCCACCTGGAGAATGAGGATGAAGAATTTAAGAAGAAGTCAGGCGTCCACCTGGAGAATGAGGATGAAGAATAAAGAAGAAATCAGGCGTCCACCTGGAGAATGAGGATGAAGAATTAAAGAAGAAATCAGGCGTCCACCTGGAGAATGAGGATGAAGAATTTAAGAAGAAATCAGGCGTCCTCCTGGAGAATGAGGATGAAGAATTTAAGAAGAAGTCAGGCGTCCACCTGGAGAATGAGGATGAAGAATCGAAAAGGCAATCAGGCGTCCACCTGGAGAATAAGGGAATACAATTGAAGGATCATCAGTCAGGTGTCCACCTGAAGAACAGAATGGCAATGTAGTTTGACATTACGGGTTGAAGTCAAAAGCCCGCCCATGTAAGAAAGGAGTACACGTAAAGTCAATAAAGCAAAGGAGTCCAACCAAATCCCCAGCAAGAACAACAAGAAGTCCCAAACAAATAAAGGAAATACGAGGCACAATGAAAGGAAATGCAGAACAAGTCAGAAGCAAAAGATGCCCAAAAGTCACCAAGACATCAAGACAACAAGAAACGCAAGGGCATGATCTAGATAAGATTCTGTAATTCATATACCATAGTCTAGTTTAGCTTTTGTTTTACCTTTGAAGCAAGGTGTAATAAGGAGGTCAGCAAGCAGTAAAAGCAGCACAAAACAGCAGTAACATCACAGTCCCATGGTAGTCCCAGCTACCCAAAACTTCCCGAACTACATTGACCTGATTCCTTTATAGCCAAGGATATGTAGGAAACCTTTGAAGCAGAGGTTCGGTCAAATCTTTCAAAAAATGCTTCCCATGGAGTATTTGAACGGGCAAAAATCGCTCGTATCCGCTCACTTTATCTTTGCACGAAAACTCTTCGAGTTTCCGCACAAAGAGGGGCAGCTGTGAGCACGTGATTTTTGCCTCACGAAAACTACTCCAAAATAAATCAAAAATAAAATAAATTTCTTTTAGTGTGCAATTTTTTGAATTTGCGTGGTGTTAAATATTTGTGTTATGTCCGTAAATGGTAACTTTGTTGTAGTTAAATGAAAAATAAAATAAAAATACATGTTTCATGCATATCTAGATTTTAATTATGCATTTAACAATTAAAAAAAATATATATAAAATCACAAAAAATATGCATTTGTTCTAGTTTTAATGTTTCACTGTGTGATTAACGTTTTGTCTATGTGTTAAATAGTTGTTAAAAAGGTAATTAATATTTTTGTAAGGTTAAAATTGTTTTATAATTTTAATTAGGATTTTTATAATTAGGATTAAAATTAGGAAATATAAAATAAATTTAAAAAGGTGAAAAATCGGACCTGGACTGAAATCCAGGCCCAAACAAATCAATTCCCCACAGCCCAGTCCAAACAACCCTAGGTCCGGTCCAATTCAAGGCCAATACCAAACGACGACGTTTGGTCGTATTTCATCAAGGGCCGTTGGATCAAATCCATCCAACGGCTGAGATCTCACAACCCTTACCCGTAACCTTTACCCGACCCACTGCCCCAATCCAGCCTGACCCCAACCTTTAACCAAACGACAACGTTTGGTTAAATGAATTAATCTCAACCGTGCATCTTAATTGATCCAACGGATGAGATCAATCCACCCCACCCCTATATAAAGTCCAAATCCCTACCCCGACCCCCTAACTAAACACCCCCTCCTCTCTACTGTTCATCATCCCCTCCGAAATCACACCCCTAACCCTAGCCGCCCTCATTCCCCATCGCCTGAAACCCGGAAGCAACAACACCCGCCGGTCACCACCTTAACACCCCTGAACCCCCTGACCATCCTCTATCCGAATCTGTTAGCCACTTGGCTCGAATCCTCCTGAAGGTTCTCGAATCTTCATTTGAAGATTCGAGCCAAACTCAGATCCAAACCAACCACCCCCAAATTAACACCGTAGCTTCCCCTAACTACCCTAGCTATGGATCTGGTGTTTGTTTGGCTCGAATCACCTCAGAGCTCTTCGAATCTTATTTTGAAGGTTCGAGCCAAACATGAACTCACCCAGTTTCGTTCCAAAATGACACCAAATGACCCCTAGGCCTCCCTCACCCTTGTGTCATCTTTGGTTCCCTTCGAATCTGCCCAGAATTGGTCGAACCCTAAACCAAAGAATCTGAAACCCTAAAAATTTCCAGTCATGGAATTTTTCCAATTCATGTGAGGGATTGAGGTCTAAGAGACTTTAATCGAGGTATTCTCAATTGAGAATACTTCGAATAAAGTCTGTTCAGCCTCAAAAAGGTTCGAATCCAAGTTGAGTCTGAGTCCGGGTAAATTTAGAGATTCAGAGGTATTTTTCCTGTTTTTGTTTTGTTTCCTACATGTATTGTGTTTCAGTAACCTGTGTAATTTTTCATATTTTTTGTTTATTTAATTCTGTGATTCTGTCTCCTACCCGCTTACTTGATCAAAATGTGAAATTGTTTCTGTTGTTTGTGATTATTTACAATGTGAGTAATCGACTCGATTAAGTTCGTCGAGTAGTTATATTATAGAATCCTGTTTCTGAAAATGCTGTTTGAAATAATCTGTTTATCGGTTGTTTGTTGACAATTATTGTAAATAATCAGTTTAATTAATACTCGTCAGTTAAATCATCCTTGATTATATTTCAATGAATCTGTCAGATGAATGATGTGTGTATGTTGATTTCTGAACATTGAGTTTCAGGGCATTGTCAGTATATTGACAATGCTCCTTTGTTTGTTTGATCTTAGTTCAATGTTGAAGTTCAGTTTGAATTGTTATGCTGAATTCAGTGTAATGTTATTATGATGTGGGGTTTGAATTCAAGTTTACAAGGGTTGATTAGATACAACTGTGTTAGGATTTGATTAGATAATGTTAATAGGATTGGTTATAGCTGTTTGAACAGAGTGTAGAATCTATTCTAATTTTGTATTAAGAACAGTAATTACAGTAGGATTTCAGGGGTGTTTTGGGAATGAAACAGTGAAAGTCATATGATAATGTTAGTATGCTGTTGGTGGATTGTTAATGGCTATAATCTAATAGGATAATGGGAAACAAAGGGTAATGGGGATGTTGAAAATCAGGATAAGATCACTTAATGGGATTTAAAGTAGTAAAAGCAGATTTTAATGGGATTTTCTGATTTTTAAAAAAAGAAGGGGGTCCAGGCAGCACTGAAAGGAAAAGGGGCAGACCTGTATAAATACAGGGATCTGTTTATAAAGAAGGATCAGATTTTAAGAGAGAGAGAGATATAGATTTTACTACACACAAAAATACATATACACAGAGAGAGACAGAGAGAAAATATGGACAGAAATTAAGAGAGGAAAAACACATAGAATCAAAAACAGAAATTTGAAAAGAAAAAAAAAATAGAAAAAGAAAACAGAAAATAAAGCACTCATATACACATAGAGTCTGAAACAGATAATAGAAAAGGAAAAGGAAATCTGAAACATTGTTTTTCTGGAATCTGTCCGGGTCTGTTTGTTGATGCTTCTTGGTTTTAAAATCTGAAATTCTTTAAGAAGCTTTGCTCCTGTGTATCTGGGTTCCTCGGGTCCTGTTTTGTTGCTCAAATCTGTGGAAATACTGGTATTCTGCTGATTTTGTTACTGCTGCTACTGCTGAAATCTACTTCTTCTACCTTCATTTCCAGGTACATATCTGTAAACTCATGTCATGCAAAGCTTTCAACATGACAAATAAATGAAGCTCGAATTGTAATTCTGTCTTCTATTCATTTAATTTCGTTAGTTTAAATTTCAGCTTTGTTTCATGTTGGTTACCTAGTAGTGAGTTCGACACGATGGCTATAAGTTAATTATCTTATTTTGAAATTCGTATAAAAGCTTTGTAATAATGTTATCCATTTCGAAATCTCATTAGTATAGTTATATTTGAATTGTCGAAATAGGGAACATGGCAGAAAGTTGGCCATTATTTAAATTTTATGGTATTGTTAGTTAGGTACAGAATAATATGGAAATATCAAGGAAAAATACATTATTAGTCTATTTTGTTAGTTAGTTAGTTGTTGTTTAAAGCTAGATGATGTTGGTTGCATTTTGCTATATTATGGCATAATAATGGTTATGTTTATAATCAATAGTTGAAAGATGCATTAGTAAAATCCGTTGTGTTCACAACGTCGAAATATGGCGAATAATGTTGTATGCAATATCATTTTATTAAGTCAACAGGTAGATTTGTTCTCTTTCTTAATAACAAATGGCCGAGGAATTTATACAATGCGAAAATTAGTGTTTAGCAATAGTTCATATATATATATATATATATATATATATATATATATATATATATATATATATATATATATATATATATATATATATATATATATATATATATATATATATATATATATATATATATATATATATATATATATATATATAAGCAGAATTAACCAAAATAATCATGCATATCGGATTAAGAACAAGTGATGTGGAAGAAGGTTAGGCTTATAAATTGTAACAATTTTAAGAATGTAATATAGCATTCGCTACAAATAAAATAATGAAAATTCTTCGAAAACATCTCTTCCTTTCATAAAATCAATTTTTTAGTTTCATACGCAATTTCACTTTTTGGGTATACATATATTGTATTTACGAGAAAAATGGTAGTCTTAATCACACTTTATTTATTTTTACTCCTAAAATTTGAATGGCTCGGAAGAATATAATTCATACGTGAAAATATAATCAGCGGTCAATATTTAATAAATTGTGAATTCTTTTCAAAGAATTTAAGGGCACCTCAAATGGGGATTTCTCATGATTTTCACATAAAAATGTATGGATGTAATAAACAATTTGTGGAAAATCTATACTACCATTAAGAATATTTTGTGTGATTAGGGATGCGTTCGCTTAACCTGATTATATTTCTAAAAGCAATTCGGATTATGCGTTCGCGCAACTTCGAGCGAACATTTTAATAAAAAAGTGGTTTCTCCGAGGATGTTAAAATAATTTCATATAAACCCGAGATGTGCAGTTCACTGTTTAAATACAAGGGCGACGATGTTCTTAATTTTATTTTAAATTTCGAACGTATGATATTTTAATAAAAAATATAATATTGTCAATCTTATTGTGTACACGTATGCGTAACACGATTCTTTACGTTTATAAAAAATATATAAGGCGAATATACGTACGCGTGATTCGTTTCAATAAAATCTTTAATTTGTGAACAATCTAAACAAAAGCGGTAATAAAATCATGCAATAAAAATGTATTTAACAAATCAAGATAATTAAGCCAAATATAATAACGGTTAAGCGACCGTGCTAGAACCACGGAATTCGGGAATGCCTAACACCTTCTCCCGAATTAACAGAATTCCTTACTCGAAATTTCTGGTTCGCAGAATGACAAACAGAGTCATATTCTCCTCGATTCGGGATTAAAACCGGTGACTTGGGACGCCTTAAAATTCCCAGGTGGCGACTCTGAAACAAAACAAACAAATCCCGTTTCGACTGTCCTTTAATTGGAGAAAACTCCCTACGCGCCCTCGCGGGGCGGTAAAAAGGAGGTGCGACAATCGTGTGGCACGCCGTCCACTTATATACTATATTATGGGATCGTGTGGCACGCCGTCCACTTATATATGATATTATGGGATCGTGTGGCACGCCGTCCACTATATATATATATATATATATATATATGGAAACCGGAGTTTCTTCTATTTATTTTCGATATTTCATTTTTATCTGTTACTCCCCGATAGCATGTTCCCTCCCAGTTTTACTTTGTATTATCTTGTTATTGTTTTCTTTAACTTGTTGTATATATATCTGTACAGGTTAATTGGGGTAGGTATTGTCTAGCCTCGTCACTACTTTGCCGGGGTTAGGCCAGGCACTTACCAGCACATGAGGTCAGTTGTGCTGATGCTACACTCTATGCATTTTTGTGCACACATCAGGGAGCAGCTTACGGACCGCAGCAGTAGGACTTCTGGGAGCTATCTTCAGTCCAGGGACTCTCGAGGTAGCCTAGCTGGCGTTCGCAGGCCGAAGTCCCTTTCCATGTTTTTCGTTTGTTTATCTTGTATCAGACAAACATGATGTATTTTCCTTTCAGACATTGATTGTAGTATTCTGTAGTAGTCCGTGAGCTAGTGACACCAAACTCTGGGTCGCATTTGGGTTCAAACTTCCGCACTTTTGGTTCTCAGTTGCTTTAGGTTTAAAGTCTTCCGCTTAAATTTTGTCTCGTTTATTATATTGTTTGGAAGGAAGTAGGAAAAATGTTTTATATATTTGGCTTGCCTAGCTCCGATAGTAGGCGCCATTACGACACCCGATGGTGGGAAATCCGGGTCGTGACAAGTTGGTATTAGAGCACTAGGTTACATAGGTCTCATAACTCACGGACAACTCGGTAGAGTCTGAGGGATCGGTATGGAGACGTCTGTATTTATCCCGCAGAGGCTACTGAGTTAGGAAAACTTCACTTTGTTCATTCGTGTCGTGCGATTTTGATTCTCAAGTATTGATCGTCCTCCTACTCTATTCTTTCGCAGATGGTGAGAACACGTGCTTCCTCTCCTACCGCGCGGCAACCCGAGCCCCCAGCTCCTATCAGGGGCAGAGGGCGAGGCCGTGCTAGAGGCCGGGGCCGAGGCAGAGCTCAGCCCCGAGTAGCAGTCCCAGAGGTGGAGCCTCGTACTGACTATGACGAGGAGGTTCCAGCTCCAGCAGCTCCAGTGGGCCCAGCTCAGGTCCCAGAGGGTTTCATAGCCACTCTAGTGCTTCAGGACGCTTTGGTTAGACTGGTAGGCTTTATGGAGGGCATTTCTAGAGCAGGTTTGCTTCCCATAGCTCCAGCCACATCTCAGGCTGGGGGAGGAGTTCAGACTCCCGATACTCGTACTCCAGAGCCGGTAGCTCCTCAGGCTCAAGTTCCAGCAGTTCAGCCGATCCTTGTTCAGATGGCCATGAGTGCCGGTAGTGAGATTTCATTTTAGGAGGCGGCAGATGGTGCCCACCGGATAGAGATGGCACTTGTTCAGGGAGGTGGTCATGGGTCTGATAAGAGGCCCCGTTATTCTGGTAGATTCAGTGGTACCTCGTCTGGATGTAGGGATTCTTATGGTAGAGGCCATCCTCCGAGGCCCTTTCAGTCAGCTCTCCAGGCTTTTAATGGTACACACCAGGTGGTCGTGGTTCTCAGCTACAGTATTCTGACCAACAACTCTTCAGTTCACCATCAACACCTATCAGTGCACCACCACTCCGTTATTCTCAGCAGCCGAGGGCTTGTTATACTTACGGCAATGTGAGTCATATTGCCAGATATTGCCCTCGATCTTCCATCAGCTCGCAGCGGCAGGGTCCTCGCCCGATGATCTAGGCACCAGTTGCCCCACAGCCTGCCCAGCCAGCTAGAGGCGGGGGTAGAGGACATAGAGGTGGAGGTAGAGGTCTTAGAGGTGGAGCTCAGACCGCTAGAGGTAGGGGTCAGCCAGCAGCAGATCGTCCCAGGGATATGATTCAGGGAGGTGGGGCCCAGCCCCGTTGTTATGCCTTGCCAGCCAGGCCAGAGGCTGAGTCATCAGATGCTGTGATTACAGGTATTATTCTGGTCTGTGATAGGGATGCTTCTGTGCTATTTGATCCCGGATCTACGTATTCATATGTGTCGTCCTCTTTTGCACCCTATTTTGTTATGCCTAGTGACTCGTTGAGTATTCCTGTTTATGTGTCAACACTGGTGGGTGATTCTATTGTGGTCGACCAAGTTCATCATGTATCGTAGTATTTGGGGGGTCATGAGACCCGTGTTGATTTGTTTCTTTTGGACATGGTCGACTTCGATGTTATATTGGGGATGGATTGGTTATCCCCGTACCATGCTATCTTGGATTGCCATGCCAAAACCGTGACCTTAGCCTTACCGGGTTTACTCCGTTTAGAGTGGAGAGGGACTTCTGGTCATTGTACCCGCAGTGTTATCTCGTATGTGAAAGCTCGGCGTATGGTCGAGAAGGGATGTTTGGCCTACTTTGCGTATGTTCGCGATTCTAGCGCGGAGGCCCCTTCTATTGATTCTGTGCCCATTGTTCGGGAGTTTCCTGAGGTTTTCCCTTTAGACCTGCCGGGTATGCCGCCCGACAGGGATATCGACTTTTGTAGTGATTTGGCTCCGGGCACTCAACCCATTTCTATCCCGCCATATCGTATGGCCCCGCTGGAGTTGAAAGAGTTAAAGAAACAGCTGCAGGATTTGCTTGAGAAAAGTTTCATTAGACCTAGTGTTTCGCCTTGGGGTGCACCGGTGTTATTTGTGAAGAAAAAGGATGGTTCGATGAGGATGTGCATTTATTATCGACAATTGAACAAGGTTACAATTAAGAATAAGTATCCACTGCCGAGGATTGATGATTTGTTTGATCAACTTCAGGGTGCCAAGGTATTCTCAGAGATAGACTTGAGATATGGCTACTATCAGTTGAGGATTAGGGCATCCGATGTCCCTAAGACATAATTCCGCACTCGGTACGGGCATTATGAGTTCTTGGTTATGTCATTTGGGTTGACCAATGCCCCAGCAACCTTTATGGATTTGATGAACCGAGTGTTCAGGCCTTACTTGGACTCATTCGTGATAGTCTTCATTGATGATATTTTGATATACTCCCGCAGTCAGGAGGAGCATGAGCAACACCTCAGCGTGGTTTTTCAGACCCTGAGGGATAGTCAATTGTATGCTAAGTTCTCAAAGTGTGAGTTTTGGATGAGTTCGGTCGCATTCCTAGGTCATGTCGTATCGGCAGCAAGTATTCAGGTAGACCCGAAGAAGATAGAGGCAGTCAAGAACTGGCCTCGACCAGCTTCAGCTACGGAGATTCGGAGTTTCCTGGGGTTAGCAGGTTACTACCGTCGGGTCGTAGAGGGGTTTTTATCCATTGCAGCCCCTATGACCAGATTGACCCAGAAGGGTGCCCAGTTCAGGTGGTCAGACGAGTGTGAGGCGAGCTTTCAGAAGCTCAAGACGGCTCTGACTACGGCGCCGGTATTGGTTTTGACCACAGGTTCAGGGCCATATACAGTCTATTGTGATGCGTCCCGTATTGGTCTTGGTGCGGTATTGATGCAGGGCAAAGTAATTGCCTATGCTTCGAGGTAGTTAAAGATCCACGAGAAGAATTATCCGGTTCATGATCTCAAGTTGGCAGCCATTGTTCATGCCTTGAAGATCTGGAGGCATTACTTATATGGCATGATGTGTGAGGTGTTCACAGACCATAAGAGTCTTCAGTATTTGTTCAAGCTAAAAGGAGTTGAAATTGAGACAGAGGAGGTGGTTGGAATTGTTGAAAGATTATGACATCACTATCTTATATCACCCGGGGAAGGCCAATGTGGTGGCCGATGCATTGAGTAGAAAGTCCGCCAACATGGGTAGTCTCGCTTATATTCCAGTCAGCCAGAGATCGCTTGCTTTGGATGTTCAGGCTTTGGCCAATCGTCTTGTGAGGTTGGATATTTCTGAGCCTAGCAGAGTGTTAGCTTGCACGGTTGCTCGTTCCTCACTATTAGAGCGTATCCGCGAGCGGCAGTTTGAGGATCCCCATTTGTGTGTCTTGAGAGACACGGTGCAGCGTGGAGGTGCCAAGAAAGTAACCTTAGATGATGACGGTGTATTGAGATTGCAGGGGCGAGTTTGTGTGCCCAATGTTGATGGGATTCGAGAGTTAATCTTAGCGGAGGCCCACAGTTCTCGGTATTCTATTCACCTGGGCGCTGCGAAGATGTATCAGGATCTGAGGCAGCACTATTGGTGGCGTAAGATGAAGAAAGACATCGTTGTGCATGTGGCTCGGTGTTTGAATTGTCAGCAGGTTAAGTACGAGCATCAAAGACCTGGTGATCCATTTCAAAGGATTGCACTTCCCGAGTGGAAGTGGGAGAGGATTACGATGTATTTCGTTACTGGACTTCCGATGACTCGGAAAAAGTTTGATGCAGTTTGGGTCATTGTTGATAGGCTGACCAAGTCAGCGCATTTTGTTCCTGTTGCAGCCACCTATTCGTCCGAGAGGTTAACCGAGATTTATATCAGGGAGATTGTTCGCCTTCATGGGGTGACGCTATCTATCATTTCGGATCGGGGTACGCAGTTTACCTCGCATTTCTGGAGAGCTGTTCAGCGAGAGTTGGGCACCCAGGTTGAGTTGAGTACAACATTTCATCCCCAGACGGATGGTGAATCCGAGAGGACTATTCAGATTCTTGAGGACATGCTCCGAGCCTGTGTCATTGATTTTGGAGGCTCGTGGGACCAGTTTTTGCCGTTAGCAGAGTTTGCCTACAACAACAACTACCAGTCCAGCATTCAGATGGCTCCATATGAGGCATTGTATGGTAGGCGATGTCGATCTCCAGTTGGATGGTTTGAGCCGGGAGAGGCTCGATTATTGGGTACGGATCTGGTTCAGGAGGCCTTGGACAAGGTCAGGATTATTCAGGATAGACTTCGTACAGCTCAGTCCAGACAAAAGAGTTATGCAGACCGCAAGGTCAGAGATGTTGCTTTCATGGTTGGGGAGCGGGTATTGCTCCGTGTATCGCCTATGAAGGGTGTGATGAGATTTGGGAAGAAGGGCAAGCTCAGCCTTAGGTTCATCGGTCCATTTGAGATTCTTTATCGTGTGGGAGAGGTGGCTTATAGACTTGCCTTGCCACCTAGCTTGTCAGCTGTGCATCCCATGTTTCATGTATCTATGCTCCGGAAGTATCGCGGAGATCCATCGCACGTGTTAGATTTCAGCACTGTCCAATTGGAAAAGGATTTGTCATATGAGGAGGAGCCGGTGGCTATTCTAGACCGACAAGTTTGACAGTTGAGGTCGAAGAGTTTTCCTTCGGTGCGTGTTCAGTGGAGAGGTCAGCCTCCTGAGGCATCGACCTGGGAGTCTGAGTCCGATATGCAGAGTTGCTATCCTTATTTATTTCCCGACTCAGGTACTTCTTTCTTTTGTCCATTCGAGGACGAACGGTTGTATTAGAGGTGGAGAATGTGACGACCCGAAGGGTCATCACCATAGTTCTTCCTTGTTCCACGCTTTTGAGGCCTTGAAAACCTCACTTTTAGTTGTGTCGATTGGCGTGCGTAGTTCGGGTGCGTAGCCGGAAAGTTTTTATGTTAGAATATGTGAATTATGTGAAAAATTTGATGAACTTCGATATATTAATATGCATAATATTGACTTAGGTCAACATTTTGGGTAAACGGACCCGGACCTGTGATTCGACGGTCCCGGAGGGTCCGTAGAAAAATATGGGATTTGGGCGTGTGCCCGGAATCAAATTCTGAGGTCCCAAGCCCGAGAAATGAATTTTTGAAAGAAATTGTTTTTCTGAAATTTGATATGAAAATTTGAAATGAAAAGGAGTTAGAAAATATAGGTATCAGACTCGTATTTTGGTTCCGACGCCCGGTACAAGTCTTAAATATGTGTTAAGCACTATCTATAAAGTTTGGCTAAAAACGGACGTCATATGACGTGTTTCGGACTAAAAATGGAGAATTTGAGTTATGAAAGTTGAAGAAAGAAAATCATGTGTTTGAGGCTTGATCCTATGTATATGATGTTATTTTGGCGATTTGATCGCATGAGTAAGTCCGTAAGATGTTTTTAAGGTTGTGTGCATGTTTGGTTTGGAGCCCCGAGGGCTCGGGTGAGTTTTGAATGGGGCCCGAGAGGTCTTGGACTTAAGAAAATGCAGGTTCAGGTGTTGCAGACACCAGCGCGGCCGCGGTCATTTCCGCGCGGTCCGCGCTGGAGCCGCGATGCCTTTCTGTGCGGTCCGCGTGGCTGAGTCTGAGGGCTAGGGTTTCAGGTTAACCAGCGCGGCCGCGCACCAAAACAGTGCGGTCCGCGCTGGAAGGGTTCAGAAAAGCCCCAATTTTTCTCCCACTCGGCGCGGCTGCAACACATTTTTGTGCGGTCCGCGCCAGGTCCTCAGAAAGGTATACAAGTTCGGAAAATCTCAGTCATTTTTCACTTTTCAAAAACCCAAAACCTAAGAGGCGATTTTCCAAACAACTTTTCTTCTCCAAAACGATTGGTAAGTGATTTCCAACTTAATTTATTTATTCTTTAACATCTTTTAACATAATTTCAACTTCAAATCAAAGATTTTCAGGGGTGAAATTGGGTGTTTTGGGTAGAACCTAGGTTTTCTACAAATAGAGAAGTTGGACCTCAATTTGGGGTCCGATTTAAAAACAAATCATATATTTGGATTCATGGGGGAATGGGTAACCGGGTTTTGTTCCGAACCTCGAGTTTCGACCACGTGGGTTCGGGGGTGTTTTTGACCTTTTTGGGAAAAAACTTGAAAAAATCTATTTTCATGCATTGGGGATGATTCATTTACTAATTATTAATGTGATAAAGTAACTTATGACTAGATTCGAGCGGATTGGTGGTGGAATCAAGAGGTAAAGCTATACTAGAAGCGTGAGTTGAGTTTGGAGCATTCGAGGTTAGTGTTTGTTCTAACTTTGGCTTGAGGGAATAGGAATAGGATGATATTTGCTACTTGCTAATGTGGAGTACGGTGTATAGGCATGGTGACGATTATCTATGCACCAGAGTCTATCATGACCGTGAGTCTTGATTTCTTTTAATTCGAATAATGTGACACAAGCTCCTTGTTTATTTGATAAGTTTCATATAATGTGAACGGTTGAGGAAGAATGATTTAAAAGTAGAATGTGTTGTGAATACTCCCTTGCCGGGATGTGCAGAATATATATATATATATATATATATATTTAAAAAGTAGAATGTGTTGTGAATACTCCCTTGCCGGGATGTGTAGACTGATATATATATTCTCCCTTGTCGGGATATTTTGGGCTGTTAGTTGTACCCTTGCCGGGTTAAAGGTATTGAGTTGTTATTCTCCCCTGAAGGGGTCTACTATATGAAGTCAGATATTATGAACTATATTATGGGATCGTGTGGCACGCCGTCCACTTATATATGATATTATGGGATCGTGTGGCACGCCGTCCACTTATATATGATATTATGGGATCGTGTGGCACGCCGTCCACTTATATATGATATTATGGGATCGTGTGGCACGCCGTCCACTTATATATGATATTATGGGATCGTGTGGCACGTCGTCCACTTATATATGATATTATGGGATCGTGTGGCACGCCGTCCACTTATATATGATATTATGGGATCGTGTGGCATGCCGTCCACCTATATATTGTTAAAAGGGATCGTGTGGCACGCTGTCCACCTATATATTGTTAAAAGGGAACGTGTGGCACGCCGTCCACTTATATACTATATTATGGGATCGTGTGGCACGCCGTCCACTTATATATGATATTATGGGATCGTGTGGCACGCCGTCCACTATATATATATCATGGAAACCAGAGTTTCTTCTGTTTATTTCCGATATTTCATTTTTATCTGTTACTCCCGATAGCATGTCCCCTCCCAATTTTACTTTGTATTATCTTGTTATTGTTTTCGTGCACTTGTTGTATATATATCTGTACAGGTTAATTATGGTAGGTACTGTCTAGCCTCGTCACTACTTCGCCGGGGTTAGGCCAGGCACTTACCAGCACATGGGGTCGGTTGTGTTGATGCTAGACTCTGTGCATTTTTGTGCACAGATCAGGGAGCAGCTTACGGACCGCAGCAGTAGGACTTCTGGGAGCTATCTTCAGTCCAGGGACTCTCGAGGTAGCCTAGCTGGCATTCGCAGGCCGAAGTCCCTTTCCATGTTTTTCGTTTGTTTATCTTGTATCAGACAAACATGATGTATTTTCCTTTCAGACATTGATTGTAGTATTCTGTAGTAGTCCGTGAGCTAGTGACACCAGACTCTGGGTAGCATTTTGGTTCAAACTTCCGCACTTTTGGTTCTCAGTTGCTTTAGATTTAAAGTCTTCCGCTTAAATTTTGTCTCGTTTATTATATTGTTTGGAAGGAAGCAGGAAAAATGTTTTATATATTTGGCTTGCCTAGCTCCAATAGTAGGCGCCATCACGACACCTGATGGTGGAAAATCCGGGTCGTGATATTACATCAGTCGATAAGTTGATCACAATTCCTCGTGGGAACGATACTTTACTTACTACTATATTACTTGTCGATCGCATACACTTGCGTGAGTGTTTTGGTCGCAACAAGTTTTTGGCGCCGTTGCCGGGGAATTGAAATTAGCTACTTGATTGTTTTAAGATTTTATTAGCTGTTAATAAAAACCTAAATTTTCCATCTACTTTGTTTGTATTGCGCAGGCTCTTCTCTTGAATGTGGAGGAGTAGAAGCACAAACAACCTCTTCCCTTTTGATCCTGAAATTGAACGAACAATTCATAGAACAAGGAAGGAGTGGGAAGCTAGAAACAGAACAGAAAGAGAGTTGGACATTCAAGTTCAACTACAGGCAACAGTGATGGCAAGTAATCAAGAATGTGCGGTGATAGAAGCAGTAAGGCCAAACCTTGCTAATATGACTCAGGCCATTGTGAAGCCTGAAATCACCGGTCATTTTGAGCTTAAACAATACATGGTGCAGCTGATACAGTCCACTGGGCAATATGTTGGTCTATCTCATGAAAACCCACAAAGGCACATTCAAATTTTTTTGGAAATAACGGATACTTACAATTATCCAAATGTTTCCAAGGATTAGTCAGGTTGACCTTATTTCCCTTTTCATTATTAGGGGATGCTAGAGAATGGTTGCAAAAAGAGCCAGCTAATTCAATCCACAATTGGGATGATTTAGCAAAGAAATTCCTAATCAAGTTTTTCCCCACCAAAAAGACAAAGTTTTTGCGGAGTCAGATTCTTGGGTTTCAACAACAGGATGGTGAAACTCTTCGCCAAGCTTGGGAAAGATACAAGAAACTACTTCGGGATTGTCCACATCATTGTCAAACTGATGAAGTATTGGGCCATACTTTTGTTGATGGATTAGACGAAACTTCCAAAATGAATCTTGATTCAGCTTGTGGAGGTAGTTGCATGGCAAAACCATACAGTGAAATACAACTTCTGCTGAATAACTTTACTGCTAATGATCATAATTGGCAAGGTGAAGGAAAACCAAGGAGAGCAATGAAACAGAAAGCAGAGTTACTTGTATTGGATGATATTTCCGCCATGAGAGCAGATTTAGCAAAATTGGCAAATCAAATGACCAGAATGAAAATGGGACCATCACAACCAATGCAGCAAGTTCAACAAATGTCAGTTTGTTGTGAAATGTGTGGCGATAATCACACAAGTGACATGTGCCCAATGAATCCTGAATCTATTTATTATGTGGGGCAACAAAGCAGAGGGCCGATGAACCAACATGCATAATATGGGAACACTTACAATCCAAATTGGAGGAATCATCCTAATTTCTCTTGGGGTGGGAATCAACAAAATCAAAATCAATTTAGACCCTAAGGAAATTTTAATCAACCTCAAAGGCCGCCACAACAAGCAGAAGAAAGTGCAAATGATTTGTTGAAAAAATTGTTGCAAGACAACCAACAACTCAGAACTAATTTTAGAAATCTTGAAAGACAATTGGGACAACTAGCTGCAAATCAAAATACTAGGCCGACAGGTACTCTTCCAAGTGATACAGAGAAAAATCCGCAAGTTAGTGCAATTACACTTAGAACTAAAAGGGAATTAGAAGAAGTTCCAAAGAAGAGAAAAGACAAGCCTGTACCTGAGGGTGAATTGATTCCCAAATCAACACAGGAAGTAAGGAAAGATGAGACAATTTCAGCACTTGTGAATGTTCCAAGGCCACCACCACCTTTTCCACAAAGATTGCAGAAAAATAATGACGATCGCATGTTCAACAAATTTCTCTCTATGTTGAGTCAGATTCTATTGAATATTCCGTTGGTAGATGCGATTCGTGATATTCCAAAATATGCCAAATACATAAAAGACATTGTGGCTAACAAGAGGAGACTGACTGAATTTGAAATAATTGCACTTACTGAAGAGTGCACTTCAAGGGTCCAAAATAAGCTTCCTCAAAAGCTTAAGGACCCTGGCAGCTTTACTATCCCTGTGAGAATAGGCAATGTTTATGTAGGCCATGCACTTTGTGATTTGGGAGCAAGCATAAATTTGATACCATTGTCTTTGTACAAACAATTGGGTTTGGGAGCTCCAAAACCCACCACGGTGATGTTGCAACTAGGAGACAGGTCCATAGCTTACCCGGAAGGGGTGATAGAAGATGTGCTACTGAAAATTGGGAAATTTATTTTCCCAGCTGATTTCATTATCTTGGATTTTCAGGCCGATGAAAAAGTTCCTATTATATTGGGAAGACCTCTCTTGGCTACAGGTGATGCTATAATTAAAGTAAGAGAAGGAAAAATGATCATGAGAGTTGACAACGAGGAAGCTGTTTTTAATGTATATAAAGCAATTCAACTTCCTCGGCAGTATGAAGAATTGTCTATGATATCTGTCATGGAGATTGATGAACAACTTATTACCTCAAGTGTATATTTGCAGGATTCTTTATAAAAAACAATTGTGTTGTTTGAAAGTTTGGAGATTAATGATGAGGTTGAGGAGATGAAACATACTTTGAATGCAACATGTGAATATATAAAAGGTTTTAATCCCTTTGAACCTTTAAACAGGCCAGATGGTCCTCCTCTGAAGCCCTCAGTTTAAGAAGCTCCCAAATTGGAATTAAAGCCTTTACCTTCTCACCTTCATTATGCTTATTTGGGTAGTTCTGAAACGTTACCTGTTATTATTTCTGCTGACTTGTCTGAATTGCAGGAGGAGAAATTGTTAAGAGTACTATGTGAGCATAAAAGAGCAATTGGGTGGACAATGTCTGACATAAGAGGTATTAGTCCAGCTTTTTGCATGCATAAAATTCTCATGGAGGAAGGGCACAAGCCAAGCATAGAACAACAACGCCGCCTAAATCCGAACATGAAAGAGGTGATAATAAAAGAAGTGATTAAATGGCTTGATGTAGGTATTGTATTTTCAATATCTGATAGCAAATGGGTAAGTCCAATCCAATGTGTTCCAAAGAAAGGAGGAATGACCGTAGTGACAAATGAAAATAATGATTTGATTCCCATTAGAATTGTTACTGGGTGGAGGATTTGCATAGATTATAGAAAATTGAATAATGCCACCCGAAAAGACCATTTTCCCCTTCCATTTATTGAACAAATGCTTGATAGATTAGCCGGGCAGGAATACTATTGTTTTTTGGATGGCTACTCGGGATATAATCAAATTGTTATAGCCCCAGAAGACCAAGAGAAGACCACATTTACATGTCCCTATGGGACATATGCATTTAAAAGAATGCCATTTGGTCTTTACAATGCACCTGCGACTTTTCAAAGGTGTATGATGGCTATTTTCACTTATATGGTTGAAAGATTTGTGGAAGTATTTATGGATGATTTTTCTGTATTTGGATGTTCTTTTGATGAATGTTCTTGATAAGGTCCTTGCTAGGTGTGAAGAAATAAATTTGGTACTAAATTGGGAAAAATGTCATTTCATGATACGAGAAGGCATAGTCTTAGGGCATAAAGTGTCCAAGAATGGATTGCTGGTGGATAAAGCAAAGGTGGAAGTAATTGAAAAATTACCTCCACCAACATCAGTTAGAGGCATTCGCAGTTTCTTAGGCCATGCGGGTTTTTACCGTCATTTCATCAAGGATTTTTCAAAAATCTCATCTCCTTTGTGCATGCTTCTTGAGAAAGATACATCTTTCAGGTTTGATGATGCTTGTCTGAAAGCATTTGATGAGCTGAAACGAAGATTAGTTACTGTACCGATTATCATTTCTCCATATTGGAAACTTCCATTTGAATTGATGTGTGGTGCAAGTGATATAGCCATTGGAGCTGTTTTGGGGCAGCGGAAAGAGAAAATATTTTGTTCCATTCACTATGCGAGTAGAACTCTTAATCCATCTCAAATGAATTACACTGTTACTGAAAAAGAGTTGCTCGCAGTAGTATGGGCATTTGATAAGTTTAGATCCTATCTAGTGGGGACAAAAGTCATAGTTTACACAGATCACTCAGCTATAAGGTATTTATTTGCAAAGAAAGATGCCAAGCCAAGGTTAATTCGATGGGTTCTTCTTTTGTAGGAATTTGATTTGGAGATTCGAGATCGAAAGGGAACAGAGAATCAGGTTGCAGATCATTTATCCAGGCTGGAAAATAGAGGCCATGTCACTGAAGGAGAATCAATCAAAGAAACATTCCCTGACGAACATTTGCTAGCCATCACTTCGGATGAAACCCCGTGGTATGCTGATTATGTGAATTTCATTGCAAGTGGGGTGACTCCACCAGAATTCACAGCTGACCATAGAAGAAGGTTCTTACATGATGTGAGATTCTACATGTGGGACGAGCCTTTTCTATACAAGCAATGCGCAGATCAATTGGTAAGAAGGTGTGTCCCTGAGGAGGAGATGAATGCAATATTGCATGACTGTCATTCTTCTCTTTATGGAGGTCATCATGGTGGAGACAGAACTGCACAAAAGGTTTTGCAATCAGGTTTTTACTGGCTAAAATTATTTAAAGATGCACATGCTTTTGTTAAAAATTGTGACAGGTGCCAAAGAACCGGAATGATCACGAAGAAGCACGAGATGCCTTTACAAAATATTTTGGTAGTGCTCTTTGATGTCTGGGGAATAGATTTCATGGGACCATTTCCGTATTCGAATGGGCACAGATATATTTTGGTTGCAGTGGATTATGTGTCTAAGTGGGTTGAGGCCATTGCTCTTTCTACTAATGATGCGAAGGTAGTGATAAGTTTTGTGAAGAAGCACATTTTCACATGCTTTGGAACTCTAAGGGTGTTGATAAGTGATGGAGGAACACACTTTTGCAACAAATTGTTGAAAAATATTCTAGCAAAATATGGTGTAAGACACAAGGTTGCTACTGCATATCACCCTCAAATGAGTGGTCAAGTTGAAGTGTCAAACAGGGAGGTAAAACAGATTTTGGAGAAAACTATGAGCGCAAATAGGAAAGATTGGTCTGGTAAGTTAGAAGATGCATTGTGGGCTTACCGAACAGCATACAAGACTCCAATAGGTACTTCTCCATACAGGTTGGTTTATGGAAAAGCATGTCATTTGCCTGTTGAGATAGAACATAAAGCTTATTGGGCAATCAAAAAGCTAAATATGAATATGGACTTAGCTGGAGAAAAAAGACTGCTACAACTCAATGAACTTGATGAGTTTCGGTTGCATGCTTATGAAAATGCCAAGTTATATAAAGAAAAGACCAAGAAGTGGCACGACAAACACATCCAACATCGTGAGTTTGATCCGGGTCAAGAAGTTCTCTTGTTCAACTCAAGGCTAAAGCTTTTTCCTGGAAAGCTTAAGTCCCGTTGGGCAGGCCCTTTTGTTGTAGTAAGTGTAACTCCTCATGGAACAGTTGAATTGCGAAACATTAATTCAACAGGCACGTTCTTGGTAAATGGGCAACGAATTAAACACTATTGGGGTGGTGACATTCAACGTCACAAAACCTCAGTAGATTTAATTGATGTATAATGCAATATGGCGTCGTGCCGCGACATTAAATCAGGCGCTGTGTGGGAGGCAACCCACAAATGCATTGTAAATATAGTTTGTAAATGAGAATTTATAACTTGGCCTTCTTGAGAGGCTATATATTAAAAAAAAAAAAAGAGAGGAACGTTCAGTGATTAGCGTGGGAGCGCATAACCAGCGCATAGCCCGCGCTAATCGGGTTTCCGTCTGCCTGACCTTCAGTGATTAGCGCGGGAGCGTATGACTAGCGCATAGCCCGCGCTAATCAGGTTTTAGTCTGCCTAGGGGGAAAAATGACTAGCGCGGGAGCGCATAACCAGCGCACGACCCGCGCTAGTCACATGTAACTTCGTTTTAAATTTTTTTTTACTTCTTTAACTTAATAATAATACCCCCCACAACCGAAAAAACCCTAATCTTTCTCTTCTTCTTCTTCTTCTTCTTCATCAACACCCCACTTCTTCTTCTTCATCAAATCTCCCCACCTCTTCATTCACCCCATACCCCATCTCCTCTAAGGTATGTCTTCTTCATCTTCTTCTTATTAGTTAATTTTTTTTATTTTCAGATTAATTTCGTTTTTATGGTGAACATAATTTTAATTTTCTATTTGTTTGTTCGATTTTCAATTTCTTTGCATATATTTAGTATAATGTCTTCATTTTTTCCTTGTTTAGTTTTATTATGTAACATTATTACGTGGTTGTCAAGATTGTATATTTTTAGGATAGTTTCTTAAATTTTTTCTTATTTAACATTAGAATGTAGCATTTATAGAAGATTTAAACATATGTTTGATGTTTGGTTGGGTTGAGGAAGTGAAAAATTAGGAGTATGGTGGTGTAAAGTAGTAATTGGGTTGGTTGATGGTGAATACATTGTGACATAGGGTTGGAAAAAGCTTAAAACTCAACATGCTAACAATGTGTTTGAAAAAATGCCTCTTTGGAGGAAGTGATGTGACCAAATATGTGGTGAGTCTAAGTAGCCCGGTTTGGTTACCCAAGTGAATAGGGTTAACTCTAAACTACTTGCAGGTACCATGGCCCCTCGTAAACGCCCAGCTACAACAAATATTGGTGGACGGCCCAGAAAATCAGTTGATACTAGGCCATTCAACAGTCAAAAGTTTGTGTCAACCAAGGCACAGGACAGATTTAACAAAAAGGAGGAGAAAACAATAGTGCCTGAACAAGCAATGGATGCAAATGCTTTGGCTATTAATTGTCCCAACATAGAAAACGAGTTGAGGAGGCGTGGGCTTGACATATTCTTTGAGGAGCCAATCGCGGCGAATGTAATGCTAGTGAGGGAATATTATGCCAACCTTCCAGAACATGATAACTACAATGTTACAGTCCGAAAGCGACAAGTCAATGCATCTATAGAAACAATTCGGGATGTGTACAGGCTACCCCCAGTGGAGGAAGATTACATGGATATGTTCCAGGCATATAACAGCAAGCTAATACCATGGTCCACGTTCACTGACATAATTTGTCGCCCGGATGCAGATATCCAATAGTATAAATATGGGAACAAGTTCCACGCTAATGCCCTGAAGTTCGAGGCCAAATGTTGGTTGTACTTCATCAACAGCCGTCACTTGCCTTCCAAGAATTTGTCTGAAGTAAACATCCCTCGAGCTTGCTTAATATGGTGTTTCATGAATAGGGCATGGTTTGATGTGCAATTGTTGATACATAAAGAAATGTTCCAGAGGGTTAGAATTCAACGCTACGGGTTGTATTACCCATCTCTTGTCACCCTACTATGCCTTCGAGCCAATGTACCAAACAATCTTGCTGCAGATGGACGACTAGCTAAAGTCAATCCTTTCACGGCTAAAATGGTCACCACAGGTAAGGAAGTTGTACATCCAGCTGAACTGGTTGCTCTTGATTCTGATGACAGTGACGATGAGGAAGGAGAGGACCAACAAGAAGGAGATGACGATGTGGAGATGGGAGAAGATGCACCACCTGCACAACCACAAGATTTTGATGCAGCAGGACCGTCTAGGGCAAGTCGGGGACAAAGGATAGACCGCATGGAGCAGGAAATCACTGAAATTAAAACATCAGTGAAAGTTCTGGGGAGACGTGTTGATGAAATGCAAGTTCAGCAGAAGAAAACGGAAAGTCGGCTCTTGGGTTGGCTTCGTGCAATTGGTCGGGCATGCAATGTGGATACTGGTTCTGTCTTCGACCAGGAGTGACTCCTCGGGGAAGTATCTTTGCTTAATCTCTTGTTTATA
Organism: Nicotiana tabacum; assembly: GCF_000715075.1. Classification (NCBI taxonomy): domain Eukaryota; kingdom Viridiplantae; phylum Streptophyta; class Magnoliopsida; order Solanales; family Solanaceae; genus Nicotiana; species Nicotiana tabacum. Next base: position 72,621,163 of record NC_134095.1, on the reverse strand, counting down.
ATGAAAGACATGGGGACATGTCTCGCTTTAAGTGTGGGGTGGAGGATTCCCTTAAACATATGTTTAACTGTTCTTAAATGTTTTGGATGGTAGTAATTATTATGGATTTTTAGGTTGTTTCAATTGTTTTGGATTGTTGGAATGTTTTGGTGGTGTGGTACAATATATAATATTTTGGGATTGCATGACTATTTCACTTTTGTTTTTAAATGTTTTGGTGATTTAGTATTGTTGGAGTAATTGTTGTCTGTTCTTAAACATTTTTATGTTAGTAGTTATATTGGCGCGGCCCGATGACGGATTCTTTTAGATAGGAGTTCTTGAGGGACTGAGCTTATAGAAAACAACAAAAGGATTTTTGTTTTTATTTTTTATTTTTAGGTAGTATAACAAATCCCTCATGGTTTTTCTTTAAGCCACGGTACTTTTCCAAGGGTTTATTTTGAACCGGGCATATGTAGTTTTTAATTTATGTTTTTATTTTTTTATTTGTATATTAAATAAAAGGAGTTATAAGCTATAGAAAAGTGAACCCATAGCGTTGACACACCTGAACACAATAGACCCTAGAGTGTAACGCTTAGTCTCAATTGTTGAATCTCATGGAAAGTGCCTTAAATTGTATGTTTGTTACTGAATTGACTGCTCGTAATGGAGTGTCTTGATGAGCTGATCTGGAATGAGTCATATGCCATGTGTGGTGAGTATTTGTGTAGTCCATGTATTGTACTTGTGTCTAGAACTTGCCCGGTATGTGAGTTGAAACGAAATTTGAGGTGATGCTCGGTTTGAAAAATGATGTTAGGCTTTCTTTGACCTTTTTGAGCTTAATTGCTTATTACAAATAAAATTTGTCCCTAGTTAACCCTTTTGAGCCTTCAGACTTTTTGTTTGGCACCCGCATTACAAGCCTATACCCTTTTGTTCTTAATTGACAGTGTTTTGATCCTTTTACCTCTTAAAGCACTTTAATTGTGAGAAGAGCGCTAAAAGAAGTAAGAAGGAAATAAGTGTGGGGTGACTTTTGAGTGGAACCAATAAAAGGATGAAAGATGCACTTATGTTGTAAACGAATACACCACTAGCAGAAATTGAGTGACAAGAAAAAAAGAAGAGATAATTACATTGTGTTTTGCTCTAGCTAGTGGGAATGAATTAATAGAGTGCTTAAAGAAGAATGGCGTATTTGTGGGATGATATTGTGTATAAATGAGAAGTGGGTTGAAGAATTTATGCTGAAAATTGCTCGTGTGATGTGTTAAAGTGCTTAGGGGTTGAGTCATTATTCCTAAATACATCCTACCCGTCCCTTAGCCCACATTACAACCATGAAAAAGTCCTAATTGATTTTGAGTCGAGCTAGCCTAAATTAGTAGAGATTTATATTACGGGCAAGCTTATGGTACCCATTGCATGCATGTGACTTCTATTGTGAGAGTGAGTGCTTTAATTGATTATTATAAGTATATGACTTGAATGTGCGGAGTAATTACCAAATATTTCTTGTTGGCATGATGGTGAGGGCATATGACTTGTGACAGAAAAGCAAATCTTGACTTCTGTGAAGAGTAAGTTGAGGAAGTTTGAATATTGCATAGCACTTGAGAGACAACTTTAAGGCTAGGATTGTTCACTGCTAGGTGTTAAGTATGTACAATGTTCTAGGTGTAATGCGTGAGGGGAAATGGTTGAGTGAAGAATTCTCTAAAAAGAATATAGTGGATTGCTCGAGGACTAGCAATAAGCTAAGTGTGGGGTGTTGATAATAGGCTAAATTGTTTAATATAGCCTATGTTTTAGCTCAACTTAAGGATGGTTTACTATTGTAAATGTTCAAATAATGCAAAAATTGGCTCTAATCATGACTTTAATGTCTCACAGAAGTTCAATAAACAAATGAGGATTTATGATGGTAATCAAGTGAAAAATGGAGTCAAATGACGAAAAGTTGAGCAGCAACATCTTAACAAGAGAAAAACTAGCGCGGGTCATGCACTGGTCATTCGCTCTCGCGCTAATTCAGTGATTTGGAAAGAAAGAAACCCCACTAGCACGGGTCATGCGCTGGTCATGCGCTCCCGCGCTAGTCCAGTCCGTGAAATCAATTATTTGGGGGCAAAATGGGAAATCTGAGAGGATCCACTCAACTTACATAAAGTAAAGCTCCATTATTGAGAGCATAGATCAGTTTTTGAGAGGAAGAAATAATTTTATAGAGAGAAAGTGAATAGGAGCTTCATCTTGAAGCTAAGAAAGGAGAAGAAGAACAACATCTTGGAGCAAGGATTCAAAGAGTTCTTCTAAACTATCTTCTATTTGTTTGTTTATATTATGTTTAAAACTTTTATTGTTGATTTTTGTATGATTATGAGTAGCTAAAAACTCTAGTATTCTTGGGTCATGGGTGTTAGATGATCTTGTTATTTGAAGCTTAGATTGATGATCTCGAATTTATCATTATGTGTTGTTTATTTGATTCTGCTTCTAATTATTTTACTGCATAGCTAACAGTGAAATATTATTTACGAATCTTGAATTAAACTTGACAAAGGAAATTCTTGGTTGCATATAGAATCAAATAGAACAAGTTTTGAATCTCGGGCATCGGGTGAAGAATTCGCAATTAAGATAGACATATACTTAATTGCCTTGTTTGGTTGAAAAATAGGAGTTGTAAACGCATTCTTGCTAATATTAATACCATAGACATATAGGTATTAGTTTAACTTAACTAGATGCATAAGAACTCGAAAGATTCTTATGAATATTATTAACCCTATAATCAACAACCCGGATAATTCAATAAATCCATTTTAAGCTAAAATAGTAGCATAATTTCTTGCAAGTCCATGACCGGGGAATATATTTATCCAACTTGTTATAAACATATTGTGAAATTGGTGTAGTAATTTTGTGTTGAATTATTGTGCAATTACTAAGTAAATTGTAAATTGGTTCTTTATATATTTTGTGATAATTTAGCTTGAATTGATAATTGTTTGAGTTTACATCAGTCGATAAGTTGATCACAATTCCTCGTGGGAACGATACTTTACTTACTACTATATTACTTGTCGATCGCGTACACTTGCGTGAGTGTTTTGGTCGCAACAAGAAGCAGTATGAAGCTTGATTTGTGGTATGGGCGGAACGGTGATGAGGCTTTCAGTGTAGTTAGCGGGAACTGATGGTGGAGGACGCCCACTAATCCAGGCTTGGTATATTTCGGTCATCTGTCTTTTCAACCATAAGACCTCTTCTTTCAACTCAGATTCTGATTCAACAATTCCCTTAAACGGATCAACAACCCCTACGTCCAAGTCTTTGTTAGCCATGGCTACCTTGCTCTTTGACCTTGTGTTGTATGGATGAGTTACTTAAAACCCACAAACCAACCACCCTTCTGCTCAATGAAGATAACAAAAAGAACAAAATGGGGTCATCCTGTTAGCATTAGGGCATTTAACAGCTAAAAATATCACATTGCATGCAATGCACCTAGCAACAATTAACGGTTCTAGAATGACTTCGAAGGTCACAAGGTCACTTGGCATCATCCCAATTTTCCCTTTTCTTTCTTTTTAGCACTTCTTGGCTTGCTCATTTTCCTTATTCTTTTTTTCTTTCTGATTATCGCTTTTTCTTTCCTCTCATTTCTCATGTCCCACAACTTCATCCTCTCTTTTTCCTTTTCTTTTTTTTCCTTTAAATAAAAAATAATTCCATCGAACCCTATGTAGGTTGCTTACGTATCATGACGCCGCATGAATCAGATCTTTGAATAGTTCGTAAAAATTAATGGATAAATTAAACTAAAAAAATAAAAGTCTTTTTGGATTATTCATTTACAACTTTTTTTTGATTTTCAAAACAAAAACAAGAAATATGATAATGAGAAACTCAACTCAACTATACTACGACAAACTCCGACACCAACTAAAAGATCATTGCTACTGGACATAACTATAAAGTACAAGACAACATAAAAAAAGAAACAGACTAAAAATATAAAAAATTTCTCCTGAAGCAACTCCTGGATGCAAAGGTCCTGACCAGACAGTCCTGGGATGTTTGCCATGCTCAAACTCCGGTAAGTAAGTCTACACCTGTATGAGAAAATTAAGACCAAATAAAGTTAAAGACCTAGAACGCTATGTGAGACAATAACCCTTGCTGTTGGACACATGCAAAACATGATTGTGACTATTTTTCTAAAATTAACCTATTTGGCTAAAAGTAGCTAAAAATACAAGATTTGGCTAAGACCCCGCGAAGCCTACGTATCATGCCCCGAGAGACGAGAATCAGGTTCGCGCAGTTCGGGAAGATTGGATACGGGTGAGAAATAAAAAAATAAAAAAACAACTAATTTAGAGAAAATATATTTTTTTGTCTTTTGTATAGAAAAATGATGAAACATGTAAACTCTTTTTGGATTTTTTTTCCCTCTTTTTTTGATTTTTTTTGGAAAATGATGGGAAAGTGCAAAATCTTTTTGGATTTTTCATGGTTCTTTTTGTTTTTCTTTAAAACAAATATGAAAGAAAAACATAACTGGGCCCTACTTGCTTTATTTTATAACACTTCACCCTTTTTTTCATTTATCATCAAACCTCATTAGTCCACCAAATGACCTCTTTTACCCTTGAAAATTGTAACATGTAGCACATAGGATGCATCTGGATGATCTTTTATTCTTTGGGTACACTTGTCCTAGACGGACCCAACCCTTGTGTTGAGTCCCCAAAGTCAAATGCACATGATGTTCCTACTAGGGATCCGACATGAGGCTGAGTTATTCTAGGTTTGAAACCTGGGTGTATTATTCTAGACTTGGTACACCCGAGTGGACAACTCGAGCAGGGGGGCTACGTACCGGGAACCAAAAGGCCATCCGTCTTTGTAACTTGTCTGAGCCTCTTCCTAATTTAAGGTATGACACTAACAGAAAAGAAGTCACGCCAGCGTGCACTTCCCCGAAGATGAGAAGATAAGGGTTTCACAACAGTTTATATATATTTCAAATAATATCAAAGCAGTAAAAAGCGGCATTTAGCACATTAGGCCCAAGCATCTAATAAAATCAGATAATAAATAAAAGCCAAATATAACAATTATTCTAAGCTCGAATTCTTGAACCCTGACCAGAGATTCTGGGTTCTTGTCCCCAGCAGAGTCGCCAGAGCTGTCACACCTCCTTTTTCTACCCACCGGAAGCGGTATAGGGGAGTATTTCCAATTAAAGTGACAATAACCAAAACAGTATTATTTATATTTATTCAGAGTCGACACTTGGGATAATTTATGGTGTCCCAAGTCACCGGTTTAGAATCCCGAATCGAGAAAGTTTGACTCTTATTTATGGTCTGCGAACACAAAAATTCGGGTAAGAAATTTTGTTAACACGGGAGAAGGTGTTAGGCATTCCCGGGTTTCGTAGTTTTAGCACGGTCACTCAACTATTATTATTGGCCTTTTTATCTGATTTTAAAACATTCTTGAAACCTATGTGCATTTTATTCCTTTTTAAACCGCTTTTAATAATCCAATTGTTATACAACCAATTATTTGATTTACACGTTGCAAATCATATCACGGGAACCGTACCAACGACCCACACCATGTTTATTTTATTAACAAGATTAAATTATGGCTAGGTCACATAAATGTATCCCTGGAGTTTAGAAACTAAGCGTCACAACTACGTCACGGGAACCGTACTTGTAGCTATGATAATTTATTATTAATCTCACATTATTAGTAATAAAATAGACAACGACTAATTCTCTTGACCGTCTACAACAAGTTGGTACAATATTAAATATTAGTCCTATATGCTTTGTTATTGAAACTCGCAAAGATTCACATGCTTTAACGAATTTCTACAAATTAGTTTGCTTTCTAGTTCAAATGAAAGAAAAAACGACGGCTAATGTTCTTGTGGTTCCTAAAAACACAAACAATTGTTTACACGTTTAACATCTATTATAGCTACAATTATTTAATCTTTCAGTAATGAAACAACTCATCAATTTCTCTAAAGAAATATGTTAAAGGTCTACAACTTTTCAATTAATCACTTTGTTTAAGGACCAAAATTCATGCTTCGAGTAATTGATAATCAACAACCCCAATTATTTTCTTACCGGGCCAGATCCCCTTTTAGTAAATTACCTATTTTAAAAAAACTGAAAACCAAAATTTTTAATTCTAATTAAACTCGAAACATACAGTTGTCCAAATTCATTCACAATTAAGCATTCATGAATTCATCAAAACTGCATTAACAGAACCCAAATACAACACATGGAAAATATTCATGAACAAACAAAAATTTTAGGAAAGGTGAGAATGAACCTATATACTCAGCAAATAATATTCTTCAATAGATCAAAACGCAAAGCTTCCAATGTCATCAAAATACACGAATCCCAGATATTACAACCCGGATAAAGAACTTGAACAAGACCCGCGATAGGAGTACTCGAACGACGAACTTAACGACCATGATGGACTCGGCTGAAACTTGTTTTTTTATTTAACAACTGATTTTTGATGAAGGGAAATGTCTAGGTCATTATTTTTTGAAATTGGGTGTGGAACTTGAGAGATGAAGATCGAGGATGATCTCTCTTTTTTGGGATATGCCGTTGAATCCTCCTCTTTTGAATTGGGTCTTAGCTGCCATTTTTCTCTCCTCTTTGTGAATTAGGAATTCATAAGTCTGCTACTTTTTGTTCTTTCAAATGAGAGTCAGATATCACTTTTCAAATCAAGGGACATGGTTGCTGGTCTTTGAAGAAGGAGTAGTGTTTCAGTTGTGTTAATTCTTCATGAAGAAGATGATCCTCAGTTGCCGAGGGGGGGGGGGTCTCCTTTTGTTCAAATGGCTGATAGGTCCTAGTGTTTTTATAGGTTAGGTCTAGGTTATTATCTGGGTTTAAGGATATTGGGCTCAGGGGATGGGCTAGAAACTTGGGCCTTTATGACTAGATTTGCTTAAAATTAGCTTAATTAACTAAAAATCTATCAATATAGAATATTACCAAAAATATTAATTAGCCCTACTTAAGTAAAAATAATTATTAAAATAAGACCGACCATTAAAACAAAATTCTTTTTGGTATTTTTTCAAGATTAAAAATGACTACAAAACCTTAATGAAACTATTTTTTGTAATTTTCGTTATTTGTGAGAAAATAAAGTAAAAGGGTCAAAATCAACTAAAATAGCGATGTTAGGCCTAAACTAAACATTTACATGCTAAAATATGAAAAATCTTGGGGAGGGTCAAAAATCACATGTCTACAAATCCGACTGAGACTTTTCGCGAATATGCTACTCGTTGGAGGTTGGAAGCCACCAAGGCCAGGCCCGCTTTGGATGAAGAACAGATGAATAAGTTCTTCATCAGACCACAGGATCCACAATATTATGAAAGGTTGATGGTTATCGAAAATCATAAATTCTCTGATATCATCAAGCTCAGGGAAAGAATCGAGGAAGGAATCAAGAGCGGGATGGTAACAAATTTCGAGGCACTGCAAGCCACAAACAAGGCACTACAATCAGGTGGCATATCGAAGAAGAGAGATGTTGGGGCAGTAATGGTGGCCCAGGGCCCAAAAACTCCACTCACATACCAGACATCTCTACCCACATACCAAGCATCTCCACCCATATACCAAGCATCACCACCTACATATCAACCCTCATCTCCCAAATATTCCCAACCAGCCGCTGTCCATCATACCTACAATTCCCAACCATCCCACTTCCAATCACCACCAAATCGCCAAAATTATCCAAGACCAAGACCCAATTTCGACCGCAAGCTACCCAGACAATACACTGCCATTGCTAAGCCCATCGACTAGTTGTATAAAAGGTTAAAGGCGCAGGTTACGTCACTCCTATTCCCGTTGTGGCGCTAGAAAATCCATCTCAATGGGTCAATCCAAACAAAACTTTTGCACACCACTCCGGTATGAAAGGGAACACCACTGCTGAGTGCCGAACGTTGAAGGATAAGATCCAGACACTCATTGATAACAAGGTTATCCAAGCAAAGGAAGCCATACCCAATGTCCGCAATAATCCCCTCCCTGATCACAGAGGTGACGATGTACATGTCATAAAAACAAATGAGGAATGGGACCTTGAGGGGTCAATCGGGCTTATCCGAGAAGACGATGACTTCAAGGTTGCAGTTACACTTACTCCTATTGTGGTTCAGACTCATGCACCTATTGACATTAAGGTAACTGCATCAGTTCTATTCGAGGTGGAAGTAACTCCGCCCGCAGCTACCTCCGCTCCATTTGAAGTAAAAGTGGTCACACCTTTTACTGTGACGGTGTCAACCACACCCCCATTCAATTCAAAGGCGATACCCTAGGATTATTTTGCCGAGGCATGGCGAAAAGGGAAGGCTAAGATAGAGGAATCTGACGCCGCACAAGGGATGACTAGAACTGGAAGAGTCTACATACCTGAACATTTGGGAGGTTCAAGTAAGGATGCCACTGCTAGGCAGCCTGTTATTGAGACCGGACCGGATGACTTGTGGAGGAAAGTATAGGCAAAAGAGTATTCTGTTGTTGATCATCTGAAAAAGTCCCCGCTCAGATATCTATCATGTCACTGCTACAGAATTCAGAGGAGTACGACTTGATGAAGGTATTAAGCGAAGCTTATGTACCCAGTAATATCACTGGGGGAGAAATGGCCAACATGGTCGGACAGGTGCTGGAGAGCCATAATATTATCTTCCATGAAGATGAGCTGCTGTCTGAAGGTCTGAATCAGAATCGAGCATTGCACATTACGGTACAATTTAAAGACAAATTCATTGCCAGGGTCCAGGTTGATGGAGGTTCGAGTCTGAATATTTGTCCATTGGATACCCTGAAAAGGTTGGACAAAGATTTCCATGAAATACGGACTGGAAGCATGAATGTAAAAGCTTTTGATGGGTCCCAGAGGGCCACGATCAGGGAGATCAACATTTGCTTGCAGATGGGACCAACTTGGTTCGACGTTGAATTCCAAGTGCTTGACATACCCGCCTCATATAATCTTTTTTTGGGCTGCCCATGGATCTATGCTGCTGGAGTTGTTCCATCCACACTACACCAAGTCATGAAATTTGAATGGAACCACCAGGAGGTAATCATTCATGGAGATGGGAGTAATCCCATCTACACCAGTCAAACCATTCTGGCCATTGGACATAGAAAAAGGCTAGGAGGGGAAGCCTATCATCACATTGAACAGGTCAATGCCATCAAGAAGGATAAGTGGTGGAGTAACAAAATAGAAAGCATACTAGCATGGTCCGGATAAGAGCCCGGCAAAGGGTTGGGAAAGAACATCCAGGGTATCACCAAGCCGATACGACTGAAAAATCATGGTACCACCTTTGGGCTCGGATACCAGTATACATGGCAGGAGTATAGGGAATGGTCGTCTCCATGGTGTTGACCGTATTACCCTCTTGAGCAACCGATACCCCGTTTGGAACAAGCTTTCTATCAGGCAGACACAATATGGGGAACCACTGAAGAAGAAGCACTATTTGGGCTGAAGGACCTGTTCTTGGAAGATGAGGATATGGACTGCAATGCCATAATTGAGGAGGAGAAGGAAGAAGGCCTCTCCATTCAGACCGTTGCAAAGGGAGCCATTCTCAGAAACTGGATCGTCACACCATCCCGAGCCCGCTGAGTCCCTGGGTAGCTTGGCAGAATTTTTAAGCCGTTCTAGGCATTTAAAATTTCCAGCAATTTTGTTTTAAGATTTCTTTGTTTCAAAATAAATGTTTGATCAACCGAGCCAAGCTTTGTTTGAACAATTTTCTCAGTTTTAATCAAATGCATTCATCCTTTATCATTATTCATTATTATTTTTATACTTTTTACTTCTATAGTGTTATTATTACTCTTCCTGATGAACCAGTAACTGTGACATGTAATGAGGCAACGCAACATGAATATAGTGACTCAGAGGAAGAGGATGAGATACCTGGGGAAATTGTCAGGGAAGTTGAGAATTTCGAGAACAAGCCTAAATACAATTTGGACAAAATAGAAGCAGTAAATTTGGGAGACACAGAGACCGTCAAAGAGACTTGCATCAGCATTCATTTGTCACCAACAGAGAATGAAGAATATATCCATTTTCTAAAGGAATATGAGGACATCTTCGCATGGTCATATGATGATATGACCGGTTTGAGGACGTCTATAGTGGCTCACAAGTTGCATACCAATCCTATGTGTCCGCCAGTCAAGCAGAAACTCAAAAAATTCAAACTAGACATGAGTTTGAAAATCAAGGAGGAAGTTACCAAGCAGATCAAAGCCAAAGTTCTCAGGGTGGTTGAGTACCTAACTTGATTAGCTAATATTGTGCCAGTTCCAAAGAAGGACAGGAAGGTCAGGGTAAGTGTTGATTATCGGGATTTAAACAGAGTGAGTCCCAAAGACAACTTCCCACTGCCAAATATACACATCCTGATCGATAATTGCGCCAAGCATGAACTCTAATCCTTTGTAGATTGCTTCGCAGGTTATCACCATATCTAGATGGATGAAGTAGATGCCGAAAAAACAGTTTTTATTACGCCTTGGGGTGTATACTATTACAAGATGATGACAACTATTTTCCATGATATGATACACAAAGAATAAAGGTGTATGTGGACAACATCATTATCAAATCCAAGAGGGCCGTAGATCACATAGCAAACTTGGGGAAGTTCTTCAACAGGCTCAGGAGGTACAATTTGAAGTTGAACCCCGCAAAGTGTGCATTCGGGGTCCCCATAGGAAAGTTATTGGGATTCATTGTCAGTCGCCGAGGGATCGAGCTAGATCCGACTAAAGTCAAAGCTATTCAGGAGTTACCACCACCTAAAAGCAAAAAGGACGTGATAAGCTTCCTGGGATGGCTCAATTACATCAGTCGATTCATAGCACAGTCCATAGTAATATGTGAACCTATCTTCAAGATGCTGAGGAAGGATGCCGAGACAAGTTGGACCGAGGATTGTCAGGGAGCTTTTGACAAGATCAAGGAATACCTTTCCACACCGCCAGTTTTGGTCCCTCCTGAGCTAGGACGACCTTTGCTACTTTAATCTCTGTGTTAGATGGAGCCTTTGGATGTGTTTTAGGACAACATGATGAGACAGAAAGAAAGGAGACAGCCATATACTACTTGAGTAAGAAATTCACACCTTATGAGGCATGGTATTCTCTTCTCGATTGCACTTGCTGTGCCTTAACCTGACCATCCCAGAAGTTGAGGCATTATTTTTGTGCCTACACTTCATACCTCATATCCAGGAAGGATCCTCTGAAGTACATATTTCAGAAGCCCATGCCTACTAGGAAGTTGGCTAAACGGCAGATACTACTGAATGAGTTCGACATCATCTATGTGACTCAAAAAGCAGTCAAGGTATAAGCATTGGCAGATCACCTTGCTGAAAATCCAGTGGGAGGAGAATATGAACCCTTGAAAATGTATTTTCCTGATGAAGAAGTATCATTCGCAGGAGAAGACATTACGGAAGCATATGACGGTTGGAGAATGTTCTTTGACGAAGTCATAAATTTCAAAGGAGTAGGAATTGAAGCAGCTTTGGTCTCAGAAACGGGTCAGCATTATCCCATATCTGCTAAACTCAGATTTCCCTGCACCAACAACATGGTAGAATATGAGGCCTACATACTGGGGCTCAACATGATAGTCGACATGAACATTCAGGAGTTGTTGGTGATCGGCGATTCAGATTTGCTTGTGCACTAGGTAGAAGGAGAATGGGCTACCAAGAATTCCAGGATATTGCCATATCTGCACCATGTGCAGGAATTGAAAAGGAGGTTCATGAAGATAGAATTCTGACATGTGCCTAGAATTCAGAATGAGTTTGCCGACATATTAGCCACTTTGTCATCAATGATACAACATCTAGATAAGAACTATATTGATCCCATTCCGATGAGGATCTATAATCAACCAACGTATTGTGCTCATGTTGAGGAGGAAGCAGACGGAAAGCCTTGGTTCCATGACATCAAGGAGTACCTATCAAAAGGAGAATACCTAAAGCATGCAAATTACATTCAGAAATGCACGCTCCGGAGATTGTCAAATCACTTCTTCCACAGTGTAGGGAACTTGTACAGAAGAACCCCGGATTTGGGTTTTCTAAGGTGTGTCGACGCAAAGGAAGCTTCTAAGCTACTTGAGGATGTGCATGTTGGGACCTGTGGTCCGCACATGAATGGTTTTGTTCTGGCCAAGAAAATACTCAAGGCAAGTTACTTTTGGATGACCATGGAGATGGATTGTATTCAGTATGTACGCAAATGCTTTCAATGTCAAGTACATGCCGACATGATATAAGTGCCACCAAACGAGCTCAATGCAACAAGCTCACAATGGTCATTCGCCGCCTGGGGAATGGATGTTTAAGTCCAATCGAGCTTATTTCTTCGAACAGACACCGGTTTATTCTAGTAGCCATTGATTACTTCACAAAATGGGTAGAAGCTACATTTTAAAAAGCTATAACTAAGAAGGTCATCGCAGATTTTGTCAAGGATTGTATCGTCTGCCGATTTAGGATTCAGGAGTCCATTATCACCGAAAACGCCGCCAACCTCAATAGTGACTTGATGAAAGCTATATGTGAAACCTTCAATATCAAGCACAAGAATTTCACCGCCTACAGACCTTAGATGAATGGAGCCGTTGAAGCCGCCAACAAAAACATTAAGAAGATACTAAGGAAAATGGTAGAGAATCACAAGCAGTGGCATGAGAAATTACCCTTTTCTCTGTTGGGGTACCGCACCACAGTTCGCACATCAACCGGGGCAATCCCTACATGTTAGTTTATGGTACCGAGGCTGTCATCCCAGTCGAGGTAGAGATTCCTTCTTTAAGAGTCATATAGGAAGCTGAACTCAGCGATGCGGAATGGGTAAGAAGCCGTTATGAACAGTTGGCCCTTATCGATGGGAAAAGAATGAACGCAGTGTGCCACGATCAACTGTATCAAAAAAGAATGTCCAGAGCTTTCAACAAAAGGGTCAAACCAAGACAGTTCACACTAGGGTAGCTGGTATTGAAGAAGATTTTCCCATACCACGATGAAGCCAAAGAGAAATTCTCTCCCAACTGGTAAGGTCCATATATGTTTCACAGAGTACTAACAGGAGAAGCACTCATACTTGCAAAGATGGATGGAGAGATCTGGCCAAAACCAATCAATTCAGACGCAGTCAAGAGATACTATGCTTAGATTATTTTACATTTTCCTTTCTGATGTAATTGAACTACGCTTGACCTGATTCCCGTTTAAGAGGGGATACATAGGCAGCCTTATGAATTTTGTCATATCATAATAAAATTCTCATTTCCCCCAAAAATGAGAAACTGGGGCAGAACTTTGAGGAGGGTCCTTAAAATTTCGGAGCAAATCTAGCCAGCACCATCACATGCCAGGAAGTCAGTCAGCAATCAAGAACTGGGGTAATATTTTGAGAAGGATTCTCAAAATTCCGGAAAAGATTCAGTAGGGTCCACAACCCGCAAACAGTTAAAAATCATCTACTAAACTGCGGCAGAATTTTGAGGAGAACCCTCAAAATTCTAGCATAAGAGAGCTGCAATGCCTTTGAAATGTGTCACAGTCGCTAGATCATAAAAAGTTACTTGATATATCAATACGATTCCAAAATAATTCCTTTTTTTAAATGACTGCATATTTTTCGAAAATTCTATTTTTCATAATGGTCAGGTGCTACCTAAGGGAACTCGAAGGGGGCTTCCAGTGTGGAGCAAAGCAAGGCCGGCAGACGAAGCAAGAACCAACCTCCCCTCATGAAACTTATGATTTTTCTTTGAACGCGGGCACATCTGACGATAACATTCGTACACAAAGCAAATTGACCATCCATCCGGCCGTTAGATGCTAAACCTATCCTAGTTAAGATATACTCTACCCTTATCTGCCATTTTCTCTTTGCATGAGTCTAATCTCTGACTCCATATTTGCATGAGCCTAATCCTTGACTCCATATTTGCATGAGTGTAATCCTTGACTCCATATTTGCATGAGTCTAAGCCTTGACTCCACATTTGTATGAGTCTAATCCTTGACTCCATATTTGCATGGGACTAAGACTTGTCCCGAATTTTGCATGAGGCTAAGCCTTGCCTCTATTTTGCGTAAGGCTAAGCATTGCCTTCCATTTGCATGAGACTAAGCCCTGTCCTGAATCTTGCATGAGGTTAAGCTCTACCTCCATATTTGCATAAGGCTAAGCGCTATCTTCTCTTTGTATGAGCTAAGCTCTGTCTCCATATTTGCATGAGTCTAATCCCTGACTCCACATCTACATGAGTCTAAGCCCTGACTCCATTTTTTCGCATGAGGCTAACCCCTGCCTCCATATTTTCATAAGGCTAAGCATTGCCTTTTCCCTGTATGAGACTAAGCTCTGTCACCATATTTGCATGAGTCTAATCCCTGACTCCACATCTGCATGAGTCTAAGCCCTGACGCTATATTTTGCATGAGGCTAAGCCATGCCTCCATATTTGCATAAGGCTAAGCATTGCCTTCCATTTGCATGGGACTAAGCCATGTCCCGCATCTTGCATAAGGTTAAGCTCTACCTCCATACTTGCATAAGGCTTAGCACTGCCTTCTCCCTGCATGAGTCTAAGCGCTAACTCCATATTTGCATGAGTCCAATCCCGGACTCCATGTTTGAATAATGCTAATCTCTGCATTTATTTGCATGGGACTAGGCCCTGTCCCGAATATTTCATGAGTCTAATCCCGAACTCCATATTTGCATAAGGCTAACCTCTGCCTCCAATTTACATTCTTTCACCGAGACCAAACGTTGTCTCTCCGGCACTACCTATTTGCTCTTCTTACGGGCTAAGCTCTGCCCTTCATTTCACAAGACTAAGCCTTATCTTGTTAACGTCATATTACTGCATAGCATGGGCTGAAATATCGTCAATCTGTCCAAAGGCGTCATAGTCTAAAGGCACCATCCTCATGTCGAAAGACACCATGCCATGGCCTGAGGATCTCTCAAATTTGCATATCATTATTCAAAGGCATCATGGTTCAGAAGCACCATTTTCATGGGCCGAGAACGTCATTTCATGGCCTACGAATCCCTCAGTAAACAATTCATGGCCCAGGACATCATGGTCCAAGGACGTCATCTCAAACTGTCCGAAGACAACCTTCATTGTCCAAAGGGAATTTGCATCATGTTTAAATTTTCGCAAATACGTTTGTAGCATCTTTTGTCTATAGGTAACTAGTATGCAACTGCTATCCTAGCAGGAGCAATCCCGCTCCAGTTTCCCCCAACCGTCCCGAGCCTTAAACGCTCACCGTAGCCGCTTCCACATTTCGTGTCCATTCTTACAAAAATTTCATCGGCATACTCCACATGTGAATCTAGAACTACACATGGCTTAATTCCTGTAAAACCAGGGATATGTAGGCAAATCAGAAATCTGAGCTCGGCCTCTATCTTTCAAAGCATCTTGTCCGGTCAAAATTGGCCATCATTTCTTTACCCGAAAACTCTTTCATCCTTCCCGAGTAAAGAGGGGCAGCTGTTGATACCCAGTTTTTCCCTTTATATTTTTAAATATGCATAAATACCTTTAAAATAGCATATATAAGCACGCTCAAGGTTTTTATTATTTTTTCCATAATTTTAAGGGTTTTAATTGATTTATTTTCTCCCCTTTTATCCATAAAAATCTCAATAATTATTTCCAAAATTATTGTTTTGATAATTCATTTATTTAATTTCTATATTTATGCTAAAATATGGCTACATTAATTTTTATATATTTTTGCAATTACATTTAGTATTTTTAATGCTAAATTGCATATAATTGCAATGTTAGCCCATTTTTAGATATAATTATGTTTATAAGCATAAAATTGGATCATGTATTTTTAAATTGTTGCTTATGTATTTTTAAATCATTTTGGCTACCTTAATTTATTTTTTCAAAAATTACCTATTATTTTTCATAAAATAAATAGGGAAAAATTGGCAATTTAAATAACAGCCAAATTTGTCTTTCAATTATAGCCAAATCGGACCCCAATTCCAAGACCAATCTCCTAATCAATTAACCCCACCCAGGCCCCAACTATTCTTACCCGACCCATGTCATCATAACTCCTGGCCGTTGATCTTTTAGATCAACAACCGTTATTTCCCCTTTCCTTTTTAATTTCTAAACAACCCCAACCCTAATTCATTTTTTCAAAGACGCCGCCTTCAGATGCTCTCCTATCTCCATTCTTCTCTCAAACCTAACCCTAGACTCCTCCACTCCCCTCCATCTCCGGCCATCTTCGGCGACTATCATTTTCAACCCAAGCCTCCAATGGGTCTCTCATCACCCTGCTCACCATCTCTAAGGTCTTCAAGGATCCTAGGCCATGTCGATTTGGACCTAGAGTTTCTGTTTCTGTCACTTATGGGTTATCCAATGTGGTTTTGGGCAAAATCACACCTTATATGTCACGATCGGTGAAGTTACAATAGGTTCTTTCAATTTTTTACTTGGGTTTCCTTTTGAAACCCTGACTCCCTCCTGAATCTCTCAGATCTATGTTATTTTTATGCTTTAAGCCTATTTCCTTTTTTGATTTGCTTATTCTCGAGCTTTCTTTTGAAAGATCTTCTACTCTAAATCGTTTTTACTCCCTTTGAAAACTAGGGTTTTTTGAAGTTCTTTCCATACCTGTTTCGACCGATTCTTTATGGTTAAACCTTTTCCCTTGTTTATATTGACCGATTCTATGTTCTTACTACTTTTTAACTCAACTCTGTTAAAAAGCCCTAATTTCTTTTTAAAGATTTTCTTTACTTGTTTCTCTGAGTTGGCATGATTTCTTTACTTGTTTCTGTGTGTTGGCTTGGTTTTCTTTATTTGTTTCAATGTGTTAGCTTGGTTTTCTTTTCTCTGCTCTGTATGTTAGCATGATTTTCTTCAATTTTGGTCCCGCAGTTAGCATGACTCTCTTTGCCCTAGCTCTATGTGTTAGCATGATTTTCTTTGCCTTGGTCTTGTTAATCTCTCGTGGTCACCATGCTTCGAATATGTTCTGCTGAATCTTTAGCCTACTTACATCACCTCTACATGACTGTGTCTGCTCATCTCTTGTTTCTTTCTGCCTATATAATCGAACTTCTTTGTTTGCTAATTTTGTTCAATCGTCTCTATTTATATGTTGAGGTATGCAGAATCATGACTCCCCATGATTGATTTTGACTTTCCTTAACTTTTGGTAATTGAAAGATTTTCCTTCAAAGTCCTAGATTTCTACTCGTCTGTTTGAATTAACTAATTTTATTGTCTTATTTATCATGGTACTTTGTTTTACTTAGTCTTTCCTTAATTGGGTCTTTCTGAATTTAGTCCTAATTGACTACTTTATGCTTAATGGACTCTGGCTCCTTTCCTTGTTTAATTATGCACTGATTCCTCCTTTCCCCCTCTATGTGGTACTGAATCGTTCCGTTTGATCTTGATTCCTTTAACTTAAGGAAGACTTACTTGATTCTCTAATTGATTGATTCTAAGTTCTTAAATTAGTGTACTACTATGATTTTTACCTAATTCTACTACCTACTTTCGACTATAAATACTCTAAGTTTTCACAAACAAGACACACACTTGGCTTCCAAAAACCCCTCTCTTGCTTAAAATCTCTATGTTATTCTATTACTACTAGCCGGCGCAAGCCAAGGCTAATCATCTGTGCTCTTTGGTTCTTCTATTCTGCTTACTCCTATCTTCACTAGTATGCCCTAGTTTAATTTACAATCACAACAACAACATGATTCTCTTCTTGTTTCAGTTTCTTTTATTTCTAGCCTACTTTTACTTATGGTTTTGTTGTGAAGTTTGTAGTTAAGCCTGCTAGTATGGCTCCCCCTCTTATTCATGCACATGCCTGGACAATTGTATTCTTTTACATAATGTGCACTTACACTTTGTGAATCCCAAATCCCTACTCTCCTCTATGTGTTTATGACTGGTTTGTGGTTATGCCAGTGTCAAACTATCTCTGAGCATGTCCATACTAGTCCTAATACTCCTGTTGGGATCATGTATCTGCAGTCAATGTCTGTGTATCCCCAAAATCCTTAATCCTTGTGTGATTCATTCATCTTCTGTGAGCTTGCTGTGTGTGGTCCTATCCTGAAGTGTTTGAACTCTGTTTACTATCCCAACTTCTTTCAACAATCTTTGTTACTAATTGCTTTCAAAACAAACTTTTGAGTCCAGTCTTTAATAAAAAAATTTCAAACATGAGTCCTGCACTTTCACTCTACTCTTATTTAATAAGTTCTGCCCTTCTAGTATGTGTACTGCCTTGGAATCCTCTTAAGAACCCTTGGAACTCTAGCATACTAAGGTTGGCTTTCCACACTGCACTAGTTCAATGCTTGGCTGCTAAGTCTAGGTGTAAGCATTGCTCGGGGTCCTTGAGACCCTTAGGGAACTTTGATGCACCTAGACTCTGATTTGTCTATGGAAATGAGGTTTGAAAGACCATTGGAGGCTTTGGGAAACTTGGGCCTGATTGCAGGCTCTCTATAGAATAGCTTCTTGTTTTTTTGTTTCCCTTATGTAATTCATTTGTTGGCCTGTAATATTTTGTAAACAGATATCCGGGGTAATTTAGTAAAAGGGTGGGTAGATGTATACTTTGTGGGGTAATATGGGCAGAAATCCTGCTCTTAGAATTTCACTTTCAAATCTACCTGCTTTACTCAATAGAAAACATGTTCATAGGGTGTGACTCTTGTTAAATCTGATTTCATTTTGCATAATAGACATCATGCCTATAGGTTTTCACTTTTAATGTCATTTGTATCAGATGTAAACCATGTTCATAAATCCTGCATTTGTCATGTTAGAAATCATGTTTTTAGGTTCCAAGCCATCATGTTTTAAATCAATTCAAGTATAGATACCCTGCATATAGGACATAATTCCGATTCAATAAGTTTTTCATACGTTACTGCAAATTGCCTAAAACCAGTAATACGCCTAGATACCATGCCTATAGGGACTTCTACTCGCAATTATGTCTGATAATCTAATTTGTCTAATGAGTCGATTTCCTTTCACCTATTTTGTTTCTTAAAACCAGTTTTAATAAGTGTCAACATTTCTCTAAAATTGGTCCTTTCATAATTGCTTTAATCCCATTAGATATCCTACCTATAGGTATTGAAAGGTTTATTTCGAAAACTTGTTTGTTTCTACACTAACATAAATATCAGTTCTGCATATAGGCAAGCCTTAGGGCATTTTCAAAACTTGCATTTCTCTGAAGCTGTTTCTGTCACTCAACGTCTCTGAATTCTAATAGGCTTTTAAAGAGATCCTAGGCAACTAATAGGTTGCAACTTTTGTATCTGAAAGTAGTTTATTTCTACATAATCACTTAGAAATCCTGCTTTAGGAATTTTATTACTAAAGACCTTACTTGTGGTTGAGTCGTGCTACATGTATGCTTGTTTGCGGAGGAAACTGTGAGCCTTTAATTGCTCTATTTATGTGAAAGTCCTAAATGCTTTCCTTTCACTGTCGCCTTAGATTTTTGCCTTTAAAATCTTAGGGGTATGTCTAGAACTGCCTATAGGTAGAATTCCTAACTCCCTTCGGGACTATTAAGAAGGGGCGGGTAGCAATACGCAATAGGAATCAATGACCAAACACTCGCTTTGCATGACCAATAAGGGGATGGGAAGGGTAGACATAGGATATGATGACTACGCTTTAATGTCACGTGTAGCCCCTCATTGAGGAGTGTTTACCGGACATTGCGTGGGGTGATCCTATAGGATAAACAACCTAGGACCCCTTGTCATACCTCCTTTTTTACCTACACCCCCGGGAGGGTATATAAAGGGATTTTTTCCAACTTAAAGTGACAATCGAAACGGGATTATTTATTTAATGATTCAGAGTTGCCACTTGGAAGATTTATGGTGTCCCAAGTCACCGGTTGAATATCGAATCAAGGAAAAGCTTAACTCTGTTTAACAGTCCGCGAACCAGAAATCCGAGTAAGGAATTCTGTTAACCCGGGAGAAGGTGTTAGGCATTCCCGAATTTCATGGTTCTAGCACGGTCGCTCAACTATTATATTCGGCTTAATTATCTGATTTTAAACAATTATGAACCTATATGCAGATTTTAGTTTTAACCGCTTTTAATTATTTTTAAAAGAAAATTGCAACGTTATTAAAACACGTCTCAGACCACGTCACATAAATGCGCCCATGATCTTTGACATATTTTAACGTCATTGTGATTTGGATTTGGGTCACGTAAATGCGCACCTGAGTTTAGGAAGTTAATTTTTAAAATAGCGCGCCTGAAGCAAATACGCACTTTCAACTTTACGAGGGTCATGAAAATTCGCTAAATGGCACACCTCAATTTCTAAGGACAGACAAAATTAATCAAATAAGGGCTATGCAATTGTCATTTTGTTTAGCACGGCACACCTCAAGTCTAGATGAACTCAATTAATTCGTAGCCTATGAAAACCCATTCTATTATTAAGAAAGTTTGTTTGAAGTTGCGTGAACGCATACTCCGATCTTAATTTTGGAACCCATAATTATGCCACGCAAATGTCATAAATACATACTACTAGCGAATCTATATTGATAAAAATAAAAGTAAAATGAACTACCTCACATTTCAACCAACCAAACCAATTATTATCTGTTGTAAATAACGAAGTCATAAGTTACTGATATCTTATTTCATTACCAATTTCAACGCTATTTACATTATCCAACTTCCTGATTTCACTTCACACTCCTTTGTTCTTTTTGGTATCGAAAGAAAGCTTCTCACAAGCCTTAATTAATTGAATAAGGTACTGAAGAGATCTTCACGATCAGCTTCTCGTTCAACGACCTAGAACTGTTCTTCGTCCTCAAACATGGTTACTGCCTTACTCCATCTAGTAGATGAAATGAGTTCCTTGGACTCTTTTAGTTTTCAACACAGCCTATTCAACTTAGATAAAATATTTAACTCTAGTAAATCAATTAAACACAACTTCACACACCTGCTCATTAGCAGCAAATCTTATTTAACCAAATAGCACATCAAGATAAAATTTTAGGGCACATAAGCTAAAAAATTTTTTTCAAACTCATTCACATGAATCATACAAAAACATTGAAGAGTACAGTTAGAAATGGACCTTAAAGAGCTCTCGCCAAGCAGAAAGCAGAAAGAAACTTGGACCTTACAAGATTTAGAGCAAAAATAGCAATCTGGATCCGATTTTGGACTACGATCAGAATCTCAACGAACCATGAATCTTCCCCGAAATCTCAAACGGACAACCTTGAACGACATCCACACCTTAATTTCGATACAACTTGGCAGAAACAAATTTCAATAGTTTCGACGACTATCGTCGGATTTTGTTCGGTCGACATCGATGGTGCGACTCCGTCGAAACAGAGAAGTAGTGGGGAAAGAAAGGTCAAAAATAGCGGCTAGGCACAAGAGTGACAGTCATAGTCGTCGCTGGTCATCACCTCCGGCAGCGGCTGCCATGGAAAGGGTGAAAGCTGGCGACTGAAGATCGTTGGCTGGTGTAGCTCATTTTCTGGGGAGCTAACCGGACAGGAAATGGGGCGTTAGGTTGTGTGTCTTCGTAAGGACATGGTTGTTGTTCTTTTGAGGTCCAAGAAGAAAGAGTCGTTGTTGGTTTTTAGTAAGGAGAGGATGGTCTGTTATGGTTTTCTAGGTTTTGTGTACAAGAAGAAGAAAGGAAACGACCAAGTTCCCTTAGGTCCTAGGCATTAGGCCTCCAATGGCTGATCTCTCGTTAGAGTGTCTTCCCTTTTGTGTATTCACGGCTGCTAGTGTTAAGTGTAGTCTAGGGTTATTTTTAGACTAGTTTTGGTTATAAAGAAGGGTTTTTAGGTTAAGGAGGTATGAGCCTAGAATTATGGGTTAGGTCCAAAATTAGGCCTAAAAATGGGTTGCTTAAGCCCAAACTTTATTCTTCCTCCGTGAACGATGCTAAAATACTACCTTATTTACTAATTAACCTTACTTAAATAAAATAACTATTAAAATAAGACTAATCATTAAAACAAACCTTTTTTTTGTATTTTCAAATATCATATTAAGATAAAATAAAAAGGTACTATTTTTTTGTATTTTATTAATTTATTTTTTTTACTTTTATGAAAGGTATATAAACTAAAAGCAACTAAAAGAAGAAATATGTTTTTTTTCATTTTTGATAAAATAAAGTAAAAGAGTCAAAACTAATTGAAATATCGATATTAGGCCTAAACTAAATATTTTACGCTAAAATGGGTGAAATCTCGGGGAGGGTCAGAAATTACATGTCTACAGCTGCCCCTCTTTGACTGGAAACACGAAGTATTTTCAAACAAAGAATGACTAGACAGGTTTTTTGACCCGATCCTTATTTGGAGAGACTAAACTAATAGGAAAGAGAATGTGACCGAGCCCTGGTATCTGAGCTGCCTACATATCCTTGGCTATAAAGGAATCAGGCCACATGTAGTTCAGAGGTAAGTGAGATGATGGAGTATACTGAGGTGGAGAGCCGGTCGAGGTGCCGTTTCGTCGAGGTTCTGGTCCGCGGTCCTGTTATTACATCAAAAGTCAAAAGATAAAAAGACTAGCTAAGCATGTTAACTACGAGTTACAAGATTCCTATCTATAAGTCTTCTGAAGCTTGATCTTGAGTCTTGAGTGGTTCTTCATGCAGACTTTAGATTTGAACCTTGACGCTTGCTAGTTGGAGGTGCTAGTTCATCATTCTTCAGCTTTTCGGTTGAAGACCAGGTATGCAGTGCTTGTGACCTCAGCCATGTCTTGAGCAACCTACATCTTTCATCAACTTCTACATTTGGATTCACTTCTTGCCTTTCTTTTTTTTCCTTTTTCTTTATTGTGACTAACTTCTGTTGATCACCTCGGACTGTTGACTCACATTTTTTCCGCGAGCCTCTTTTGTTGCTGACTTGAATTGTAATCTGAGATGTTTTCCTTTTCTCTAGGTGGACGCCTGATTGTTGAAACTTGAATGTATTCCCTTATTCTCCAGGTGGGCTCCTGATTGCTGAAGTTGAACTGTATTCCCTGCTCTCCAGGCGGGCTCCTGACTGCTGAACTTGAAATGTATTCCCTGCTATCCAGGCGGGATCCTGACTGCTGACTTGAAATGTATTCCCTGCTCTCCAGGAGGGCTCCTGACTGCTGAACTTGAAATGTATTCCCTGCTCTCCAGGCGGGCTCCTGACTGTTGACTTGAAATGTATTCCCTGCTCTCCAGGCGGGCTCCTGACTTCAACAAAATAGACAAAAACAAAGAAAATTTTCTGCCCCCATTTAGGTATCTGGGCACATATGTAAGTGTAAAATGAATCACATTACAAATATCAATAAGAACTTGAAAGCTAAAACTTGAATTGTACTCCCTTGTTCTCCAGGTGGGCTCCTGATTGCTGACTTGAAATGTATTCCCTACTCTTCAGGTGGGCTCCTGACTGCTGAACTGGAATGTATTCCCTGATCTCCAAGCGGGGTCCTGATTGTTGAACTTGAAATGTATTCCCTGCTCTCCAGGCGGGCTCCTGACTTCAACAAAATAGACAAAAACAAAGAAAATTTTCTGCCCTCATTTGGGTATCTAGGCACATATGTAAGTGTAAAATGAATCACATTACCAAATATCAATAAGAACTTGAAAGCTAAAACTTGAATTGTACTTCCTTGTTCTCCAGGTGGGATCCTGATTACTGACTTGAAATGTATTCCTTGCTCTTCTAAAGGTGTGACTTCTGCTAAATCTTGTTATCTAAGAGGGTCTTGAACTACTCCCCATTATCCAGGAGGGTCCTGAAAATACAAAGTCAAGTTTTATCTTAAGAGTGACAATATTACGGCTAACTTATATTACCCTACACCAGAACTTATGCTAGATTTTGTTATCCAATGGAAATTTTAAAGCTAGGTCAAATTATTCAGGAGGGTCCTGACAACTCTTCATTAAATACTATCTCAAACATGTAAACTTTGAAGCCAACTTATATTCCTTGGGGTTACATTTATGCTAGATTATGCTACTCATAATTGTTTTGAATTTTAAACTAGGTCCCATTTTTCAGGAGGGTCCTGAAAATTTACAGTCAAACCTGTCTGGCGCTTGCCTTCCTTTACGGTGGGTTTCTCCAAAACAAACAAAATTTTCTGCCCCTGTTTCAATCAAAGAAAAATCTTGTCTGTTTAAAATGTGGTGGTTGGTTTGTGGCCTTGACTTTGAGGGCGATTGCTCATTCATTTCCCATAATAACTGATTTCCACTCGAAGACCTTGCTTGCTTATGGACTAACCACTTTCTCTGTCATCCTTATCACAAAAAATACCCCTTCTCCGTTCAGACCCAATTCCCTTTATCTGTTGCATTGCTCATGAACTAACATTTACCAACCTTTGTGTTTCACCGAAAATACCTTTGATCCGTCCACCTAACACCCTCCATCTGTTGCATCGTGCTCTTGTGTTGACGTGTACTGCACCTTTGTGTTTCTCATGAATTCCAAAGCACGTTAATTGCCATCCACTTAGTGCGCATGTTGTTCTTTCCTGACTTAAATCACTGGCCTTGGCCTTGAAGTCTATTGCTCACGATAACTTTGATTTCTGCTTGGAAGACCTCGCTTGTCACTGGTTAAACACTTTCTTTGCTGATCTCATCATAGAGAATACCTTTGACCCGTTCACCCAACATCCTTTATCTGTTGCACTGTTCACGAATTGAAATATGCCAAACCTTTGTATTCCTCATGGACCCCAAAGCATGTTGATTGCTACCAACTTAGTGCGCTTGTTGTTCTTTCCTAACTTATGCCACTTTGATGTGCTGGCTAGATCCTGTTTTGTGCAATTGGAAAGCTGGTGGCAGATGTCATTGCTCACTTATTTTGACCAAACAGGCTTAGGAAGAGGAAGTAAACAAGACAAAAGGAACAGAGTAAAGGACAAAGGAAAGAGGTGATTCCTAACAAGAAAACTACAAAGTAGAAACCTATCAGATGTGGATACCAACTCTAATGACCATGACATGCACTTGTGGCCTATTCTTTTGAGCAAGTCTGATGTTTTACTCCTGTTATACCCCTAAACCATGAAACTGGGCTTCAATGCTCCGATTATCCAATCTGATTCACAATCCTTATTCGACTTGTAGTGCCCGAAGGGTTTTCACCATCAAGCCTCTCTCATTTTGATTCTTTCTCTCAACTTACCGTCTCCTTACGGTGCCCGTGAGGGTTTTCACCAATAAGACTCTCTCATTTTTTATTTCTCTCAACTCTCGTCGCCTTACGGTGCCCGTGAGGGTTTTCACCAATAAGACTCTCTCTTTTTCATTATTTCTCTACTTGGACTAGAGTGTTGCCCCTAATATGAATTACCTCTCCTTGCTTGACTTGGCATCTCTCGAAGACTGATCGTAAGGTCTTTCTTTGGACCGTAACGTGGGCTTTTGGATGGGGTTAGAAAGAAAGGGTATCAAAAGGCTCAAAACAATTCACATGGGTTCAAAATTACAACTTTCGGAACCAGATTTTTTACAACAACCACAACTTCTGCCCCAGTTTCTTGCTTGGGGACTTTTGTATTTTTATTTTGATGAGACCGAACCATGAGGCTGCCTATGTATCCTTGAAAGGAATCAGGTCGAACGTAGTTCATGTCATAGAAATTACTTTATTGTTGTGATTTTCTTTTCTCTTTCTTTTCTTTCTCTTTTTTGCTCTCTTTTTCTCTTTTTGTTGTTTTTCTTCTTTCTTTTTTCTTTCTCTTTTCATTCTTTTCTTTCTCTTTTTCTCTTTTCTTTCTCTTTTTTCTCTTCTTCCTTTACTTATCTTTTGCACTTGCGTTTTTGAACTTTGCTACTGATTCCAAAAGAGGGGTATGAAAGAAAATAAATAAGGCTCAAAGGGGTAACGAAGGATAAAGTGTTTAGATAGCAGAACAAAATGCCTTCATCATTCCAATCTTCAAAACATGCCAAGTACAAACAATACAATTAAACAAACCAAGGAAAACATTCGTAAAATCTTTTGATTGTACCAAACTTGATAACCATATCCACACATTCGCCTTCTACATCTGTTAAATACAGAGTACCATTGGACAACACTCTCACTCTCATTACCACGAATGACCCATCAATTTGGGAAAACTTGCCTTTAGCTTCAAACCGATGCGACATGATGCATTTCAATAGGGTTACTTTATGCTCTATCTGCCCTAGTTTCACACAATTCGGGCTTGAAGTGATCTCAAAATGCCTTCACTTATTTCTCTCTAGTGTCCCTACATCTTCAACATTGTTTCATTGCTTCGTGACTAAACTGACTTTTAAAACCAGGCTGAGAATTACGCGTGCATATCATGTCACTAGAGTTGACAAGAAAAGAGAACTAAACGAAAATGACTAGAAATTACAGAAAACAGAAAATTGCATTAGACAGATGGTGAAAGGGTTTGGACAATAAAACAGACAAACTAAACTAGGGTTACAAACCTAGAACAAACCTAGACGACACTAAACGGGCTATTATGACTAAACAATCTAAGCAAAATAAAAGGATAGAAAGGTTTGAGTCACAAGACAATATCCGGATTACAACCCTGAAATAACCCGGACAGCAGAAATGACAACAAAATAAACCACCAAAACTCCTCCCTGGCTAACCAAGAAAAGAACGTCTTTTCAATCATGAAACTCAACATCTTAGCCACTGGCTTCTGCATCAACAATACTAGGACCTTCACAAGTCTCCATCACATTGTTCTTAGATTGCCTTTGGGTTCCCTTTGCCCGCTCGTTCTTAGGATCAACCTATGATAGCACTGAAAGCTTCGTAGCACGTGGACCTCCTAGGATTCTAGAAGAATTCTCACATTCCTTTTCAAAATAAATCATCCCCATTATATGCGTCTCATTATGCACAGGCGACGAACTTTGGCTAGTGTCTACTGCATCTGGATTTTGCACGACAATGTCGCCTGCATCAATAAGCTTCTGAATCACGTTCTTCAGATTCCAACATTTCTCTATGTCATGCCCCGGGGCATCTGAGCAATATGCGCACCTTTGGGAAAAATCAAACTCATTTGGAAGAGGTTTTGGCATTTTTATCTGGATCAGCTTCAACATGTCCA
Organism: Nicotiana tabacum; assembly: GCF_000715075.1. Lineage (NCBI taxonomy): Eukaryota > Viridiplantae > Streptophyta > Magnoliopsida > Solanales > Solanaceae > Nicotiana > Nicotiana tabacum. The sequence continues at coordinate 72,593,821 of NC_134095.1, read as the reverse complement.
ATTCCCTTAGCCTCTGGAACAGACTGGCATATGACTCTCCCAATGGAGTGAATGTTTTCTTTTTCTGCAACCTCTCGTTCTTAAATGCTTGATTAGGCCAGAAACCTGATCAGTGGGGATTTCGGTAGGCTTGTGGGGGTGGATAGGCATTTTGTAGAACTGGGTACTGGGAAAGTGATGTACGCCTTTGGGTGTTTTGTGGAGAGAAGTAGCATTGGGGAGGGTCATCTGGTACACAAGGATATCCACGGGGACGATGTCGAGGCTGGAATTGTTGAGCAGGAAGGCCCATCGGATCATCTTTTTTTGTTTCTCTTTCTTCCACCCAAGCTTATTGGGATGTTCTGAATGCCTTTCGAACAACTCATGATTTTGCCTGACTTTATTCCCTCTTCTACTAGCTCCCCTATTGTTAACACATCATTGAAAGGCTTTCCCAAGGCCAGGATTAAATGACTGAAGTAGGTGGGCCCCTAGTCTTGTAGGAAAATCTCAACCATTTCTTCATCACCAATCGGGGTATTGACTTGAGCAGCTTGCTCCCTCCATCTGAGCCCAAACTCCCTAAAGTTTTCCTCTAGCTTCTTTTCCATTTTAGATAGGAAGGAGCGGTCTGGGGTAACACCTGATCTGTATTGAAAGTATCGAACAAAATCTTGATCCATGTCACCCAATATAGGCCACTTACCGACATCTTGATGATTATGTCATTCCAAAGCTGCCCCAGTTAAGCTCTCACTGAAATATGTCATCAACAAATCATCTTTCTCGCCAACACTTCTCATTTCACTACAATAATCCCTCAGATGGGCTACCGGATCTCCACACCCATCATACAAGTTAAACTTTGGCACTTTAAACCCTGAAGGCAGACGAACGTTAGGGAATGCAGACAGTTCTTTGTAAGCCATGCTACCCTGGTCTCCCATTCCTTGCTTGTTCTTTAAGGACTGTTCTATGCCTTTCAGCATCCTGGGTATCTCATCACGCCCTTCTTTTCTTGTGACCTTTTCATTTTCAATATGAGGCTCATCCCGCGGGCCCGGCTTGTATGAGTTGGGAACCTTGTGGGCAACCTCTAAGGGGTAATATTGGGCATCGTGAGCTTTGAGTGGGTGTTCATTATTGGGGATGGGTGGAAAAGACAAGAGGGCTATTTTTGGGAAAGTTAATTGGAAGATGGATGATGGAGCTACTAGGGTGGTTGGGAAAGCCATGATAAGCGGGTGGATCTGGAGAGTATGGGGGATCATCTGACATTGCGTCCGGATTTTGGGTAAGGGCAGCATCTAGGAAGCTAGGTGGTGGCGGGGGTGGGGCCTTCCAGTCATCCAAGCCTGATACATGTCCGCCATGTGTTGTTTTAACATCTTTACCTCTTCAACCAACCTATTGTCCTGTTCAACCAACTGCTTTCGGGCACCGGTATCAACCAACTCAGTTCTGTTATTGTCTACCATTGCCTTTTGACTTTATGTTGTAGAGAAGAGTTATCCCTTTAAAACCACAAACCAACCACCCTTCTGCTATGAATATAACAAAAAATAAAGCCATCACGTTAGCGTTAGGGCATTTAACATAAGATAATATCACTTTATGTGCAATGCACCTAGCCACAATTATCGGTTCTAAAATGACTTCGAGGGTACAAAGGTCAGTTGGCATCATCCCAATTTGTTCATTTCAACCTCTCTTTCCTTTGTTTTTCTAGCATTTCTCAGCTCGCTCATTTTTCTTCAGTTTTTTCTTTCTGATTATCGCTCTTTTTCTTCCTTCTCATTTCTCACATCCCATGACTTCACCCCTTTTTTTCTCTTTCGTTTTTCTTTTTTTTCCTTTTTCCCTTTTAATAATAAAAAAAATGATTCGATCGAACCTTATGAAGGTTGCCTACGTATCATGGCGCTGCATGAATCAGATCTTTGCGTAGTTCGGGAATAAAGTAAACAAACTAACATTTCCATTTTTCTTTTCTCTTCTTTTTTTTTCCTTTATTTTTTAAAACAAGTACTCTATAAGAAATTATCAAGGAAAAGCCCTAAAAGGAAAAAATATTTTTTGATTCTTTTTTTTTTGAAGGAAATCTAAGGAATAAACCATAGAAAAACATTTTGAATCTTCATTTGATATCCTGACACAAGATTTTGAAGCGAGCAATGAAAAAAGATAAAACGGAATGTTTTTGGATTTCAATTTTGATTGCCTAAAGGAAAAATTCTAATGATAAACAAAAGATAAAGTATGCTTTTTTTTTCTATGTACAATATCCTAAAGTTCTAATGAAAATAAAAAGAATTTTTCTTCATCTTTCATTAATTTTCCAAAGAAACACCTCACAAGAAATTTTTTTTGGATTTTGGAATTAACACCTTAAAGAAAGCTTTTAAAGAAGTACTAAAAGAAAATTCTGTTTTTTTTTTTAAATTTGGTCCTAATATACTAAAAGAAACATAAAAACAATTTATTTTAAGTCCTAGATATTAATTGCCTAAAGGAAAAACAACCTCAAATTTTTTTTCGTTTCTAAAATTAGTATTCTAAAGAAAATTTATAATGAAATATAAAATGCAACATCTTTTTTTTTGGATTTTTGAGTTACAACATATTTTTCAAATATAAAGTAGAAAATACAATAACAAAAGGCTTGACATTAATGTACAAAACTAGAAAGTAAAAGACGACATAAAATGAAGAACAAACTCAAAAGTTAAAAATAAAACAAATCTCCCAAGCAACTCCTGACGGAGCGATCTTGACCAGATGGTCACGGGGTGTCTGTCATGCTCAAACTTCGGTAAATAAATCCACACCTGTGTAAGAAAACTTTAAATCAACACTATGTGAGACAGAAACACTCCCTACTGGACACATGGAAGACATGGTTGAGGCTATTTTTGCAAACTGGCTTATTTGGCCAAAATGTGGCTAGAAATGCAAAATTTGGCTATGACCCCACAAAGCCAAGATCCTAAAATTTACTAGGAAAGCCTAAAATAGAAAACGCATTTTGGGTTGCCTACGTATCACGCCTCGAAAGACGAGAATCAGGTATGCGTAGTTCGGGCAGATTGGATACGGGCGAGAATAAAAAAAAACAACTGACATATAGAAAACACATTTTTTTCTTTTTTTTTCGAAAAATGATGAAACATATAAAATCTTTTTGGATTTTTTTTTTTTTTTTTTGAAAAATGATAAAAAGTGCAAATTTTTTTTGAAGTTTCCATGCTCTTTTTTTTTCTTAATAAAATGTAACAAAATTATAATTGGGCCCTACTCGCTTTATCCTCACGCTTCAGCCTTTCTTTTTTCTCTATATTTTTTAATTCGCTCTCAATTATCATTGGTCCGCCAAATGACCCTTTTACCCTTGAAGAAATGCAACATGTTGCACATAGGATGCATCAAGATGGTCTGTTATTTTGGGTACACTTGTCTTAGACGGACCCAACCCCTGTGTTGAGTCCTCAAAGTCAAAATGCATATGATTCAAGCAATCGCTCCTACTAGGGATCTGACATGAGGTATTGTTATACTAGGTTTAAAAACCTGGGTTTATTTGTTCTAGACCTGGCTTACCCGAGCAGACAACTCGAGCCGTGGGGGAGAGGGGGCTGCGTATCGGTAACCAAAAGATCATCCAGCTTTGCAACTTGTCCGAACCTCGTCCTATTTGGGATATGACACTAACAGAAAGAAGTCACGACCAGCGTGCACACCACAGTAGAGAGAAGAGAGGGGTTTCGTAGCTGTTTATATATACAATTCAAGTAATATCAAAGCGGTAAAAGCAACATTTACCACATTAGGCCCAAACATATAATATAATCAGATAATAAATAAAGCCAAATATAACAATTCATTTTAGCTTGAATTCTTGAACCCTGAACCAGAGATTCTGGGTTCGATCCCCAGCAGAGTCGTCAGAGCTGTCACACCTCATTTTTTACCTACACTCCCGGGAGGGTATATAAAGGGGATTTTTCCAACTTAAAGTGACAATCAAAATGGGATTATTTATTTAATGATTCAGAGTCGCCACTTGGGAGATTTATGGTGTCCCAAGTCACCGGTTGAATCCCGAATCTAGGAAAAGATTGACTCTATTTAACAGTCTGCAAACCAGAAATCCGAGTAAGGAATTCTGTTAACCCGGGAGAAGGTGTTAGGCATTATCGAATTCCGTGGTTCTAGCACAGTCGCTCAACTGTTATATTCGGCTTAATTATTTGGTTTTAAACAATTATGAACCTATATGCAGATTTTAGTTTTAACCGCTTTTAATTATTTTTAAAAGAAAATTGCAACGTTATTAAAACACGTCTCAAACCACGTCACATAAATGCGCCCATGATCTTTGACATATTTTAACGTCATTGTGATTTGGATTTGGGTCACATAAATGTCCACCCGAGTTTAGGAAGGTAATTTTTAAAATAGCGTGCCTGAAGCAAATACGCACTTTCAACTTTACGAGGGCCATGAAAATTCGCTAAATAGCACGCCTCGATTTCTAAGGACAGACAAAATTAATCAAACAAGGGCCATGCGATTGTCATTTTGTTTAGCACGGCGCACCTCAAGTGTAGATGAACTAAATTAATTAGTAGCCTATGAAAACCCATTCTAATATTAAGAATGTTTGTTTGAAGTTGCGCGAACGCATACTCCGATCTTAATTTTGGAACCCATAATTTTGCCACACAAATGTCATAAATACATACTACTAGCGAATCAATATTGATAAAAATAAAAGTAAAATGAACTACCTCACATTTCAACCAACCAAACCAATTATTATCTGTTGTAAATGACGAAGTCGTAAGCTACTGATATCTTATTTCATTACCAATTTCAACTCTATTTACATTATCCAACTTCCTTATTTCACTTCACACTCCTTTGTTCTTTTTTGGTATCGAAAGAAAGCTTCTCACAAGCCTTAATTAATTGAATAAAGTACTGAAGAGATCTTCACGATCAGCTTCTCGTTCAACGGCCTAGAACCGTTCTTCGTCCTCAAACATAGTTTGCCTTACTCCATCTAGTAGATGAAATGAGTTCCTTGGACTCTTTTAGTTTTCAACACAGCCTATTCAACTTAGATAAAATATTTAACTCTAGTAAATCAATTAAATACAACTTCACACACTTGCTCATTAGCAGTAGATCTTATTTAACCAAATAGCACATCAAGATAAAATTTCAGGGCACATAAGCTAACCATTTTTTATCAAACTCATTCACATGAATCATACAAAAACATTGAAGATTACAGTTAAAAATGGACCTTAAAGAGCTCTCACCAAGCAGAAATCCGAAAGAAACTTGGACCTTATAAGATTTAGAGTAAAAACAGGCAATCTGGATCTGATTTCGGACTGCGATCGGAACCTCAACGAACCACGAATCTGCCCGGAAATCTCGAACGGACAACCTCGAACAACATCCACACCTTAATTTTGATACAACTCGACAGAAACAAATTTCAACAGTTTCGATGACTATCGCTGGTTTTTGTTCGTTCGACGTCGATGGTGCGACTCTGGCAAAACAGAGAAGTAGAGGGGAAAGAAAGGTCAAAAATAGTGGCTAGGCACAAGAGTGACAGTCATAGCCATCACCGGTCATCACCTTCAGCAGCGGCTGCCATGGAAAGGGTGAAAGCTGGCGACTGAAAATCGTTGGCTAGTGTAGCTGGTTTTCCGGCGAGCTCACCGGACAGGAAATCGGGCGTTAGGTTGTGTGTCTTCGTAAGGACATGGCTGCTTTTCTTTTGAGGTCCAAGAAGAAAGAGTCGTTGTTGGTTTTTAGTAAGGAGAGGATGGTCTGTTATGGTTTTCTAGGTTTTGTGTACAAGAAGAAGAAAGGAAACGACCAAGTTCCCTTAGGTCCTAGGCGTTAGGCCTCCAATGGCTGATCTCTCGTTAGAGTGTCTTCCCTTTTGTGTATTCACGGCTGCTAGTGTTAAGTGTAGTCTAGGGTTATTTTTAGACTAGTTTTGGTTATAAAGAAGGGTTTTTAGGTTAAGGAGGTATGAGCCTAGAATTATGGGTTAGGTCCTAAATTAGGCCTAAAAATGGGTTGCTTAAGCCCAAACTTTATTCTTCCTCCGTGAACGATGCTAAAATACTACCTTATTTACTAATTAACCTTACTTAAATAAAATAACTATTAAAATAAGACTAATCATTAAAACAAACCTTTTTTTTTGTATTTTCAAATATCATATTAAGATAAAATAAAAAGGTACTATTTTTTGTATTTTATTTATTTATTTATTTATTTTAGTTTTACGAAAGGTATATAAACTAAAAGTAACTAAAAGAAGAAATATTTTTTTCATTTTTGATAAAATAAAGTAAAAGAGTCAAAACTAATTGAATTATCAATATTAGGCCTAAACTAAATATTTTACGCTAAAATGGGTGAAATCTCGGGGAGGGTCAAAAATCACATGTCTACACCCCTCTTTACCCCAAGCCTTATCCTTTTTTAAAACTTTTCGTTATAATTTGTTCAACCTTTATTTCACTACTTGACTTGTTCAAACGTGTTGTACTTATTTGATTTGTATGGACTAATTTGTAAATATAAGTTCGGTCGGGATCCACAGTTGTGGACCAAGAGGGGTGCCTAACACCTTCCCCTCGAGGTTATCTCGAGCCCTTACCCTAATCTCTGGTAATGCAAACCAACCCAAGAGTTAATCACTCTAGGTGTCCAAACGCACCATAATCCGTTAGGTGGCGACTCTTCAAATACCCAATTCCCAAAAGGAAATGAGTCATTTTACCCCATGGAATGTCGAAACCTGGACCTCTCTCCGTGAGGAGGGAAAAAAGGGGGTGCGACAGCATGGCGACTCTGCTGGAGATATCTTTTAGGCTCTTACCATAACGAACTTGTTTTTACAAATTAGTCCAAGCATGCTTATCCCTACCCTCCTCACTTATTTGAATTTAACTGTTTGTTTCTCTTAAGCATTTATGATTCTTTATCCCTGAAAAGTGACTTGTCACTTTGTTTTTCTTTTCTTGTAACTGTCTTTTAAATTATTTAAATGTTATATTTATTTTCCTACGTGAAAATACTTGCCTACATGTTATTAACTGCCGCATAAATCATGCTCCACATCATATTCCACTCGTGCATCTCAAATCCTATAGCAATGCTTTAATGATTAGTTGCGCTCTTCCTATTTATTACCCTTCAAATCGGAAAGGCTTATTTGCGGTAAAACCAGTCGATCAGCGGTGCAGTCGACAGTTCCGTGCCTTCCCCCTCAAGTTGTCTGCTTGAGGGTACAAGTCTAAAACCCCATAGAAATCTTACTATGTTTAAATTGTGCATGCATCATGGTCAAACCTTGTTAGATCAGTTATGTTGTCCACATAATGATCCTTTAAGATAAGCCTTATCCAAAGTCCATCGGGTTTTCCATAATCCTAACGGACACAACCACGTTCTGTACATTAATTTGGAGAACTAAATGCCGATATGTTGATCATAAGTGTATAAATAGTCGAGTCTAGTGAGGGTAAGGTCTAACACTTTTGTTTTACAGAAAATGAGGCATAAAGTCCCCAGATTCGGTATGGTTAGCAATATCCCTCCATTGTTGCTAAATTGGTGGGAAGATCTTTCCTCAAGTGACAAGAAGCATGTGAAAAAGTACCTGGGTAATTTGCCATTCCTGCTAAATATTGAACCAAACAAGAAATTGATCGAGGCTACCACCCTATTCTGGGATAGTGAAAGAGCCGTGTTATGATTCGGCGACATAGAAATGACACCGCTCCTAGAGGAAATAGGAGGACTTGCCGGGTTGACTTGGGACAGTCCTGGGCTTTTGGTACCAGAAAATCGTATAGGCAGGGGATTTTTGAAAATAATGGGACTGAAAAAGAATGTCGACTTAGTATGCCTGAAAGACTCCTACATACCTTTTGAATATCTCTACGAGAGGTATGGCCACAACAAGTTCTTCCGCACTTATCATGATGAGATTGCCCTCACTTCACTGGGTTACATCTACCGTAGAGTGTTCGTGTTCATCGTGTATTTTCTGGGGATGATAGTGTTCCCAATGAAAAAGGGAAGAATCCACACCAGGTTGGCCATGGTCGCCAAAACTCTGATGGATGGGATTAATGGGAGGACGTATACCATAGTCCCCATGGTCATAGCTAATATCTATAGGGCCCTAGAGCGCTGTCAAAGAGGGGTCCAACATTTCGAGGATTGCAACTTGCTGCTACAATTATGGTTGTTGGAGCATCTTTAAAAGGGTCGCTATTGCCAAGAATTTCCACGAAGGGCTTGGAACGACCACATCGCTTTCCATCACCCTAAGAAGATGACCTACATTCCAGACAAATTTGCTTAGCTGGAAACTGTCAGCGAATGGGTGGAGTTCTTCAGCAATCTGACCGAGGAACATGTGTAGTGGATGGTTGAATGGTTTCCAATAGACGAGTTCATTATCAGGTCCAGGGATGCTCCGTATTTGGTGTTGATTAGGTTGAGAGGGATATATCCATATGTTCCTATGCGAGTTATGAGGCAAGCGGGCAGAAAGCAGGTTGTACCAAGGGTCGTCAAGATGAGTCATTTCAGGGCAAATTTCCAAGACGATGACATACTTTACAAGTGTCAAGCTCAGCACATGTGGTACTGCAAAATCATTGTGGAGAAAAGCACGGTTGAGCCAGACAGATATCACGCAGGGTGCGAGCCTCTCTACCCTGCATGGTTGGAGGACAATCTGAAAGGAGCGGTGATACCGGGGACTGGTCAAGGGAACAAAATCATAGAAGAGGAAGCTAAAGCCCAAGTCAAATACAACAGGCCACGCAAGAGAGTCCACGACTTTGAGAATGAGCATCGGGAGATACATGAGAGGAACGTGAGGTTGATCGAGGAATGAAAAGATATGGCAGTTATTTCCAATAGGAAGCTGGAATACCTGGAGCGAGGAATAGTGGAGCCGGAGGGCAAAGTCATAAAAAGGATCAAAAACTGTCAGAATGTTAAAGGAGCCGAGGGAGGACATCTGGCCTGAGCCTACTTACTGCTTGGACTGCGCGAGCTGGGAGATCTATTTGATGGAGTCCGGAAGATCGAATCTGGGGAAATTCCTTCTGGGACCAAATATATTAGATTTACTTGTTTTCCTTAAATGTAACAAGGCCAGGTGCTAGTAGTGACTTGTTTTTTTCATTATGTCAATGTCGTTTTGGATTCGTCTATTTTATATTATGAAATGAATCATTTATTGGCATTTTAAGTTCTCCAAATTTATTTGTCACTAGGCCTACTTCGGGCACAATGAGGCTCCCAAATCAAGATACGAGTTTATATCTCGCACTATGTGTTTAAATACTGCAAGTATTTCAAAATTCCCACTAACTTGTTACCTTTTTGTTTTTGTTTATTTTTTATTATTATTTCCATCCCCATGGGTTGGTTCATCCATACTGGCCTCGTCAACATATCATACCAGATCTAGAGGCCCTCCACCTCCTTCTCCTCCAAGCAACACAAAAAGCAGAGGGAAATCAAAGATGTACGACTTAAGTGGAATCTGAAAGGAAAACAGTGAGAATGCAGAAACATCTGATGGTCGTAGTACTCCGGCCCCGAATGACCTGGTTTTGAGACTCAAACAAAAGATACTAGAACTGCAAGGAGAACTTGAGCAGGTCCACAATTTGGCAAACTTTGTCACTCACCCCCAATGTCCCTGATATCCACCAACAGAACGCAAAGAACCCAACACCTCCTCAAAACCCACAAAACCAACAGCCGCAAAATTCTACCATACCAAATCAATACGCAACTCCTCCACAAAATATCAATCCATTGCCGATAAAAACTCCACCATAACAGTATCAACCAATTTCATACCCACCAACCACTACTTACCATACTCCCCAAAATATACCACCACTCATTCCAGATCCACAAAACTCCACCAATGACCATCACTATACCAGGTTCCTAGCACCCATCAGAGCAACCCCATATACGTGGAAACTATACCACATTCTACCCAGCCAATCTCCTATGCAACAGAACCCTCCGAAAAGGACCTACTCATTAAGAACATGGCTGAAGAGCTCAAGAAGTTAACAAGTCGAGTTCAAGGTGTCGAAGGCGATGGGGGAATAGAAGGTTTAAACTATGAAGATCTATGCATACAACCCGATGTGGAATTGCCAGAGGGGTACAAACCTCCCAAGTTCAAAATGTTCGATGGTACCGGTAATCCCAGGGTTCACCTAAGGACTTATTGTGATAAGTTGGTCGGGGTGGAAAAAGATGAAAAGATTCGGATGAAGCTCTTCATGAGGAGCCTTACTAGGGAGCATTGTCTTGGTATATCAGCCAGAATCCCAAGAAATGGTCCAATTGGGTAAGCATGGCGTCAGATTTCATGGACCGGTTCAGGTTACACAAAGAAAATTCATCTGAGGCCTTCTACATCCAGAATCTCAAGAAGAAGCCCACTGAGACTTTTCGCAAATATGCTACTTTCGCGCCCCCTTTTTCTCGAGAAATCGGGTTTATGACATTTGGTAGGACAACTCATTCCCTTTTGGGAATTTGGGTTTGAATTGAAGAGTCGCCACCTAATGATTAAGGTGCATTAGGACACCAAGAGGGTTTGATTTTGAGTAACCAGAGATTGGGTAAGGGGCTTGAAATTATTCCAAGGGGAAGGTGTTAGGCACCCCTTAGAATCCACTAGTGTGGTTTTCGGCCAAACTATTGTTGTGAACTTAGGTGCAAGTAACATATAGACAAATAAAACTTTGAATAAGTGGGGATTTTCATATAATGGTTATAAACAAAATTGGAAAGAATTAAAAGGAAGCTGATTTTCTTAAAAGAAATAGTTTGAAATCTTTTAGAAGAAACAAAGAAACGAAGGGAAAGGGGGGTCCTAGGTTTATTAATAATATGGATCACCCCACATAATGCCCGGTAATAACTCCTCAAGGAGGGTCTACACGTGACATTATCGCGTGGTCATTGTCACACCTCCCTTTTTCACTACACTCCGCAAAGGGCGTAAAAGAGTTTTTCCATTTAAAGGACAATCGGAACGGGATTTAATTACTAATGATTCAGAGTCGCCACTTGGGATATTAATGGTGTCCCAAGTCACCGGTTGAATCCAGAACCGAGGAAAAATATGACTCTGTTAACAGTCCGCGAACCAGAAATCCGGGTAAGGAATTCTATTAACTCGGGAGAAGGTGTTAGGCATTCCCGAGTTCCGTGGTTCTAGCACGGTCGCTTAACTGTTGTATTTAATTTTATCTGATTTTGATACATGCTAGCCTATGTGCTTTTTATTTATAAACCGCTTTTATCATTATTTTTAACGAGAGTTGCAACGTCGTGAAAATGTGTCTCGAACCACGTCACATCAATGCACCCGTGGTTATTGACACATTCCAACTCCGTTGAGATTTGGACTTGGGTCGCATCAATGCGCACCCGAGTTTTAAGAAATTAATCTTATTAAAAACGCTCCTAAAAGGTCTAACACGTTGTTATGTTTAGGGAAAGCCGCGAAGTTCGCTAAATGGCCCTCCCAAATTCAAATCATTTTTAATAACCATTTATTGAGGGCCCCACATTTATTTATTTTCGTTTGGTGGAGCTCATCTCAATTTGTGAACCTCTTTTCTATCATTAATTTATTTATAAGAATTACGATGTCGTGAAAACGCGTTTCGAACCCCGTTGCAATCAATGCGCCCGTGATTGTCAACACATTTTGACTTCATTGAGATTTGGATTTGGGTCGCATCAATGCGCACCCGAATTTTGGAAGGTAATTTTATTAAGAGCGCGTTTAAAGCAACTACGCGTCTGCACTTTGCGAGGGCCATGGAATTTAGCTAAATGGCACGCCTCGGAATCTAAGGATTAATACAAGATTAATTAAAGTGAGGGCCATGTAATTGTCGTATTAAATTTTGCTTTAAGAAATTGGGTGTCGTATTCCTCCTAACAGTGAATCTATGTATTCCAATGTGACCAACTAAAACATGAATCCAAACGGTGACAAATCAACGCCTGCTTGAGCCTTTCCAGTTGTGTGACTCGGCAAACTAAAGACCTGCTAATAATTTCACAGGTTTCAACTTAAGCTGCCAGGGAGGAAAGCACATAGAACATCCAGTGCAGAATCTTTATCCATGAATTTGGCTTAGCTTTAACGATCAATATTAATGCCTATAAAGTTCTTAAACAGAGAATCAAACACGAATACAGAAGGCTGGAATTGCTTCTACCAAGTGAACATAAACTATGAAATTATCAATTAACAAGCACAAATCTATCACATTCATAAAAATATGCAACAGATGTAACCAAATCAGTATGTAACATGAACATTACTTCAACGTAGAACATTTATAAATTGTCAAAGTTTTGTCATGGGAACAAAAGCAGTAGAAATTGAGAAAAGAGAAACAGAACCTCTCGTTAAACAGCAAAACCCGAGCTGGAACAGCAAGCCACCGGACGAAAACTCAAATCGGCACCGGAATTTCGAATCGAACACGAACTTGAATCAACCTCGACTGAACTTTATCCCCATACTCAAATAACCAGAAATCGAATCCAAGTGAAGAAACAGAATCAAAACCATCTCTGAAATCAATTTATCTCGTGTGTGCTTTTGAGAATTTCCGGCGACGAATTGCGTGTGTATTCCGACGACAGTGAGGAGTGACTGAGCGTATGTGTGTAGGCAGTGAAGGAGTGAATTAGGTGTTGTTTTCCGGCGAGGGAGCTCGTCTGGTTGAGTGATAACCGGCGAAGTAAAGGTCGTTTGGACAGAGTCGACGCCGGAAGTTCAGGGGTCGTTTGGGTGAGCAGTCGTCGGGTGAGAGAGGGAGACGAAATCAGGGGGTCGTTTTTGTATTTCTGTTGAAGAACCAAATCAGAAACGGGCAAAGAAAATGTTGAAGACGATCAGGTCAGGGGGGTGGGGTATGACGGAGGAGAAGACGTTGGGAGGGGGTCGTTCTTTTTCCAAAAGCTGCGCCACCTTTCTGTCAACTTTTTTCCAGCCTCTTCTTCGTTCCTTTTCTTATTCTTTTGTCTTCTTTTTTCTAGTGTAGAGTCTAGGTTGTAGGGTTTTAGGTTAAGGGGTATGGGCCTAGGAATTATGGGCTTGACAATTGTGGGCTAGGTCCAAAATTAGGCCTAAAGATGGGTTGCTCGAGCCCAAGCTCTATTCTTTTACCGCGAATGAGATTAAAAATACGCGCCCATTTATTAATTAGTCCTACTATTAAAATAATTATTAAAACAAAACTAACCATTAAAACAAACTATTTTTTGTATTTTCAAACATTATATTAAAAATAAAAATACGATACTATTTTTATATAAATTTTTTTAGATTAAAAATGACTACAAATATTAATGAACTTATTATTATTATTATTATTATTATTTTGTTGTAATTTTTGTTTTCTTGTACTAAAATAAAGTAAAAGAGTCAAAATTACTTAAAATATCTATATTATGCCTAAATTAAATATTTTACGCTAATATATAAAAGATCTTGGGGAGGGTCAAAAATCACATGACTACAACTGCTCCTCTTTGACTGGAAACGTACAAAGTTTTCAGACAAAGACTGACTAGACAGGTTTTTGACCCGACCCTTATTTTGAGAGACTAAGACTAAGAGAAAAGGGGGATGTGACCGAGCTCTGGCATTTGAGCTGCCTACATATCCTTGGCTATAAAGAAATCAGGCCACGTGTAGTTCAGAGATGAGTGAGATGACGGTCGAGGTGCCGTTCCGTCGAGGTTCCAGTCTGTGGTCCCTGATATTTCATCAAAAATCAAAAGATGAAAAAGACTAGCTAAGCCTATCGAATACGAGGTACAAGATTCCTATCTATAAGTCTTCTGAAGCTTGATCTTGAGTCTTGAGTGGTTCTTCATGCAGACTTTAGATTTAAACCTTGACGCTTGTTAGTTGCAGCTGCTAGCTCGTTCTTCTGCAGCTTTTGGGTCAGGACCGGACATGTAGTGCTTGTGACTGCGGCCATGTCTTGAGCAGCTCACATCCTTCATCAACTTCTGAATTGCATTCTGAATTGAATTCCCTTTTTTCCAGGTGGGCGCCTGATTGCTGAACCTGAACTGTCCTCCCTTGTTACTTGACACTATTTTCCCTTACACTTTGAACCATTTTCCCTGAAACTCAAACTGTCTTCCTTCGAAACTGTTTTCCCTAGAAACTTGAGTTGTTTTCCCTTGTTCTCCAGGTGGGCGCCCTATTTTCCAGGCGGGGCTCCCTGACTGCTAACTTGAAATGTATTCCCTGCTTTCCAGGCGGGCTCCTGACTACTGAACTTGAAATTGAATGTATTTCTCTGTTATACAGGCTGGCTCCTAACTGCTGAACTCTGTTATACAAGCGGGCTCCTGATTTCCAAAACTTGAATTATATGTCTCTATTCGCCAGGTGGACTCCTGACTTCTGAAATTTGAAATGTATTCCTCTATTATCCAGGCGAGTTCCTAATTTCCGAAACTTGAACTGTATACCTCTGTTCTTCAGGCGGGTTCCTGACTTCAAAAAGACAAAGAAATCGATTGAGAACTAAAAATTTGAATTGTATCACCTCTGTTCTTCAGGCGGGCTCCTGATTGCTGAAACTTGAATTGTATGTCTCTGTTCTCCAGGCGGACTCCTGACTTCCGAAACTTGAAATTGAATGTATCACCTCTGTTATTCAGGCGGGCTCCTGACTACTGAACTTGAACTGAATGTATTCCTCTGTTATCCAGGCGGGCTCCTGACTTCATAAAATAGATAAAACAAAGAAAGTTTTCTGCCCTAGTTGGGAAACTCTGTTATACAATTGGGCTCCCGACTTACGAAACTTGAATTGTATGCCTCTGTTCTTCAGGCGGGCTCCTGACTTCACAAAAATAGACAAAACAAAGAAAACTTTCTGCCCCAGTTGGAATACTGGTTGTTTGTTACCACATACTAATAAGAACTAAAACTTGAATTGTGATAAGACTGAAATGCAACTTTTAAAAATTTAAAGACTGCAATGTATCTTAAAATAACTTTATCTTAGGTGAAAAATTCATCCGACTAAGACTCTCATCTTAGGTGAAAGATTCGACGGACTAAGATTTATCTTTATCTTAGGTGAAAAATTCATCAGACTAAGATTTTTGTCTTTATCTTAGGTGAAAAATTCATCAGACTAAGATTTTCATCTTAGGAGAAAGATTCAACAGACTAAGATTTTTATCTTTATCTTAGGTGAAAAATTCATCAGACTAAGATTTTCATCTTTGTCTTAGGTGAAAAATTCATCAGACTAAGATTTTCATCTTAGGAGAAAGATTCAACAGACTAAGATTTTTATCTTTATCTTATGTGAAAAATTCATCAGACTAAGATTTTCATCTTAGGAGAAAGATTCAACAAACTAAGATTTTTATCTTTATCTTAGGTGAAAAATTCATCAGACTAAGATTTTTGTCTTTATCTTAGGTGAAAAATTCATCAGACTAAGATTTTCATCTTAGGAGAAAGATTCAACAGACTAAGATTTTTATCTTAGGTGAAAGATTCAACAGACTAAGATTTCTTTATCTTAGGCGAAAAATTCATCAGACTAAGATTTCTTTTAACCATTTTCCTTCAAAATTTGTTTTATCTACCCACTAACTTGAATTATCTTCTTTCAGAACTGCTTCCCTAAAAACTGGTGTTGTCCTCCTTCAAAAAACCACTTCCCTAAAAACTAGTGTTTCATTCCTCCAAAAATTACTTTTCTTAGAAGTGGTGTTTCTTTCCTGAAAACTACTTCCCTCTCTTTTTCTCTTTTTTTTAAAACACTTGTATTGACCTTCATGTTCTTCAGATGGGTACCCGAAAAAATTTCAACACGACAGAATATTTTCTGCCCCAGTTTGATAATCCTCCTGTAGCATATCTTTCTGCCATCAATATCATTTCCATGCCCCTATTTCAAATCAAAGAAAATTCTGTTAGTTTAAAAGTGCGGTGGTTGGTTGTGGTACTCCCGCTGGGATGGCTTTCCTTTTCTCCTTTCCATGCTTTGCATTCTCCGACCATCTTTGAAACTTGGCTGATAACTTCCGCCCTTCTTGACGACTATCTCTCAATTATTACTTCTAGTCTTTTTATCTGACCCCATATGTTTTGTGACAACTGATTCTTTTTTAAGGTCTTGCATGTTTACTGATTAACCGCTTTCCCCGTCATCTGTGTACTGAAATACCCTTTTTCCCCGTTCAATCCCAATACCCTCTATCTGTTGCATTATTCCTGAACCGACATCTACCAAACTTTGTGTTTCATAAGGATCCCAAAGTATGTTGATTATTACCAGTTCAGTGCTCTTGTTATTTTTCCAGACTTGTGACCCCATTTTGTGCAATTGGAAAGCTGGTGAAAATTTTTGAAGTCATTCCTCACTTGTTACGACCAAAAAACTCAAAAATGGGAAATAAACAAAACAAAAGGAACAGAGTAAAGGAAAATAGAAAGAGATGATTCCTAACAAGAAAACTACACAGTAGAAACCTATCGGATGTGGATACCGACTCTAATGACCTTGACATGCACCTGCGACCTATTATGTTAAGCAAATCTGATGTTCATCTCTTGTTGTTCCTTTTTGCCGTGAAACTGGGCTTCACTGCTCCGCTTATCCAATTTGAATCGCATTCCTTATTCGGCTTGTAGTGCCCCAAAGGGTTTTCACCATCAAACCTCTCTCATTTCATTCTTTCTCTCAACTTACTGTCGCCTCAAGGTGCCCGTGAAGGTTTTCACCAATAAGACTCTCTTATTTTTTATTTCTCTCAGCTTTCATCACCTTGCGATACCCATGAGGATTTTAATCAATAAGATTCTCTCATTTTCATTTTCCTTGTTTGGATCGGAGTGTTTCCCCTGGCAGGAATTACCTTACCTGCTTGACTTTGGCATTTCTCAAAGACTGACCAGAAGGTCTTTCTTTGGACCGTAATGTAGGCTTTTGGATGGGTTAGAAAGAAAGGGTATAAAAGGCTCAAAACAATTTCAAAATGGGTTAAAATTACAACTTTCGGAATCCAACTTCTCACAACAACCACAATTTCTGCCCCAGTTTCTTACTTGGGGAATTTTGGATTTTTGTTTTGGTATGACTGAACCTCAGAGAGGCTGTCTACGTACCCTTTCGGGATCAAGTCAAACGTAGTTCACGACATAGAAATTACTTTTTTTTTCTTTGATTTTTCTTTCTCTTCTTTTCTTTTCTGTTCTTCTTTTCTTCTTTTCTTTCAGTTTCCTTTCTTTTCCTTCTTTTCTTTTCCTTTCTTTTCTTTTTCTCTTTCCTTCCTTTCTTTTTTTTCCTTTTCATTTGCTTATTTGCGGCACTTGCATTTCTTAATTTTGTCGTTGATTCCGAAAGAGGGGTACGAAAGAAAATAAACACGGCTCAAAAGGGGTGACAATGGAAAAAAAGTGTTTGGATAGCAGAACAAAACGCCTTCGTCATTTCAATCCTCAAGACATGCCAAAGGCAACCCAATACGATTAATGCACAGAAATTACACATAGTATATCCTGACCGCCTCGGAGTTGATGGCCATTTTCACACATTTTCCTGCTACATCTGTCAAATATAATGCACCATTGGGCAACACTCTTACTCTTATTACCACGACCGCCCCCCTGTCGATTTGGCCAACTTGCTTTTAGGGTTTCTTTATATTCTATCTGCCCCAGTTTCACATGGTTCGGGCGTCAAACAATCTCAAAACGTCCAAATCTGTCCTTATTTCCTCAGGTGCCCCTATCGTTTTCAAAATGGTCTCATTGCTTCGCAACTTTTGAAGATCAGACTGAGAATTATGTGTGCATGTCATGTCACTAGAACCAGCAAAAGGTAAAACAAAACGATAGAAAATAACTAAACGAAGAACAATGATTGGAAATAACAAAAGACCGGAATTTGCATTAGACAATGATGAAATAACTCGAATAACAAAACAAGCAAACAAACTAGAGTACAACCCTAGAATGAACCTGAAACACCCATGGACAACACTAAATGAACCACTACGACTAAACAAGCTAGACAAAAATGAAAGGATATGAGGGTTTGATCACAAGACAATATCCGGATTACAACCCTGCAAATAACCCGGACAACAGAAATGACAGCAAAATGGACCACCAAAGCTCCTCCCCAGCTGACTTAGGAATGGAGCGTCTTTCCAATTACCAAGAACGGCATTTTAGCCACTAAGCTTCGCATCCATATTTCTATGACCACTATGTGCGTCAGTATCTTCAACTTCAGTCAACAAGTTCCCACGAGGATTCTCATACCCTATGTCACCGGGCATCATCCCCACCGAGTGTGCCTCCTCATGTAAGGGATGCAGCGTGATATTCTGGGTGTCACTTTCTTGAAGAAAATTTTCCTGGATCATCCTTTCTATTTCTCTTTTCAAATCCCGACAATTTTCCACATTGTGCCCCAGAGCATTGGAGTGGTATTCACACCTTTTAGATGAGTCAAAGCTTCTCGCACGTCGGTCCACCTGATTTGGAGGAATGGGTGCAATCATGTCATGTTGTTTTAACTTCTCAAATAATCTTGCATAGGACTCTCCTATTGGTGTAAAACTATCTTTCAACTTTTGTTCCCTTCTATACCCCTGGCTTGGATGTGGGTTACAAGGTAATTGAAAATTTTGCGGAGGCTGGTGGAGATTTTGTGATACTCGTGCTCGCTTTCTTGGGTGATTTGGTGGCGAGTATGGGGGGTTCGGAGGTGGATAGTAATGCTTAGGGGGGTCATGGAAGACCTGATGAGGCTGCACATACCTTCGAGATGTTCTCCTAGGACCTCTTCTCGACCCTGATATCACCATGATTTCTTCATCCCTCTCATTCGTGTTACCAGATTCAATTTGGACAGCTTGAGCTGCAGCTTTGAGAGCTGTTTGACTTATAATTCGGCCTGTCTTAAGACCGTTCTCCACCATTTCTCCCATTTTGATTGCTTCCAGGAAGGATTTACCCACTGCGGATGTCATGTATTGAAAATAATCTGGCTCTTGAGCCTGTAGAAAGACAGTGATTAACTCGTGGTCATCCATGGGTGGCTTAGCTCTAGTTGCCTGCTCTCTCCATTTGATGGCATATTCCCTGAAACTTTCAGTTGGTTTCTTTTTTAGGTTAGAAAGGGAAATGCGGTCTGGGGCGATGTCGATGTTGTATTGAAACTGTTTGACAAAGGCTCGTGCCATGTCATCCCAGACGTACCAGCAAGATGTGTCCTGATCCAAAAACCATTCAGATGCTACTCCCGTGAGGCTTTCCCCAAAATAAGCTATAAGCAATTCTTCATTTCTTCCCACACCTCTCAATTGGTTGCAATACCTTTTCAGGTGGGCTATGGGGTCTCCATGTCCATTGTACTTTTCAAATTTGGGAACCTTGAAACCAGGCGGCAAGTGGACATCGGGGAACATGCATAGATCTCTGAAGGCAACACTCTTTTGACCTGCCATTGCTTGCGTATTTTTCAATTGTTGTTCTAATCTTTTCACTCTTTGGGTTATTTCTTCCTGTACTCTCTTTCGAGCAGGCTTCTCGATGTTTACAGGAAGCTCAAACGAGTGCGAGTGGTACTCGGGAGAGTGGTACTGTTCTTGCTGTGTAGCAAATCGTGACTCGTGACAAGACTGTCCTTGGCCATTGGCCCAGGCTTGACGCATTTTGGTCATTTGTTGTTTCAGTGTTCTATTTTCCTCAACCACAATAGACCCTTGTTGAATCCCCTGACCCTGAATCTTTTGAGCACTCGTAACAGCTTCGATGTCAGTTATCATTTTCCTTGGATCTTGTGTTTACAGCTTACCACAATCGACCACCTCAACTTTCTTCACAATTCAAAACAAAACATGTTAGAATGGATTTGGTCGGTCCTTATTATCAACAACATCTTTTCCATTTTTTATTCAATTTTTTTTTGTTTTTTTTTTTGGTTTTAGTTGTGGTCGAATCCTATGTGGATTGCCTACGTATCGTGACCCCGCACGAATCAGACCAGGCGTAGTTCGTCCAAATAAAAGGTAAACGACAATAAAATATTTTTGGAATTTTCCATTTTCATAATAACGACAAAATCGACCAACTTAACGATGCAATACAGACTTGAAAATCAAACGACCCATATACTCTAATCAAAATAAATACAAATCCAAAAACAAAATGACAGATTCCTTCCCCTATATGCCAACTTTGACCCAAAAATCCAAACGGTATTCACTTGACCACTGACTCTTTTCTTGTTTTTTCAAAATTAAAATAAATGACCCGGTATTGCAAACACGGCCTTCCTGCGCATCGAGGGAGAAGATTTTAAGGCTGTGAGGGTCAAAAATCAAAATACAACCAAAGGTGGTTGTTTATGTAAAGTCAACCTTCCGGCGCCCCGTTTGGGAACGTTTGGCTATTTTTGACAAAAACGGCATCACCTGGTTTATTTATGACAAAATTTAAAATTTTGATATTTTTTGGTTATTTTTGTAAAGGGGAGGTTGGACCCGATGAGGGTTGCCTACATATCTCACGCCTTGTGAGAATCAAACCATGCGTAGTTCGGGAAATTAACCGAACTATTTTAAAACATGACTCTTTTCCATTTTTATTTTTGGCATTTCATAAGCGAATAAAACTATTTTTAGAAACAAGACTCTCTTTTTTCTTTTTCTTTTCAACAAATAAAGCAGCCTATTTTTTCAAACTAAAAATAAAAGACTCTTTTTCTTTTTTTTCATTTTCCACAGACAATAAAACAACCTATTTTCCAAACTAAAATAAAAGACTCTTTTTTCCTTTCCTTTTCAACAAATAATGAAACAACTTATGTTTTTCAAACTAAAACAAAAACTTTTCTTATCCTTTTCTTTTTCAACAACCAACTTTTCAAAAATAAAAGACTCTTTTTTCTATTTTTTTCTTTGCTTTTTTTTTTAGTAAAACAAAATAAAACATTTTCCTTTTTTTTTCTCAAAATTTCGGCAGAGTTTCGCCAGTAATTGGGTTTCTGTTATTTCTTTCTTTTTTTCCTTTTTTTTTTGATTTTTCAACATTCCCGAGATTCAGAAACCGGTCAACATGCATGTTTGGAACAAATAAATGCACAACACAAGAGAATGCGTCAGGATGGTCTTTTTATTTCAGGTTGCTAGTCCTAGACGGACCCAACCCCTGTGTTGAGTCCCCTAAGTCGAATGCAACGTGATGCAAATAAGCGTTCCTACTAGGGATCCGGCATGAAGTCACGTTATTCTATGTTCAAAACCTGGGTCAGTGTTCTAGGCAATGTACCCGAGCGGACAACTCGAGTCGAGGAGGGGGCAACTTACCGGGAACCAAAAGGCCATCTGGCTTCGTAACTTGTCCGGCCTCTTTCTTATTCAAGGTATGACACTAACCGAATAGGGAGTCTCAACCAGTAAGCACATCCCCGGAGGTGAAGAGAGAAGGGTGTCGACACAATTTATATACAGTTCAGATAATATCAAAGCGGTAACATTTAGCATATTCAGCATAAAAACATGTAGGAAAATCAGATATAATCAAATACAACAATTTATATAAGCTCGAATTCTGAACCCTGAACAACACGTTCTGGGTTACAATCCCCAGCATAGTCGCCAGAGCTGTCACACCTCCCTTTTTCACTATACCCCGCAAAGGGAGTAAAGGAGTTTTTTCATTTAAAGGACAATCGGAACGGGATTTAATTATTAATGATTCAGAGTCGCCACTTGGGATATTAATGGTATCCCAAGTCACCGGTTGAATCCCGAACCGAGGAAAAATATGACTCTATTAACAGTCCAGGAACCAGAAATCCGGGTAAGGAATTCTATTAACCCGGGAGAAGGTGTTAGGCATTCCAAGGCTCCGTGGTTCTAGCACGGTCGCTTAACTATTGTATTTAATTTTATCTGATTTTGATACATGCTAGCCTATGTGCTTTTTATTTATAAACTGCTTTTATCATTATTTTTAACGAGAGTTGCAACGTCGTGAAAATGTGTCTCGAACCACGTCACATCAATGCACCCGTGGTTATTGACACATTCCAACTATTTGGACTTGGGTCGCATCAATGCGCACCCGAGTTTTAAGAAAGTAATCTTATTAAAAACTCTCCTAAAGGGTCTAACACGTTGTTATCTTTAGGGAAAGCCGCGAAGTTTGCTAAATGGCCTTCCTAAATTCTAATCATTTTTAATAACCATTTATTGAGGGCCCCACATTTATTTATTTTCGTTCGGTGGAGCTCATCTCAATTTGTGAACCTCTTTTCTATCATTATTTTATTTATAAGAATTACGATGTCGTGAAAACGCGTTTCGAACCCCGTTGCAAACAATGCGCCCGTGATTGTCAACACATTTCGACTTCATAGAGATTCGGATTTGGGTCGCATCAATGCGCACCCGAATTTAGGAAGGTAATTTTATTAAGAGCGTGTTTAAAGCAACTACGTGTCTGCACTTTGCGAGAGCCATGGAATTTAGCTAAATGGCACGCCTCGGAATCTAAGGATTAATACAAGATTAATTAAAGTGAGGGCCATGTAATTGTCGTATTAAATTTTGCTTAAAGAAATTGGGTGTCCTATTCCTCCTAACAGTGAATCTATGTACTCCAATGTGACCAACTAAAACATGAATTCAAACAGTGACAAATCAACGCCTGCTTGAGCCTTTCCAGTTGTGTGACTCGGCAAACTAAAGACCTGCTAATAATTTCACAGGTTTCAACTTAAGCTGTCAGGGAGGAAAGCACACAGAACATCCAGTGCAGAATCTTTATCCATGAATTTGGCTTAGCTTTAACGATCAATATTAATGCCTATAAAGTTCTTAAACAGAGAATCAAACACGAATACAGAAGGCTGGAATTGCTTCTACCAAGTGATCATAAACTATGAAATTATCAATTAACAAGCACAAATCTATCACATTCATAAAAATATCCAACAGATGTAACCAAATCAGTATGTAACATGAACATTACTTCAACGTATAACATTTATAAATTGTCAAAGTTTTGTCATGGGAACAAAGGCAGTAGAAATTGAGAAAAGAGAAACAGAACCTCTCGTTAAACAGCAAAACTCGAGCTGGAACAGCAAGCCACCGGATGGAAACTCAAATCGGCACCGGAATTTCAAATCGAACACGAACTCGAATCAACCTCGACTGAACTTTATCCCCATACTCGAATAACCAGAAATCGAATCCAAGTGAAGAAACAGAATCAAAACCATCTCTGAAATCAATTTATCTCGTGTGTGCTTTTGAGAATTTCCGGCGACGAATTGCGTGTGTATTCCGACGATAGTGAGGAGTGACTGAGCGTATGTGTGTATTCAGTGAAGGAGTGAATTAGGTGTTGTTTTTCTGTGAGGGAGCTCGTCTGGTTGAGTGATAACCGGCGAAGTAAAGGTCGTTTGGACAGAGTCGACGCCGGAAGTTCAGGGGTCGTTTGGGTGAGCGGTCATCGGGTGAGAGAGGGAGACGAAATCAGGGGGTCGTTTTTGTATTTCTGTTGAAGAACCAAATCAGAAACGGGCAAAGAAAACGTTGAAGACAATCAGGTCAGGGGGGTGGGGTATGACGGAGGAGAAGACGTTGGGAGGGGGTCGTTCTCTTTCCAAAAGCTGCGCCACCTTTCTGTCAGCTTTTTTCCAGCCTCTTCTTCGTTCCTTTTCTTATTCTTTTGCCTTCTTTTTTATAGTGTAGTGTCTAGGTTGTAGGGTTTTAGATTAAGGGGTATGGGCCTAGGAATTATGGGCTTGACAATTGTGGGCTAGGTCCAAAATTAGGCCTAAAGATGGGTTGCTCGAGCCCAAGCTCTATTCTTTTGCCGCGAATGAGATTAAAAATACGCGCCCATTTATTAATTAGTCCTACTATTAAAATAATTATTAAAACAAAACTAACCATTAAAACAAATCTATTTTTTGTATTTTCAAACATTATATTAAAAATAAAAATATGATACTATTTTTATATATTTTTTTTAGATTAAAAATGACTACAAAAATGACTACAAATATTAATGAACTTATTATTATATTATTATATATATTTTTTGTTGTAATTTTTGTTTTCTTGTACTAAAATAAAGTAAAAGAGTCAAAATTACTTAAAATATCTATATTATGCCTAAATTAAATATTTTACGCTAATATATAAAAGATCTTGGGGAGGGTCAAAAATCGCATGTCTACAGTCATCATATCCATATCTACCCTTCCCACCCCATTAAGGTATTAAAGCGCGAAATGGTCTCGATTACTTATTACATGCTATTAACCGTCCCAATCTTATCAGTCCGGAGGCATTTAGGACTATTAATCCTAAGAGGGAGGGATTAGGCTTATTTGTAGATTCAAAGGAAAACTTCTAAGACGACATATAAAAAAATGTATAGCAAGTTGGGGAAAGCACATAACAAGTTAAAGGCTCAGATATACCTCCTTGAGCAAAGAAAGCACATAATTGGCATGACTTTCACATACTGTTTATGGTCTGATAAAGAACTTAAAGGTTGAGGCAGACTGATTGATTACATAATTCAGATAAGAAGCTCGAGTCAGGCCTGCCTGCTGGTTATAGTTAATAGCACAAATTCAGTTTACAGCTATTACCCTAAGGGATGCCTAAGTGTTAGGACAAAGATCCTATAGGCATGATTCAAAAGACAGTAAAACTTGAAATGAATTATTTGAAATCCTATATGCATACTCGTTAAACTGGCTAAGTGAGAGACTCATATTATTAAAAGAAAGGCAGAACTTAAACAAATTGATTATAAGCTCTGCAACTGGCAGTATCTATTGTTACTAATTTTATATCTAACATAAAGGGAGGCGAATCAGAATCAATTAGAAACTCCTATATGCATGCATTCTAGGCGTTACTGATTATAAAACGCAGTATAAAAATGCAGAAGACTCGTCTTAAACCTATGAAAATGATATCTAGATGCTGAATTCTGTTTAAGACATGATACCTAAGTGCAATTGAATGTATAATTCCTATGAGCATGGTATCTTGGTGCAAAAATTTGTTTAAGACCTTTGAACATGATTTCTATATGAGAAAATGGATATACAAGATTCAGAAAGGCCTATAGGCATATTTTCTATATGCACATGCAGATTGACTTATATGCATGATTTCTAGACGAGAGTAGCAGACCTATGATAATGATTTCTATATGAAAATGGACATTCAAAATTCCCTTATGAAAATGGACATTTAGAATTCTCTATAGACATGGTATCTATATGCATTTGAATATGCAGAATTCGAAAACCTATAGACGTGGTATCTATGCAGAATTCAGAATTCCTATACATGGTATCAATGTGAGAATGCAGAATTCAGAATTCCTATAGACATGGTATCTACCCTTTTTGCATACATAATTACCCGCCCTTTTCACTAATCAATCCCAAATTTTTATTACAAAATTATTACAGCCCAGAATAAAGTAAAAGAATACATTAGAAATTAAAAGTACAACCAAGGAGAGCCTGATTCAGACTTCATGTCTAAAATATGAGGTAAACCAACTCCAAGAGATTCATGATCCAAAGACTTTCTCCCATTTGAGCGTGTCAGAGTTCCCTAAAAGCCTCAAATGAACTCCGGACAGTGCTCACACCCAAACGTATTACCAGATTAAGACAAGTGCAGTGTGGAAAAGACAGCCCTCGAGTGTCCAAGTTCAGAGGGAACTCAAGGTCCCAAGGCAAGGCTCACAAGAGGGGGGCAGAACTTAAAGACTAAGAGAGAGTGCAAATGCAGGAACATAATTCGGAGAGGGGGAAAGGGGAAGGGAAACAATTACAAATAAGTACACATAGGGGTTTAGGGGAACAGGGAGATTGTAAAGAGGCAACGGCAGGCTGTGGGCATACCCAACAATGGGGAATGCTAGCACACCCATAAGCCTGTTAGAACACACTATTTAGAGGCTAGGATCCCAAGGGATCAAATTTAGTTCATGGACAATAATTTGCATATTGTCATGCCTTAAACCGTAGCTCAAACACATAGGGGGCAGGGTTTGGGATTCATACTAGAAACAGGCAGAAAGAAATCAACATACTAATTTAAGTGTTGAACTATACAGAAACTGTAAGTAGACAAGGATACAAAAGCAGTAAATAAAACATTAATGTGGTGCTAAAGCATAAATCAGGACATACCAGTTTCAAAGAAACAAATAGAGAAAAACAGTAGGTCTTGTAAACAGGCCACAATGTAGACCAAAAGAGAGAATACTATTGTGTATAAGTGTGAGTTCAGAAAGACTATGAATGAGTGATCCCCTCTTTGTTGTGTCAATGAAAGAGTCGTGTATTTATAGTGTGAAAAACAGGCATAAATAAGGTAAGAAAATAGTTAAGGAACTGGATATCAATTAAGAATCAATCACACAAGACTTCCTTTAATTAAGGAACTCAGATTCAAACGGGAAAACTATTCAAGGGAAGAAATCAAATAAACATCTTGTGCAAGGCATGCAATTAGGGGTAAATACATAAAAAGTTACTTAAGGGGAGAATTTTGAAATACACAGTTACATAAATGAGGTAAGAAAAATCAATTAGTAGCCAGCAAATCAAGGATCAAAAGTTTTGTAATCAATGGTCCATGAATGAACTGAGTCAGAAAAGTTAAGGAAAGTCAAGTAACTTAAATCGAGTCATAGAGAAATCAACAAATAAGGAAAGAAATCAATCAAACCTATACAGAAGGAAGACTGAAACTAATCAAGATTTGAAAGCCATTTTAAAGGGGAAGTCCAGAACATATAAAGAGCATACAAACATGTTAAGCTGAAAGAAGATGTCGTGTCATTGCAAAATTAGTAGATAATAGACTACAGAGCATGGCTATCACATAGGTTAGCGATGTAGAAGAGAAGTAACATCTAGTAGCATACAAAAATCCAGTGTAAAAGACCTTAGAAGAGTTTAGCAAAAGTCAGAATCATATGAAAAACAAGGACTTCAAAACTCAGTTCAGAGACTCGAAATAGGTCTGAAAGAGTTCGGGTTTCTTTTGAGATAAAACCAGTTCAATTAAATCACATAGCCAATGGTTTCCAAACTTGGAAACCACCCCCCCCAAAAAAAATTCTAGGGTTTCTACCATCAATCGAGCGCAGAGATGAGAAGGCAAGTAATTAAGTCGAAACAGGTTAAGAGGTCTTAGAAAAGAACTGAAACCTTTAACATGTTCCTTCAACAACAGAAACTCATGAGAAACATGGTAGAAGATTAACATGTGAAATATAGTACAAACGCTCAAAGAAAACATAGTAGAAGAAACTAATACACAGCATAGTAGAAGAAAACTAATCAGAACACAGTAGAGGAAACCTAGTAAAAGAAACATAGTAGAAGAAAACTAATCAGAACACAGTAGAGGAAACTTAATAAGAAACACACAAGAACACAGTAAAAATACAGTAGAAGAAATACACGAAAGAAAGAGAAAATCGGAGAAACATCTAAATAACTCAGAAAACCCTAGATCGAAAAAAAAAAAGAAATGGTTATGAAAGCATAGCTTTTTTTTAAAAGGAAATCGTTTAAAAACTTTAGGGAAAGCATAGATCTGGAATAGATCTAAAGAGATCAGAAAAACTTCAAAAGCTAGGGTTTTTAGAGGAACCCAAACGATGAGAAAAGCTTGGATCTAAGCAGGAGGAGTCGAGGCCAGGCTCGAAACAGGCATGGCTCACCGGAGTAGGTTGGAGATGGCCGTGAAACTTGAATCAATAGAAGTCTGGACCCAACTCTTCGTGGTCGAGTCATGAAGCTCCAGTAACCAAACGCGAGGAGCCATAGGTGGCTTGGTGGGTGGTGAAACCACCATGGATTCAGGTCAGAAGGTGGCCGGAGAAGATGAAGGGAACTCATCGGAGAAGAGGTGAAAGGGGGAAGGTTCTAGAGAGAACCAGAGGTAGAGAGATAGAGACGAGTGATAAAAATGAGGGGTATTGGGGGGTCGTTTGGAATTAAAATGGTAAGAACGAGTGAGGGCCGTTGATCTAAAATCAACGGGCAGGTTTTAATAAGGTTTTGGGTCGGGTAGCGATAATTGGGGCCTGGGTTGGGTTTTAATTGAAATTGGGCTGGAAATTGGGGTCCAATTTGGGGTCAGATTTTAGGCTAAAATTGAAACGAATTGGGCTATTATTTTAATAGCCAATTTTTCCTTTTTAAAATTTAGTAAATTAATTTATGGGAGTAAATTAAAGGTACTAAAATGATTAATAATATATAATGATGAAAATAAAAAATATTGGAGTCAATTTTATAATTATAAACACAATTAAATCTTGAAATAGGCTAATATTGCAATTATATGCAATTTAGCTTACAAAATACTAAATAAATTTGTAAAAATATGCAAACATTACGTTAGCTATATTTTAATATAAATATGAGAATCTAATAAGAGAATCACCAAAATGATGGTTTTGGGGACAATTATTGTGTTTTTCTTGATAGAATAGGGCAGTAAATTGATTTAAAAATCTTTGAAAAATTAAGGGAAAATAATGGGACCTTGGGACATGCTTATATATGCACATACATGCTATTTTGAAAGGTATTTTGCATATAAAAAATATAGGAAAAAATTGGGTATCAACAGCTGCCCCTCTTTACCCGGGAAGGATGAAAAAGTTGTCGGGTAAAGATATGATGGCCAATTTTGACCGAACGAAAGGGTTCAAGGAGACTTTCAAGAACTAATGCAATATTTAGATCAGGATGAATGGTTAAGTCCTAATAGGGGTGCAGGAACCGGAGCGAGATTTCTCCTACTGAGATAGTTGTTGCTCGCCAGTTTGCCTGCAAATAAGCAATACAAGCATATATTGTGTGTAAATTTAAACACGATGCAAGTTCCTGTCGGACCATGAATGTTGTCTTTGGACGGTTAGGATGACGTCCTCAGACCATGTTGTCCTGGGCCATGAAGTGTATAATAAAGGATTCGCAGGCCATGAAATGATGCTCTCGGGCTATGAGAATGATGCCTATGAACCATGATGCCTTTGAATAATGATATGCAAAAGATTTAAAAAGGGGTCCTCAGGCCATGATATGGTGTTCTCAGGTTATGAAAATGGTGCCTCCGAACAATGACGCCTACGGATGATCTGGCGATCTTTCAACCCATGAAATGCAGTAGGTGGCAATCTTTCAGATGAGATGCAATGGGTGGCGATCTTTCAGCCATACAAATGCAGAGGTGGTGATATTTTAGCCATGCAAATGTAAATAAGGTGGCGATCTTTCAGCCGATGAGAATGTAAATAAGGTGGCGATCTTTCAGCCAATGAGAATGTAAATAAGGTAGCGATCTTTCAGCCAATGCAAATGTAAATAAGGTGGCGATCTTTCAGCCAATGCAATTGTAGCGGTGGCAATCTTTCAGCCATGCAAATGTAGAGGTGGCGATCTTTCAGCCATGCGAATGTAGAGGTGGCAATCTTTCAGCCATGCAAATGTAGAGGTGGCGATCTTTCAGCCATGCAAATGTAAATAAGGTGGCGATCTTTAAGCCATGCAAATGGAGGTAGAGCTCAACCTCGGAAGGCAGAATGGTAGCCTTATGCAATGCAAGAAAATGCAGATGGAGGTAGAACTTAACCTCAGAAGGCAGAATGGTAGCCTTATGCAATGCAAGAAAAATGTAGATGGAGGTAGAGCTTAACCTCGGAAGGCAGAATGTGAGCCTTATGCAATGCAATAAAATGCATATGGAGACAGTGCTTAGTCTCGGAATGCAGCATGGTAGCCTTATGCAGGAAGTAAAAAGGGCAAACGGCAATAGAGGTTTCTTAGCTGATAGCGGATTGCGGTATCGTAATTGTTGGGGATATTATGCCTGCTGGGGACACTGTAATGTGCGGATAGCAGTTGCGAGCAAGTGAAACGGTTCAGAGAGTTGTATTCCTGAACTTTATGAGTGAGCGTATAGTATATTTGATGATTTTTCAACTCAAGTGCCTGCATCCAAAGAACAATCGTGAGTTTTGTAAAGGGGGAGATTAGTTTGTATCCCCGCTAGCTCTGCTTGACTTGCTCGGATTTGATATGGTGATACTATATGTATCATTGGGGTAGCTTTGCTAAACAAAGCAATTTCAGAAATAAACATGCATGATTTTGTAAAAAATACGACATAAGTGTATAATTAAGAACAACTTTTAGATGAACCGGCGACTGTGACATGGTTCAAGACATTGCAACCTCTCTTGTTACGGAATTTTGAGGGTCCTCCTCAAAATTCTGCCCCAGTTTAATGGGTTGATGCTTCTGACTGCTGCTAGCGATAGCCGACTGAAATCAACTTCGGAATTTTGAGGGTCTTCCTCAAAATTCTGCCCCAGTTTCCAATTGTGGGGGAAATGAAATTTATTGAATTGTGACCGAACCCATAGGGGTGCCTACGTATCCCCTCTTAAACGGGAATCAGGTCAGGCGTAGTTCAATTACATCATATGGGAAAGCATAAAGATTAAACATAGTAACGCTTGACTGTATCTGAATTGATCGGCTTCGGCCAGACTTCTCCGTCCATTTCTACGAGTATGAGGAAAAAAAAATTTAACACTAGTTGCCCCAGTGTGAACTGTCTCGGCTTGACCCTTTTGTTGAAGGCTTTGGACATTCTATTCTAATAAAGTTGACCATGGCAAACTGCATTCATTCTCTTTCCATCGATAAGAGCCAGCTACTTGTAACGATTTTTCACCTACTCTGCATCGTCGAGCTCAGCTTCCTGTATGATCCTTAGGGAGGGAATTTCAACTTCGGCGGGAATGACTGCCTCTGTACCGTAAACCAGCATATAGGGGGTTGCCTTGGTTGATGTGCGGACTGTGGTGCGGTATCCCAATAAAGCAAATGATAGCTTCTCGTACCACTGCTTATGTTTTTCTATCATTTTCCTTAGTATCTTCTTAATATTCTTATTGGCGGCTTCGACGGATCCGTTCATCTGAGGTCTGTAGGCTGTATAATTCTTGTGTTTGATCTTGAAGGTCTCACACATGGCTTTCATCAGGTCACTGTTGAGATTGGAACCATTATCAGTGATTATTGACTCCGAAATCCCAAACCGACAAACGATACGGTCGCGGACAAATTCTACCATGACTTTCTTAGTCACTACTCTGTAAGATGCTGCCTCGACCCATTTGGTGAAATAGTCGATTGCTACTAGGATAAACTTGTGCCCGTTGCAAGCGGCAGGCTCGATTGGTCCAATAACATCCATTTCCCAGGCAGCGAACGGCCACAGTGAGCTTGTTGCATTAATCTCATTTGGGGGTACCCTTATCATGTCTGCATGTACCTGACAGCGGTGGCATTTCTAGACATACTGGATGCAGTCCGTCTCCATAGTCATCCAAAAGTAACCAGCTCGGAGTATCTTCTTTGCTAAGACAAAACCATTCATATGCGGACCACAGGTCCCAGCGTGAATTTCTTCTAGTAGCCTGGATGCTTCTTTTGAGTCGACACACCTTAGCAATCCCAAATCAGGAGTTCTCCTATACAAGATTCCCTTGCTGTGAAAGAAATTGTTGGACAACCTCCGAAGGGTGCGTTTCTGAGTAGCATTTGCGAGCTCTTGGTATTCTCCTTTTGCCAAGTATTCCTTGATATCATGAAACCAAGGCTTTCTATCTGCTTCTTCTTTAACATGAGCATTGTAAGCTGGCTGATCATGGATCTTCATCGGAATGAGATTAATGAAGTTCTTGTCTGGATGCTGCATCATGGATGATAGGGTAGCCAATGCATCGGCAAACTCATTTTGGACTCTGGGAACATGCTGGAACTCTATCTTTGTAAACCTCTTTCTCAATTCCTATACATGATGTAGATAAGGAAGTATCTTGGAGTTCTTGGTCACCCATTCTTCTCGGACCTGATGTATGAGCAAATCTGAATCCACCATTACTAGCAACTCTTGGATATTCATGTCAATGGCCATCTTGAGCCCTATGATGCATGCTTCGTACTCGGCCATGTTGTTGGTGCAAGGAAACCTAAGTTTGGCAGACACCGGATGATGCTAGCCAGTTTCTAGTATTAGGACTGCTCCTATGCCGACTCCTTTGAAATTTTCTGCTCTATCGAAAAACATTCTCCAACCTTCATAGGATTCTGCAATATCTTCTCCTATGAATGATACCTCTTAGTCAGGAAAATACGTTTTTAGGGGTTCGTATTCTCCGTCCACGGGATTCTCCGTAAGGTGATCTGCTAGTGCCCGTCCTTTGATCGCTTTCCGAGTTACGTAGACAATGTCAAATTCACTCAACAGGATTTGCCACTTGGCTAGCTTGCCGGTAGGCATGGGCTTTTGAAAGATGAATTTCAAAGGATCCATCCTTGATATGAGATATTTAGTATAGGAACAGAAGTAGTGCCTCAACTTCTAAGCTGCCCAAGTTAAAGCACAATAGGTGCACTCTAACAGAGAATAACGGGCCTCGTACGGGGTGAACTTCTTACTGAGGTAATAGATGGCCTGCTCCTTCCTCCCCATTTCATCATGTTGCCCCAGAACACAACCGAACGCTCCATCCAATACTACGAGGTAGAGTAATAGAGGTCTACCTGGTTCATGCGGAACCAAAACTGGTGGTGTTGACAAGTACTCCTTGATTTTGTTGAAGGCCTTTTGGCAGTCATCAGTCCATTTGGTAGCGGCATCCTTTTTCAATATCTTAAAGATTGACTTACAGATAACTGTAGATTGTGCTATGAACCGGCTGATATAGTTAAGTCTCCCCAAGAAACTCATCACGTCCTTCTTATTCTTTGGCAGTGGCAACTCTTGAATAGCTTTGACCTTTGATGGATCCAGTTCTATTCCTCGGTGACTTACAATGAATCCAAGTAGTTTTTTGGCAGGAACCCCAAATGCATACTTAGCGAGATTCAGTTTTAGGTTCTACCTTCTCAGTCTATTGAAGAACTTCCTCAAATCTTTCATGTGATCAAGGGCTTTCTTGGACTTGATGATAATTTCGTCTACATGTACTTCGATCTTCTTATGTATCATATCATGGAAAATGGTGGTCATGGCCCTCATGTAGGTGGCCCTAGCATTTTTAATCCAAACAACATCATCTTGTAACCGTACATCCTCCACGGCATAATGAAAGCCATTTTCTCAGCATCTTCTTTATCCATCTAGATCTGAGGATACCCCGCAAAACAATCTACAAATGACTGTAACTCATGCTTGGCTCAATTCTCGATCAGTATGTGTATGTTCGGCAAGGGAAAGTTGTATTTTGGACTGGCCCAGTTGAGATCCCGGTAGTCGACACAGACTCTAACCTTCCCGTCCTTCTTTTGTACTGGCACAATGTTGGCTAACCACGTCGGATATTCTACTACCCTGAGAATCTTGGCTTTTACCTGCTTAGTGACTTCTTCTTTGATTTTCAAACTCATATCAGGCTTGAACTTTCTTAAGTTTTTGCTTAACCGGCGGACATGTCGGATCAGTTGGCAGTTTGTGTGCCACGATAGATGTACTCAGGCCAGTCATGTCATCATATGACCAGGCGAATATGTCCTCATATTCCTTTAGAAATTCTACGTACTATTCCTTTTCTGATGGTGACAAATGAATGCTAATTCGTGTTTCTTTGACGTTCTCTGCATCTCCCAGGTTAACAATCTCAGTCTCATCCAGGTTGGACTTAGGTTTGTTCTCAAAATTCTCGACTTCTTTAACAATCTCAACCGGTATTTCATCTTCCTCGGAATTTGTGCTTGTTTGTTGCGTTGTCTCGTTGCATGTCACAGTCATTGGTTCATCAAGATAAGTAACAGTATTGCTGTATAAGTAAAGTAATGATAAGAGTAAGATTTATAGGGAAAATCGAAATGCTTTGAAAAATTCTATAATAGTTTTGAACATTGAAGATCTTATTGCGAAATTTAAAAATGCGAAAGGAAAGTCAACTAGTAAAAATGAAAGATAGTGCATGATGCTTGTTCAGCCTTGCTACCTCGAGGCTTTCCGGGCTCTGGTGGTTCTGATGGTCCAGTTATTGAGGCATGCTCCTCTGCTTACCGCCCGTATGGAAGGGCCTTCCTCCCCCTCCTCCTTGAAAACAACACAACAATCCATATCATTGTCTTACTGCTGCCAGTGCTTCCTCTTCTTCTGACCCATAGATAATATCGGCTGGCTGGAAAGTCTACTGCAAATGTGGTATTGGCTGCTCCAGCGAATAGTAAGGGTCGTGCCATGGTGGCGACCAGTTGTTGAATTCCTCCCAAGTGTACTCATATCCCAGACCGAAGGTGGTGCCATGTTTCTTTAGTTTGATAGGCTTAGTGATTCCTTGGAGGTTCTTGCCAAGTTCCTTGCCAGGTTCGTATCTGCTCCAGTTCAATATGATTTCAATTTTATTGTCCCACCATTTGTCCTTGTCGACGGCGTTGACTCGCTCGATGTGGTGATAGGTCTCCTCGCCTATCTTTCTTCTGCCTCCGATTGCTGGGATGGTCTGGCGTCTGTATTTAGGATTGCTACCATTGCCGTGAATGATCACCTCTTGGTGGTTTCACTCAAATTTCGCCTCCTGATGTAGTTTTGATGCTACGGCCCCAGTGGTACGAATCCACGGTCGTCCCAACAACAAATTGTAAGATGGGTGAAGTAGGTTGATATGTGGGAGGTGGAGGTGATTGATAAGTGGGTGACAGAGTTTGGTAAGAGGGTGAGGGTGCTTGGTAGTTTGGAGTAGGCTGATATGTGAGTGGAGTCATTGGATAGGTTTGGTATTTGATGGGAGATTTGGTTCTTTGTGCCACCATTACGGCTCCTATGTCCCTTTTCTTGGACGCACCACCAGACTGTAAGGCCATATTTGTAGCTTGCAAGGCCTCGAGGTTCGTAACCATACCACTTTTGATGCCTTCTTCAATCCTTTCACCCAGCTTGATAATGTCGGAAGATTTGTGGCTCTCAATCATCATCAGCCTCTCATAATACTGCGGGTCCTGAGCCTGGACAAAGAATTTGTTCATTTGTTCCTCTTCTAAGGCAGGTCTAACCTTAGCAGCTTCGAACCTCCAGCGAGTAGCATACTCACGAAACGTTTCTGTAGGTTTCTTCTTTAGATTCTGAATGTAGAACACATCCGGTGCATTCTCCATGTTGAACCTGAACCTATCCATAAAATTAGATGCCATGCCTACCTAACTTGACCACTTCTTCGGATCTTAGCTAATGTACCAAGACAGAACATCTCCTTTCAGACTCCTCATGAAAATTCATGTGGATCCTTTCGTCCTTTCCTACTCCGATCAGCTTGTCACAGTCTGTTCTCAAATGAACTCTTGGATCCCCTGTACCATCAAACATCTCAAACTTAGGAGGTTTGTACCCCTCCGGCAGCTCAACATTTGGTTGTATGCAGAGATCTTCATAATTTAAACCCTCAATTCCCTTGTTTCCTTCGACGCCTTGAATTCGGCTAGTCAGTTTCTTAAGTTCTTCAGCCAGGTTCCTAATGAGCGAGTCTTTATCATTAGACTCGGGTGCACTTGAGATGGGTTGAGTGGAGTGTGGCGTGGTCTCCACATAGATGGGGGTGTTATGATGGGTGCGAAAGTGGTCATTTGTGGAGTTTTGGGGTTCCGGGATGAGCAGTGGAGTATTGTTGGAAGTATGGTAGGTGTTGTAGTGGTGGTGAGGAGTGGGATGGTTTTGTGGCTTTGGGATATTTTGTGGAGGTGTGGGGTTCTAAGCATTTGGGAAATTAACAACTGGAGTGGTGAGGGAAAATGACAAATTTTCTAGATTCCGAACTTCATCAAGTTCCTGCTGGAACTTTAACAGTTTCTGCTCGAGTTGGGACGCACTTTCTTTGGAAACCTAAGTACCATGAGTGACCTCTACCCGTTTAGTTGAGTTCTCCTTTCTGGCATTGTTTGAATCTTCCATCTTCCCTTTGTTCTTGCTTCTGATAGGACTAAGAGAAGGAGTGGGTGGAGGGCCCCTGGATCTCGTTGAATAAGATGATGTTGCTAGAGTACACGAACTAACCTTTGGGGAGGGGAATAAATAAACAAAAAGTAAAAACAAAAAGGTAACAAGTCAGTGAGGATTATAAGAAAATGTTGCGATATTTAAACACGTAGTGCAAGAATGTAAATCGTGTCCTTTTTGGGAACCTCTTTATGCTCGAGGTAGGACTAGAGGCAAGTTGATTTGGCGAACTTAGAATGCTAAATGCCTCATGTTATTGATAAAAAGTAGATGAATCCCAAATTGACCCTAAATCACTAATGGCCATTGGCCTTATTACATTTCTTAAAGCAAAAGAAAAACTCCTATCTACTTGGTCCTAGAAGGACCTTCCCCAGACTTGGCCTCTTTGGCTCCATCGAATAGCTTCACCAACTCGCGAAGTCCCAGCAATAGGTAAGCTCTGGCTAGGTGTCCGCCCTCGTTTCCTTCAGCATTCTGGCAATCCTCGATTCTTTTGAGAAATTTCCTTTCCAACTCTACTAAACCCCGCTCCAAGTATCCCAGTCGCTTGTTGGCACTGACAGCCATGTCTTTCCACTCTTCAATCAGCCTTTTGGTGGGCTTCTTGTATCTCATGGTGCTCGTTTTCACATTCCCGAATCCTGTTGCGTAGTTGATTGTATTTGACCTATGCCTCGGCCTTTTCATCTATGATTCTATGACCTCGAACAAACCCGGATTGACCCAGACCATTATGATTATCCTCCAGCCAGCCTGCATAGTATGGAGTACAACCAGCATGGTATCTATCTGGATCGATAGTATCTCTTCCCATGATGATCTTGCAATGCCACATATGCTGAGCTTGGCACTTATAAGGACGGTCATCAGCTTGGACGTCAGCCCGGAAGTGACTCATCTTGTCAACCCTTGGTATAACCTGCTTTCTACAAGCCTGTCTCATAACTCGAAGAGGGACATAAGGGTAGGTCCCTCTCAGACCGATTAATATCAGAAATGGCGCATCCCTAGATCGGGCGATGAACTCCTCAGTAGGGAACCATTCGAAAATCCATTGTACTTGGTCCTCGGTAAGGTTATCAAATAACTCTACTCATCCTCTGACATCTTCTGGCTGGGTGAACATGTTGGGAGTATAGTTCATTCACTTCGGATGATGGAAAGCGATATGATTGTCCTAGTCTCTTTGCTGAATTTCCTGTCGGTATTCACCCCTTTGGAGATGCTCTATGAGCCAGAGCTGAAGTAGCAAATTGCAGTCCTCGAAGCATTCGGCTCCTCATTGACACTTCTCCAAGGCTCGGTATATTTCCACAATAATCATCGGCACAATGCTGAATGGTTGCCCGCCAATTCCCTTCGTTATAGTTTTGGTTACCATAGCTAGCCTGGTGTGGATCCTTGCTTTCTTCATTGAAAATACTATCATCTCCAAGAAGCAAAACATGAAGATAAAGAACCTTCGGTGAATATGCCCCAATGATGTAAGGGAGAACTCGTCAGGAAAAGTACGGTAAGATTTGTTATGACCATCCCTATCATACAAATAATCAAAGGGAATATACGACTCTTTCAAGCATGTCAAGTCTGGATTCTTCTTTGAACCCATCATTTTGAGGAAACCTCTTCCCTTGTGGTTTTCTGGCATTAACAAACCCGGCGTTTCCCATGGTATACCAGCTAATCCTCCTATTTCTTCTAGCAAGGGTGTCATTTCAATGTCCCCAAAGTAGAATACAGCCCTCTCACAGTCCCAGAAGAAAGTAGTAGCTTCTATGATCTTGTTGTTGGGTTGAATCTCCAAAAGAGAAGGTAGATTGCCCAGATAATTCCGGACAAGAGTCTGATCACTGGAATGAAGATCCTCCCACCAGCTTAGCAATTTTGGGTAGATATTGGTGACCATGCCGAATTTGGGGACTTCGTGCCTCATATTTCTGCAATACGAAAGGGTTAGGCACTTACCCCCACCAGACTCGACTAATAAATATCAATAATTGGCATAAAAATATTTAGTTCTCCAAATAAATGCACAGAATGTGATGGTGTCCGTTTGGGTTTTAGGGAAACCCAGTGGACTTTGGACAAGGCTATCTTAAAGAGTCATTATGTGAACAATATAACTGACTCGATTAGAATGGTACCAATGAGCAGACAACTTAAGGGGGAAAGGCACGGAATCGTCGACTACACCGTTGATCGACTGGTTTTACTGCAAATATGCCTTTTCTGGATTCAGGGGTGATAATATCGGAAGAGCCTAACCATTATAAGCGTTGCTTTGGTATTTTGTTTGGCACGAGTGGAAAATGATGTTGAGCATGATTATGCAACAATTAAAGCAGGTTGTCACGTATTTGCACATTAGGAAAGTAGTAAATACAATAGTTTTTCATAATTTAAAGCGGTAGTAAAGGAAAACAGTAAAGGAAAGTAATAAAGGAAAGTAACAAAAGACAAGTCAGTTTTACAATCGAAAGAAAATTGATTGCTTGAAAGAAATAACAGATAATTGCACATAAAGAATCATAAATTCACAATAATAGTTTGAAATGGTAAAAGCCTAAAAATCCCTAGCAGAGTCGCCACGCTGTCGCGCCCCCTTTTTCTCGAGAAATCGAATTTATGACATTTGGGAGGACAACTCATTCCCTTTTGGGAATTTGGGTTTGAGTTGAAGAGTCGCCACCTAATGATTAAGGTGCATTAGGACACCAAGAGGGTCTGATTTTGAGTAACCAGAGATTGGGTAAGGGCTTGAAATTATTCCAAGGAAAAAGGTGTTAGGCACCCCTCAAAATTCACTAGTGTGGTTCCCGGCCAGACTATTATTGTGAACTTAGGTGCAAGTAACATGTAGGCAAATAAAACTTCGAATAAGAGGGGATTTTCACATAATGGTTATAAACAAAATTGGAAAGAATTAAAAGGAAGCTGTTTTTCTTAAAAGAAATAGTTTGAAATCTTTTAGAAGAAACAAAGAAACGAAGGGAAAGGGGGTCCTGGGTTTATTAATAATTTGGATCACCCCACACAATGCCCAGTAATTACTCCTCAATGAGGGGCTACACATGACATTATCACGTGGTCATCATATCCATATCTACCCTTCCCACCCCGTTAAGGTATTAAAGCGCGAAATGGTCTCGATTACTTATTGCATGCTATTACCCGTCCCAATCCTATCAGTCCGGAGGCATTTAGGACTATTAATCCTAAGAGGGAGGAATTAGGCTTATTTGTAGTTTCAAAGGCAAAATTCTAAGGCGACATATAAAAAATGTATAGCAAGTTGGGGAAAGCACATAACAAGTAAAAGGCTCAGATATACCTCCTTGAGCAAAGATGCACATAATTGGCATGACTTTCACATACTCTTTATGGTCTGATAAAGAACTTAAAGGTTGAGGCAGACTGATTGATTACATAATTCAGATAAGAAGCCCGAATCAGGCATGCTTGCTGGTTGTAGTTAATAGCACAGATTCAGTTTACAGCTATTACCCTAAGGCTTGCGTAAGTGTTAGGACAAAGGTCCTATAGGCATGATTCAAAAGACAATAAAACTTGAAATGAATTATTTGAAACCCTATATGCATACTCGTTAAACTGGCTAAGTGAGAGACTCAGATTATTAAAAGAAAGGCAGAACTTAAACAAATTGATTATAAGCTCTGCAACTGACAGTATCTGTTGTTACTGATCTTATATCTAACATTAAGGGAGGCGAATTAGATTCAATTAGAAACTATTATAGGCATTCTTTCTAGGCATTACTGATTATAAAATGTAGTATAAAAATGCAGAAGACTCATCTTAAACCTATGAACATGATATCTAGATGCTGAATTCTGTTTAAGACATGATATCTATGTGCAATTGAATGTTTAAGTCCTATGAGCGTGGTATCTAGGTGCAGAAATTTGTTTAAGACCTATGAAAATGATTTTTATATGAGAAAATGGATATACAGGATTCAGAAAGACCTATAGGCATATTTTCTATATGCATATGCAGAATTCAGATTGACTTATAGGCATGATTTCTAGACGAGAGTAGCAGACCTATGATCATGATTTCTATATGAAAATG
Source organism: Nicotiana tabacum (assembly GCF_000715075.1). Lineage (NCBI taxonomy): Eukaryota > Viridiplantae > Streptophyta > Magnoliopsida > Solanales > Solanaceae > Nicotiana > Nicotiana tabacum. The sequence continues at coordinate 72,553,531 of NC_134095.1, read as the reverse complement.
GACATTCAGAATTCCCTATATATATGGTATCTATATGCATTTGAATGTGCAAAATTCGAAAACCTATAGACGTGGTATCTATGTAGAATTCAGAATTCCTATAGACATGGTATCTATGTGAGAATGCAGAATTAAGAATTCCTATAGATATGGTATCTACCCTTTTTGCATACATAATTACCCGCCCTTTTGACTAATCAATCCCAAATGTTTATTACAAAATTATTACATCCCAGAATAAAGTAAAAGAATACATTAGAAATTAAAAGTACAACCAAAGAGAGCCTGATTCAGACTTCATGTCTGAAATATGAGGTAAACCAACTCCAAGAGATTCATGATCCAAAGCCTTTCTCCCATTTGAGTGTGTCAGAGTTCCCTAAGAGCCTGAAATGAACTCCGGGCAGTGCTCACACCCAAACGTATTACCATATTAAGACAAGTGCAATGTGGAAAGGCTAGCCCTCGAGTGTCCAAGTTCACAGGGAACTCAAGGTCACAAGGCAAGGCTCACAAGAGGGGGGCAGAACTTAAAGACTAAGAGAGAGTGCAGGAACAGAATTCTGAGAGGGGGAAAGGGGAAGGGAAACAGTTACAAATAAGTACACATAGGGGTTTAGGGGAACGAGGAGATTGTAAAGAGGCAAGGGCAGGCTGTGGGCATAACCAGCAATGGAGAATGCTAGCACACCCATAAGCCTGTTAGAACATACTATTTAGAGGCTAAGATCCCAAGGGATCAAATTTAATTCATGGACAATAATTTGCATATTTCCATGCCTTAAACTATAGCTCAAACACATAGGGAGAACGAGTTTGGGATTCATAATAGAAACAAGCAGAAAGAAATCAACATACTAATTAAGTGTTGAACTATACAGAAACAGTAAGTAGACAAGGATACAAAAGCAGTAAATAAACACATTGTCGTTGTGCTAAAGCTTAAATCTGGACATACCAGTTTCAAAGAAACAAATAGAGAAAAGTCGTAGGTCTTGTAAATAGGCCACAATATAGACAAGAAGAGAGAATACTATTGCGTATAAGTGTGAGTTCAGAAAGACTATTAATGAGTGATCCCCTCTTCTTTGTGTCAATGAAAGAGTCGTGTATTTATAGTGTGAAAAACAGGCATAAATAAAGTAAGAAAACAGTTAAGAAACTGAATATCAATTAAGAATCAATCACACAATACTTCCTTTAATTAAGGAACTCAGATTCAAACGGGAAAACTACTTAAGGGAAAAAATCAAATAAACATCTTGTGCAAGGCAAGCAATTAGGGGTAAATACATAAAAAGTTACTTAAGGGCAGAATTTTGAAATACACGATTACATAAATAAGGTAAGAAAAATTAATTAGGAGCAAGTAAATCAAGGATCAAAGGTTTTGTAATCAATGGTCCATGAATGAACTGAGTCAGAAAAGTTAAAGAAAGTCAAGTAACTTAAATCAAGTTATAGGGAAATAAGAAAATAAGGAAAGAAATCAATAAAACCTATACAGAAGGAAGTCTGAAACTAATCAAGATTTGAAATCCATTTTAAAGGGGAAGTCCAGCACGTATAAAGAGCATACAAACATGTTAAGCTGAAAGAAAGATGTCGTGTCATTGCAAAATCAGTAGATAATAGACTACAGGAGCATGGCTGTCACATAGGTTAGCGATGTAGAAGAGAAGTAACATCTAGTAGCATACAAAAATCCAGTGTAAAAGACCTTAGAAGAGTTTAGCAAAAGTCAGAATCATATGAAAAACAAGGACTTCAAAACTCAGTTTAGAGACTCGAAATAGGTCTGAAAGAGTTCGGGCTTCTTTTGAGATAAAACCAGTTCAAGGAAATCACAAAGCCAATGGTTTCCAAACTTGGAAAACCCCCCAAATTCTAGGGTTTCTACCATCAATCGAGTTCAGAGATGAGAGGGAAAGTAATTAAGTCAAAACAGGTTAAGAGGTCTCAGAAAAGAACTGAAACCTTTAACATGATCCTTCAGCAACAGAAACTCATGAGAAACATGGTAGAAGAGTAACATGCGAAACACAGTAGAAACGCTCAAAGAAACATAGTAGAAGAAACTAATACAGCATAGTAGAAAAAAACTAATCAGAACACAGTAGAGGAAACCTAGTAAAAGAAACATAGTAGAAGAAACTAATGGAAAACATAGTAGAAGAAAACTAATCAGAACACAAGAGAGGAACCTTAATTTGAAACACACAAGAACACAATAAAAATACAGTAAAAGAAACACTAGAAAAAAAGAGAAAATTGGAGAAACATCTAAATAACTCAGAAAACCCTAGATCGAAAAAAAAAAGAAATGGTTTTGAAAGCATATCTTTTTCTTTGAAAGGAAATCGTTTAAAAACTTTAGGGAAAGCATAGATTTGGAATAGATCTAAAGAGATCAGAAAAGCCTCAAAAGCTAGGGTTTTCAGAGGAACCCAAACGATGAGAAAGGCTTGGATCTAAGCAAGAGGAGTCAAGGCCAGGCTCGAAACAGGCATGGCTCGCCGGAGCAGGCCGGAGATGGCCGTGGAAATTCAATCAACAGAAGTCTGGACCCAACTCTTCGTGGTCGAGTCACGAAGCTCCAGTAACCAAACGCAAGGAGCCATAGGTGGCTTGGTGGGTGGTGAAACCACCATGGATTCAGGTCAAAAGGTGGCCGCAGAAGATGAAGGGAACTCATCGGAGAGGAGGTTAAAGGGGGAAGGTTCTAGAGAGAACCAGAGGTAGAGAGATAGAGACGAGTGAGGAAAATGAGGGGTATTTGGGGGGTCGTTTGGAATTAAAATGGTAAGAACAAGTGAGGAGTTTTGGGTCGGGTAGGGGTAATTGGGGCCTGGGTTGGGTTTTAATTGAAATTGGGCTGGAAATTGGGGTCCAATTTGGGGTCAGATTTTAGGCTAACATTGAAACGAATTGGGCTATTATTTAAATAGCCAATTTTTCCCTTTTAAAATTATAAAAATAGTAAATTAATTTCTAGGAGTAAATTAAAGGTTCTAAAATTATTAATAATATATAATGATGAAAATAAAAAATACTGGAGTCAATTTTATTATTATAAACACAATTAAATCTTGAAATAGGATAATATTGCAATTATATTCAATTTAGCTTAAAAATACTAAATAAATTTGTAAAAATATGCAAAAACTACGTTAGCTATATTTTAGTATAAATATGAGAATCTAATTATTGAATCACCAAAATGATGATTTTGGGGACAATTATTGGGTTTTTCTTGATAGAATAGGGCAGTAAATTGATTTAAAAATCTTTGAAAAATTAAGGAAAAATAATGGGACCTTGGGACATGCTTATATATTCACATACATTCTATTTTGAAAGGTATTTTGCATATAAAAATATAGGGAAAAAATGGGTATCAACAACTACTCGTTGGAGGTCGGAAGCCGCCAAGGTCAAGCCCGCTTTGGACGAAGAATAGATGAATAAGTTCTTTGTCAGAGCACAGGATCTGCAATATTATGAAAGGTTGATGGTTATCGAAAATCACAAATGCTCTATTATCAATAAACTCGGGGAAAGAATCGAGGAAGGAATCAAGAGCGGGATGGTAACAAATTTCGAGGAACTGCAAGCCACGAACAAGGCACTACAATCAGGTGGCATATCGAAGAAGAGAGATGTTGGGGCAGTAATGGTGGCCCAGGGCCCAAAAACTCCACTCACATACCAGACACCTCCACCCACATACCAAGCATCTCCACCTACACACCAAGCATCACCACCTACATAAAAATCTCCCAGATATTCCCAACTAGCCGTTGTTCATCATACCTACAATTCCCAACCATCCCACTTCCAATCACCACCAAATCGCCAAAATTATCCAAGAGCAAGACCAAATTTCAACCGCAAGCCACCCAGACAATACACCGCCATTGCTGAGCCCATCGATTAGTTGTATGAAAGGTTAAAGGCCGCAGGTTACGTCACTCCTATTTCTGCTATGGCATTAGAAAATCCATCTCAATGGGTCAATCCGAACAAAACATGTGAATACCACTCCAGTATAAAAGGGCACACCACTACTGAGTGTCGAACATTGAAGGATAAGATCCAAACACTCATTGATAACAAGGTCATCCAAGCAAACGAAGCCATACCCAGTGTCCACAATAATCCCCTCCCTGATCACAAAGGTGATGGTGTACATGTCATAGAAACTAATGAGGAATGGGACCCTGAGGGGTCAATCGGGCTTATTTGAGAAGGCGATGACTTCAAGGTTGCAGTTACATTTACTCCTATTGTGGTTCAGACTCAAGCACCTATTGACATTGAGGTAACTGCATCAGTTCCGTTTGACGTAGAAGTAACTCCACCCGCAGCTACCTCCGCTCCATTTGAAGTAAAAGTGGTCACACTTTTTACTGTGATGGTGTCAACCACACCCCCATTCATTTCAAAGGCGACACCCTAGGATTATGTTGCCGAGGCTCGGCGAAAAGGGAAGGCTAAGATAGAGGAATCTGACGCCACACAAGGGATGACTAGAACTGGAAGAGTCTACACACCTGAACATTTGGGAGGTTCAAGTAAGGATGCCACTGCTAGGCAGCCTGTCATTGAGACCGGACCGGATGACTTGTGGAGGAAAGTACAGGCAAAAGAGTATTCTGTTGTTGATCATCTAAATAAAGTCCTTGCTCAGATATCTATCATGTCACTGCTACAAAATTCAGAGGCACACAAGAAAGCCCTGATAAAGGTATTAAGCGAAGCTTATGTACCCAGTAATATCACTGGGGGAAAAATGGCCAACATGGTCGGACATGTGCTGGAGAGCTATAAGATTATCTTCCACGAAGATGAGCTGCCGCCCGAAGGTATGAATCATAATCGAGCATTGCATATTTCGGTACAGTTTGAAGAAAAATTCATTGTCAGGGTCCTGGTTGATGGAGGTTCGAGTTTGAATATTTGTCCACTGGATACCCTAAAAAGGTTGGACAAAGGTTTCCATGAAATATGGACTGGAAGCATGAATGTGAAGGATGTCGATGGGTCCCAGAGGGCCACGATCGGGGAGATCAACCTTTGCTTGCAGATGGGACCAACTTGGTTGAACGTTGAATTCCAAGTGCTTGACATACCCGCCTTATATAATCTTTTGTTAGGCCTCCCATGGATCCATGTTGCTGGAGCCGTGCCATCCACACTACACCAAGTCGTGAAATTTGAATGGAACCACCAGGAGGTAATCATTCATGGAGATGGGAGTAATCCCATCCGCACCAGTCAAACCATTTCGGCCATTGGACATAGAAGAAGGCTAGAAGGGGAAGCCTATCATCACATTAAATGGGTCAATGTTGTTGAGAAGGATAAGTGGTGGAGTAACAAAATAGAAAGCATACTAGCATGGTCCGGATATGAGCCCAACAAAGGGTTGGGAAAGAACCTCCAGTGTATCACCAAGCCGATACGACTGAAAAATCATAATACCACCTTTGGGCTCGGATACCAGTATACATGGAAGGAGTACGGGGAATGGTCGCCTCCATGGCGTGGACCATATTACCCTCCTGAGCAACCGATACCCGGTTTGGAACAAGCTTTCCATCAGGCAGACACAATATGGGGAACCACTGAAGAAGAAGTATTAGCTGGGCTGAAGGACCTATTCTTGGAAGATGAGGATATGGACTGCAGTGCCATAATTGAGGAGGAGGAGGAGGAAGAAGGCCTCTCCATTCAGACCATTACAAAGGGAGCCGTTCTCAGAAACCGGACCGTCACGCCATCCCGAGCTCGCCGAGTCCCTGGGTAGCTTGGCAAAATTTATAAGTCGTTCTAGGCATTTAAAATTTCCAGCAATTTTGTTTTAAGATTTCTTTGTTTCAAAATAAATGCTCGATCCACCGAGCCAAACTTTGTATGAACAATTTTCTCAGTTTTAATCAAATGCTTTCATCCTTTATCATTTTTCATTATTATTTTTATATTTTTTCCTTCTACAATGTTATTATTACTTTTCCTGATGAACCAGTGACTGTGACATGTAATGAGGCAACACAACATGAGAATAGTGACTTAGAGGAAGAGGATGAGATACCCGAAGAAATTGTCAAGGAAGTTGAGAATTTCGAGAATAAGCCTAAATCCAATTTGGACGAAACAGAAGCAATAAATTTGGAAGACATAGAGACCGTCAAAGAGACTCGCATCAGCATTCATTTGTCACCAACAGATAAGGAAGAATATATTCGTTTTCTAAAGGAATATGAGGACATCTTCGCATGGTCGTATGATGATATGACCGGTTTGAACACATCTATAGTGGCTCACAAGTTGCCTACCAATCCTATGTGTCTGCTAGTCAAACAGAAACTCAGAAAATTCAAACCAGACATGAGTTTGAAAATCAAGGAGGAAGTACCAAGCAGATCAAAGCCAAAGTTCTCAGGTTGGTTGAGTACCCAACTTGGTTAGCTAATATTGTGCCAGTTCCAAAGAAGGACGGGAAGGTCAGGGTATGTGTTGATTATTGGGATTTAAATAGAGCAAGTCCGAAAGATGACTTCCCACTGCCAAATATACACATCCTGATCGATAATTGCGCCAAGCCTCAACTCCAATCCTTTGTAAATTGCTTCGCAGGTTATCACCAGATCTGGATGGATGAAGTAGATGCCGAAAAAATAGCTTTTATTACGCCTTGGGGTGTATACTATTACAAGATGATGCCATTCGGTCTGAAGAATACTGGAGCCATTTACATGAGAGCCATGACAACCATTCTCCATGATATGATACGCAAAGAAATAAAGGTGTATGTGGACGACGTCATTATCAAATCCAAGAGGGTCGTAGATCACATAGCAAACTTAGGGAAGTTCTTCGACAGGCTCAGGAGGTACAACTTGAAGTTGAACCCCGCAAAGTGTGCATTCGGGGTCCCCACATGAAAGTTATTGGGAATCATTTTTAGTCGCCGAGGGATCGAGCTAGATCCGACAAAAGTCAAAGCTATTCAGGAGTTACCACTACCTAAAAGCAAAAAGGACGTGATGAGCTTCATGGGACGACTCAACTACATCAGCCGATTCATAGCAAAGTCCACAGTAATATGTGAACCCATCTTCAAGATGCTGAGGAAGGATGCCGAGACAAGTTGGACCGAGGATTATCAGAAAGCTTTTGACAAGATCAAGGAATACCTGTCCACACCGCTACTTCTGGTCCCGCCTAAGCCAGGACGACCTTTGCTACTTTAATCTATCCATGTTAGATGGAGCCTTTGGATGTGTTTTAGGACAACATGATGAGACAGGAATAAAGGAGAAAGCCATATACTACCTGAGCAAGAAATTCACACCTTATGAGGCACGGTATTCTCTGCTCGAACGCACTTGTTGTGCCTTAACCTCGACAGCCCAGAAGTTGAGGCATTATTTCTGTGCCTACACTACATACCTCATATCCAGGATGGATCCTCTGAAGTACATATTTCAGAAGCCCATGCCTACTGGGAAGTTGGCTAAATGGTAGATACTACTAAGTGAGTTCGACATCGTCTATGTGACTCAAAAAGTAGTTAAGGGAGAAGCATTGGCAGATCACTTCGCTGAAAATCTAGTGGGAGGAGAATATGAACCCTTGAAAACGTATTTTCTTGATGAAGAAGTATCATTTGTAGGAGAAGACATTACGGAAGCATATGACAATTGGAGGATGTTATTTGTCGGAGCCACTAATTTCAAAGGAGTAGGCATTGGAGCAGTTTTGGTGTCAGAAACGGGTCAGCATTATCTCGTATCTGCTAAACTCAGATTTCCCCGCACCACCAACATGGCAGAAGATGAGGCTTGCATACTGGGGCTCAACATGGTAGTCGACATGAACATTCAGGAGTTGTTGTTGATCGGCGATTCAGATTTTCTTGTGCACCAGGTGCAAGGAGAATGGGCTACCAAGAATTCTAAGATATTTCCATATCTACACCATGTGCAGGAATTGAAAAGGAGGTTCACAAAGATAGAATTCTGACATGTGCATAGAATTCAGAATGAATTTGCCGACGCATTAGCCACTTTGTCATCAATGATACAACATTCAGATAAGAACTATATTGATCCCATTCCGGTGAGGATCCAAAATCAACCAGCGTATTGTGCTCATGTCGAGGAGGAAGCAGACGGAAAGCCTTGGTTCCATGAAATCAAGGAGTACCTATCAAAAGGAGAATACCCGGAGCATGCAAATCACATTCAGAAATGCACGCTCCGGAGATTGTCAAATCACTTCTTCCACATCGGAGGGAACTTGTACAAAAGAACCCCGGATTTGGGTTTGCTATGGTGCGTCGACGCAAAGGAAGCTTCTTATCTACTTGAGCATGTGCATGCTGGGACCTGCGGTCCGCACATGAATGGTTTTGTTCTGGCCAAGAAAATACTCAAGGCATGTTACTTTTGGATGACCATGGAGACGGATTGTATTCAGTATGTCCGCAAATGCTTTCAATGTCAAGTACATGCCGACATTATAAAAGTGCCACCAAACGAGCTCAATGCAACAAGCTCACCTTGATCATTCGTTGCCTGGGGAATGGATGTTATTGGTCTGATTGAGCCCACTACTTCGAACGGACACCGGTTTATTCTGGTAGCCATTGATTACTTCACAAAATGGGTAGAAGCTGCATCTTAAAAAGCTGTAACCAAGAAGATCATCGCAGGTTTTGTCAAGGATTGTATCGTTTGCCGATTTGGGATTCAGGAGTCCATTATCACCAACAACGCTGCCAACCTCAATAGTGACTTGATGAAAGCTATATGTGAAACCTTCAAAATCAAGCACAAGAATTCCACTGCGTACAGACCTCATATGAATGGAGTCGTTGAAGCCGCCAACAAAAACATTAAGAAGATACTAAGGAAATGGTAGAGAATCACAAGTAGTGGCATGAGAAATTACCCTTTGCTCTGTTGAAGTACCGCACCACAGTTCACACATCAACCGGGACAACCCCCTACATGTTGGTTTATGGTACCGAGGCTGTCATCCCAGTCGAGGTAGAGATTCCTTCTTAAACAGTCATACATGAAGCTGAACTCAGCGATGCGGAATGGGTAAGAAGCCGCTATGAACAGTTGGCCATTATCGATGGAAAAAGAATGAACGCAGTATGCTACGGCCAACTGAATCAGAATAGAATGTCCAGAGCTTTTAACAAAAGGGTTAAACCAAGACAGTTCGCACCGGGGCAACTGTTATTGAAGAAGATTTTTCCACACCAAGATGAAGCCAAAGGGAAATTCTCTCCCAACTGGCAAGGTCCGTATATGGTTCATAGAGTACTAACAGGAGGAGCACTCATACTTGAAGAGATGGATGGAGAGATCTGGCTAAAACCAATCAATTCATATGCAGTCAAGAGATACTATGCTTAGATTATTTCACATTTTCCTTTCTGATGTAATTGAACTACGCTTGACCTGGTTCCCGTTTAAGAGGGGATACATAGGCATCCTTATGGGTTCGGTCATATCAAAATTCTCATTCCCCCAAAAATCAGAAACTGGGGCAGAATTTTGAGGAGGGTTCTCAAACTTTCGGAGCAAGTCCAGCCAGCACCATCACATGCCAGGAAGTCAGTCAGCAGTCAAGATCTGGGGTAGAATTTTGAGAAGGATTCTCAAAATTTCGGAAAATATTCAGCAGGGTATGCCACCCGCAAATAGTTAAAAACTATCTACTAAACTGGGGCAGAAGTTTACGGAGGACCCTCAAAATTCCAATATAAGAGAGTTGCAATGCCTTTGAAATGTGTCACAATCGCTAGATCATCAAAAGTTACTTGATATATTAATACGCTTCCAAAATAATTCCTTTTTTTTCAATGAATGCATAATTTTTCGAAAATTCTATTTTTCATAACGGTCAGGTGCTACCTAGGGGAACTCGAAGGGGGCTTCCAGAGTGGAGCAAAGCAAGGCTGGCAGATGAAGCAAGAACCAACCTCCCCTAATGAAACTTATGATTTTTCTTTGAACGCAAGCACATTTGACGATAGCATTTGTACACAAAGCAAATTCACCATACATCCGGCCGTTAGACGCTGAACCTATCCTAGCTAAGATATACTCTACCCTTATCTGTCATTTTCTCTTTGCATGAGTCTAATCTCTGACTCCATATTTGCATGAGTCTAATCCTTGACTCCATATTTGCATGAGTCTAATCCTTGACTCCATATTTGCGTGAGTCTAAGCCTTAACTCCACATTTGCATGAGTCTAATCCTTGACTCCATATTTGCATGGGACTAAGCCTTGTCCCGAATCTTGCATGAGGCTAAGCCCTGCCTCCATTTTGCATAAGGCTAAGCATTGCCTTCCATTTGCATGGGACTAAGCCCTGTCCCGAATCTTGCATGAGGTTAAGCTCTACCTCCATATTTGCATAAGGCTAAGCGCTGCCTTCTCTTTGCATGAGACTAAGCTCTGTCTCTATATTTGCATGAGTCTAATCCCTGACTCCACATCTACATGAGTCTAAGCCCTGACTCCATTTTTTACATGAGGCTAAGCTCTGCCTCCATATTTGCATAAGGCTAAGCATTGCCTTCTCCCTGCATGAGACTAAGCTATGTCTCCATATTTGCATGAGTCTAATCCCTGACTCCACATCTGCATGAGTCTAAGCCCTAACTACATTTTTTGCATGAGGCTAAGCCCTGCCTCCATATTTGCATAAGGTTATGCATTGCCTTCCATTTGCATGAGACTAAGCCATGTCCCACATCTTGAATAAGGTTAAGCTCTACCTCCATACTTGCATAAGGCTAAGCACTGTCTTCTCCCTGCATGAGTCTAAGCCCTGACTCCATATTTGCATGAGTCCAATCCCGGACTCCATGTTTGCATAAGGCTAATCTCTGCCTTCATTTGCATGGGACTAGGCCCTGTCCCAAATCTTGCATGAGTCTAATCCCGGACTCCATATTTGCATAAGGCTAACCTTTGCCTCCAATTTACATTCTTTCACCGAGACCAAGCGTTGTCTCTCCAGCACAACTTATTGGCTCTTCTTACAAGCTAAGCTCTTCCTTTAATTTTGCAAGAATAAGACTTGTCTTGTTAACATCATATTACTACATATCATGGGCTAAGATATTGCCAATCTGTCCAAAGGCGTCATAGTCTAAAGGCACCATCCTCATATCCTGAAGACACCATGTCATAGCCTGAGGATCTCTCATATTTGCATATCATTATTCAAAGGTGTCATGGTTTGGAGGCACCATTTTCATGGCCCGAGAACGTCATTTCATGGCCTACGAATCCCTCATTAAACAATTCATGGCCCAGGATGTCATGGTCCAAGGACGTCATCTCTAACCATCTGAAGACAACCTTCATTTTCCAAAGGGAATTTGCATCATGTTTAAATTTTTGCAAATACGTTTGTAGCATCTTTTTTCTGCAGGTAACTAGTATGCAGTCGCTATCCTAGCAAGATCAATCCCACTCCAGTTCTCCCCAACCGTCCCGAGCCTTAAACGCTCACCATAGCCGCTTCCACATCTCGTGTCCGTTCTTACAAAAACTTCATCGGCATACTCCGCAGGTGAATCAAGAACTACACATGGCCTGATTCTTGTAAAACTAGGGATATGTAGGCAACTTGGAAACCAGAGCTCGGCCTCTGTCTATCAAAGCATCCCGTCCGGTCAAAATTGGTCATCATTTCTTTACCCGAAACTCTTTCATCCTTCTTGGGTAAAGAGGGGCAGTTGTTAATACCCAATTGTTCCCTATATATTTTTAAATATGCATAAATACCTTCAAAATAGCATATATATGCATATATAAGCATGCCCAAGGTTTTTATTATTTTTTCCATAATTTTAAGGGTTTTAATTGATTTATTTTCTCCCCTTTTATCCTTAAAAATCTCAATAATTATTTCCAAAATAATTATTTTGATAATTCATTTATTTAATTTCTATATTTATTCCAAAATATGTCTAAGGTAATTTTTATATATTTTTGCAATGACATTTAGTATTTTTAAAACTAAATTGCATATAATTACAATGTTAGCCCATTTTTAGATATAATTATGTTTATATACATAAAATTGGATCCTGTATCTTTAAAATTTTAATTATGTATTTTTAAATCATTTTGGGTACCTTAATTTATTTTTTCAGAAATTACCTATTATTTTTCATAAAATAAATAGGGAAAAATTTGCTATTTAAATAACAGCCAAATTTGGCTTTCAATTATAGCCAAATCGGACCCCAATTCCTAGCCCAATCTCCTAATCAATTAACCTGACCCAGGCCGCAACTATTCTTATCCAACCCAGGCTATCATAAATCCTGGCCGTTGATCTAAAAGATCGACGACCCTTATTTCCCCTTTCCTTTTTAATTTCTAAATGACCCCGGCCCTAATTCATTTTTTCAAAGGCTCCGCCTTGAGATGCTCTCCCATCTCCTCTCTTCTCTAAAACCTAACATTAGACTCCTCCACTCCCCTCCGTCTTCGGCCATCTCCGACGACTATCCTTTTCAACCCAAGCGTCCAATAGGTCTCTCATCACCCTGCTCACCATCTCTAAGGCCTTCAAGGATCCTAGGCCATGTCGATTCAGACCTAGGGTTTCTGTTTCTATCACTTATGGGTTCTCTGGTGTGAATTTGGGCAAAATCACACCTTATATGTCACGATCAGTGAAGTTATAACATGTTCTTTTGATTTTATTACTTGGGTTTCTTTTTGAAACCCTGACTCCCTCCTGAATCTCTCAAATCCTATTTCCTTCTGTGATTTTCTTATTCTCGAACTTTCTTCTGAAAGATCTTCTACTCTAAACCGTTTTTACTCCCTTTGAAAACTAGGGTTTTTCGGAGTTCTTTCCATACCTGTTTCGACCGATTTTTTATGGTTAAACCTTTTCCCTTGTTTATCTTGACCGATTCTATGCTCTTACTGTTTTTAACTCAACTTTGTTAAAAAGCCCTAATTTTCTTTTTAAATATTTTCTTTACTTGTTTCTCTGAGTTGGCATGATTTCTTTACTTGTTCTGTGTGTTGGCTTGGTTTCCTTTATTTGTTTTCGTGTGTTAGCTTGGTTTTCTTTACTCTGCTTCTGTATGTTAGCATGATTTTCTTCATTTTTGGTCCCATGGTTAGCATGACTCTCTTTTCCCTTGCTCTATGTGTTATCATGATTTTCTTTGCCTTGGTCTTCTTAATCTCTCGTGGTCACCATGCTTCGAATATGTTCTGTTGAATCACTAGCCTACTTACATCACCTCTACATGACTATGTCTGCTCATCTCTTGTTTCTTTCTGCCTATATAATCGACCTTGTTTGTTTGCTATTTTTGTTCAATCGTCTCTATTTATATGTTGAGGTATGCAGAATCATGACTCCACATGATAGATTCTGATTTTTCTTAACTTTTGGTAATTGAAAGCTTTTCCTTCAAAATCTTAGAATTCTACTCGTCTGTTTGAATTAACTGATTTTATTGACTTATTTACCATGGTACTTTGTTTTACTTAGCCTTTCCTTCATTGGGTCTTTCTAAATTTTGTCCTAATTGACTACTTTATGCCTAATGGTCTCTGGCTCCTTTCCTTGTTTAAGTATGCATTTATTCCTCCTTTCCCCCTTTATGTGGTACTGAATCTTTCCGTTTGATCTTGATTCCCTTAACTTAAGGAAGACTTCCTTGATTCGCTAATTGATTGATTCTAAGTTCTTAAATTAGTGTACTACTATGATTTTTACCTTATTCTACTATCTACTTTCGACTATAAACTCTCTAAGTTTTCACAAACAAGACACACACTTGGTTTCCAAAAACCCCTCTCTTACTTAAAATCTCTGTGTTATTCTATTACTACTAGCCGACTGCAAGCCAAGGCTAATCATCTGTGCTCTTTGGTGCTTCTATTCTTCCTCCTCCTATCTTCACTAGTATGCCCTAGTTTAATTTACAGTCACAACAATAACATGTTTTTCTTCTTATTTTAGTTTCTTTTATTTCTAGCCTGCTTTTACTTGTGGTTTTGTTGTGAATTTTGTAGTTAAGCATGCTAGTATGCTTCCCCTCTTATTCATGCATTCCTTTGTGTGATTCAAGCATGCCTGGATAATTGTATTCTTTTACATACTGTGCACTTACACTTTGTGAATCCCAAATCCCTACTCCCCTCTATGTGTTTATGAATAGTTTCTGATTATGCCAGTGTCAAACTATCTTTGAGCATGTCCATACCAGTCCTAATACTCCTGCTGGGATCATGTATCTGCCGTCAATGTATGTGTATCCCCAAACCCCTTAACCCCTATGTGATTCATTCATCTTTTGTGAGCTTGATGTGTGTGCTCCTATCCTGAGGTATTTGAACTCTGCTTACTATCCTTACTTATTTTAACAATCTTTGTTACTAATTGCTTTCAAAACAAACTTTTGACTCCAGTCTTTAATAAACTTCTTTCAAACATGAGTCCTGCACTTTCACTCTACTCTTAGTTAATAAGTTCTGCCCCCTCTTGTATGTGTACTGCCTTGGAATCCTCTTGAGAACCCTTGGAACTCTAGCATACTAAGTCTGGCTTTCCACACTGCACTGGTTCAATGCTTGGCTGCTAAGTATAGGTGTAAGCATTGCCCGGGGTCCTTGAGACCCTTAGAGAACTTTGATACACCTAGACTCTGATTTGTCTATGAAAATCAGGTTTGAAAGACCATTGGAGGCTTTGGGAAACTTGGGTCTGCTTGCAAGATCTCTATAGAATAGCTTCTTGATTTTCTATTTCCCTTATGTAATTCAATTTTTGGCCTGTAATATTTTGTAAACAGATATTCGGGGTAATTTAGTAAAAGGGATGGGTAGATGTATACTTTGTCGGGTAATATGGGTAGAAATCCTGCTCTTAGGATTTTACTTTCAAATCTGCCTGCTTTACTCAATAGAAAACATGTTCATAGGGTGTGACTCTTGTTAAATCTGATTTCATTTTGCATAATAGACACCATGCCTATAGGTTTTCACTTTTAATATCATTTGCATAAGATATAAACCATGTTCATAGATCCTGCATTTGTCATGTTAGAAATCATGTTTCTAGGTTCCAAGCCATCATGTTTTAAATCAATTCAAGTATAGATATCATGCCTATAGGACATAATTCCGATTCAGTAAGTTTTTCACACGTTACTGCAAATTGCCTAAAACCAGTAATACGCCTAGATACCATGCCTTTAGGGACTTATACTCGGAATTATGTCTGATAATCTAATTGGTCTAATGACTCAATTTCCTTTCACCTAGTTTCTTTCTTAAAACCAGTTTTAGTAAGTGTCAACATTTCTCTAAAACTGGTCCTTTCATAATTGCTTTAATCCAATTAGATATCCTGCCTATAGGTATTGAAAGGTTTATTTCGAAAACTTATTTGTTTCTGCACTAACATAAATATCAGTTCTGCATATAGGTAAGCCTTAGGGCATTTTCAAAACTTGCATTTCTCTAAAGCTATTTCTGTCACTCAACGTCTCTGAATTCTAATGGGCTTTTTAAAGAGATCCTAGGAAACTAATACGTTGCGACTTCTGTATCTGAAAGTAGTTTATTTCTGCATAATCACTTAGAAATCCTACTTTAGGAATTTGATTACTAAAGACCTTCCTTGTGGTTGAGTCGTGCTACATGTATGCTTGTTTGCGGAGGAAACTGTGAGCCTTTAATTGCTCCATTTATGTGAAAGTCCTAAATGCTTTTATTTGACTGTCACCTTAGATTTTTGCCTTTAAAACCTTAGGGGTATGTCTAGAACTGCCTATAGGTAGAAGTCCTAACTCCCTCCTGGACTATTAAGAAGGGACGGGTAGCAGCACGCAATAGGAATCAGCAACCAAACACTCGCTTTGCATGACCAATAAGGGGATGGGAAGGGTAGACATGGGATATGATGACTACGCGTTAATGTCACGTGTAGCCCCTCATTGAGGAGTGTTTACCGGATATTGCGTGGGGTAATCCTATAGGATAAACAACCTAGGACCCCTCTTTACCCTAAACCTTCTCCTTGTTTAAAACTTTTCTTTATAATTTGTTCAACCTTTATTTCGCTACTTGACTTGTTCAAACGTGTTGTACTTATTTGATTTATATGGACTAATTTGTAAAAATATAAGTTTGGTCGGGACCTACAGTTGTGGACCAAGAGGGGTGCCTAACACCTTCCCCTCGAGGTTATCTCGAGCCCTTACCCTAATCTCTGGTAATTCAAACCAACCCAAGAGTTAATCACTCTAGGTGTCCTAACGCACCATAATCAGTTAGGTGGCGACTCTTCAAATACCCAATTCCAAAAAGGAAATAAGTCATTTTACCCCATGGAATGTCTAAACCCGGACCTCTCTTCGCGAGGAGGGAAAAAAGGGGGTGCGACAATACCTCCAAAAGGCACTTAATAGGAACAATGTATGCAACCCAACGGTCGATGAGATAGGATAAAAATCATGGACAATCAGGGTTGAAATTCCAATAATAACAAAAAATTCTTGATGATTCCTTTATATTTGCATAAGCATTTGTAGATAGAGGTAATTTTGGTACTTAGTACATACTCAATAAATAGTTGAGGTGCACGTAAACTGACTCGAAATAAAATATGTCCTGCAAATTGACATTGCTCGTCATATTTTATTTGTTTTAGAATGGTAAATACCATTCTGTAACTTGACCTTGCTCATAAGATTGCGTTAATGTTATCAATTTGTATTATTGTAATATATACTAAAAACAGTAAAGTTTCTAAAACATAAACAAAAACATAAAGTTAATAGAAACAGTATGTCAAAATAATCTAAAAATAATTTTGGAATAAATCAAGCCCACTAAATACACAGTGTGTCCTTAAGAAAATTATTCCCCTCAAGCACCCGAGGTGCTGGAATATATCCTTCCAAGATAGAACGATTTAACTCACCGAAGTGTCGATACCAAAAATGCCAATGAACAACGAACCAAACAAAGGCTGCAAAACACCTGGAAAATTTTGTGCAAAAAAAGAAGAAGAAGATCAGAAAATTACGTAAGAAAAACTTTTGGGATTCAAAGCATATTTATAGACTTCTTGGCATTGTTTTTGAAAAGGTTTGCAACCTTTCAGAAACAGCCATACCTTTGGGAATATTTCTGTTTAAAACATTGCGGAAAATTTAAAATAATTCGAGAAAGAAAATGGACCGGACCGGACCTAGTCGCGGGTCATGGGTTATTCCAAAATGAATTTTTGCTAATTAATTTGATTAATTAATTAAATAATTGAAAGGAATTTTGTCCAAATGAATTAATCAATCGATCTTTGACCAAATCCGAATCCAAATCCAAATCCGAAGTCGAGGCCGAAGACGGCGCGAGGCTTGCCTTCTTCTTAACTCTTTAAGAGCTAGAAGAAGAGCAATTGTATATAAGCCCATTCAAAGTCTTTTCTTCCTCCAATATGGGACAATGTCCCTTTGCCAAGGAGGGAAACTCAGATATTTTATTTTTCCTCCATTTCTCATTCACCTCTCTTTAAGCTAACTTAAGCTTAAAAATCCCAACAATCCCCCACATGAATGGGTAATGGCTATAAAACAAAGGAATGCATGGACGCGTGTGTGTTTATATGTAAGAATTAATTGCATCTGTATAAGTAAGTTTTCCTTTGAACTTTCCGTAGTGAACTTATATCGGATATACTCGGTCCATCGATAGATTTGATATCTTTGAACTGTCGAGCTTTGTTGTATACCTAGACAACATAAATCACACAATCAACCCTTAACTATCTATGGTTCTCAAGGTTGTGTTTGTTTCAGCCATGAACACCACCTGGTTTCATAAGTGCTTAGAGAATGGGTCTTTACTTTCATTCCCCTAGAAGCGGCTTACACTTCACACTCACATAGGTGATTTCTAAATTTGTAATCCTATAGACACACTATCTGGTCATATCCTTCCAGACTTAAGATATCATTAAAAAGCTTTAAGCTTTATTGACTCATCAAAAAACCTTAATCCATTACCTCGATTTATGAACATTGTCTTTATCACGAGAATGGGTTAAGTATTTTGACAATATTAAACCGTCATTCATAACTTTGTTTGATCTTTTTAAACCTAGCTCTTGGGATCTCCAATCTTCTATGTAGAGTTACTGCCATGATGACTTGTCCTAGACCTTACCCCTATTCTCTTTGATGATCTTTCAACTGCCTCTCTGGATAGGATTTTTGTAAGTGGATCCGATGCGTTATCTCTTGACTTTACGTAGTCAATCGTGATAACACCACTATAGAGTAGTTGTCTAACGGTATTGTGTCTCTGTCATATATGACGAGATTTTTGTTATACATAACGCTCCCTGTCCTGCTTATTTCCGCTTTACTATCACAATACATACAAATAGGTACTAAAGGTTTTGGCCAAAATGGAATATCTTCCAATAAATTCCGGAGCCATTCAACTTCTTCACTGGCCTTATCTAAGGCTATGAATTCAGATTCCATTGTAGAACGGGCGATGCGTGTTTGTTTGGATGATTTCCAAGACACTGCTCCACCCCCAATTGTGAAAACATATCCACTCGTGGAATTAACTTCAGATGATCCGGTGATCCAATTTGTATCATTATATCCCTCAATCATGAAGAGATATTTGTTATAATGCAAAGCATAATTTTGTGTATGTTTCAGATACTACAAAACTTGTTTCATTTCCATCCAATGTATTTGATTGGGATTACTTGTAAACCGACTCAGTTTGCTAATAGCACATGCTATATTTGGTGGCGTACAATTCATGATATACATCAAACTTCCCAATACTCTTGCATAGTTCAATTGAGAGCCACTTTCACCTTTATTCTTTTGAAGTGCATAACTCACGTCAATTGAAGTCTTGGCAATCTTGAAATCCACATACTTGGACTTGTCAAGTACTTTTTAAATATAGTGAGACTGTGATAACGCTAGACCTTGTGGAGTCTTATGAATTTCGATTCCTAAGATCACGTCAGCAGCTCTTAAGTCTTTCATGTCAAATTTGCTAGCCAACAAGCGCTTAGTAGCATTTATATCTACCATATTTTTGCTCAATATCAACATGTCATCAACATATAAATAAATGATAACTTCATGACCTGGAGTGTTTTTAATGTAAACACGTTTGTCACACTCGCTGATTTTAAACCCACTTGGCAACATTTTTTTATCAAATTTGGCATGCCATTGTTTGGGTGCTTCTTTAAGTCCATAAAGCGATTTAACTAGTTTGCACACTTTCTTTTCTTTACCCGGAACCACAAAACCCTCAGGTTGTTTCATGTAAATCTCTTCCTCCAATTCTCCATTTAAGAAAGTTGTTTAACATCTATTTGATAGATTTCAAGACCATAGACGGCCGCTAGTGCCACTAACACCCTAATAGATTTTATTCTCATTACTGGCGAGTAAGTGTCAAAGTAATCAAGGCTTTCCATTTGTCTATAACCTTTGACAACAAGTCTTGCCTTATATTTGTCAATAGTGCCATCAGCTTTCATTTTCTGTTTAAAGATCCATTTTGAACCTAAAGTTTTATTACCCAGAGGAAGATCAACCAATTCCCATGCATGGTTATCCAAAATTGATTGAATCTCACTATTGACTGCTGCTTTTTAAATGTTGAATCAGAAGATGACATAGCTGCTTTAAAAGTTTGACGCTCACTTTCAAACAAAAATGTCACAAAATTTGGTCCAAAGGAAGTAGATGGTCTTTAACGCTTGCTACGCCTTGGATCTTCTACACTTGGAGTATTTTCCTTTGGTTCTTCCCGTGGTCGTTTAGGTCTTTCAGTTAACGACTCGCATTCAGTTTTATATGGATAGATGCTTTCAAAGAATTCAGTATTATCGGATTCCATTCCCGTATTAACATGAATGTCGGGATTATCATATTTATAAACCAACAACCGACATGCTTTACTATTTGTAGTATATCCAATAAAAAAGTAATCCACAGTTTTTGGTCCGATTTTTACTCTTTTAGGTAAAGGTATTTGTACCTTTGCTAAACACCCACACACTTTGAAATATTTCAAGTTGAGTTTTCTTCCTTTCCATTTTTCATATGGAATAGATTGAGTTTTGCTATAGGGTACTCTGTTGAGAATTCAGTTAGCTGTAAGGATAGCTCCCCCCCCACAAACTCTGCGGTAATTCAGAACTTATTAATAGAGAATTCATCATTTCCTTTGATGTCTGATTTTTCCTTTCCGTAATTCCATTGGATTGAGGTGTGTAGGGTGCAGTAGTTTGATGGATAATTCCATATACCGAACATATTTTTGCAAACGGAGATTCATATTCTCCACTCTTATCACTTATAATCATTTTGATCTTTTTATTCAATTGATTCTTTACTTCATTCTTGTATTGCTTAAATGCTTCAATTGCTTCATCCTTACAATTAAACAAATAAACATAACAATATCGAGTGCAATCGTCAGTAAAAGTTATAAAATACTTTTCCCACCTCGAGATGGTGTCGACTTCATATCACAAATGTCAATATGACTTAAGTCTTAAGGATTTGAATTCCTTTCAACAGACTTATAAGGATGTTTTACAAACTTGGATTCAACACATATTTGACATTTTGATTTATTATACTCAAATTTAAGCAATACTTCTAAATTAATTAACATTCACAAGGTTTTATAATTGACATGTCCTAAACGAATATGCCATAAATCAACAACCATTATATTTAGTTTGAAAAGGCCCCATGTGACGTAGCCCTTTCCAACATATATTTCGTTCTTGCTCACAACAACTTTGTGAATAAAAATACACATTTGAATCTGTAATGACTCGGTCGGTCGTTCCAAGAGTTATAGCCTCGTTTCCCCATTTTTTTCCTTCATTTGTGTTTTATAGCTATATTTTGACTTATCGGGTTAGTTGGTTCGGGTCCGGAGTGGTTTTGGAGTGAATTGAGATACTTAGTCTCTTATGTGGAAGCTTAAGTTGGAAAAGTTGACCGGATGTTGACTTATATGTAAACGACCTCAGATTTGAATTTTGATGGCTTTGTTAGCTCCGTTAGGTGATTTTGGACTTAGGAACACGCCCGGAATGTGATTTGAAGGTCTGTAGTAGGTTTAGGCTTGAATTGGCGAAACTTGGAATTTTGACTATTTTGGTCGGAAGTGGAAATTTTGATATCAGGGTCGGATTGGATTTTCGGAAGTTGGAGTAGGTTCGTGGTGCTATTTATGACTTATGTGAAAAATTTGAAGTCAATCGGACGTGATTTTGATAAGGTTCGGCACTATAATATTGATTTGATGCTCTTCGAAGTGCGGACCACACCAGAATTGTGTGGACCGCAGAAGAGAAGTGCGGCCGCACCAGGATTGTGCAGACCAAAGTAGAGGAGTGAGGCCACAACAGATTTATGCGGACCGCAGTAGAGGAGAACGAAGAAGTGTGGCCGCATGATTTTGTGCGACCGCAGAGATTTGCAGAGTGCGGCCAAAGCAGAATTATGCAGACCGCACAATGGAGATTTAGAGAGTGTACTATATAAGTGAGGCTTATGGTTTTATTTCACATTTTGAACTTTGGGAACTCGGTTTGTGACGACTTCTCGTTGGGTTTTCAAGAAATTTATCAGCGTAAGTGATTCTAACTCGGGTTTGGTTAATATACATGAATATATCATTGATTTCATCATCCGATTAGTGATTTGAGATAGAAATTTGGGGAAAATTGTAGAGATTTCATAAAATGAATTTTTGGGATTTGAATGCTGATTCGAAGTCGGATTTGAGTGAAACTAGTATGGTTGGTCTCGTAATCGAATAGGTTGTCGAATTTTTTAAGTTTTGTCGAATTTTGAAATGTAGGCCCGGAGGCCGGGTATGAGTCAATTTTAGGATTTTGGCTATAATTTGGTATTTTTCTTGTGGAATTGATTCCTTTAGCCTATATAGATCGTATTGTATTGCTTGTGGCTAGATTCGGGAAGTATGGAGGCCGATTTGAGAGGCAAAGGCATTGCGGAGCAAGATTTTCCTTGGTTTGAGGTAAGTAACGCTTTCAAACTTGGATCTGAGGGTTTCTACGTGTTATGTGTTTAGTATTGAGGTGACTCACACGCCAAGTGACGGGCGTGCAGACATGCACTATGAGAATTGTGACCTGGGTGATTCCATGGCACCGATTAGTGACTCTATCCTGCTGGTATCCATGTTTTCATCATGTGATAAAGTAATTGAACTATAAATCATGCTTGATATCATGTTTAGGATTCATGTCGATATTGTTGGGACCCTTAGTGGTCGTTTATTGCTATCATTTTACTATTTTCATTAATATTCCATACTCATTCATGTTCATGCATGTTTATATCATATCCAGTCTCAGTTATTTATCGATTCATCATATCATTGATTCGGGTTTGTTTCAGGACATTGTGAGCCTGTGGGTGAGACTGGAGAGATTGATGATTGAGTGAGGCTGAGAGCCTAGTTATGAGTGACATATATGGGATCGGACTGCACGCCACAGTGGTTATATTGATTGTGATAGCGCTTGGGCTGAAAGAGCCCCTCTAGAGTCTGTAACACACCCCCAGTGAGCGCAGATCATATTATTGAGGGACATATTTCCCTTCCGAAATATTGATATCTGGAGATGGATTTCTCCACAAGGTTGGATTGCCCTTTTCCTCGGTACCGAGTGTCGTATAGTCAGTGTTGAGTATGTGTCGGATATGATTTCCCTAGGCCGGATGGCCATATACGGTACCTAGTGGTTGAGTATTTATATATACCTGAAGATGGATTTCTCCACAGGGTTGGATTGCCCTTTTTCCTCGGTACTGGGTGACTTACAGTCAGTGTTTTATATCTTCCGGGATGGATTTTCCTGGTCCAGATGGCCATACTCAGTACCGAGTGGTTGAGCACTTGAGAGTGGGAGCACATTGTACATTTCATACAGTTTGTACATTGGCATGTAGAGATAGTTGAGTTATATACCTTAAACTGTTCAGATCTTTATTTACCTTATTGCTTTGAGCTGTCTATTTAACTGAAAGCATGCCTACATTTTTGTACGTTATTTCTATTATATATGTTGTGGTTGAGTTAGTCACTACCTTTCAGTCTAAAGTTTGGACTCATTACTTGCTGAGTTTGTGTACTCATGTTACCCCTTGCACCTTGTGTGTAGATTCAGGTACTTTTAGTCCTAGTGGCAGTCACTGATCGAGGCTTCAGGCTTTAGGAGATTATCAAGGTATCTGCATGGTGTTCGCGGGCCTTGACTCTCCTTCTTTATCTCCCGATGTATTTCAGTTTGTTCCTTTAGACATTGTAATAGACTATGTTCTACTCTAGACGCTCACCCATTTTTGGGCAGTTGTATCGTATTTTGGAATTTATTATGTTTCAAACAGTTTTCTTTAAATGTTAAAAGCTTCCGTTAATATTTTAAAACTTATTGTTGTTGTGTTGGTTTTGTTGAGTTGAGGCTGGCCTAGTTCCACGATAGGCGCCATCACAACGGTCGAGTTTGGGTCGTGACAAGTTGGTATCAGAGCCTAGGTTACATATGTCTCACGAGTCATGAGAGGGTTTAGTAGAGTCTTAAGGATAGGCATGGAAACGTCTATACTTATCTTCGAGAGGCTGTAGAACCTTTAGGAAAACATCACATTCTTGAATTCTTGTCGTTCGGATCTGTTGATTCTAGTAACTAAACTTCTGTTATTCTATTCTCTCACAAATGGTAAGGACATATACTACTAGATAGGATGAGCAGCCACTAGTGTCACCAGTCAGGGTCGCGAGAGGTCGGGGTCCTGGTAGAGGTAGAGGTGCAGATTGCACCATAACTAGGGCAGCACCATAAGATCTACCAATTGCCCCAGTTCAGGGTCAGGTCCTAGTTGTGGATGCACTAGTGGGACCAACCAAGGCACCAACTGTGCCTATTATTATCCCTGGCCTTCAGGAGGCCTTAACTCAGATTTTGACCGTGTGCACTAGTCTTGCTCAGGCAGTCTCTGTTCCGACCGCAGCATCCACTTCTCAGGCCGGGGGAGGTGCTCAGACTCCCGCTTCCTACACACCCGATCAGGTGATGCAGGGACTTCAGACACTGGGGGTACCACCAGCCTAGCCGGTTACAGTTGTTTAGGACTATGTGGTTCCTGCCATGCCTGATGATGAGCAGTGTAGATTGGAGAGGTTTGGTAGACTTTAGCCTCTGACTTTCAGCGGTGCAGAGGGCGAGGATGCCCAGGGTTTCTTGGATAAGTGTCAGAGGATTCTCCGTACAACAGGTGTTTTAGAGACCAGTGGGGTCTCGTTCACTACATTTCAGTTCTCTAGAGCTGCTTTCACTTGGTGGGAGGCTTATGAGAGGCGTAGGCCGGTTGTTGCAGCCCCTTTCATGGAATGCGTTTTCTGTTCTCTTCTTGGAGAAGTATGTGCCGCAGTCTCGCAGAGAGGAGTTGCTTAGATAGTTCGAGCAGTTTCCCTAGGATGGTATAACGGTGACGCAGTATGAGATGAAATTTTCTGAGTTGGCCCGTCATTTTGTTTGGCTGGTTCCCATGGAAAGGGAGAGGATCAGGAGGTTCGTTGATGGCCTCACATACCATCTGCGGATACTTATGACTAGAGAGAGGATGTCGGGTGCCACTTTTGAGGAGGTTGTTGACATTGCTCGGGATATAGAGCGCTCCCAAGAGCAAGTTGAGAGGGAGGCCAAGAGGCCTCGTGGATCAGGTAGTTTTGGTGATGTTCCTTCTGGAGGTTAGTTCCACCACGACAGAGGTCGCCCCTTCAGGCATGCTCAGACAGCTCGTCTAGCTCACCGTGGTGCATCATCTGGCCATGGTACTCACTGTTCACATCAAGGTCACTCATCTCTTCGTGCCTTTCCAGCTCAGAGTTCGTCTCATGTACCATCAGCTCAAGGTTCATTTATGTCTGGTCCTTCTAGCAAGTATCCCGATGGCTCCCTATAGGTTACTTTGAGTGTGGAGATTTGGGTCATGTCAAGAGGTTATGTCCCCGCCTTACGGGAGGTTCATCGCAGCAGAGGAGTCGGCCTTCGACTTCAGCACCAGTTACTTCATCACCCGCCCAGCCAGCTCAAGGTGGAGCTCAATAAGCTAGGGGACGCCCTAGAAGGGGAGGCCAATCAGGTGGCGGTGAGTCTCGTTTCTATGCACTTCTTGCCAGACCAGATGTTATTGCTTCAGATATTGTGATCATAGGTATTGTCTCAGTTTGCCACAGGGATGCCTCTGTATTATTTGATCCCGATTTCACTTATTCATAAGTGTCATCATATTTTGCTCATTATTCAGATATGCCCCGTGAGTCTCTTGGTTCATCTGTTCATGTACCTACCTCGATGGGTGATACTATTGTTGTAGACCGTGTATATCGGCCGTGTGTGGTGATAGTTGGCGGATTGGAGACTAGGGTTGATCTATTGTTGCTCAGTATGGTGGATTTCGATGTGATCTTGGTCTCCATGTCATAATATTTTAGATTGTCACGCCAAGACTGTAAAATTAGCGATGATAAGGTTGCCATAAAACGAGTGGCGAGGTTCTTTAGACTATGTTCCCAGTAGGGTGATTCATACTTGAAGGCTCAGCGGATGGTTGGCATGGATTATCTTTCTTATTTAGCCTTTGTGAGGGATGTCAGTGCAGAGACCCCTACTATTGATTCTATTCTGGTGGTACAAGATTTTCTGGATATGTTTCCTACAGACCTGTCGGGCATGCCACCCGACAGAGATATTGACTTTGGTATTGACTTGGTACGGGGCACTCAGCCCATTTCTATTCCTTCGTGCCGCATAGCACCGGCTGAGTTGAAGGAGTTGAAGGAGCAGCTTCAGGAACTCCTTGAGAAGGGGTATATTAGGCCTAGTGTGTCACCTTGGGGTGCACCTGTCACGACCCCAAAACCAACCCGGTTGTGATGGCGCCTATCATGGAACTAGGCCAGTCGACACATTTCTAAAATAGTTCAAAATTTCATTAAGATTTAAATAACAACCTCTTTCATACTAAAATCCTCAGAAAAAGTATAAAGTCAAAAGAAAACGCGAAAAATAAAGCCCGACCTCTGGTGTCAATAAGTTATGAGCAATACTACAATTGTTCCGAAACATAACAAGACAAAAATAGTCTGGAAATCAACTACTAATATCTATAGGAAGATAGGAGGGAGAAGGGCAAGGTTGCAATCACCATGCAACTACCTTGCCAACTCCAAGTATCCACAGCGGATGAAGATCAACGCTCGCTTGCACATCCAACAACCTCTACATCTGCACACAAGGTGCAGGGAGTAATGTGAGTATGCCAACTCAGTAAGTAATAAAGGTAAATAAAGGCTTAGCAGCAAGAAACATAGAAAATCCACGTCACAAAACTCAGTAAGTTCAACATGCTTTCAAATCAGTATATGAGTTAAAATCCTCTCGTTTAAAAACCCAATTTTTCAGAAAAATCATTTGAAGAAGCTTTTCAATAGTTTCAAGAGAAGCTCAATGCAATTTAGATTAAAGTTGATAAAAATCATAATAGCCCCTCGGGCAAAACATAGTTCGTATATAGCCCCTCGGGCAAACATGAATCATAAACCGCTCTTCGGGCATAACATCACTCAGAACCAACCCCTCGGGAAAACCTCACAGTCACTCGTAACAGCCTCTGGGGCACAACATGAATCAATAACAGCCCGTCGGACATAACATCATATCACTCACACAGGGTACCTGTGCTCACTAGGGGTGTGCAGACTCCGGAGGGGCTCCTACAGCCCAAACGCTATGACAAGCCACCTCGTGGAATAATAAATCAGGCCCTCGGCCTCTCATAATCACAAATTAGTAACAATATGTTGCGGCGTGTAGCCTGATCCCATAATATCCTCACAACACAGGTCCTCGGCCTTACTCAGTCAGAAACCTCTCAAGCCTCTTGGGCTATTAGTAAAAGTAGGGTGCTCAGCCCAAAATATCATTTTATGCATCAAAACGGAGTAATAAAGGCTGAGTTATGAAATCAGTAAAACATAGCATGACTGAGTACTGATCTTAAGTCAAAAAAGTAAGGAAGTAATAGTAAAAGGCCCCTAAGGGTCCAAACAGCTTGGCACGAGGCCCAAATATGGCATTCAGCCCAAATCATGAAAATTATTTCTAAAGCACATAAGTATCAAATAGTTTTCAGTCAAATACGCAACTTAATAGTTGCTACGGGACGGACCAAATCACAATCCCCAATGGTGCACGCCCACACGCTCGTCATCTAGAATATGCATCACCTCAAAATAGTGAAATGATATGTAATCCGGGGATTCATACCTTCAAGACAAGATTTACAATCATTACTTACCTCAAACTGCTCGAATCCCTACTTCGCAATGCCCTTGCCTCTGGAATCGGCCTCCAAATACCCCGAGTCTGACCAAAAGCAATACAATTCAATCAATATAGGCCAATGAACCAATTCCATACGAAAAATTATCAAATTATACCAAAACCCTGAAATTTACCCAAACCCGGTCCTCAAGCCCACATCTCGGAATTCGACAAAAATAAAAAAAAAACAAGAAACTCCTTTCACTCTCGAGTCCATACATACCAAATTCATCAAAATCCGACCTCAAATGGTCCCCAAATCCCCAAAATAAACTCTCCAAAACTCAAGCCCTCGACTTCACTCTAAATTCCCACTAATTTAATGATTAAACAGTAGGAAAATCATCATAAACACAAGTAATAAGGCCTAAGTAACTTACTCAACTGATATCCCTTGATTCTTCTGGAAAATCACTGCTCAAAGCTCAAAACCAACAATGGTGAAGAATGGGCAAAAATCGCGAAAGAACCTTTATGTACCTTCTACCCAGCAATTTCTGCATATGCGGTCCTTCTACCGCACCTGCGCAACCGCTTTCGCGGTCCAATCAACCGCACCTATGGTTTTCACTTAAACACCCAGGACCACATTTGCCCCCCAAGCACCGCATCTGCGGTCCCGCAGATGCGTCCAGCACACTGCATCTGTAGTTTCTCCTCTTGGCCCTCAAGTCCGCATCTGCGGGTTCCACATCGCATTTGCGACCTCGCACCTGCAGTCCCCAATCCGCAGGTGAGGAAATAACAGAAGTAACAACTACAGTTGCACCAACTAAATTCCAACTCTTTCGTTAACCATCCAAATTCATCCCGAGGCCCTCGGGACCTCAACCAAAAATACCAACAAGTCGCATATCACCATTCAAATTTATTCAAACCTTCGGAATACTCAAAACAACATCAAAATCACAAAATCACCCTCGGATTCAAGCCTAAGAACTTCCATACTTCCGAATTCCGCAAACTATGTTGAAACCTATCAAATCGCCTCTAAATGACCTGAAATTTTGCACACACGTCACAAATGACACTACGTACCTACTCCAATTTCCAAAATTTCATTCTGACCTCGATATCAAAATTTCCACTACCGACCGAGAAATGCCAAATTTCAAATTTTGCCAATTCAAGCCTAAATCTACCACAGACCTCCGAATCAGATTCCGGACGCGCTCCCAAGTCCAAAATCACCTAACGAAGCTAATCGAACCATCGAAATTCCCATCTGAGATCATTTACACATAAGTCAACATCCAATTGACTTTTCTAACTTAAGCATACTCAAAAGAGACTAAGTGTCTCAATTCACTCCAAAACCATTCTGAACTCAAACCAACCAACACGATGTGATGAAATACAGCTAAAGAACACATAAGGAAGCAGAAATGAGGGAAAAGGGGCTATAACTCATGAAATGACCGGTCGGGTCGTTACATCCTCCCCCTCTTAAACAAACGTTTGTCCTCGAATGAGTCTAGAAACATACCTGAAGCCTCAAACATGTAAGGATATCTGCTCCGCATCTCCCGCTCGGTCTCCCAAGTAGCCTCCTCCATAGTCCGACCTCTCCACTGCACTTTCACTGAAGCTATATCCTTTGATCTCAACTTTCGGACCTGACCACTAGCTCCACATCATAAGTCAAATCATCGTCTAACTGTACTGTGCTGAAATCTAAAACATGAGACGGATCGCCAATATACTTTCGAAGAATAGAAACATGAAATACCGGATGCACACCAGACAAGCTAGGTGGAAAGGAAAGTTCATAAGCCAATTCCCCAATCCTCCGAAGCACCTCAAAAGGCCCAATGAATCGAGGGCGCCTTATTTAGATCCATCTGAATACTCGACTGATAATTGTTGTTATATGGAAACTATGAGAGTGGTAGAAACTGGTCCCATGAGCCCCCAAAATCAATGACCCAAGCACGCAACATGTCCTCCAATATCTGAATAGTGCGCTCGGACTGCCCATTCATTTGAGGGTGAAAAGTTATGCTCAACTCAACATGAGTACCCAACTCTCGCTGCACGGCCCTGTAAAACTACGATGTGAACTGAGTACCTCTATCTGAAATAATGGAAATTGGGACACCATACAGACGAACAATCTCTCGGATATAAATTTTAGCTAACCGCTCTGAAGAATAGGTATACACACAAGAATGAAGTGCGGGGACTTGGTCAGTCAATCCACAATCACCCAAATAGCATCGAACTTCCTCAAAGTCCGTGGGAGTCCAACTACAAAATCCATGGTGGTTCGCTCCCACTTCTACTCCTGAATATCCATCTGCTGAAGAAAGCCACCCGGTCTTTGATGCTCATATTTCACCTGCTGACAATTGAGAGACCGGGCTACAAACCCCACTATATACTTCTTCATTCTCTTCCACCAATAGTGTTGTCTCAAATCTTAGTACATCTTCGCGGCACCCGGATGGATGGAATACCGCGAGCTATGGGCCTCCTCTAGAATCAACTCACAAACCCATCTACATTGGGCACGTATATCCGGCCCTACATCCTAAATACCCTGTCATCACCAATAGTCACATCTCTGGCATCACCATGCTGAACTTTGTACTTGAGGACAAGGAAATGAGGATCATCATACTGGCACTCTCTGATACAATCAAACAAGGAAGACCGAGAAACCACACAAGCTAAGATCTAACTGGGCTCCAAAATATCCAACCTCACAAACCGATTGGCCAAGGCCTGAACATCAACTGCAAGAGGTCTCTCCCCAACAAGAATATATGCCAAACTGCCCATACTCACCGCCTTCCTACTCAAGGCATCGGCCACTATATTAGCCTTTCCCGAATGGTAAAAGATAGTAATATCATAGTCCTTTAGCAGCTCTAACCATCTCCGCTGCCTCAAATTGAGATCCTTCTGTTTGAATAAGTGCTGGAGGCTATGATGATCATTAAACACCTCTCAAGACACACCACAGAGATAATGCCTCCAAATTTTTAACGTATGAACAATGGTAGCCAACTCCAAATCATGAACAGGACAGTTCTTCTCATGTGGCTTCAACTAACGAGAAGCATAAGCAATCACTCTACCCTCCTACATCAACATACACCCGATGCCGACCCAAGAAGCATCACAATATACTTTATAAGAACCTGAAGCTGATGGCAAAACTAACACTAGATTTGTGGTCAAGGCAGTCTTAAGCTTCTGAAAGCTCGCCTCACACTCATCCGACCACCTGAAAGGAGCATCCTTTTGAGTCAATATGGTCAAGGGTGTTGCAATAGATGAAAATCCCTGAACGAACCGACAGTAATAACCTGCTAACCCAAGAAAGCTACGAATCTCTGTAGCTGAGGATGGTCTGGGCCAACTCTGAATCGCCTCTATCTTCTTTGAAACAACATGAATACCCTCACTGGACATCACGTGCCCCAAGAACGCAACTGAACCGAGCCAAAACTCAAACTTGGAGAACTTTGCATAAAGTTTCTCCTCCCTTAACCGATGCAATACAACTCTCAAATGCTCGACGACTCCTCCTAACTAAGTGAGTACACTAGAATATCATCAATCAATACAATAACAAACGAGTTGAGATAAGGTCGAAACACGTTGTTCATCAAATTCATGAACATTGTTGGAGTATTGATCATCCCAAAAGACATCACAAGGAACTCATAATGACCATATCGGGTCCTGAAAGCTGTCTTAAAGATATCTGAGTCCCTGATCTTCAACTGGTGATACCCATACCTGAGATCAATCTTGGAGAACACTCTCGCTCCCTAAAGCTGGTCAAATAAATCATCAATACGAGGCAAAGGATACTTGTTCTTGATTTTGACTTTATTCAACTGCCTGTAATCAATGCACATCCTTATTGTGCCATCCTTCTTCCTCACAAATAGAACAGGCGCACCCCAAGGCAACACACTAGGCTAAATAAACCTCTTATCAAGGAGTTCCTGAAGCTGCTCCTTCAACTCCTTTAACTTCGCTTGTGCCATACGATATGGTGGAATAGAAATGGGCTGAGTGCCAAGCATCAATCAATACCGAAGTCAATATCCCTGTCTGGCGGCATGCCCGGCAGGTCTGCAGGAAATACATCCGAAAAATCCCTTACTACCAACACTAAATCAATGGGAGGGGTCTCCGTACCGACATCCCTAACAAAAGCCAAATATGAAAGACAACCCTTTCCAACCATCCACCGGGTTTCAAGAATGAAATCACCCTACTTGGAACATAATCTAACGAACCTCGCCACTCAATTTATGGCACACCCAGCATAGCAAACATCACTATCTTAGCATGACAAACCAAAATAGCATGACAAGGAGATAACCAATACATGCCTAATATCACATCAAAATCAACCATAATAAGCAACAAAAGGTCCACTTGGGTCTCCAAACCACAATAGTCACCACACACGACCGATATACGCAATCTACAATAATAGTATCACCCACCGGAGTAGATACACGAACAGATGAAACAAGAGACTCGCGGGGCATATCCAAATAATGAGAAAAATATGATGATACATAAGAAAAAGTGGAACCAGGATCAAATAACACAGAGGCATCTCTATGGCAAACTGAGACAATACCTGTGATCACAGCATCTGAAGCAATAGCATCTAGTCTGGCTGGAAGTGCATAGAAACGGGTCTGACTACCACCTGATCGATCTCCCCCTCTGGGGCGACCCCTAGCTAACTGTCCTCCACCCCTAGCTGACTGGGTGCGAGATGAAGTAATTGGTGCTGAAGTCGATGGTTGATTCCTCTGCTGAGGCAGAGCCCTATGACGATGAGGACACTGCCTCCACATATGCCCCAACTCTCCACACTCATAAAACCCCCCTGGTGCTGGTGACGGGGACTAAAGGGAACCCCTAGCATCGGGATGACTAGCAAAAGAACCTGGTATGGAAGAGTCCTGAACTGATGGAGCACGGGACGAACTCTGGGCTGGGAGGGAACTAAGTGATGAATGGACCTGATGAGAACTAAGAGAACCATGGCCCAATGATGCCCCACGGTGAACTGGGCGAGTTGATTGAGCAAGTCTGAATGGACAGCCTCTGCCGAGCTGAAACTGGCCTCCATGAGGAGCACCTACAAAACTACCAGATCCACGAGGTCTCTTGGCCTCCCTCTCCATTCGCTCCTGACGGTGAATCAACTCTATGTCTCGAGCAATGTCAACAACCTCCTTAAAAGAAGCACTAGATACCCTCTCTCTGGTCATAAGAATCCATAACTAATACAAAAGGCCATCCACGAACCTCCTGATCCTCTCCCTTTCTGTGGGAGCCAACTAGATAACATGACGGGCTAACTCAAAGAACCTCATCTTATACTGCATCACAATCATATCGTCCTGACGCAACTGCTCGAACTGCCTGTGCAGCTCCTATTTGCGGGACTGTGGCACATATTTCTCCAGGAAGAGAACAAAGAACTGCTGCTAGGTGAGGGGTACTGCACCAACAGTCCTAAGCCTCTTGTAAGCCTCCCACCAAGTAAAGGTAGCTCTAAAAACTGAAAAAGTAATAAAAGAGACCCCACTGGTCTCCATAATACCTGTTGTACGTAGAATTCTCTAACACTTGTCCAAGAAACCCTGGGCATCCTTGCCTCTGTACCACTGAAAGTCGAAGGCAGAAGTCTACTAAACCTCTCCAATATGCGCTGCTCATCATCAGGCATGACTGGAACCATATAATCCTAGCAGGTGCAACTGACTGGGCTGGTGGTGCCTCCAATGTCTGTAGTCCCTGAACAACCTGCTCGGGTGTACGAGCGGTGGGAGTCTGAGTGCCTCCCCCGGCCAAAGAAGTAGCTGATGTAGTAGAAATAGCGACCACCTGAGCAAGACTGGTGTGCACAGTCAAAATCTGAGCCAAGATCTCTTGAAGACCTAGAATAACAATAGGCACGGCCGGTGCCTGAGCTGGTCCTGTTGGAGCATCCACAACTGGGACCTGATCATGAACGAGAGAAGCTGGTGGATCTGCAGGTGCTTCCCTAGCTGCTATACAGGCTACACCCCTGCCCCTACCCTGGCCTCGACTACGACCTCAGCCTCTAGTGGCCCCAACTGGTGGTACTCGTGGTCGCTCATCCTGACCGGTAGCACGTGTCCTCACCATCTGTGAGAGAATAGAATAATAGAGGTTTAGTTACCAGAATCAACAGATTCGCATGACAAGAATTCAAGAATGTGAAGTTTTCCTAAAGGTTCTGCAGCCTCTATAAGATAAGTACAGACATCTCGTACCGATCCTCAAGACTCTACTAAACCCGCTTATGACCCATGAGACCTATGTAACCTAGGCTCTGATACCAACTTGTCAAGTATCACCATTCAAACTTATTCAAACCTTTGGAACACTCAAAACAACATCAAAACACCAAATCACCCTCGGATTCAAGCCTAAGAACT
This sequence comes from Nicotiana tabacum, assembly GCF_000715075.1. Taxonomy (NCBI): domain Eukaryota; kingdom Viridiplantae; phylum Streptophyta; class Magnoliopsida; order Solanales; family Solanaceae; genus Nicotiana; species Nicotiana tabacum. The sequence continues at coordinate 72,519,570 of NC_134095.1, read as the reverse complement.
TCCAAACTACCGAATTCCGCAAACGATGCCGAAACCTATCAAATCACCTCCGAATGACCTAAAATTTTGTAAACACGTCAAAAATGACACTACGGACCTACTACAATTTCCAAAATTTTATTCCGACCCCGATATCAAAACTTCCAATGCCGATCGAGAAATGCCAAATTTCCAATCTCGCCAATTCAAGCCTAAATCTAGCACAAACCTCTGAATCACATTCCGGATGCGCTCCCAAGTCAAAAATCACCTAACAAAGCTAACCAAACCATCAAAATTCCCATCCGAGATCATTTACATATAAGTCAACATCCAGTTAACTTTTCCAACTTAAGCCTACTCAAAAGATACTGAGTGTCTCAATTCACTCCAAAACCACTCTGAACCTGAACCAACCAATGCGATGCGATGAAATACAGCTGAAGAACACATAAGGAAGCAGAAATGGGTAAATAGGTCTATAACTCATGAAACAACCGGTTGGTTCGTTACAACACTAGTTCTATTTGTGAAGAAGAATGATGGCACTATGAGAATGTGCATTGATTATCGGCAGTTGAACAAAGTCACAATCAAGAACAAGTATCCTTTGTCATGCATTGATGATTTATTTGACCAGCTTTAGGGAGCGAGGGTGTTCTCCGAGATCGATCTCAGGTTAGGGTATCACCAGTTGAAGATTAGGGACTCAGACATTCTTAAGATAGCTTTCAAGACCATTTACGGTTATAATGAGTTCCTTATGATGTCTTTTGGGCTGACCAATGGCCCAGCAGCGTTCATGCATCTAATGAACAGTGATGGAACTTATCTCGACTCGTTCGTTATTCTATTCATTGATGATATCCCAGTGTACTCTCAAAGCTAGGAGGAGCATGCCCAGCATTTGCGGATTGTGTTGCAGCGGTTGAGAGAGGAGAAATTTTATGGTAAGTTCTCCAAGTGTGAGTTCTATCTCAGTTCAGTGGCGTTCTTGGGGAATGTGGTGTCCAATGAAGGTATTTAGGTTGATTCGAAGAAGATAGATGCGGTTCAAAGTTGGGCCAGACCGTCCTCAGCAAAAGATATTCGGAGCTTCCTTAGTTTGGCTATTTATTACCGTCAGTTCGTGTAGGGTTTCTCTTCTATTGCATCTCCATTGACCAAATTGACCCAAAAGGGTGCTCCTTTCAGGTGGTCGGACGAGTGTGAGGCGAGCTTTTAGAAGCTCAAGACCACCTTGACCACAGCTCCAGTTCTAATTCTACCATCAGCTTCTGGTTCATATTCAGTATATTGTGATGCTTCTCGGATCAGTATTGGTTGTGTCTTGATGCATAAGGGTAGAGTGATTGCTTATGCTTCGCGCCAGTTGAAGCCCAATGGGAAGAACTACCCTGTTCATGTTTAGGGTTGGCTGCCATTGTTCACACGTTGAAGATTTGGAGGCACTATCTATATGGTGTGTTTTATGAGGTTTTTACTGATCATCATAGCCTCCAGCACTTATTCAAATAGAAGGATCTCAATTTGAGGCAGCAGAGATAGTTGGAGCTGCTTAAGGACTATGATATTACTATTTTGTATCATTCGGGGAAGGCCAATATGGTGGTCGATACCTTGAGTAGGAAGGCAGTGAGTAAGGGCAGTCTTGGATTCATTCCTATTAGTGAGAGACCTCTTGAGGTTGATGTTCAGGCTTTGGCCAACCAGCTAGTGAGATTGGATATTTAGGAGCAAAGTCGGGTTCTAGCTTGTGTGGTTTCTCGGTCTTCCTTGTTTGATCGTATCAAAAATGCCAATATGATGATCCTCATTTGCTTGTCATTGTTGATACCCAATTATTCCTCAAACTATTTTTAAATTTGCATATATACCTTCAAAATCACTTTTTATAATAATTGGTATTTTTCCATAATTTTCCATATTTTTAATTTATTTATTTTCTAATTTATTCAATATTTTATATCCAATAATTATTCATAAGTTACATTACAAGTAATTTCAAAGTATTTCTTAGCTCAATATATCATTTTTAATCCTATTATGATTTAATTATTTCACAAATTAGCCAATTTGGCATTGTTTGGCTATAATTACAACAATTTTGCAATTATAGCCTAATTATACACTTTATGCTATTTTAATTCAATAATCAGTTATTTTTATATTTTAAATATTAGTTAATTACCTTAATTTCACCTATTTAGCTTTAATTTCATTTTTATCTAATTATTAGCTATTTTTATTAATTATTTAACTAATTTTAATTGTGTATTTAACAAATAGCCAATTCTATTTTTAATTCTAGCCTAATTGAATTAAAACCCCAGCCCAATTCAAATTAAAACCCCAGCCCAATTTCCTATCTAACCCGCCCAGACCCAGAACCTCTTCTAATCGTGGCCGTTGATCTCTATGATCAACGGTCCACGTTATCCCTTTTCTTTTTTAATCAAACGACCCCCCAAATCCTACCCCATTCTCTCATTTGCACCGCCTCTGAATCCTCTACTCCTCTCTTCTCTCTCAGACACCCTCAAACCCTAGAGCATCGTCACTCAAAAAATCCCCCAAACCCCTTCGATTCTTGACCAGATATGGGGTCATCTGGTCATTTACGGCCTTATCTAGCCTCATACCTCTATTGGTTGTTCGATTTTGTTGTTATTTGAAGAAACCTCGAGGAGATTCGACCTAGAGTCGACCTAGACTCTTCGTATTCATGAACCTTCTTCATGTTCATCTCTATGGTTGTGAGTAGTGTTATCTTTGTGCTTATGGTTAGAAACTCCGATTCTGGACTAGATTTTCATCACCCCGTTCCATTTTTTTAAGAACCCTAATCTCCTTCTACTTGGATCTGTTCAGATCCTTGTAGATCTGAAATGACTTTGAATTTATCTGGTAGTTTTCTTTAAAAATCTTCTGTTTTCCTTACTATTAATCGATTTCAATATTTTCCAAAACTAGGGTTTCACTTCCTTTTTGTTTCTACAAAAACTTTTCTAAAGTTTCATTTGCTTGAATCCGGTTATCTTTACTATTACTGATTCTTTCATGCTTATGTTCTAGTACTTTGTTTGTTTAATTGTTCGCTTCAATATTTGCCCGTTACTCTTTGTTCGCCAATCAGCAGAGATTAATTGATGATTATTTGACTATTTATGGTGCGAAATTATTGTGATTTGTTGTGATGGCTACTCCTTGTAATTTTTACCTACTTCCCTTATTTGTGATTCCTAATTAATACTACTAACTTTAATTAGTCTATTTGCCTGATTTCTAGGTGTTGATTTACTCTAATTGACTTATAAAAGGGCCTATGATTTGTTTCTTACCTTATTTAGTCCCTAATTTGGCTGATAATTGATTTCTCCCTAATTTGAAAGGTCTCCCCGGAATCCTGCCTATTAATTGATCTTGTTAAGCCCTAATTGACTAATTGATTGGTCTCTTTGCCTTATTTGTGAACTCTTGATTTCCTTTACCTTATATGCTTTACTCTACTCGATGTTATATAAACCCCATTCTGATTCTCTTTTAAGACACGAACAATTAGTTCAAAAAAACACACACACATAAAAATTCTCTCTTCTCTCTCTGCTACTTGTGCTAACTGCTTGTCTAGCCGGCTGAAAGCCAAGACTAGACTGTGGAACTCGACTTGCTTTACTTTCTGTATTTTGCTTCCTTAACTGGTATGTTCCTAGTTCAATTCTGAAACTCAAATCTATGTGCTCCATGCCTGTTTATCTTTGCCTCCTTCTGTACTAATTTAATGGCTTATGTATTTAATTTTCCTTCTTGTTTACTGCTTTATTCAGCATGCTTAAGTTTTTCCCTCTCTTGTTCAAGTGTGTAATCAGCATGTCTGGGTATCACTTGTCTTGTTTGATACTCGGCTAGCATGTCTACTTGAGTTCTTGTTTATTTCCCTCAACTAGTATGCCATGTTAGTATCATAGACTTCTAATGTACTTGATTAACACTAAGCGGCATGACTAATTATGTGTAATAGACCCATGTCCTCAGCATGACTACTCCCATACCCTATCTCTATGTCTTATTACTATTCTAATTTCGAGCATGATTCCCTTGGTAACACTGAAGTATTAGTTTTGTGTTCTGGAGGCTAATCAGTTGCTACTTGTTCTTTGTACTTGCTGGTCTATATGTTTCTCTTCTCATCCATGTTTACGTGTTTCTGATTTGAGCTCTCTATGTCCCTAACCCCCATAATCCTTGTCTATAAAGCTGTTTGTCTTCACTTAGAATCAAATAATAAATGGCTCTGAATCTGAGCACTCTAAGTTGTCTTTTTTGTGATTGTGTGTTTTCTCATAATTTCTTCCAAAACTTCTTTCACTCTTAGCATGTTGTTTAAAAAAAACTGTGTCTATTCCTGAAAACCTTTATCACTCCTGAAAGTTCTACTTCAACATTGTTTTACTATGTTCTTTTCAACATTATGACAAGCACTCTCACTCTACTCTTAGAGTACTAAGTTATGCCCCTTTTGAGTGAGCCTTGCCTTGGGACCCTTGAGCTCCCTCTGAACTTGGACACATGAAAGCTGGCCTTTCCACACTACACTTACTCTGTCTTGGCTATTAAATCTGAGTGTGAGTACTGCTCGGGATCCCTTGAGGTCCTTAGGGAACTCTGACACACCCAGATATGAGGAAAAGCTATGAAACAATCTTGGCATTTGAGGTGATTCATTACATAACTCAGAGAGGAAGTCCTAATCAAGTGTTGGAAATCTAGGCCTGTTTTCAGACTCTCTATAGTGTAAATTTTATTTTTCTTATTCAATTAATTTTAGTATTGGTCTGTAATAATCTGTTGTAAACAAGTATTGGGGCTGGCTACTAAAAAGGGGAGGGTAGTTATATGCTATCAACATCAATGAGTAGAAACCATGTCTTAGGTTTACATTTCCTATATGTGCATTAGAATCCATGCGTAAGATCAACCCATTCAATGCATATCATGCGTTAGACACCATGTTCTTAGGTTTACTGTTTCAATATCCCATTTGACATTATTTTACCACTTAGAAATCTTGTTTTAGGCTAAATAACTGCACCAACATGAAATTGTTGCTCCTGCATACCTTGAAATCATGCTGTAACTCTTTAAGCATTTAGAAACCATGCTCCAGGAATTCTGCTTATTCTGCAATCATTCTGCATTTTCCATATGTGCACGTTAGCTAGCCTATTTTAGGATCTCGCTCAGTTACACCTAGTTAAACTACTAATGCATGAAAAAGGATATAAAACAGTCTCATGTTTGATTATCCTGTTTAACTGAAATTGGTCACAATCCCTGCATGTCTTTGCAACATTTAGAACAACATGCTTTAGGTAAAATAACTTTCTAACTGTTTCAATAATTCTGATAATTGCTGCATATTATTTTACGCCTAGGCAAGCCTTAGGTATAGCTTAAATAAAATCAGAACTGTCTTTGTGATTAATGTTTAACTGTCAACATGTTAAAATTAGTAGGCAAGCTTGATTAGGACTTCTTCTCTGAGTCATATAATAAATCTGACTCTGTTGTTATCATTTAGATACCATGTTTAGGATCTGAATTTAGACCTTAATTGTGTATGAGTCATGTTGTTTATGTGTACTGTGTGTGGAGATATATCTGATCCCTTCATTTGTCTTCCATGCTCCCCTTATTTGAAGTCCTACTTGTTTATTATTTGTCGCTTTAGTATTTTACCTTTAAACTTGAGGGTCTGCCTAGAACCCCCTTTTATAGGATAGGAGTCCTAAATTCCTCTGGGACTGATAGGAATGGACGGGTAATAGCATGCAATAGGGGTAGACAAACCCTCGCTTTAATTACCTTCACAAGGTGGGAAAGGGTAGATATAGATATGATGATCGGTGCATTAATATCACATATAGCCCCTCTTTGAGGAGTGTCATACTGGGTATTGCATTGATGTGATCCATATTATAAACAAACCTAGGACACTCCCTTTTACATTCCCGAATATGCTTAGATTGTAATTCTTTTCAAATCTTGCTTTTCATTAACTGCTTTCCAAACATTTGTGTACTTAAACTTAAATCCCCAACTATTTGAGTCATACTTGTTTATTTGCTAATTATACAAATTCACAAAACCTGTTTGGCCGGGAACCACACTAGTGGATCCTGAGGGGTGCCTAACACCTTCTCCTTAGGATAATTTCAAGTCATTACCCTATCTCTGGTTACCAAAGGTAGTTATAAATGAACCCTATAGGTGCCCTAACGCACCTTAAATCGTTAGGTGGCGACTCTTCAAAAATGCAAACCCTCTTTCCCAAAAGGAAAGAGTTGTCCTAACCAAAATGTCATAAACCCGACTTTTGAGAGGAAAAGGGAGGCGCGACAGCATGGTGACTCTGCTGGGGATATTAGGCTTTTACCATTTCATACCGTTTTTGCTAATTTGTACCCCTCCCTATGTGCAATTACTTGTTTAATTTCTTTAAGCATTTAATTTCTTCTTCAAAAGTAAAACAGACATATCTTTCTTGTTTCCTTCCTTTATAACTGCTTTAAATTATGAAACTGTTGTATTTATCGCTTTCTTAACGTGCAAATACATGTCAACATACTTTTAATTATTGCATAATCATGCTCAACATCATACTCCACTCGTGCAAAACAAATACTATAACAACTCTTGATGAGTGGTTGCGCCCTTCCTATATCATTACCCCCTAAATTCGGAAAGGCTTATTTGCGGTAAAACTAGTCGATTAGCGATGCAGTCGACAGTTTCGTGCCTTTCCCCTTGAGTTGTCCGCTCAAGGTACCAGTCTAAAACCCCATAGAAATCTTACTCCGTTTAAATTGGGCATGCATCATGGTCAAACCTAGCCGGGTCAGTTATGTTGTCCACATAATGATCCTTTAAGATATCCTTGTCCAAAGTCCACTGGGTTTCCCTAAACCCAAACAAACATCATCACATTCTATGCATTTATTTGGAGAACTAAATGTTTTATGCTAATTGTTGATGTTAAATAGTCGAGTCTGGTGGGGATAAGGGCCTAACCTTGTTTGTCTTGCAGAAATATGAGGCACTAAGTCCTCAAATTCGGCATGGTCACCAATATCCACCCAAGATACCTAAGTTGGTGGTAAGATTTATATTCTAGCGACAAAACCCTCGTTAGAAAATATCTGGGCAATCTACCATCCCTCCTGGAGATCCAACCTAACAACATGATAATAGAAGCTGCTACCTTATTTTGGGATTGTGAAAGGTCCGTGTTCCGCTTTGGGACATTGAAATGACACCTTTGCTAGAGGAGATAGGAGGATTGGCCGGTCTAGTATGGGAAATCCCGGGTTTGCTAATTCCTGAGAACCGCACAGGCAAGGGTTTCCTAAAAATGATAGGTTTGAAGAAGAATGCAGAATTGGTGTGCCTAAAGGAATCGTACATCCCTTTTGACTATTTGTATGAAAGGTACGGTCACAACAAATCATACCGTACCTACCATGACTAGTTTGCCATCCATTCCTTGGGACATATCCATCGTAGGGTATTCGTTTTCATGTTTTGCTTCCTGGGTCTGATCGTGTTTCCAATGAAAAAAGGGAGAATCCATACTAGGCTGGCTATGGTAACCAAGACCCTAATGGAGGGGATTGGTGGGCAGACATTCAACATTGTACCCATGATCATCGCAGACATATACCGAGCCTTAGAGAAGTGTCAACGAGGAGCGAGACACTTTGAAGGCTGCAATCTACTACTTCAACTTTGGCTCATGGAACATCTCCAAAAGGGTGAATACCGACAAGAAATTCAGCGAAGGGCCTGGGATGATCACATCGCTTTTCACCATCCAAAGCGAATGAATTACATCCCTGACATGTTTGCTCATCTTAGAATGCCAAAGAATGGGTTGAGCTCTTTGATAATTTGACTGAAGGGCAGGTTCAATGGATGTTCGAGGGGTTTTCGACAGAGGATTTCATCGCTTGATCTAGAGATGCACCTTTCCTGATACTGATTGGTCTAAGAGAAACATACCCTTACGTCCCTCTTTGAGTTATGAGGCAAGCTGGTAGGAAGCAAGTCATACCCAAGGTCGACAAGATGAGCTATCTTCGAGATAACTTCCAAAATAATGATAGTCCCCACAAGTGCCAAGCCCAGCACATGTGGCATTATAAGATCGTAATGGGGAAAGACACCATCGATCCAGACAGATATCATGTCAGTTGTACCCCTTTCTATTCAGGTTGGTTGGAAGACAATTGGGATGGTTTGGGCCAGCCAGGGTTCGTTCGAGGTCACAGAATTATAGATAAAAAGGCCGAGGCACAAGTCAAGTATAACTAGCTGCACAAAAGGATCCGTGAATGTGAGAGCGAACACCGCGAGATACAAGAGTCCAACAAGAAGCTGATTGAGGAATAGAAAGACATGGCTATCAGTGCCAACAAAAGTCTAGGATACTTGGAGCAAGGCATAGTAGAACTAGAGGGGAAATTTCTCAAATGGGTTGAAGACTGTCAAAAGGCTAAAGGGACCGAAGGTGGACATCTAGCCAGAGCATACCTGTTGCTGGGACTTCGCGAATTGGGGAAGCTGTTCGACGGAGCCAAGGATGTCAAATCTGTGGAAGGTCCTTCTGGGACCAAATAGATAGGAACTTACTTTTTCGTTTTATGAATGTAATAAGGCCAATAGCCATTAGTGACTTTTATTTCTTGCTTATTTAGTTTTGTTTTGGGATTCGCCTATCTTTATCAATAAAATGAAGCATTTAGCATTAAAAGTTCTCCAAATCTATTTGTCGCTAGTCCTACCTCGGGCACAAAGAGGTTCCCAAATTATGACACGTTTTACATTCCCACACTATGTGTTTAAATATTGCAATACTTTTTATAATCCTCACTAACTTGTTTACCTCTTGTTTTATTTTTGTTTTTATTATTCCCCTCCCCAAAGGTTAGTTCGTGCACTCTGGCATCATTATCTTATTTCACAAGATCCAGGGGCCCTCCACCTACTCCTCCTCTTAGTCCCATTAAAGGCAAGAACAAAGGCAAGAATAAAATGGAAGATTTAAACAACATCAGGAAGGAGAACACAACTGAACGGGTAGAGGCCACTGATGGCCAGGGTATTCGGGTTCCTAATGAGAATGTGTCACAACTTGAATAGAAACTGTTGATATTCCAGGAAGAGCTCTATCAGGTTTGGAATCTGGCAAACCTGTCATTTTCCCTCAACACCCTAGATATCAATTTCCCCAACGCTCAAAACCCTAAACTTCCTCAAAATATCCCAAAACAGCAGAATCATCCTGTACCTCATCATTACACTGCTCCACCAAAGAAGCAATGTAACACCTGCCATACCCCAAACAACACTCCACTACTCACTCCAGAACCTCAAAACTCCACAAACAACCATTTCCACACCCATACACCAGGCCACCATAACAATCTTATCTACGTAGAGACCATGCCACACCCCACCCAACCTATCTCATGCACACTTGAGTTTGATGAAAAAGATCTGCTTATCAGGAACTTGGTCGAGGAACTTAAGAAACTGACCAGCCGGATTCAGGGCGTTGAGGGAAGCAAAGGAATCGAGGGGCTGAACTATGAGGACCTTTGCATACAGCCTGATGTCGAACTACCTGAGGGGTACAAACCTCCTAAGTTCAAAATGTTCGATGGTACGGGTGATCCAAGGATCCATCTGAGGACATATTGCGACAAGTTGGTTGGAGTAGGGAAGGATGAAAGGATCCTCATGAAGTTGTTCATGAGGAGTCTGAAAGGAGATGCATTATCTTGGTACATCAGCCAAGATCCCAAGAAGTGGTCAAGCTGGGTAGGCATGGCATCTGACTTTATGGATAGATTCAGGTTTAATACAGAGAACGCACCAGACATGTTCTATATCCAGAATTTGAAGAAGAAGCCCACGGAGACGTTTCGCGAGTATGCTACTCGCTGGAGGTCCGAAGATGCTAAGGTCAGACCCGCCTTAGAAGAGGAGCAAAGGAACAACTTCTTTGTCCGTGCTTAGGATTTGCAGTACTATGAACGGTTGATGATGATTAAGAACCACAAGTTCTCCGACATTATCAAATTAGGAGAAAGAATTGAAGAAGGTAATTAGAGTGGTATGGTTACAAATTTTGAAGCCTTGCAAGCTACGAATAAGGCTTTACAGTTCGGTGGTGTGTCCAAGAAAAGGGACGTAGGGGTTGTGATGGTTGCACAAAGGACCAAGTCTCCCCTTAAATACCAAGCTTACCCAATATCTCCACTCACATACTAGCCAACCCCAAATTACCAAACACCCTCATACCAAGCTCCGCCACCAACTTATCAGTAATTTCAACCTCCTACATATCAACCTACTTCACCCAGATACTCCCAAACCGCTCATGTATACCAAACCTATAATGCTCAGCCATCCCATTATCAATCACCCCCTGCACGCCAAAATTTCCCTAGACCTCCGACCTAACTTTGATTGCAGACCTCCAAAGCAATATACAACCATCACTGAACCCATTGACCAGTTGTATGAGAGGCTCAAAGCTGCTGGTTATGTCACCCCCATCCCTGCTGCAACCCCTGAGAATCCTTCTCAGAGGGTTAACCCAAACAAGTCGTGTACATACCACTCCGACATGAAAGGGCACACTATCGATGAATACCGCTCCTTGAAAGACAATATACATTCCTTGATTGATAACAAGATCATTGTGGAAAAGAAAATCGCTCCAAACGTCGGTAACAACCCTCTGCCAGATCATAAGGGTGGGGTTATCCAAATGATTGAAATAGAAGATGACTGGGATCCCGAGGGATCAATCGGGTTGATCGCAAAAGGTGATAACCCAAAGAAACAAACAATTACTCTCAATCCAATCATAGTGTAGATCCAACCGTCTAAGGACGTTGAGGTGAATATGTCTATAACTCTTGAGTTTGAAGCAGTGCCATCCGCAAAGACACCGGTACCAATTGAGGTTGAATTCGTGTCTCCGGCAAATGCACCCGCACCATTTGAGGTTGTAGTTTTGCCACCCAAAGCACATGTTCCATTCGAAGTAAGGATATCCACGTCGGTCCCATTGGCGATGTCTACCATGCCACCATTCTATACAAATACTGTACCTTGGGACTATACAGCCGAGGCGAGAAGGAAGGGAAAGGTCAGGATTGAAGAAATTGTCGCAGCACAAGGTATGACCAGAACTGGTAGAGTCTATACCCCTGAACATCTAGCTGAATCAAGCAAGCAGGCCTCCAATCGGCCGCCCCTCATTGAGACAGGTCTGGATGACCTTTGGAGAAAAATACAGGCCAATGAATATTCGGTCATCGACCAGTTAAACAAGACACCAGTACAAATATCCATTCTCTCTTTTCTGAAAAATTTTGAGATGCACAAGAATGCTTTGTTAAAGGTACTAAATGAAGCATACGTACCAAGTAACATCACTAACGGGGAAGTGGCTAATATGGTAGGACAAGTGCTGGAAAGCCATAAGATTACCTTTTATGAGGACGAGCTGCCACCTAAAGGTCTGGGGCACAACAAAGCACTACACATCACTGTACAATGTGAAGATTATTTCATCACCAGAAGCCTAATCGATGGAGGTTCCAGTCTTAACATTTGTCCGCTGGTGACATTCAAGAAGTTGGGTAAAGGGTTGCATGAGATAAAGGATGGAGCAATCAATGTGAAAGCCTTTGATGGTTCTCAGAGGTCCACCATTTGTGAGATTAGTCTATGCCTGCAGATAGGACCAACCTGGTTCGAGGTCGATTTCCAGGTAATAGATGTACCAGCATCTTACAACTTGCTGCTGGGACGGCCATGGATTCATGCTACTGGGGTCGTAGCATCAACGTTGCACCAGGCAGTAAAGTTTGAATGGAATCACCAGGAAGTGATCATTCACGGCGACGGTGGCAACCCTATATACAATCGCCAGACCATTCCGGTGATTGAGGGAAGAAAAAAGCTGGGAGGATAAACTTACCACCACATTGAGCGGGTCAATGCTATCGACAAAGACAAATGGTGGGATAGAAAAATCAAGAGTATATTGAGTTGGAATGGGTACGATCCTGGTAAAGGGCTCGGCAAGAATCTCCAAGGAATCTCTAAACCCATAAAACTCAAGAAACATGGCACTACCTTCGGTTTGGGATATTAACACACCTGGCAAGAATTCAATAATTGGTCGCCACCATGGCGCGGTCCTTACTATCCACTAGAGCAGCTAATACCACATCTGGAGCAGGCCTTCCAATAGGCCGACATTATTTATGGGTTGGATGAAGAAGAAGCACTTGCATCAGTGAAGAACTTGATTTTAGAGGATAGTGATATGGACTGTTGCTTTATTCTCAAGGAGGAGGGGGAGGAAGGCCCTTCCATACAGGCTGTGAGCAGAGGGGCACATCCATCAGGACAGTCAAAGCCCGACGAGCCTTGGGGTAGCAAGGCTAAACAAGCATTATTCACTGTTTTATTTACTAAATGATTTAATTTTTGCATTTTTCAATTCTCGCAATAATATCTTCGATGTTCAAAACAGTTATTCAATTTATCAAAAGCATTTTTTGATTTTTCTTATGAATTAATATTTATTGCTATCGTTTTCTCTCCTTGCTTTTCCAATACAGCATTACTATTACTTGTCTTGATATCCAATGACTGTGACATGCAATGAGACAACGCAACAAATGGACATGGATTTAGAAGAGGATGACATACCTAACAAGATTGTCAAAGAAGTTGAGAACTTTGAGAACAGACCTAAGTCCAACCTGGACGAGATCGAAATTGTCAACCTGGGAGATGCAGAAAACGTCAAGGAAATGTGAATTTGCATTCACCTATCACCATCAGAGAAGAAAGAATACACAGAATTTCTAAAGGAGTATGAGGACATATTCGCCTGGTTGTATGATGACATGACTGGTCTGAGTACGTCTATTATGGCTCACAAACTGTCAACCGATCCAATGTGTCCACCAGTAAAGCAAAATCTCAGAAAGTTCAAGCCTGATATGAGTTTGAAAAACAAGGAAGAAGTCACCAAGCAGATTAACGCAACGGTTCTCAAGGTAGTAGTATAACCGACATGGTTAGCCAACATTGTGCTAGTGCCAAAGAAGGATGGGAAGGTCAGAGTTTGTGTCGACTACCGATATCTCAATCGGGCCAGTCCGAAAGACGACTTCCCTTTGCCAAATATACACATCCTGATTGACAATTGTGCCAAGTATGAGCTACAGTCATTTATAGATTACTTCGCTGGTTATCATCAGATCTGTATGGATGAGGAAGATGTTGAGAAAACGGCTTTCATTATGCCATGGGGAGTGTACTGTTACAAGATAATGCCATTTGGCCTGAAGAACGCAGGGGCCACCTACATGAGGGCCATGGCTACCATCTTCCATGATATGATACACAAGGAGATAGAGGTATATGTGGATGATGTTATTATCAAATCCAAGAAGGACACTGACCACATAGAAGATCTGAGGAAGTTCTTCAATAGACTGTGGAGATACAACCTGAAACTAAACCCCGCAAAGTGCGCATTTAGGGTTCCTTCTGGGAAATTGCTTGGGTTTATTGTGAGTCGTCGTGAAATAAAACTGGACCCATCGAAAGTCAAAGCCATTCAGGAACTACCACCTCCAAAGAACAAGAAGGATGTAATGAGTTTCTTGGGAAGGCTTAACTACATCAGCCAATTCATAGCACAGTCTACAGTTATCTGTGAGCCAATCTTTAAGATGTTAAAAAAGGCCTCCTCTACCAAATGGACCGATGACTTTGCAGGTAGACCCTTATTACTCTACTTTGCAGTGTTAGATGGAGCTTTCGGCTGCATTTTGGGGTAGCATGATGAAACAAGGAGGAAAGAACAAGCCATTTATTATCCTAGTAAGAAGTTCACCCCGTACGAGGCCTGGTATTCTCTATTAAAACGCACCTGTTGTGCTTTGACTTGGGTAGCTCAGAACCTGAGACATTACTTCTGTGCCTATACTACATATCTCATATTGAGAATGTATCCTTTGAAGTATATCTTTCAGAAGCCCATGCCCACCGGCAAGCCAGCTAAGTGGAAAATCCTGTTGAGTGAGTTCAACATTGTTTGCGTAACTCAGAAAGCAGTCAAGGGATAGGCACTGGCAGACCACCTTGCTAAAAACCCCGTGGATGGAGGATACAAACCCCCTGAAAAGGTATTTTCCTGATGAAGAGGTATCATTCATAGGAGAAGACATTTCAGAATCCTATGACGGTTGAGAATGTTCTTAGATAGAGCAGCAAACTTCAAAGGAGTTGGCATAGGAGCAGTCCTAAAATCAGAAACCGGTCAGCATTATCCGGTGTCTGCCAAACTCAGGTTCCTCTGCACCAACAATATGGCCGAGTATGAAGCCTGCATTTTAGGACTCAAAATGGCCACTGACATGAACGTTCAAGAGCTGCTAGTGATTGGAGATTCAGACTTACTTATACATCAGGTACGAGGAGAATGGACAACCAAGAACTCCAAGATACTTTCGTATCTGCATCATGTACAGGAATTGAGAAAGAGGTTCACGAAGATGGAGTTCCAACATGTTCCCAGAATCTAGAATAAGTTCGCTGATACATTGGCTACCCTATCATCTATGATATAGCATCCTGACAAGAATTTCATTGATCCCATTTTGGTGAAAATCCATAATCATCCAGCTTACTGTGCCCATGTTGAAGAGGAAGCAGATGGAAAGCCTTAGTTTCATGATATCAAGGAATATTTGGCAAAAGGAGAGTACCTGGAGCTTGCAAATCCTACTCAGAAACGCACACTTCGGAGATTTCCAACAACTTCTTTCACAGTGGAAGAATCCTGTATAGGAGGACTCCCAATTTAGGATTATTAAGATGTGTCGACGCAAAGGAAGCATCCAGGCTACTAGAGGAAATTCATATTGGAACTTGCGGTCTACATATGAACGGTTTTATCTTAGCAAAGAAGATACTCTGGGCTGGTTACTTTTGGATGACTGTGGAAACGGACTGCATCTAGTATGTTCAGAAATTCCACCGCTATCAGATACATGTTGACATGATAAAGGTACCTCCAAGCGAGCTTAGCACAACAAGCTCACCATGGTCGTTCGCCGCCTGGGGAATGAACGTTATTGGACCAATCGAGCATGCCTCTTCCAATGGACACAGGTTTATCCTAGTAGCCATCGACTATTTCACCAAATGGGTTGAAGCAGCATTTTACAAAGCAGTGACTTTAAGAAAGTAGTGGCAGATTTTGTCTACGGCCGCATTATTTGCCGATTCGGAATTCCAGAGTTAATCATTACTGATAATGGCTCCAACCTCAACAACGACTTGATGAAAGCTATGCGTGAGACTTTCAATATCAAACACAAGAATTCCATAGCCTACAGACCTCAGATGATGGAGTTATAGAAGCCGCCAACAAGAATATCAAGAAGATACTGAGGAAAATGATAAAGAATCATAGACAATGGAACAAGAAGTTATCATCTGCTCTTCTGGGGTATTGTACCACAGTTCGCACATCAATCGGGGCAACCCCCTATATACTGGTTTACGGTACAGAGGTCGTCATTCCCGCTGAGGTGGAAATTCTTTCCCTAAGGATCATACAAGAAGCTGAGCTCGACGATGTAGAGTGGGTAAAAAGTCGTTATGAGCAACTAGCCCTTATAGACGAAAAGAGAATGAATGCAGTTTGCCATGGTCAACTCTACTAGAACAGAATGTCCAGAGCCTTCAACAAAAGAGTCAAGCCAAGACAGTTCACACCGGGGCAACTGGTGTTGAAGAAAATTTTTCTGCATCAAGATGAAACCAAAGGGAAGTTCTCTCCCAACTGGCAGGGTCCATACATGGTTCACTAGGTTTTGACAGGAGGAGCCCTCATACTTGCAGAAATGGACGGAGAAATCTGGCCAAAGCCGATCAATTCAGATGCAGTCAAGCGTTACTATGTGTAATCTTTATGCTTTCCTTATATGATATAAATTGAACTATGCCTGACCTGATTCCCGTTTAAGAGGGGATACGTAGGCAGCCCAATGGGTTCGGTCACAATTCAATAAAATTTCATTTCCCCCCGCAGAATTTTGAGGAGGGCCCTCAAAATTTCGAAGTAAATTCAGCCAATCGTCGCACGAGCAGCAGTCAGAAACGTCGACCCATCAAACTGAGGCAGAATTTTGAGGAGGACCCTCAAAATTCCGTAGCAGGAGAGGTTGCAATGTCCTGAACTACGTCACAGTCATTGGTTCATCTAAAAATTATTTTCAATTTATGTCATACTTTTACAAAATCATGCATATTATTGTTGAAACTGCTTTGTTTAGTAACGCCACCCCAATAATACAGAGAGTATCACCAGATCAAAGCCAAACGGGTCAAGCAAAAGCCAGCAGAGATACGAACTAACCTTCCCCTTACAAAACTCACAATTTTTCTTTGGATGCAGGCACTAGGATTGTGAAATCATTAGACATATTGTACGCCCACAAGAATACGATTCTCAGAACCGTTGCACTTGCCAACATTTGCTATCAGCACACACCAGTGATGTTCTGTATGTCACAATGTTCCCAGTAATCACAACACTGCAATCTGCTATCGGCTAAGAAAACTATACTGTCATTTGTTATCTTATTTCTTGCATAAGGATACCATTCTGCCTTACGAGACTAAACGATGTCTCCATCTACATCTGCATTGCATAAGGCTACTATTCTTCCTTCTAATATGCATAAGGCTACCATTCTGCCTTCCGAGGTTAAGCTCTACCTCCACTTGTATCTGCATTGCATAAGGCTACTATTCTGCCTTCCAATCTGCATAAGGCTACCATTCTGTCTTCCAAGACTAAACGTTGTCTCCATCTGCTTCTGCATAAGGCTACTATTCTGCCTTCCAATCTGCATAAGGCTACCATTCTGCCCTCCAAGACTAAACGATATCTCCATCTGCATTCGCATTGCATAAGGCTACTATTCTGCCTTCCAATCTGCATAAGGCTACCATTCTGCCTTCCGAGACTAAACGTTATCTCCATCTACATTCGCATTGCATAAGGCTACTATTTTGCCTTCCAATCTGCATAAGGCTACCATTCTACCTTCCGAGACTAAACGATGTCTCCATCTGCATTTGCATTGCATAAGGCTACTATTCTGTCTTCCAACTTGCATAAGGCTACCATTCTGCCTTCCGAGACTAAAAATTCTCCCTCTCCATCTGCATTCTTGCATATGGCTACCATTCTGCCTTCCAAGGTTAAACTCTACCTCCATCTGCATACGGATCTTTGCATAAGGCTACTCTTCTACCTTCCGAGGCTAAGCTCTACCTCCAATTTTCTTGGAAACTAAGCGCTATCTCTAGCACTATTTATCTCACTTTTCTTACGGGCTAAGCTCTACCCTTCAATTCGCAAGACTAAGCTATGTCTTGTCCGTATCATACTACTGCATCCTTCATGGGCTGAGATATCACCAATTCATCCAAAGGCATCATCATTCGGATGCACCATCTTCATCGCCCGAGAACACCATGGCATGGCCTGAGGATCTCTTTCGATCTCTTGCATATCATTATTCAAAGGTGTCATGGTTCGGAGTCACCATTCTTATAGCCCGAGAACATCATTTCATAGCCTGCGAATCCTGCATCCAACAACTCATGGCCCAGGACATCATCGTCTGAGGACACCATTCCCAACCGTCCAAAGACAACATTCATGGTCCGATAGAAATTTGCATCATATTTAAATTTATGCACAGTATACCCTGGTATTGCATCTATTTGTAGGTAAAACGACAAGCAATAGCTATCCCAACAGGAGCAATTATGCTCCAGTTCCCTCAAGCCATATCAAACCTAACCATTCCCATAAATCGTTCAGTCACCCAGTTCTAGGTGTTGCATCCGTTCTTGAAATGGCTTCATCGGTATACTCCGCTGATGGATCCTGAACTACATACGGCCTGATTCCTGTGAAACCAGAGATATGTAGGTATCTCAGAAGCCAGGGTGCGGCCTAATCTCTCGAACTATTTCGCTCGGTCAAAATTGGACATCATTTCTTTACCCGAAAACTCTTTCATCCTTCCCGGGTAAAGAGGGGCAGCTGTTGATACGCAATTTTTCCTCAAACTATTTTTAAATTTGCATATATACCTTCAAAATCACTTTTTATAATAATTGGTATTTTTCCATAATTTTTCATATTATTAATTTATTTATTTTCTTATTTATTCAGTATTTTATATCCAATAATTATTCATAAATTACATTACAAGTAATTTCAAAGTATTTCTTAGCTCAATATATTATTTTTAATCCTATTAGGATTTAATTATTTCACAAATTAGCCAATTTGGCATTGTTTGGTTATAATTACAATAATTTTGCAATTATAGCCTAATTGTACACTTTATGATTTTTTTTTTTTTTTGGGGCAATCCACTAGGCAAGCGCCTAGGGCTAGTTTTTATATATAGATAAATTAAAATCAAAAAATACATTGTCAGGTGGTCTAACATAATGAAAGTGATAAAATTTGACTTTTACATGACACCTAGTATCAATGTTGAGCATTAAACTCAACCTTGATATCACATTTGATCTAAAATGAACAATTCGTTTAAAAACTGGCCGATCATAATGGGTGACAATTGCAGCCTATTTCGACTTTGTAAACCCTATGGAACATATACCAAATGTACACTCATTGATTATTATGAAATTCAATCGAACTTGTATTTCCGAGCTGCCTGCATATGTCGCTGCAGTTGCAATGAGTCTTGATCCAACTCATATCCACTCCAGTGCAATGCCATTCCTTCCATGTACTTGCTGCTATGATTTATTAATTGCATACAGCTCCATCTTGTGTCAAAATCATGCTTTACGTACAGTGTCCTCTTTCGTAGCTGTTGAAATGGTCGATTCTGGGCATGCATTTTGCCCCATTCCAGCCTTGTTGTTGTGCTTGTGGTATGAACCATTGCGGCGATAATGATTCCCCCTATTTTTTTGAGTGCTCTTGTAATCTGAAGCCATTTGCTGCATCTTGAGCATGTGCTGGGGCGTTTATCCAAAATGACAATTGCCTAGGTTCATAGTTGTCCTCTTGGACTGTAAAACAGAATAAACTGTTAGCGAACCAACAGCTCTCACATGCTGCAACATGTTGTGCCTACGTTTATGCATTCCAATGTCACCATAAGCCCAACCATCTGATGGTCACACTTTTGAATCTCAATTGTGCAGGACTGCCCAAAGCATCTGTAACGTAGCTCAAAATCACAGCACTTAAAGTGTAAAACTTCAAGGACGATAGCCATGACAAAGGCTGTTGAGTTGATGGAATTAAGAGAGAAATTCCCAAAGATTATGTCCCACATGCGTGTATGCATTTTGCCCAGCAAGCTCAACTATTTGCACCCACGCCTGCCTTGGCATTTCCAATATTGTCCATTTCGTCTCTGCTTGCGTGACTAAGTCCCTAGATTCAAAGTCCCAAGATAAAGTGGTGCTGCCTATTGTTTTGCTCCAAATCTCTCGTTAATTTGAGGATGTCTATAGTACTATGCATCATGCGTGCATATGGTTCCAAATGACACGCTTGGAATAAAGAAAGATAAAGCTGTGAAGCCCACGATGCTGCGTGCAATGTATTAAAAATACACGCGAAGCACTGTACTGAATTTGCCCATGATGCATCGTGCATTGTAATAAACTGCAGGCGTGCGTTGTAATCCCCATGCTCATGCCTTCTTGCTTCCTTCAAAAGTCACGCTCACCCCATGCGAATGCCATGCGTGCCCCTCCAGACATGTGAGTAGTCTTGTTTGACCAAAATAGTATATTCCAATTCATTGTCCAGCATGCATTACATTGCTAGCGTGCAATTCCATGCGAAAACACGCGTGAATCCCAGTTGGAATTTAAAATGTCCTCCCAACTCTTGAAGATCCTCGGCCCAGTACTCCCCAGTACCCAAACAATTCGAAGCTTGCTTTCATTAAAAAAAATGCTAGAAGCATGCGTGCATTCCATGACTTTGATGAAGCATGCGTGCATTTAAAAATCAAAAGAACAACACTGGTTTTCGTGTCCATCTCTTATCGAAATCTGGCGTTCTCCACATGCTTAAAGTTGCGATTACTTTTGTTTAATGGTAAGATTCTCCTTAAAATCATGATATCTTTTCACAACTTGTGCATTAGACTCGACTTCACTGCCCCATGCAAACGAGATGGGCATTTTGTTCCTTTGTTCCCTGCTTGTGCATATCATGATATCTCTTTCAAGGGATTGAGTACCATGTATTAATACCACCCTTTGAAATTGACAATCATGATAAGTCATCTCCACATTACCATTCCCTACACAGAAACACCAAATGTTAGTATAACAGAAGATCATCAAGATCTCTTCCCATAGGATTCGACTCTGCTGATCAGTTATGTCCATTTCGTTTCTCCTCCTCATTTTGCCTTTGTTCCACTCCACATTTATCTCCTTTTTGGTTTTGTTCCTTCCCCTTGTCCTCCTAATTCCTTGCAACCTTTACTCTTATGTAAGGACATTGCATCTTATCTTCGTTAATGATCCTCCTTCCTTTTGAGTCCAGATCCCAGAAACCATGGCACTCAGTATTTCCTTCATCTAGAGAATAATTGGCAAGGTGGTCTGCTAATGTATTCCCTTCTCTGAATATATGAGTGACCTTGATGATACTTTGTTCCTTCAGTATTAAAATCTCCTCTACATGTACAGTAATATACCAAGGAGGCTTCCATGATTCCTCTATAATGTTCTTTAAAAGCATAGAATCTGTCTGCAGCCATATCTGGAAATAATTAAGACTTTTGCACATCTTCAATGCCTCCGCAATAGCTACTGCTTCTAATACATTGTTGGTTCCTTCAGAAATCTCCCTTCCTTCTGCATATATCAAATCACCTACCTCATCCCTTATGCAGAAACCAATCGAACTCCTCCCTGGGTTCCCTCTACATGCTCCATCCGTATTCACTTTGATCCACCCTCTTGAAAGGAAATTCCCATAACACTTTATCATATTTCAGTCGAGGTGTGTACTGTTCCATCATTGTCAGTAAGTCCATCCACTTGTGAGGTACGTGTAGTCCTGGATTTTTCAGTTGGACCAGAGCTTGCAAAGTAAATGACACCTGGTAAATAACTCTGCTAACTGACACTACTTCTCCATATTTCAAACTGTTTCTTCTCTTCCACAGTTCCCATACAATGCATGCAGGTAAAGCTTGTAATACTGGCTTCAATCTAGGTACAACTGGTGTTGTCCAACACTTTGTAATTGCTTGATGTAATGACAACCCATCTAATGAAATTCCTGCTCTCCTCAGGAAGTAACTCCAAACACTTCTGGCTGCGTTGGATGTGAAGAACAGATGTAGTAATGACTCCTCCTTAGGATCAGCACAGCACCAACATTTAGATGGCATGGAGTATCCTAGTTTATGCAAGAAATCATCAAGTGGCAGTTTGGCTTTCCACACCTTCCACAGGAAGAAGGATATCTTGAAAGGTAAACCTTTTACCCATATCATCTTGTAAGCTAATCTTGAGTTGGCTCTTCTTCGCAGGTAATCCCATGCAGATTTTACTGTAAAATGTCCCCTTGTTTCAAGCATCCAGAAGGAAGTATCTAACTGTGAACTTTCAGTTGGTGGTCTAATATTCTACACAATATGGTGTGCCAAATCTTCAGGTAGGCTCTCAAACACTTTATCCACATTCCACATACCATTTTCAACCAGATCATTTACATTATGAATATCGTCATCAATACCAAACTCTGCAGGTACTTGACAATATAAGGCTCCCAACTCAGTCCAATTGTCGAACCAGAATTGAGCCGATCCCATTCTCAGTTTCCAGTAGATTTGATGCTCAATCAAGTCCCTACATTCTAGCATTTTTCTCCACACGTGGGATCCACGCTTCCAAGGTACAATTACTGCATTTATGATATTTTAATTCAGTAATCAGTCATTTTTATATTTTAAATATTAGTTAATTACCTTAATTTCACCTATTTAGCTTTAACTTCATTTGTATCTAATTATTAGCTATTTTTATTAATTATTTAACTAATTTTAATTGGGTATTTAACAAATAGCCAATTCCATTTTCAATTCTAGCCTAATTGAATTAAAACCCCAGCCTAATTAAAACTCCAGCCCAATTTCCTATCTAACTCGCCCTGATCCAGAACCTCTTCTAATCGTGGCCGTTGATCTCTGATATCAACGGTCCACATTATCCCTTTCCTTTTTTAATCAAATGACCCCCCCAAACCCTACCCCATTCTCTCATTTACACCGCCTCTGAATCCTCTCCTCCTCTCTTCTCTCTCAGACACCCTCAAACCCTAGAGCGCCGTCACTCAAAAATTCCCCCAAACCCCTTCGACCCTTAACCAGATATGGGGTCATCTGGTGATTTATGGCCTTATCTGGCCTCATACCTCTATTGGTTGTTCGATTTTGCTATTATTTGAAGAAACCTCGAGGAGATTCAACCTAGAGTCGATCTTGACTCTTCATTTTCATGAATCTGCTTCGTGTTCATCTCTATGGTTGTGATTAGTGTTATCTTTGTGCTTATGGTTCGAAACTCCGATTCTGGACTAGATTTTCATCACCTCGTTTCATTTTTTGAGAACCCTAATCTCCTTCTACTTGAATCTGTTCAGATCTACATACTTTGAATTTATCTGGTAGTTTTCTTTAAAAATCTTCTGTTTTCCTTACTATTAATCGATTTCAATATTTTCTAAAACTAGGGTTTCACTTCCTTTTTGTTTCTGCAAAACTTTTCTAAAGTTTCATGTGCTTGAATCCGGTTATCTTTACTAGTCCTATTGATTCTTTCATGCCTATGTTCTAGTCCTTTGTTTGTTTAATTGTTCGCTTCAATATTTGCCTGTTACTCTTTGTTCTCCAATTAGTAGAGATTAATTTATGATTATTTGACTATTTAGGGTTCGAAATTATAGTGATTTGCTGTGATGGATACTCCTTGTAATTTTTACCTACTTTCCTTATTTGTGATTCCTAATTGATATTACTAGCTTTAGTTAGTCTATTTGCCTGATTTCTAGGTGTTGATTTACTCTAATTGACTTATAAAAGGGCCTATGATTTGTTTCTTACCTTATTTAGACCCTAATTTGGATGATAATTGATTTCTCCCTATTTGAAGGGTCTCTCGCAGAATCCTGCCTATTAATTGATCTTGTTAACCCCTAATTGATTGATTGATTGGTCTCTTTGCTTTATTTGTGAACTCTTGATTTCCTTTACCTTATATGATTTACTATACTCGATGATATATAAACCCCATTCTGATTCTCTTTTAAGACACGAACAATTAGTTCAAAAAACAAAACAAAAATTCCCTCTTCTCTCTCTCCTACTTGTGCTAACTGCTTGTCTAGCCGACTGAAAGCCAAGGCTAGACTGTAGAACTCTACTTGCTTTACTTTTTGCATTTTGCTTCCTTAACTGGTATGTTCCTAGTTCAATTCTGAAACTCAACTCTATGTGTTCCATGTCTGTTAATCCATGTCTCCTTCTGCACTAATTTAATGGCTTATATATTTAATTGATCTTCTTGTTTACTGCTTTATTCAGCATGCTTAGGTTTTTCCCTCTCTTGTTCAAGTGTGTAATCAGCATGTCGGGGTATCACTTGTCTTGTTTGATACTCGGCCAGGATGTCTACTTGAGTTCTTGTTTATTTCCCTCAACTAGTATGCCATGTTAGTATCATAGACTCCTAATGTGCCTGATTAACACTAAGCGACATGACTAATTATGTGTAATAGACCCTTGTCCTCAGCATGGCTACTCTCATACCCTGTCTCTATGTCTTATTACTATTCTAGTTTCGAGCATGATTCCCTTGGTAATACTTTGAAGTAGTAGTTTTGTGTTCTGGAGGTCAATCTGTTGCTACTTGTTCTTTGTACTTACTGGTCTATATGCTTCTCTTCTCATCCGTGTTTACGTGTTTCTAATTTGTGCTATCTATGTCCCAAACCCCCCTAATCCTTGTCTGTAAAGCTGTTTGTCTTCACTTAGAATCAAGTAATAAATGGCTCTGAATCTGAGCACTCTAAGTTGTCTTTTTTGTGATTGTGTGTTTTCTTATAATTGCTTCCAAAACTGCTTTCACTCTTAGCATTTTTTTTAAAAACTGTGTCTATTCCTGAAAACCTTTTTCACTCCTGAAAGGTCTACTTCAACATTGTTTTACTAAGTTCTTTTCAACACTATGACAAGCACTCTCACTCTACTCTTAGACCACTATGTTCTTCCCCTTTTGTGTGAGCCTTGCCTTGGGACCCTTGAGCTCCCTCTGAACTTGGACACATGAAAGCTAACCTTTCAACACTGCACTTACTCTGTCTTGGCTATGAAATCTGAGTGTGAGCACTGTCCGGATTCCCTTGAGGTCCTTAGGGAACTCTGACACACCCAGATATGAGAAAAAGCTATGAAACAATCTTGGCACTTGAGATGATTTATTACATAACTCAGAGAGGAAGTCCTAATCAGGTGTTGAAAATCTGGGCCTGTTTTCAGACTCTCTATAGCGTAACTTTTATATTTCTTATGTAATTCATTTTAGTATTGGTCTGTAATAATTTGTTGTAAACAAGTATTGGGGCTGGATAGTGAAAAAGGGAGGGAAGTTATATGCTATCAACATCAATGGGTAGAAACCATGTCTTAGGTTTACATTTCATATATGTGCATTAGAATCCATGCGTAAGATCAACTCATTCAAAGCATATCATGCATTAGACACCATGTTCTTAGGTTTACTGTTTCAGTATCTCATTTGACATTATTTTACCATTTAGAATCCTGCTTTAGGCTAAATAACTACATCAACATGAAATTGTTGCTCCTGCACACCTTGAAATCATGTTGTAACTCTTTGAGCATTTAGAAACCATGCTCTAGGAATTCTGCATATTCTGCAATCATTCTGCATTTTCCATATGTGCACGTTAGCTACCCTATTTTAGGATCTCGCTCAGTTAAACCTAGTTAAACTACTGATGCATGAAAAAGGACATAAAACAGTCTCATGTTTGATTATCATGTTTAAGTGAAACTGGTCACAATCCCTGCGTGTCTTTGCAACATTTAGAACAGCATGCTTTAGGTAAAATAACTTTTTAACTGTTTCAATAATTCTGGTAATTGTTGCATATTATTTTACGCCCAGGCAAGCCTTAGGTATAGCTTAAATAAAATCAAAACCGTCTTTGTGATTAATGTTTAACTGTCAGCATGTTAAAATTAGTAGGCAAGATTGATTAGGACTTCTTCGCTGAGTCATATAATAAATTTGACTCTGCTGTTATCATTTAGATACCGTGTTTAGGATCTGAATTTAGACCTTAATTGTGTATGAGTCATGCTGTTTATATGTACTGTGTGGATGTATATCTAAGCCATTCGTTTGTCTTCCATGCTCCCCTTAATTGAAGTCCTACTTGTTTATTATATGTCGCTTTAGTATTTTACCTTTAAACTTGAGGGTCTGCCTAGAACCCCCTTTTATAGGATAGGAGTCCTAAATTCCTCCGGGATTGATAGGAATGGACGGGTAACATCATGCAATAGGAGTCGAGACCAACCCACGCTTTAATTACCTTCACGGGGCAAGAAAGGGAAGATATGGATATGATGACCGATGCGTTAATATCACGTGTATCCCCGCTTTGAGGAGTGTCATACCGGGTATTGCATTGATGTGATCCTTTTTGTAAACAAACCTAGGACACCCCCTTTTACGTTCCCAAATATGCTTAGATTGTAATTCTTTTCAAAATCTTGCTTTTCATTATCTGTTTTCCAAACATCTGTGTACCTAAACTTAAATCCCCTACTATTTGAGCCATACTTGTTTATTTTCTAATTGTACAAATTCACAAACACGGTTTGGCTGGGAACCACACTAGTGGATCCTGAGGGCTGCCTAACACCTTCCCCTTAGGATAATTTCAAGCTCTTACCCTATCTCTGATTACCAAACGTAGTTATAAATGAATCCTATAGGTGCCCTAACGCACCTTAAATCGTTAGGTGGCGACTCTTCAAAAATGCAAACCCCCTTTCCCACAAGGAAAGAGTTGTCCCAACCAAAATGTCATAAACCCGACTTCCGAGAGGAAAAGAGGGGCGCGACGGTCCTCAGGGAAAAGGTGCAGCACGATAATGCCAAGGATGTGACTATTGGTGATGATGGGGTATTGAGGATGTAGGGTTGGATATGTGTACCCAATGTAGATGACTTTGGGAGTTGATTCTTGAGAAGGCCCACAGCTCGCGGTATTCCATCCATCTGAGTGCCGCAAAGATGTATCAGGATTTGAGATAGCAATACTGGTAGAGGAGAATGAAGAAAGACATAGTTGGGTTTGTAACTCGGTGTCTTAACTGTCAGCAGGTGAAATATGAGCATCAGAGACCGAGCGGTTTTCTTCAGAGGATAGAGATTCTGGAGTGGAAGTGGAAATGGATCACCATGGATTTCGTAGTTGGGCACCCACGGACTTTGAGAAAGTTTGATGCTATTTGGGTGATTATGGATCGGCAGACCAAGTCCATGCACTTCATTCATGTATGTACTACCTATTCTTCAGACCGGTTGCGGAATCAGAGAGATTATTCGCCTTCATGGGGTGCCAGTTTCCATCATTTCAGATAGAGGCACGTAGTTTACATCGCAGTTTTGGAGGGCCGTGCAGTGAGAGTTGGGCACTCAGGTTGAGTTGAGCACAAAATTTCATCCTCAGACGGACGGCAATCCAAGAGCACTATTCAGATATTGGAGGACATGTTACGTGCTTCTGTCATTGATTTTGGTGGTTCATGGGACCAATTTCTGCCACTCGCAAAGTTTGCTTACAACAACAGTTTTCAGTCGAGTATTCAGATGGCTCCATATGAAGCTTTATATGGGAGGCGGTATAGATCTCCGGTGGGTTGGTTTGAGCCGGGAAAGGCTAGACTATTGGGTACTAACTTAGTACATAATGTTTTGGACAAGGTAAAAGTGATTCAAAAGCGGTTTCGTACAGCGCAGCCAAGGCAAAAGAGTTATGCTTACAGGAAGGTCCGTGATATGTCTTATATGATTGGGGAGAAGGTTCTACTGAAGGTTTCACCCATGAAGGGTGTTATGAGATTCGGGAAGAAGGGCAAGCTGAGCCCTGGGTTCATTGGGCCTTTTGAGGTACTTCGGAGGATTGGGGAAGTGGCATACGAGCTTGTTTTGCAACCAAGCTTGTCGAACGTGCATCCAGTATTTCATGTTTCTATGCTCCGGAAGTATATCGGTGATTCGTCTCATGTTTTGGATTTTAGCACGGTTCAGCTGGATGGTGATTTAACTCATGATGTAGAGCCAGTGGCTATTTTGAAGCGGTAGGTCTGAAAGTTGACGTCAAAGGATATAGCTTCAGTGAAAGTGCAGCTAAGAGGTTAGCCCATGGAGGAGGCTACTTGGGAGACCGAGCAAGAGATGTGGAGCAGATATCCACACCTATTCATGGCTCCAGGTATATTTCTAGACCCGTTTGAGGACAAACGTTTGTTTAAGAGGGGAGGATGAAACGACCCGACCGGTCGTTTCAAGAGTTGTAGCGTTGTTCCCCCATTTCTGCTTCATTTGTGTTTTACAGTTGTATTGTGACTTACCGAGTTAGTTGGTTTGGGTTCGAAGTGATTTTTGAGTGAATTGAGATACTTAGTCTCTTATGTGGAAGCTTAAGTTAGAAAAGTTGACCGGATGTTGACTTATGTGTAAACGACCTTAGATTTGTATTTTGATGGTTCCGTTAGCTCCGTTAGGTGATTTTGGACTTAGAAACACGCCCGAAATGTGATTTGGAGGTCCGTAGTATGTTTAGGCTTGAATTGGCGAAACTTGAAATTTTGACGATTTTGGTCGGCAGTGGAAATTTTGATACCGGGGTCAGATTGGATTTTCGGAAGTTGGAGTAGGTTCGTGGTGCCATTTATCACTTGTGTGAAAAATTTGAAGTCAATCGGACATGATTTGATAAGATTCGGCACTCTAATATTGATCGGATGCTTTTGGAAGTGCGGACCGCACCAGAATTGTGCGGACTGCAAAGGAGAATTGCAGCTACACCCGGATTGTACGGACCACAGTAGAAGAGTACGGCCACGACAGATTTATGCAGACCGCAGTTGAGGAGGACTAAGAAGTCGGCCGCACGATTTTGGTACAACCGCAGAGATTGGCAGAGTGCGACCGCAGCAAAATTATGCAGACCGCACGATAGAGATTCAGAGAGTGTACTATATAAGCGAGGCTTAAAGTTTTATTTCACATTTTGGACTTTGGGAGCTCGGTTTGTGACGACTTCTCATGGGTTTTTCAAGAAATTCATCAGAGTAAGTGATTCTGACTCCGGTTTGGCTAATATACATGAATATATCATTGATTTCATCATCCAATTAGTGCTTTGAGATGGAAATTTGGGGAAAATTGTAGAGATTTCATAAAATGAATTTTTGGGATTTGAATGACGATTCAAAGTCGGATTTAAGTGAAACTAGTATGGTTGGTGTAGCAATCGAATGGGTTATTGGATTTTATGACTTTTATCGAATTTCGAGACGTGGGCCCGGTGGCCGGGCTTGAGCCGATTTTGGGATTTTGGCTAAATTTGGTATTTTTCTTGAGAAATTGATTCCTTTAGCCTATATTGATCATATTGTATTGCTTGTGGCTATATTCGGGACGTTTGGAGGCTGATTTGAGAGGCAAAGGCATTGCAGAGTAGGATTTTGCTTGGTTTGAGGTAAGTAACGCTTTCAAACTTTGATCTGAGGGTTCGAAACCCCGAACTACATGTTATGTGTTTAATATTGAAGTGATGCACATGCCAAGTGATGGGCATGCGGGCATGCACCGTCTAGGTGATTCCATGGCACCGATTAGTGACTCTATCCTGTTGATATCCATGTTTTAATCATGTGATAAAGTAATTTAACTGTAAATCATGCTAGATATCATGTTTAGGCTTCATGCCGGTATCTTTGGGACCCTTAGTGGTTGTTTCTTGCTGTCATCTCATTATATTTATTAATATTCTGTACTTAGTCATGTTCATGTATGTTTATATCATATCCCAGTCTCAGTTATTTATCGATGCATCATACCATTGGTCCGGGTTTGTTTTATGACATTGTGAGCCCGTGGGTGAGACTAGAGAGATTGATGACTGAGTGAAGTCGAGAGCCTAGTTATGAGTGATAGTTATGGGATCGGACTGCACACCGCAGTGGTTATATTGATTGTGCTAGCGCTTAGACTGAAGGAGCCCCTCCGGAGCCTGTAACACACCTCTAATAAGCGCGGATGATATTATTGAGGGATGGATTTCCCTGGACATGAATTTTTCGGAAGTAATGATATTTGGAGATGGATTTCTCCACAGGGTTGGATTGCCCTTTTCCTCGGTACTGAGTGACTTATAGTCAGTGTTGAGTATGTTCCGGGATGGATTTCCCTAGGTCGGATGGCCATATACGGTACTAAGTAGTTGAGCATTTATATGTACCTGGAGATGGATTTCTCCACAAGGTTGGATTGCCCTTTTTCCTCGGTATTGGGTGACTTACAGTCAGTGTTGTATATCTTCCAGAATGGATTTCCCTGGGCCGGATGGTCATATTTAGTACCGAGTGGTTGAGAACTTGAGAATGGGAGCACATTATGTATTTCATACAGTCTGTGCATTGGCATGTAGAGATAGTTGAGTTATATACCTTAAAATGTTCTGATTTGTATTTACCTTATTGCTTTGAGCTCTCTATTTAACTGAAAGCATGCCTATGTTTCTGTACGTTATTTCTATTATATCTGTTGTGGTTGGGTTTGTCACTACCTTTCAGTCTACAGTTTGGACTCGTTACTTACTGAGTTGGTATACTCATGTTACCCTCTACACCTTGTGTGCAGATTCGGGCACTTTTGGTCCTAGTGGTAGTTGCTAGTCGAGGCTTCAGGCTTTAGGAGATTATCAAGGTATCTGCACGGTGTTCGCGGGCCTTGACTCTCCTTCTTTATCTCCAGATATATTTCAGTTTGTTCCTTTAGATATTATAATAGACTATGTTCTACTCTAGACGCTCATGCACTCAGTGACACCTCGGTTTTTGGGCAGTTGTATCGTATTTTGGAATTTCTTATGTTTCAAATAGTTTTCTTTAAATGTTAAAAGCTTCCATTAATGTTTTCAAACTTATTGTTGTTGTGTTGGCTTTTTTGAGTTGAGGCTGGCCTAGTTCCACAATAGACACCATCACGACAGTCGAGTTTGGGTCGTGACAGAATCCATTCTTAACAAGTAAGGAAGTAGAAACTAAATTCTTCCTAATAGTAGGAACATGAAGAACGTTGTTGAGCGTTAACACCTTGCCGAAAGTCATCTTTAGGAATATCTTCCCATAACCTTCAATCTTGGTTGTTGCAGCATTTTCCATGGAAAGATCTTCTTCGAGACCAACAGTAGAGTAAGTCGCAAAGGCTTCTTTGACAACACAAAAATGTCTAGTGGCTCCAGAGTCAATCCACCACTCCTTTAGATTTCTAACTAGGTTGCATTCCAAAAGCATTGCACATAGATTATCAATGTCATCATTCTTCTCCACTATGTTGGTATGTCCCTTCTTCTTATCCTTTTTCTAGAGACGACAATTAGGGGCTTTGTGACCAGTTTTTCCATAATTGTAGCAGGTGCCTTTGAATTTCTTTTTGTCCTGCTCCTTAGTTTGTCCAGAAGACCTATTCCTCTTCTTACTTTTTGGAGCAGTATCCTCAACGATATTAGCTCCCATAATAGAATGTTTTATCTCACCGGAGTGTTGGTACCAAAAACGCCGATGAATAGCGAATCACTCGAATGCTGTAAAACACACTGAAAAATTTATGCAGAAGAAGAATATCAGAAAATTTCGAAAGGAAAGATTCTGGGATTCAAAGCATATTTATAGACTTCCAGTAACTGTTCCTGAAAAGGTTTGCAACCTTTCAGAAAGAGCCATATGGCTGTTGGGAATATTTCTGTTTGAAATATTACAGGAAATTTAAAACAATTTGGGAAAAAGGCAAAGCCGTTTGCAACCTTTCAGAAAGAGCCATATGGCTGTTGGGAATATTTCTGTTTGAAATATTGCAGGAAATTTAAAACAATCTGGGAAAAAGGCGAAGCCGAGCCGAGCGACGATAGCGAGGCTTGCCTTCTTCTTAAATCTTTACAAGCTAGAAGAAGAGCAATTGTATATAAACCCAGCAAAAGTCTTTTCTTCCTCTAATATGGGATAATATCCCTTTGCCAAGGAGGAAAACTCAAATTTTTCATTTTCCTTCCATTTCTCATTCACCCTCTTTAAGCTAATTTAAGCTTAAAAAGCCCAACAGTTAAGAGTAGCTAGATTTTCTATTAAAGAAAAAAAAATAGAATAGCGTTATGTATGAATGCTATAGATTATTGTTTCAGTTTGCAGGAATAAGCATTGTACCACCTCCCAAGATAAGGAGATTTTTAGGTGCCTCGGCTACCATAAGTTTGTATAATCCACAAGTAAATGGACCAGGTAAATACAGTGTTGCAACTATATATCTTGAAAGAGGAGGAGTCGAGAGGATACAAGCCGGGTGGATTGTAAGTTTGTAGCATTATTTTCCCTTTCTCATAGAAATGAATATCGTAGTGTTAATTTTTTATCATATGAAATGAATCATATCAGTGATCAATATCACCCAGAAAGCAACAAAATCTTTAAAAGTTCTCCAAATATTAACGTGTTTATATATTGGCTGGTTATTTTTAATTCTTTATTACTTTTGTAGGTTCATCCAAAACTACATACGGGGATGCGCGGACTCAGTTATATACCCACTGGACAGTAAGTATTTTAGGTTTTGGTATTTTTCTATTCGAATACATAAATTAACTACAATGTTCTTTATTTGAAAAAAAAAAATAGTAATAAATTTCGAATTAGGCAGATAACAACCAGAAAACAGGATGTTACAACAGTAATTATCCAGGATATGTTCATAACTTTTTTGGGGGCGACAAAAATCATTATTTCATTTTATGGTATTTGGTTACCAAATATAATATTTCAACGACAACATTTGAGAATCCCAAAGTATGCTTAGTTTCAACTACTGGAGCATTTTGTCAATTATTAAACCGTTTGGATAGTTGTTTTCCTTACAAATGGCTTAGCTCTTAATTTTGTACTTGCTTGCTCCAAGTAAGTCCATAAATTAATATTCATCACTAGTACTCAAAATATTCATTAAAATACTCTAATTTGCAGCTATTGTTGTTTTTGTTGTTGTTGTTGTTGATCCTTATTATACATTTTCTTTTTCGAAAAAATATTTTTTTCTTCTATATAACGATTACTCTATACTGTAGACTTTATCATGTTCTTTATTTAATTTATATGTATATACAGATTTTTGGCTTCAACTGTGGTTTGAAGCGGATGTTGTATTTTGGCCATTCGACAGTCTCAAGGAATTGAGAAATGGTGCGGATGGTGAGCCCTCAAATGGGAAATGACCAATTTTGGGATGGCTATAAACGTCTTACTTGTCACATGCGCCATGTTGTGTATGAAGGAGATGTTCAAAAAATTTCACCTGATACTTCTATTGTCACAACTCATCATGATAGGTGTTACTCTGAAGGAAATGAGAATAATGCCTTAGATGGCTAGTGGGATTATAATTTTTTATTTGGATGGCTAGTGGGATTATAATTTTTTATTTGGAGATGCTGGTAATTGTTAGGTGTTTGTCCAGATTTTCTTACCATAATTGGTTTTTCTATTTCATGAAAGAAAGGACAACATATTTACCATAATTCGGTTTTTCTTTTCCTACAAGAAAAATATAATTCTTCCATATTTGGCTAGTTCCTTTTCTTGTAGGAAAAGGTTTGGACTTCTATAAATTGAGGATCCTTCCTTCTCATTCAGTAACATCCACAATGTAGCCATATGAGGTTTGAGAGTCGTGTTTAGGGGGAGAACATTACGGGGCAAGTGTTAGTGTATCACTTGTATTTGCCTCTTCGTGAGGTTGTTCTCTCGATATTTTGTACTCTCCTTTATTATACTGGATTGCTCATCTCCGCCATGGACGTAGGTCAGTTGACCGAACCACATTAAATGTTTGTGTCTCTTTTAATAGATTTCTCTTTTGTTGTCTGATTTATCATCGTTGAAGGTTTGCTTTAACTAGCTTCCGCATGACACCTGACTTTTTTCATTCCTAACAGTAATTGCACGGTTCCTCCATTATAATAATATTTGTAATTAAACATTGAGAAATGAAAAGGAAAACATTATTGTATCTCTTGTACTTCCATATTCTTCTTTGTTTGTCCTCTAATATTTATTTGGTATCTAGAATCCCACTGGCCCGATTAATTTAGACATACGGGGGATTGCTCCATACTAGGACTTTCTTCATTCTTTGTGCACGAAGTCGAGACCTCTGATTAAGTAGAGAGGTCTCATCCATTCCATAATACCCATTGGTGGTAATTTCATATTGTCCAAGCTCCAAAGTTGGTTTGTAGTTTGTTCAAAGAGTAGATCAACTGTTCATTAACCTTAAATTAGCGACGCTGTTAAATTAATGCAAAATGTAACGGATGCAATTAGTTGCCCTCTCAACTTTAGTGTAAAGCTGGTTATTCATAACACAAATTTCATGTTCACATATCAAAATACGAAATAGAGCAACTACGCATAATGTCGTCTACTTTAGCAGAATCTATGTTTAGTATTTTAATTTTCACATATAAAGAGTTTTTCCTCACATTCATGTCTTATAAAAAGAAAGTTTGATAACTAGATCCTGAATCTTGGATTATATGTTATGGGGAACTTAACAAAATTGTAACCAACAGTAATTTTTATTATTAATCGACATAAACAAGTATTTTGATCTTTAAGCCGAAGAACCTCCTCTTTTAATGAGTTTTTCAAGGCCAAATAGGCCCTAAAAAGTGAGGGCTCATTTCTGGCAAAATTCACCCTCTACATTTTATTTGTTATCTTGTTCCTATTGATGTAACCTTTTATCTATTAGTATATATATTACACTATGTGGATTCTGGGTAATTTTCTTTACATTGCTTGTTACAATTTAGTAAAATATGTAAAAGTTAGGTACAGGAAATATTACATGGAATGTAAAGAATTAAGAAAAGGTATTCAAAATTACACAAAATTGTCACTTTTCCAGTTCCAAGTAGATCTGCACCAAAGCAATTTTCCTTTTTTTTTTTAATCCAAACGCCAAACCTGCAATCAGCAATGTCATTATGAGTCACTAGCAATCAATAGAAATGCCCTTAAATATATCTAAAGAGATGTGCATTTAACCTGAATTTTTCCATCTGTAGAACCAGCAAATATCATTTCTCCATCTTTATCCACAGCTAAAGATGTAATTTTAGACTGTCCACCACTTTTCATCTTAATGGAAGTGATTTTTGTAACTCTTTCTTGCAGCCATACCTCTATGGTGCCAGATTTTGTGGCGGAAAATATGAAATCGTTGTTTACTGCTAATCGTTGGATGTCTGAACAGATTGAAAGTGATCCAATGACTGCCTTGCTAGGGAGAGAAAATACCTTTACGAGCATGTTTGTTGGGGAAGAAACAGAAATCATGTCATCCTCACATGTTTTTACGTTGAATAAATTAGTGATGAATGAGAAAATGTGTGTACCTTTCCGGATATTCCATCAACTAAGGAACCACCAGCAAACACAACATTTTTTTGAACTTGGAGGGAATAGATATTCTGTTTTCCCAACAACTTCTTGGCACCAGCATAAAATGTTGTTGATGTTTGAGAGCTTAAATCAACTTCCTGCCATTAGTTTGTTGTGCTTATTAAACTTGAACAAAATTGGCAATCTTTGCTTTCACTGTCATGTCATTTGTCTCAATCAAGAATGTGAGATCAACAGTGAAATTGAGCTAGTTTTTCTGTTCTTGTTGCTATATAACCAACCCCTGAAAAGTACAAAGTATTACCTGGATACTATAACCTGTGCATCCGCAATAAAGTTTATCGCCCATAATGGCGAGGCACTTGACATTTTTTTGGAAGTTTACATGCTTGGGAACCCCTGACCAATTATAAACCTACCGAGTTTGAGGTCTGGTGAGTCATTTGTACCAGGCCAAAAGTCTCATCAATATGATTCAAAAGAAATCCAGAGTGCTGACCTTAACTCCTGTCGCTTGAGATGCGAAGCATGCAAATTGAGTGTTTGCTATCAACTCAAGCACCGGCTCTTTCACATCATGAACCTGAAGACAGTGGATTTCCTCTTGATTGATAGCCCAAACCTGCAAGATTTCTCAGGAAAGGATGTCAAATTAGAAATCAGCAAATTGAGATAATATGTTCTTAGAGATTATTGCAAAAGGTTTCTTCAGCATAGTATTGTTAAAATCCGTTGTTGAGCTCTGGTGCTTCCTTTAATAGAGAAAGATTATAAGGCTAAGTTATTTGCTTTTGGCAAGAACTAAGCATTTCTTAATCACTTCTTCTTCTATTTTGTACGATACAGAATAGTCTTGAATCCATGTGATATTTCTAGATACAGATTAAGCAGTACCTATTCTATACTTATTGTAATAGGGTCATATCTTTTTCACATATTTCATTGCCAGAAGGAGAGCTTACCCGGATAGTTCTGTCCAATGAGCCACTATAAAGTTTATCACATGAAGATGAAACGTAAAGGCATGTAACAGCCTTTGCGTGCTCGCGTGTTTCATGAATTAACCGAGGAGCTCTTTTTCCAGTTTCCCAGACCTGAACACAGAAAGCTCCACAAGTTAGATTTTAAAAGGAAAAAATGCAGACAAAAGGAATTGCTGCTGCTTATTAGGATGGCCCTTACCTTAATGGTTCCATCGGAATGACTGCTAATGAGTCGACCTCTTATGTGGAGCAGACAAAGAACTTCTCCATTCATCGACACATCCACCTCAGGACATTCAGAATAGCACCATAATTCTGCCTGCAGTTCAAACTATTAGGACCTGTAAAAGATACATTTTCTTATGCAGCTACTAATTCTACTTACTAGTGTAGAAAACACTTACAGCATCAATACATGGCAAGTTCATCAAGGTTTTCATTATGTCACTGACCACTATAGAGTACTTTTTAAGTTTCCTCAAGCTTTTGCACAAACATTTGGCATATATTCCCAGTTCGCTGAGTGCACCTTATAACATAAAGACCAACTGCCAGTTATGAATAAAATCTTAATATCCTGTTTACATACTTCCTAAGTAGACAATCCAGCCTTACCTAAATCAGTAATAAAGCCTCGCAAAGCAAGAGCTGCCAAGATCTTCTCCTCGATATTCTTTGTCGACTGGAGCATCTGTATAAATTGCTCAAGCAAAGACTTACGAGCAACATCTCTAATTCCAGTATCGGGAAATTTATAGAGCATGTGAATTAGCCATGTGGCTACAATAAAGGAAGATTTTGCTATCTCCATTGAGGTGCTCTTAAGGCATTCTTCTAAAGCTCTGAATATTAATCCTTTCTCATGGTTGCAAAGAACAAAAGCTGTTCTATTTTCCCAAGAACTCAGAGCTTTTTCTTCCTCTTCCTATAAACCATGTGTTAGTTAAGATTCCTAGTTGTACAAATTACAAAATAATAAACCATAATACAACTAATATCTGAAGAACTTCATACCATTATATTGGTGGTGTCATTTTCACCTGCTTTTTGCCTCTCTTCTTTCATCGTGGCATTATATCGCTGATTAAATCCCGCAATCTTGAGTAGCCGAGCTTCAAGAAAGGACTTACCAGAGTTAGTTAGATGCCCGGAAAGAGATAACAAGGCATCAAGAGCGCTGAGCTGAGACGCGGGGAAGTCCTTTTTGTGTAGTGCTTCAATCAGTGCCTCTATCGATTCTTCCCTGTATATGCTCATTTGCCGAGGCTCAACCTGAATCAAATTTTCCTTATTCATTTTGTTCAACATAGAGTAGCTGAAAAGAACTTCAAAATTAACCGGAACAGACCAGAAGGTCAAGCTGTAAAAGAAGAGGAGCAATGGTAGATTTCTGCTCCATTGAAGCCATTTGAAGACAGACAAGAAGAGTGTGCATTGTACTAAATGCTCCCTCATCCTTAATTATCTGCAGAATCTGGTTGCACAATGTTCTCCTGGAGTACAATTAATAGAACAAACATTTTTCATGAGTTAGAATCTAGAGGGATTATTTTAGGGTAATATATAACCCAAAAGATCAGATACGTATTTAAATTTCAATTTTGAAAACCAGATAAGCCTGTAGTAAATAAGCAAGTCAAAAGGTGATTTTATAGACAAAAATTTGAAAGAATAGTCATGTTTGTTTTAAGTACCTGCTTAACAAAACTAACTCATAAAGAAGTTCTATGCATGTGCCTTTCACGCTATCGCTTCCTGTGTGAATTAACTCAAGAACAGGAGAGAACTCAATTCTACTAGCTATTGTATTTCTGCAACTCTTATCAGCCCGAATACAGCACAAAAGTATGCATATAATGGACTCTCTACCATTTTCATGGTCTAGGCACTTGAGCAAGGCAAGAATACCATTTCCTGATATAATCTGCATAGCATTGAATGATCGATCGCTCTCACCTCCTCCAGTAATAATTTGCTCGAGCAACACAACAGCGGCATCCTTTGGTCCTATTGTGAACTGAAAATCACTAAAATCCTCACTTCTGTTTGAGATAATCTGAGTAAGAGAGGGTACAAAATTATGAGCTGAAAGTTGAGAGAATGATGGCCTGAGTAGGTAAATAAGAACCGCTGCTTCAGCAAGACCATCTTTTAATAAAGTAGCTAGACATTCAAAATCTGAGTCCACACTTGTGAGGATCTCACCAACTCTATCCTCTGCATATAATAGCTCGGACAAAATATAAATTGCCGTCCTTAAAACTTCCCTCTTTTGGGAAGCTGATAATACCTCTACAAATCCGTTCACTATTGTTGGTGCAGATAAGTAGGAGTGAACTCCTTGAGATTCAAGTTTCGAGTCACCCCATATCTTTGCTATAGTCAATATGGCATGTTCACATTCTTGTAAGTCCTCTGAAGTGCACAGACATGAAACATAAGGTTTTAAGCCATTGATAATTGCTTCAGTTGCTGCTTGAGAAATTACACTTGTAGGTGACATAGATACAGCTGCTCGCATAAATCTCCGTGATCTTTGTTCGATGATTTCCTCTATGCGCCTATGATTGGGATGATTAAATGTTGGAGATGGAGTAGATTCAGATGACCTCTCTCTTGAAGAGGGAATGGTTAAATAACTTCTTGGTGTTTCAGAGTAAGAAAACTCCTGTGCTAGGTCAGGGTGCTGTTCTCTCCAAGACGTTATTAGTCGCTTCAGGACATAGTTGGTTTTAGGAAGAGTAGATGCAGATAAAGACTGCCTTGTAATGGGGCATGTTGTATTGCCTCTATTCATCCATTCTTGGATGGCTTTCCTTTCATATGTTTGACCGGTTTCAAGGGTGACGGGATCATTGAATATCTGTCCAGTTATCGGACAGACAAAATCTTTAGGTGGCCTTGATGGAGCAGTCGACTTATCCGACAATGGGAGAGAAATGCAGCTGTGACTTCCTTCATCACTACCATCCGGAGAGCTGCCATTGTTTTCAGAGATTTTTAGAAAAGGTTTTTTTTCACTTTTGTCCTCCCGGCCGAAATTAATTACAGGCTCTAGCCCAAATATACAAAACGTATACACTGATTATGTAAATAATATGTATATTTATGTATACTATATGTACATTTATACTTAAAAAACACATATATTTACCAGCTATTATTTTTTAAGGCGGCCCAAAAATGTAATTATCCCTAAAATTCCGATCACCTCCAATATTAGAAAGTGACTTGTACTGAGACGTACCCTTTTTCTAAGGATTGACTAAGGCTCCACCTATGAGAATTTCTTTTCCCTGCAGTTTCATGCTGCTCCTGCATGTGTAAACAACTATCAGAGCAGTCACATAGATTCAAGTCTGGGAACCATTTGTAAAAATGTTAAAACAAACATCGCATAAGTTGGGGTTCTGAAACATACTGTCCTTTCGTCATCCGAGTCTGCTGAGCTAATTTTTAACTCTTGGGATGAATGCAAAGAAATAGAACTTGAAGTGTCCTTAACACGTCCAGACAAGAGGCGTAACACAGGTACACCTTTCTTCGAGGGGGTATCGGTTCCCTTTGGTGAAGGAGCTTTAGGGGACTCCAGTTTAGGGAAGTCCATTGAAGGGAAGGACTTAGGAGATTGTCTTTGGTTTGTATTAATTTGCTTGACTTTGGACCTGGCTTCTACATCCTTATTCACTCCACTACAATAGGATAAATTGTTTTCTTGATTCCTTTTATTCGATGTAGTGTATACATGAGGCTCAGGGTCATAATCTTCTTCATCCACCTCAGGAATTCCTTTCTGAGTATGACAAGAAAGAGCAGTACTTTACTTTAATAAACACACTAGAGCAAAATCATATTGTAACAAGATGTATGTAGTCAGTTAAGGGTACAAAAAACTAACTAGTGGATCCCTAGTCGTGGAGTCCTCCTGATTCTCAGACGACGAAGAAGTCATATTCAATCTGCTAAAATCCAAAGGATTAGAGAAACAAGTTTTTTTGACATTCTCTTTTTACAGTTTTCATAAGTCATAACGAATTCTTAAACATGGAAAGCCATAATGGCAGTGCAACAGAACTGTGGTTATTGAACTAACAATTTATTCAGTGATGTAGAAGTTAATGAACCTGACCTTGAGGCTCCATTTGCATTCTCCTTGACTCTCAGAATAGGAGTAAACCCGGCACTCTTAGGCAATATTGGGCCAAATTTGACATAATCAGGAATTGACCGGCATACCTCATGCAATGGAGTCATCGGTGGCTCTGCGATTGGCAACAGAGGAATTGCCTTCTTTGAAGTAACAGAATCATAGTTCATACAGTCCTTATAGTATTTTGCATAAAGCCTTGTATTCTCATCCAATGACTGTCCATAAAGCTGCTCGAGTTTCTGCATTTTCTCAGCTTGATCAGGCCTTACAGAAAATATCAAAGATTCATTAAAATCATGATCAAAATCCATAGTGAAAGACAAGTCACTTGAATCAGGAATAACATCCATCACTATCCGATGTCTCTCCTCTGAGTACCACCCGACGATGGAGCTCATGTGTGGAATAAACAAACTTTTCCATAGCTCAGGTGCAAAATCTATCCGCGAGAAGAAAGGGTCAACAGTAAACATCTCCAGTATATGAAGTACTGCATTGTGAACATTGTTTCTCAACTTCCACAAGTAAGAAAGGTTTAAATGAGCCCAAGCAGAGAGATAGAAATTAGGTACCCCTGCAGTTTTCTGATTAGAATCCAACATTGCACAAACTTGCAGCATTTTTTCCGCATAGTCTAGTCTAGCCATCTTAGTTTCAATGTTTGATGTGTGGATTGCTTCTTCAAGGGCATCAATTCCCCAGTCCAAATTGGCTAAAACTGCTTGATCAGAGTATCGAACTTCTGTGTCTTTATCGGAGTTCCCATCTTCAGCTGCTAACCTCTCAGCACATTGTTCTTTATGCAAGGTTCTTTGTTCTTTATCAATAAGTCTATCTTGAATGAAACTACCAACAGATGTGATCAAGGACCTAACTATGTCATCTTGATCCATTTCAAACCTGTAATTTCCAGCCATTGTAGAGCTCACCTATCAAATGTATAGTCACAGTTCTAAGCTTAAATTCAATTGGACATCATCAAAATACTTAAACATTAAAAGGTTTCATAAGTGCATGAAAACAGGCACATTACTCAACCATGAGGGCAGCCCGGTGCACTAAGCTCGCGCTATACGCGGGGTCCGGGGAAAGGCCGGATCATGAGGGCCTATTGTACGCAGCCTTACCCTACATTTCTGCAAGAGGCTGTTTCCACGGCTTAAACCCGTGACCTCCTAGTCACATGGCAACAACTTTACCAGTTACGCACATTACTCAACCATATTCAGTCATAATGTCAAACAACTTGAATTCAGAAAAACAACAGAATTTAAATGTTTGACTCACTGCCTCCGCAACATAGGGGTAAGGTCTGCGTACCCCCTACTCCCTTACCCACTACTCTCCCCAGACCCCACTTATGAGATTATACTAGGTATGTTGTTGTTGTAATAGAATTTAAATGTTTGTAGAAAAAAATTACCTATATTTTATACTAGAAATATTTCAAAGATAACGTAAACTGAAAAAACTAAATGAAGGTTAGGACCAATGTCTTGTCATGCTGTAAAAAGTAAAATAACAATTCACATTATTCTACTAAATGGAATGAAAATATTGGTATAGGCTTGGTTAAAGGTTACATTTTAATTAGCATTAGCGCATGCCTTAACTAGAAGTGGTTCGTCGGTCAAAAATCACAAAAAAGAAAAGGAAAAAAAAAACGACTAAAAGCCTACAAATTCCTTGAATATTTTTTTTTTTAAAAAACCGAGGTAAACCATCCTAAATCCTTAATTAACACTCTCCTACACATGGAGTAGTTATTATAGGCAGACTAAAGCTTCTTGTTCTCGATTCATTTTATATGATACTATTTTCTTTTTAGTATATTTCATGAAGAATAGGATATTTATATATTTATAAATGATTTAACTTTAAACTTCTCATTATATCCAATAGTCACACATGTTATTCATGGTTTGTTTAAGATTATAGTTCCAATTGTCTTTCTTTCTTTCTTAAACTATATATCCGGTCAAATAGGTTCACATAAAATAAAATAGACAGATTAGTGTTTCATGTCATTTATCTCAAGGTTAAGCATTTAAAAATCAATATAAGACTTCAAATTTAGACCAAAAAAAAAGCACCTACTATTTTTCAACAAAATGTAGATGGTGGTAAAAAGCTCTTATTATTTGTCATAAATCATTAGTAACAAAAGATGATGTCATCGAATCACATGAAAACGTGTCTTAGCCTAAACTAAGATACTTAAGATTTTGCACATATATTATTCTGAAATTATATATCTAATCAAAATGTTGATCTAATAAATGTGTAAGTCTCTGGCACTGATGAAAAAGTAAACTACGAAAGTTAAAAAAGTTTAACGACTAGACCCTTCAATCTAGCTCTCCGTTCCCAGTTATAACTTCCATAGCAATATATGTTTCTTTCGGGATATCAGGATATTACATTCTTTCCCACTAATATTAGGATAAACAAAATTTAAAGCCTAGTCGATCGTATATATTAGGAAACTAAAAGCCATATTAACAATTTTTCAAAAGCTATCCACTGGGAATGAATATCTTATAATAAGGTAACGTGGAAATTGATTAAGAACTAAGAAATCTCAAGAGCTTCATTTCATGTATGTATCTTTGTAGTTCTTGAAGTGTTGCATTAGTGTGTGTGTGAGAGAGGGAGAGAGAAATACCCGGATTAATTTTATCAGAATCGGCAGAAGTCCATGCTAAGACAAGAGCTTCAGAAGATTTATATTCTCAATCATATCGATCGATCTTCCACTGCAATGGGAATTTAGAGAGACAGAAAGCGAAGCCAGATTAGAGAACTAATTAATACTAGTTTAATTAATAGCAGCCGGCCGGCTTTCCTTTTCTTCTGACATATATACTCCATCCCTCTCATATTATCAATTGTGATTAGTTCAATACAAAATTAATTATCTTTTTTCTTTTTTGTCCTTAGTGATGCTATGTGATTATCAATCAATTCCATTAATATTGCCTTAGTCAACATGTTATAGTTACGTATTATATTAATTAATATATATATAGTTTAAATGATTGGTCGTTTTAGTAGGCTGATATAAGACAAAAAGGTATCTAATGTATTTGGTTTGTTAGTTTGGATTGTTCTTCGCTTTTAACTATTCCACGGTTTCCGTTGTTGCTTCTAGATATTGATCAAGTTTTCACGTATATTCTTAGAAAATGCTCATATGATCTGGAAAAAAAACTACAGCTAATTAAATTGCATCATCGTGCCATGATTTTAATTATTATTTTTGTTTTTTTCCTTATGAATGGATAAATTATTTATCAATTGGTCAAGGGCCATAACTAGAAACACTTTATACATACTCCGTGTTTGTCCAAAAAGTGTCGAAGTTTGGGTCCTTTTCTTTTCTAGATGTTCAATCCTGATTAATAGTGAACGCTTCCTTGGAAATTAAACACTGTGTATTCATTAGCATGTGCAAAAATCAATTTTAAAGTAAATAAATGAAATAATATGAACCAAACAGATTCACAGCTAGCATCCTGCATTTCAAGTTAAAAGTTGGCCAAGTTCATAGTCAAATTTTGAAAAGATTTTTGGCCAAAAAACCTTCCACCTTATTCTTTTCGTTCCAACCGAGACCTAAAGATCGGACTCCATATATATTCCAAAATTAGTCAGAACATGTCCTTAAAAATAAAGGAGACACAAAATGTACGTGATCACTTGAAAAATTAGCCATACTTCTAC
This sequence comes from Nicotiana tabacum, assembly GCF_000715075.1. Classification (NCBI taxonomy): domain Eukaryota; kingdom Viridiplantae; phylum Streptophyta; class Magnoliopsida; order Solanales; family Solanaceae; genus Nicotiana; species Nicotiana tabacum. Next base: position 72,475,753 of record NC_134095.1, on the reverse strand, counting down.
AAGTAAATAGGAGTAAATCTACTATATGAAAATGCATACATAAGAAAGTAGAAAGTTTGAATAGATTATCTAGTTATTCCGAAAATATTCAAAAAGAATAACCTTCCAATATTCAATCACGAAGATTAATGCCTTACAATACTCAATCTTAATTAAAGATGTTCACTAAAGTGTTTTCTAACATATACTCTCTCAATCATTTACAACACTATTTCTAGTACAAGAGAATAATCAAGACTAAGTTTTCGATTGAGATAAAAAATGTGCTGAAGAAAAGCCTCAATTTATAGGGAATACTGCAAATCTTTCAGATCTTTGTTACTCCCTTCGTTTCAATTCATGTGAACATATTTCCTTTTTAGTCCGTACAAAAAAGAATGACCTATTTTTTTATTTGGAAATAATTTTCCTTCATGCAATGATTTATAGTCATACAAAATATATATGCCTCATTTTACACTACAAATCCAAAAAATTCTTTACTTAAATTCTGTGTCCAATTAAATGAGTTCACATAAATTAAAACGAAAGGAGTACTATTGATGCAGACGGCCAACTTGTCTGATCTCTTTGGTAAAATGAATGAAGAAAGCATTAAGCAAGTGTCTTTTCCAAACGTGCATGTGAAAAACAAAGTGTGGCATATAAACAAAAAAAAAAAACTAGACCACCCCGACTGTGTGTAGCAGTGTAGGCAAGCATGATAAATTTGACAAGAATTGACAAAAACTAGAAGAGTTTTGTTATGAAAATATTATTATGGACATTATTACTCCACGGTAGATAATTATTCATTTGGTATTTCATTTATCTCCAAGCAGCTGATGCAGGTAGGTTGCAAGCAATTCAATAAAATAACTTGCAGCAGCTTCTTATTAAACAAGCAGGTTGCAAGTAGTTCATGCAGACACCTTACAATCAGCTCAACGAAAGTCTCGCAGCTGTTTCCTAAAAAGTCTCGCAGTTGCTTCATTTATTCTATAAATAGAGGAGATTTCAGTTCATTATGTACATCAGTTTGAAGTTGAATAATGTATCAATCTATCTTATCAGCATGAGACTCTGCCATTTTGAGCACTTCGAATTTAATTTCTATTTCAATGTCCATCTCTGATATAAGGCGACACTCTATGTCCATGGTTAGATCTTGTTCATTCCAAGTATCGTAAGGCAGATTATATCCTTGAGGTGGTGAGCTTTTCTTCTTGACAGTAGTAATGTAAATATCACTTACGTCTGGAATGGCCAAATTTGGGTAAAGTAATTTGAGTCTTTTGCTTATATTAAACCTTGGGTAAAGTAATTTGAGTCTTTTGCTTATATTTGGTTTAATATCGTTATCCTCACTTGCTTGGTTATGTGTTACGTATACAGTACATATTCTGGAATTTATTTTCATCCTAATTATCTTAATAAAGGATTACAAAGTGGATAAAATTGTTAGATCCACTTAAACTCCAGTAGAGTTTGCAACAAATATACAACCACCAGAAGTGGTTATGTTTCGTATGTTCCATTGTAACTAAATTTTATCAACCATCAGAAGTGGTATATTCCTATGACCACCAGAAGTGGTAATTTAGGCTTGCCATGGTTACAATAAAGATAACTTAGAGAAAAAAAAATTCTCTATATTACATACATACCTTGATTTGCTCCTGAAATAGCAAATATATTAAAAGAGGTTCAAAGCCATCTCAATTTGATATGGTTAATGTACGTTCAGATAATTATGTTCCATTTCCTAAAGGATGAGAAGTTTTGATTATATTAATTCATTCTCTGCTGTGAATGTGACAATAATAATAAAGCTTGTAAATATAAACACGCTCTTGATGTAAATATATTACGATTCACCTCCAAAAGAGGTAATATGATTGAGAAAATATATACTCAATATTTTATATTTTAAATTTGCTCTTGAATTAGTAAAACAATTGAATTTTTCTCCTGAAGCAGGAAAAAATTATGAAATAGTGTCTTTTGGTGCTTAAACAAAATAATGAGCTATTCAAAGTTATTTTTGAAGCACATTTTCATTCCCTGGAGTGAATGAAGAAATACCACAACTCACTTCTAAAATAGGTAGAATAACAAAGGATATAAATATTATTTTTGTGGCATAAAGATCATTGCCGCACGTACATGTTGTACGTCAAACATCTTTGATAATTTTTCATTCTAAGGCAAAAGGATTCTTGTGGAATACTTTCTATTATAACCACATTGATATATTATGGTTTGTTGTTAACTACCCCGAAGAAAATAACAACTCATGTATCTTTCCCTGAAGGATGTAATGATTATGGTTCCCGCTTCGATATAGAATATTCAGATGTTAATGGTGTTTCTTCCTGAAGGAAACATTTGTCACAAAGTTGGTGGTAAAAATACTGAAATTCTTAATTTCTGAAATTTATAAATTTAGAATTGTCTTTATATTTTTTATTTGATTATGATTTTCTCTCATGATACCAGAAGTGTCTGAGCAATATTTGATAGTACAAAATGTATCAAAAACTCCTAAAGAGCTAACTGTTTGTCTAGAAGACACATAACACCAGTAGTGTCCGAATAATATTTGATTGTGGATAATAAATAAAGGCTCTCAAAGAGCTTATATACAAATATGTCATTCATATTATATGATTATGGTCAAAACGTATGTTTTAGTAAACCCGAAGTTTACTAATATAAAGTGCTATCATATTGAGACTACAAATGATTAGAAGATTGAAAATCTTCATGTTTCCACAATTATATGGGGTAAAATAATATGTATGCGAGAAGTTACACGTCTTATTCTTCAATTTGTACTACATCATGTATCACAATAAACTAGAAGTTTAGTAGTACAAAAGCAGTCACAGTTGTGAGCACGTGATTTTTGCCTCATACGAATTACTCCAAAAGAATTCCCAAAATTAGGTCTTTTCTTTAATTATGTGTTATTTTTAGGAATTATTATGTTATTTTCCTGATTGTTTGCATATGTTTGTGTACATGTTTAAATGCATTAAAAATACAAAAATATAGTATCTGCATTCAGGATTTAATTTTATATTTTTTTAGATTAATTAAATGAATTGTTGTTTTACAAAAATGAAAAAATTCAAAAAATAACGTATTTTGCATTTTTAGCGTTTAATGTCGAAATTTCGTGATTTTCTTTTTTGATTTGATAAATAATAATTGGGATAATTATTATTTAGAATTAATTAGTATTTTTGATAGGATGATTTGGTTTTATAATTTAATTTAGGATTTTAGTTTTAATTTTTCAAAAAATAAAAGGAAGAAAAGAAAAGAAAAAGAAATAAAGAGAAGGAAACAGAAGTTGGGCAAATTTAATTTAAATCCCAGGCCCAAATCAAATACCCACCAAAATCAGCCCAAAAACCATGTTTCACCCGGTCCAAACCTTCATCCTGTAAAGCCATTGAAACAGCGTAGTATAAGGAGAATACTGCGTCGTTTCACGATCAACAGATGTCAAACGTCCATTCCCCCCACATCCAACGGTTAAGATCTCGCCCCATCGCCCGTTACCCAACCCGACCTGTCGTCCCCGTATCCGATCCAACCCCACTAATAACAAAACGACCCCGTTTTCATTAATGATTTAATCAGAGCCGTTGGATTCCAATCATCCAACGGTTCCAATTAAATTTAAAATATTCAAAACCCATTAGACCCCTACCCTAAAATCAGACCCCTCATTATCTCTCACTAACCCTAGAGACACCACTGTCACTCACCGCCTCACACCACCGCCCTCCGCCCACCGGAAATCGCCTCACGGTGGTTCCGATGGCTCAAACAACCCCAAATTAACACCATTGACTCTCCTTCCTCTCCCCTGTCATACCTTCTTTTTTACCTACACCCCGTAAAGGGTGTATAAAGGGAATTTTTCCAATTTAAGTGACAATCGAAACAGAATTATTTATTTATTAAAAATCAGAGTCGCCACTTGGGATAATTTATGGTGTCCCAAGTCACCGGTTTAAAATTCCGAATCGAGGAAGATGACTCTATTTACTGTCTGCGAACACAGAAATTCAAGTAAGGAATTCTGTTAACCCGGGAGAAGGTATTAGGCACTCCCGAGTTCCGTGGTTCTAGCACGGTCGCTTTGATCATACTTGACTTATTAAATTGTCCAATTACTCAATTTTAGAACCTTTGTGCTTTTACCTTTTACAGCTTTTAGTAAAGAAAAATTATCTTGAAATGAGTCACGCATACATGTACCCACCTGTTTGGCGCGTCAAAAATCATATCACGCGAACGTGTCCACAATTAATAACGCATTATTATTATTAAGAAAATTTAGCCGAAGTTGCGCGAACGCATACTCCGATTTTGTTTTTAAGAAACCGCAATCATGTCACGCAAACGTGTCCACAACCACGATAGTATTTTTAAACGGCCCTAAAGGTTTCTCTACGAATATTTGTTATTTTACATTTATATTATGAGATTAACACAAGAAGCCATTTGTTACTAAGTTTCTAATTATGGCTCACCTCTTAATTACTCGGAATGGCCTGACTCAAATAAAGAGGAAGCCCAAAAGAACTCAAAAATGGTAAATTAAAACTAAAGCTTAAAAGGGAATAAATAAACAAGGGGTCCGTTCCTTTTGAGTCTAAACCCCATGACGTATTTGCAATTACAACACTTATGAATTGAAATAATTTGGGCCAAACCCGTTAACGGGCCCAGTTTGTACATACGAGGCGGAAAAGGAGAAATTCAGGATCAAGGCTTAATGCCTTATTCTCATCCCAGACCAGCCCTCTAAGTTTAGGCTCAATAGAGCCCAAATGGGCATTTCACATTACAATTTCACATTTTACCATACCAAATAGGAGATTGATCTTTAGCATTTCACATTTCCAATCATCAAACAAATGGGCAAACCATGGGTCATGACTATTGAAGCACTGAATAAAAATGCACTTCACTGTTTTATCTTTCAAAAGGGAAACTTCTTTCCCCAACTGCTGAATAATTCCCCTAAGGCTGGTTCAAACAATTCGAGCAACGAACACTTGGGACTAACTGACCATTATAAAGTCGTAATCCCAAAAATGGATCTGTTAAGCTTTAACGTTTATGGACAAACCATAATGCATGAAATGACCAAGTACAAACACCACTTAACTGAATTTGACAAACTGCAGCTACCAGTTATCATCCCCTAAACATTTTTGACAGCGTATATGCTTAACCCATCACAATCAACTTGAGATTAATCTATAATTTGCAAAACAGAAGCAATAAAATAGCAGATGCAGCGAAACTCATACCCAAGAGCACAAAAAAAACTGCATGACTATTTTACCAACACAATTCAGCTGAGTGTCTTTCCCAGTCCTGTTAAACTACTACGCAACTAATCAAACAGTAATTATTGCGGCTAATTTTCATGTTAGCAACCTATTAGTTACAGCCATCATAATAAACAATCACTATACTAAGTAAATACCAAATCATGAGACACGGAAACAATAGCACTGATCAAAGGATCCCAGACATATTGGAGCTATTTCATTTCATTCCGCAAATCAAAGCTTCATATATAGCTTTTAAATGCAGAAAATGTGTACCTGGAGAGCAAAATAAGAGAAACGATGGGGATCAGCACAACAAGATAGTATCAGTAGATAAGCAACAACACCAGCTAGAACACAACCCCGAATTGAAGAAATTGAACCCACAAAATCAATTATAAGTCCAATAGAACAGTAATTTTAAGCAGCTTGACCCAAAACTTTCCAGAAATTAACCTCAAACCATGTTAAATCTATGTGAATCAGAAAACAGCTTCAGAAAATCAGAGAAGTTTTCTAGATTTCTAGCTTTTCCAAATCTCCTTTGAAAATTTTTGTTCTTTTTTGTATATTTTTTTTGATTTCAGCCTTCCAAAAAAAAGTCCCCCTTCAGCCTCAAGTAACAATGCCTTTATAGGCAAGTTACTAGGGCAGTCTTAGGGTCTAGTTATTTCATTTTTAGTCCTTTTCAAATTTCCCTTTTTGCTACTTAGTCCCTAGACTTCTGACTTGCTGGCCAAGTAAGGCCTTTTTCAGCTTCTAGAAAGCTTCCTAGACAGTTATCAAAAGATCCTCTACCCATGTTTCCCAATTTACCCTTTTAAACCCTGTTAATTACTCCTGGTCTAGGCAAAGTTATGGGTCAAATTGACCCCATTTGAAATGTTGGTGGGTCAAGTTTGACACCAACACTTAACAGGCCTCTATGAAGGATTCATATCCTCAAAGCCCAACACAACATCGAAAGCTCAAACAAAATTTTTTGAACCTTTCATAACTAAAATAAGCCCAACAGACTGATCCTTTTTTTAAAAAAAAACGACGAGCTACAAACAAACCACATATTCGAATTAACCAGAACCACTCATATGATTGGACAAGCAGACAAAACTCGAACGGGCAACATGCATAAACTAACATGGAATCTTCAAGAACTTCTACGAGAAAATTTTAAAACACACGGCATAAATATAAACACCATATAAACACAGAAACTTATAATCACTGCTTTGATACTTTACCAAATTCAAATCAAGAAGTCTAACTAAGGAGAGACCGGAAGAGAGGGAGAGAGACAACGAGAACGAACAGAAAAGAAAAGAAGTAGAAAGATAGAAAAAGAAAAAGAAAAAATGAAAAAGTTACCTACCAAAACTCGGACAGTGCAGAATGGATCCCGACTCTTCAAATCTTCGGATTTTTGGCTAAATCTAATATTAATCGTGTGTTCTTGTAAAGAACACACGATTAATGTCATATTAGACCTAAATCTTTCACAGCAACCCGATTCGGGATTTATGAATTTTTAAGGCCCATCTTCAAATCCAGATTCGACGAGTCTGGTGAAGATTCGAGGAAAAAGGGGTGTGGGTTTGGACTGAGGAGAAGGGGAGGGAGCTAGGGTGTGAATTTGGTGGTCATCGGAGGTGGTGCCGCCTTCAACGGTGGGGGAATTTAGGGCGGCTCAGCTAGGGTTTCAGATGTTTCTGGTGGGGTGTTGAGCAGAAGGGTTTTGGAGGGGGATCAGGTTTCGGACACTTATATATTAAACTCCCCCCAGTTCTGATCTGTTGGATCAGGCAATATCAACGGCCCAAATTAAACTGATCGAAACGACGTCGTTTCATTTAAGAGGGGATCCGGACCGGGTTGGACGGACTGGGCCTGGGTTAAACGGGCGGGTATGAGGAAAATGGCTTTGGGCCTGGGCACTTTTAACTGAAGGCAGCCCAATTCTATCTCTTCAAATTTTTTCTAATTTTCCATTAATTCAATTCATTTTCTTTTAAAAATCTTTTTCTTTTTCCCAAAATTAAAATTAAAACCTAATTTAAATATTAAACCAAATTATCCTAACAAATTAAATTAATTCACCCTAATAATTGCTACTACAAATAATTAAAAACCAAATTAAAGGAAAAACTACCAAAATTCAAAATTAAAATCAAAAGTGCAAAATAAACTATTTTTTGTAATTTTTCCCTATTTTTATAAAATAACTAATTTGTCAATTAATCCTAAAATGTAAAATTAAATCATAAATGTAAATGCAACATATTTTTTGTAATTTTCAATAATTAAATAAAACAAAAATGCACAGACAAATGTAAACAATTACCAGAAAATGTCACGAAAATCCCCAAAATTGCAAACACTGAAAGAAATTATTTTGTTTTGAATTTATGGGAGTAATTCATATAGGGCAAAAATCACGTGCTCGCTGCTGCCCCTCTTTGTGCGGAAACATGGAGAGTTTTCGTGCAAAGATAAAGTGAGCGGATACGAGTGATTTTTGCCCGTATGAATACTCTGTGGGAAGCATTTTGAAAGATTTGACTGCACCCTGCTTCCGAGGTTGCCTACATATCCTTGGCTAAAAAGAAATCAGGTCAGTGTAGTTCAGGAATGTTTGGTAGCTGGGACTACCAGGAAGCTGTGATTTCGTTGTTGCTGCTGCTGTTGCTACTGCTTACTGAAACCCCTTATTACACCATGTCAAAATAAAACAAGAAGCTAGACTATACTATGGTCTATGGATTACAAAAGTCCTATCTATATCCTCAAACTTGCTCTTGTGTTTCTTGTTACCTTGTTATCTTCCATTCTCTCGGAGACATCCATTTGTTGCCACCTTGAATTGTAAACTGAGATGTTTTCCCCTTCTTCAGGTGGGGCTTGACTACTGAACTTGATATGTATTCTCATGCTATCCAGGTGGGCTCCTGACTTCGAAACGTGAATGTATTCACATGCTATGCAGGCGGGCTCCTGACTGCCGACTTGAAATGCATTCCCTGCTCTTCAGGCGGGCTCCTGACTTCAAAATAAACAAAGCAAAGAATTTGAAAGCTAAAACTTAAATGGTACTCCCTTGTTCTCCAGGCGGGCTCTTGACTGTTGCGCTTGAATGTATTCCCTACTCTCCAGGCGGGCTCCTGCCTGCTGCATTTGAAAGTATTCCCTACTTTCCAGGCGGGCTCCTGACTGCTGCATTTGAAAGTATTCCATGCTCTCCAAGCGGGCTCCTGACTTCAACTTGAAATGTATTCTCTTGTTCTCCAGGCGGGTTCCTGACTTCAAAATGAACAAAGCAAAGAATTTGAAAACTAAAACTTAAATTGTACTCTCTTATTCTCTAGGCGGGCTCCTGACTGCTGCGCTTGAATGTATTCCCTGCTCTCCAGGCGGGCTCCTGACTGCTACATTTGAAAGTATTCCCTGCTCTCTAGGCGGGCTCCTGACTTCAACTCGAAATGTATTCTCTGCTCTCCAGGCGAGCTCCTGACTTCAACATAATAGACAAAACAAAGAAAATTTTTTGCCCCGGTTTGGTGGCTGGGCGCAGATGTGAGTGTATAACTAAATCACATTTACCAAGTATCACTAAGAATTTGAAATCTAGGTCCCACTATTCAGGGGGGTCCTAACAACTCTTAACTAAACGACTATTTAAAACCTAAGTTATATCTTCTACAGGTGTGACTTCTGCTAAACCTTGCTATCTAAGAGGCTCTTTAAACTATTCCCCATTATCCAGGAGGGTCCTGAAAATCAAAAGTCCAATTTTATCTTAAGAGTGGCAACTTTTATGGCTGAATTATACTACCCTACAACAGACTTTACGCTAAATGTTCTTATCTAATTGAACTCTTAAACTAAGTCTCATTATTCAAGAGGGTCCTGAAAACTCTTAATTGAATCCTATCTCGAACATGCATACTTCTAAGCCAACTTATATTCCTTTGGGATATATTTATGCTAGATTATGTTATTTCTGAACATCTAAACTAGGTCCCATTTTCCATGAGGGTCCTGAAAATCAAAAATCAAACCTGTTTGGTGGCTGCCTTTCTCCACGAAGAGTTTCTCCGAATCCAAAGAATTTTCTGCCCCTGTTTCAATCAAAGAAAATTTTGTCAGTTTAAAGTGTTGGTTAGCTGATGGCATTCTTGCTGAAGATCTTTCTACTACACTGTTTTGTTCTGACTGGCTTCTCCGAACTGGCCCTGAACCGCTTTGACTTTCTGACTGACTTTCAAACCCCATGACCTTTGACGAGCCGAGTGTTCTATACCCCCGCTGTTGTTTTACCTCTGACCCCTTTATCTGAACTTTTGCATCTCCCATGACATGACCAAATCATTCCAGTGATGAAACTTCCGGTGATTCCTTGTACTCCACCTTACATCATGTTGTCTTTAGTATGCTCTGACCACACTGTGATTTGCAATTTTGGGAGTTGGTAGTGAGCTTTGAAACTCTTTTCCACTTACTTGGGACAAGACTGACATTAAAACCTCTTAGACAAGTAAACCCAAAGGAAAGTGAAATGCAATGACTTTGCGGGTTAAGGATAAGAAGAATCCAAAACCAGATAACTGCTACAAAGGGAAAAAGAAAAAGAAAAAGAGACTTATCTGAGTGGAACAGCTGGTACCAATGATCATGACATGCATTTCGGATTAATCGGCCCAATCTGTCCAACCAATCAACTTCTCGTTGTCGTACTTCGTTGCCCTAGAATTTCCATGACCTGATCACTTTACCCAAACCTTGACCTTATTCATCCTGCGGTGCCTTGAAAGGTTTTCACCACCAGACCTCTTTCATTCGTTCATCTCTCAACTCACTTTCGCCTTATGATGCCCGCGAGGGTTTTCACCAATAAGACTCTCTCATTTTAATTTCTCTCAACTCCCATCGCCTTACGGTGCCTGTGAAGGTTTTCACCAATAAGACTCTCTCATTTGTATTTCTCTCAACTCCCGTCGCCTTACGGTGCCTGTGAAGGTTTTCACCAATAAGACTCTCTCCTTTTCATTTTTCCTGCTTGAACCAGAGTGTTGCCCCTGACATGACTTACGTTTATCTGCTCGACTTGGCATTTCTCAAAGAATGATCAGAAGGTCTTTCTTTGGACCGTAATGTAGGCTTCTGGACAGGGTTAGAAAGAAAGGGTATAAGAGGCTCAAAGCAATATAAATGGGTTAAAATTACAACTTTCGGAATCAGGTTTCTCACAACAACCACAACTTCTGCCCCAGTTTCTTGCATGGGGACTTTTGGATTTTTGTTTTGATGAGACCGAACCGTGAGGCTGCCTACGTATCCTTAAAAGGAATCAGGTTAAATGTAGTTCATGACAAACGAATTACTTTGTTGTTGTGATTTTCTCTTTTCTTTTTCTTTTCTTTCTCTTTTTTTTTGCTTTCTTTTTCTCTTCTTGTTGTTTTTCTTCTTTTTTTTCCTTTTCATTCTTTTCTTTCTCTTTTTTTCTTTCTTTTTCTCTTCTTTTTTTTTCTTCTTTTTTTTTTCTTTTCATTCTTTTCTTTCTATTTTTTTTATTTTCATTTTCTTCTCTCTCTTTTCGTTCTTTTCTTTTCTCCCTTTCCTTTACTTATCTTTTACGCTTGTGTTTCTGATCTTTGCTACTGATTCCGAAAGAGAGGTATGAAAGAAAATAAAAAAGGCTCAATGGGGTGACGAAGGATAAGGTGTTTAGATAGCAGAACAAAATGCCTTCGTCATTCCAATCTTCAAAACATGCCAAGTACAAACAACACAATTAAAGAAAGAAATCATACATAGTATCTTTTGATTACATCGGAGTTGATAGCCATTTCTACACACTTCCCTTCTACATTTGTCAAATATAACGCACCATTGGACAACACTCTAGTTACAACAAATGGCCCCTGCCAGTTTGGGGCGAACTTTCCTTTTGCTTCAGCTTGATGGAGCAAGATACGTCTCAACACTAGTTGACTCACTTCAAACTTCCGTGGACGCACATTCTTGTTATATGCTCTTGCTATTCTCTGTTGGTACAATTGGCCATGACATACTGCCGCCAATCGCTTTTCATCAATCAGACTCAACTGCTCCAAGCGCGTTTTGACCCATTCAACATCATCAATTTCTGCCTCAACAATAATCCGAAGGGATGAGATTTCAATTTCTGCGGGTATTACTGCCTTCGTGCCATACACCAACAAATAAGGAGTAGCCCCTACTGAAGTGCAGATAATAGTGCGATAACCCACCAACGCAAACGGCAGTTTTTCATGCCATTGCCTAGAACCTTCCAACATTTTTTGAAGTATCTTCTTTATGTTCTTGTTGGCTGCCTCGACTGCTCCATTCGCCTTAGGGTGATATGGGGTGGAATTGCGATGTATAATCTTAAACTGCTGACATGTCTCTGTCATAAGATGACTGTTGAGGTTAGCGCCATTGTCCGTGATGATTACCTTCGGAATCCCAAACCGACAGATGATATTTGAATGCACAAAGTCAACCACAGCTTTCTTGGTCACAAATTTGAAAGTTTTTGCTTCAACCCACTTGGTGAAATAATCAATGGCTACCAGAATAAACCTGTGTCCGTTTGACGCTACTGGTTCGATTGGCCCAATGACATCCATGCCCCAAGCAACAAAAGGCCATGGTGCTGACATTGTATGCAATTCAGATGGCGGGGAATGAATCAAATCTCCGTGCACCTATCGTTGATGGCACTTGCGCACAAAACTGATGCATTCTCGCTCCATAGTGAGCCAATAATAACCTGCTCGGAGAATCTTTTTTTCCAGAACGTACCCACTCATATACGGTCCACAAACTCCAGAGTGTACCTCAGTCATGATTAATGTGGCCGGTCTTGCATCTATACATCTTAACAATCCAAGATCTGGAGTTCTTTTGTATAACACCCCTCCGTTGAAGAAAGGGGGTATGTTTGGGGATAGGGTCGAGGCTGGTTGTAGAATGGTGGAAGGTTCCTGGATCCACCCTAAGCCGTCGACTCGATCGTTGCAACATCCTTTTTCTTCTTCTTTCCGAGCACACCCCCAGTACCGTTTTGAATGGCCTGAGTGGTTGCTTTGATTGCTGAATAACTCATAATCTCATTGGACTTGAGTCCCTCCTCAATCATGCCTCCCATTTTCACAACTTCATTAAAGGACTTGACCACTGCTGACACCAAATGACCAAAATAAGTGGGCTCCAAAGCCTGCAAGAAATAATCAACCATCTCGCTTTCTTTCATCGGGGGGTCAACCCTCGCTGCTTGCTCTCTCCAACGGAACCTATATTCTCGAAAACTCTCACCGGACTTCTTTTCAATCTTCGTCAATGACAGACGATCTGGGATGATTTCGAGATTATACTGAAAATGACAGGCGAAGGCTTGGGCCAAATCGTCCCATATGTACCACCTGTTATGATCTTGTCTGATGTACCATTCTAGCGCCGACCCACTCAAACTTTGGCTAAAATATGCCATCGGCAATTCGTCTCTTCCACCTGCCCCTCTCATCTTGCTACAGAATCCTCTTAAGTGTGCTACCGGGTCGCCATGCCCATCGTACAGATCAAACTTGGGCATTTTGAACCCTGATGGCAACTGAACATCTGGGAACAGACACAAATCCTTATAAGCCACACTCACTTGGCCTCCCAACCCCTTCATATCTCGGAATGATTGCTCTAAGCTTTTGACCTTTCTGATCATCTCTTCATGCTCGGGATTTTTGGGCAGTTTCTCGGTCTCTGCCGGGATATCAAGATGAGGAGTGTAAGGATATGGTTCTAGAACTTTGAAGGTGGGTTCATGGGGATAGTACTGGTTGTCATGAGTTTGAAACAGGGGTTCACTGGAAGATCTATGCAATGTAGTAGGTGGGGGTGCCACAAAAACAGGTGTAATTGGTGGGGGAGGGTACGGGACTTGTTTGGGTGGTGGAGCTTGAGAAGTATGGGAAGTGGTGCCTTGACATTGTTGGTAGAGGGGGAAGGATGGAGATGAGTTCACAGTGGGAGGCTCCGGAGGTTGGGTTGATGGTGGGATATAAGCAAGATTGGCGGGATAAACCGGTGGTGGATGCCCTTTCGCCCAAGCTTGTTACATTTCAGCCATCTGCTATTTCAGCTTATACATTTCTTCCCTCATTTCATTAACGTCCATTTCTTCCATCTCTTTCGATGGATCGACAATACTGGTTTCCGGTTCCTGGTCGACCATATTCAGCATGTCTTTCGATTGGGTGTTGTAGGAGTGAGTTGCCAGAATGCCAGTCAAATAACCACCTGCCTGAACTCAATACATCAAACAAACAACCTTGTTAGCGATTAGGCTTTAACAGATTGGCAACCGCACATTGGGTATGAATGCACCTAGACAGTTAACCGTCTCTATTATGTATTTGATCGGTTGCATGCGTCATCCCGGCCTTTTCTTTCTTTTAATTGCAAACATCCCCTTTTCTTTTCTTTTCTTTCCTTTCCTTTCATTCTGGCCTCTGTTCTCTCTTTGTTTTTACTCTCTCTTATTTTCTCTTTTTTTTTCTTTCTTGTTTTTCCGCTCTTTCCTTTTCTTTACTCTCTTGTTTTTCCTCTTATTTTCTTTCTCCCTTTTTTCTTTCTTCTTCTTCTTTTTTTTTGGTTGCGGTCAAATCCCATGGAGATTTCCTACGTATCATGACCCCGCATGAATCAGACCAAGCGTAGTTCTTATGGATAAGTGTAAAATAAAGTAAAAACATTTGGGATTTTCAATTTTCATATAAACACGCTATTACAAAGACTAAAACTAACAGACTCGAAAGAAACTAACAGACTCGAGATACAGACTCAAAAACAAACAACCCGTATGCTCTGATAACAGAAATACACACTCCAAAACAACTGACAGATTTTAACGGAAAGAAAACACAGACTCAAGAAATCATGAATACATCAATGCCTCAATTGTCCCTGGGACCCGCGGGGCGTCATTCGGCCTTGCTGCGGGTCGACTAGCTATATCCTCCTAAAGGTGGTAGAGATCATTCATTACACGGTGAACAAAAATCATCACAGTGGTGAAGAACATAGATCTCGTCATATCCTCACAGCTACTGCACTTCATTGCGATATAGTTGGCAACCCGTTTGACTCGCTCTTTTATGACGCCCTTCTCTTGCAACAAATGCTCAATTTGTTCGGTTCTGGCTTCCAAAGTTCGTTCGGCTACCTGGTTCTGCTCTTGGAGTTGTTTCAAGTCCCTTTCTAGTCGTGCCATTAAGGCGTAATAATGTTCTCTTACGACCTTAAAATTTTTGGCTTGTTGAGCCATTTCACCCTCAAGGTTGCCGATTGCCTTTTCCCAATCTGTTACCCCTCTTTCATATCTTTCTTTCATTTGTTGAACGAAAGCTGCACGCCTTTCGGCACTTTTGGCCAACCTTGCCCGTGCTTTTGCTAGTTCAGACTCAGCTTTCTGCGGGTCATCTTCGTAGTCACGTACCTTTTGAGTGAGGTTGTAAATGAGCCTCTCATCTTTCCTGCTTCGGCCTGGGTTCTCGGCTTTAATTTTCAACTATCGAACCTGAGCTCTGAGGGCCTCATTTTCTCACACCAATCTTCTCCTTTCACCTTCGGCCTCTTGTGCCTGCAAAACATTGTTGAAGGTGACATTTCTCAATTCTTCTCGCAGACCGTGGATAATGGCCTTATATTTCTTCTCCTTCTCCCCCCAAGCTAACCTCTCTTGAATTTTATCATCAAAGGCTTGAACATGAGGCCTTTTGGCGGGCCTCTCGGGCTTTGGCTCGTTGTTTACATAAGACATTTCCTCAAACCAAGCAGCATAATTTGGATCTACTTCCCCCTTGGCGACGTTCGGTACCTGGGTGCCGCTTTTGAGATACTGGCAGCTATTCCAATCCTGCTGAACTACAGCTTTAGGCAATGCAGCTTCTGGATGCAACTCTATAACCTGGATGCTTAGATCGTCATCTTCAGGCACAATTTGATACCTCCCCAATTGCCTCAAGACCCTCTGTGGTGCATATGGATGAATACTCCTTACACCCATTATCTTCAGGTATCCTTTGGTAGCAGTCATATAGATGGCTTCTGTCCTAGGGAGCCATCCTATAGTCCACTCAACCTGACCTGCGTCAAGAGCTTTCAAATGAGAAACCCATGCTTCAAATCCTTCTAGTGTGTTGTAATCTTTTATCCTCTCCTCATACTAATGATGAAGTTGTTTGGGCTCGAACCGTAACTCATGAATCTGGGATAATGGCGAAGATGCTCGATCAACCACATTTGCAGAATGATACTGCAACCCTCAAAAACCTGAGCCCCTACTTTGCATACAGTCAATGCGCGATAGATATCTGCTAGCACCAATGGGGCAAGTGTATGATCTTCCTTGGTAGTGAGGATTTTTGCAATTCTAGCCATACGAATATCCACCGTTCCTTTCTCATCTGGAAAAACCATGATCCCCAAGAATGCCACAATAAATGCGAACCGACGATGAATTTGCCAAAGGCCCTTGTTTTGTTTGTTGCTCAGGCCCTTTTCATGCGTTTCAAAACCAGCGGAGTGCCCGAACCTGAAGTATAAGAAGTGGAAAGCACAACACCCGTTGCTCACACGTTCCTTATTTGTCTGTTTACTAATATTCAAGAGGTCAAAGAACTTGTGCACCGATGGAGCCCCTGGAAATTTGAGTTGTTGCTTCCTCAAGTCCCGTCTGAATTTGATGTACCCGGCTATTTCCTCCAAAGTAGGGGTGATCTCGAAATCTGAGAAACGAAAAACATTGGGGACAGGATCCCAGAACGTTACCAAAGCTTTGATCAGATCTTCCCGTGGTTTGATTTCAAAGATATCTATAAGAGCACCCAAGTGCTTTTTCACCCATTTCTGACCATCTTCGTCTAGATCATTCCACCACATACGCAAGTGTAGTCGAGCTTGTTCCCTGACCACTTCTGGCGGTTATTGGATGGTACTCATTTTTTCTGTGGAAGATTAAGGTTAGGGTTTGACTCGAGTTGACCCTTTTGTAAACAGTTTTTCGAAGAAGAAAAGAAAAAGAGAAAATAAAAGAAGAAAAGAACCATAATCTCTTCCCCTGTATGCCAACTTTAGCCAAATGGCTATTTTCGCAAATGCGGCCCCTTCCCAATTTCACGCGAATTTTGAGGCCGGAGGAATTATTTTATGACCCCTCACAAGCTTGTCCATTCTTTTACGAAAATAGCCTTTCGACAACTGAAAAATACTCTGAGGCTACCTCGGCAAGAACGGTTTAAGACATAGCCGAAGCTGGATCGGCTTATTTTGACCAAAATCAAGATTGCATTCATTCGACCACCGACTCTCTTTTCTTGTTTTTCTTTTCTTTTTTCAAAAATAAGGCCGAACCTTATGTAGGTTGCCTACGTATCCCACATTCGGTGAGAATTAGACCTGCGTAGTTCGGTCAGTTTTGACACATTTGAAAGAACACAGTGTTTGACTCTTTTAAAAATAACCCTTTTTATAGAAAAATTTTGGGCAGAGTTTCAGGACGCTTTTCAAATACCGGGATGTTTTAGAACCGGGTTTTATTTCCTTCCCTATATCACTCTTGGTTTTCCTCTCTTCTTTTTTCGCTTTATTTTCCCTAGCCGGTCAGCATGCAAGCCAAAACAAATAAATGTTCACATAGCACATAAGATGCATCAGGATGGTATGTTATTTCGGGCACACCTGTCCTAGACGGACCCAACCCCTGTGTTGAGTCCCCTAAGTCAAATGCACATGATGCAAACAAACGTTCCTACTAGGGATCCGACATGGGGCTGTGTTTTTCTCGGTTTAAATCCTGCGGTTTTGGTCTAGACTTGGGGTACCCGAGCGGACAACTAGGGACGAGGAGGGGGCGACATACCGAGAGCACTGAAGTCTACCCGGCCTTGTCGCTTGCCCAACCTCGTTCTACTTGGTATAATTTCTACAGAAAAAGTGGGCTACGCGAACGTATGCACCATTTTCATAAGACTCATATGGGTGGCGTAAGAAGACAGTTATATACAATCTAGACAATATTAAAGCGGTAAACAGATAGTACTTAGCACAAAAAGGTTCACAGAATACGGTAATATCAACAATAAATAAAGCCAAGCAAAATCATATTAATAAGCTCAAATTCTGAACTCTGAACCAGAGATTCTGGGTTCGATCCCAAGTAGAGTCGCCAGAGCTGTCACACCTCCTTTTTTACCTACACCCCATAAAGGGCGTATAAAGGGAGTTTTTCCAATTTAAGTGACAATCGAAATGGGATTATTTATTTATTAAAAATCAGAGTCGCCACTTGGGATAATTTATGGTGTCCCAAGTCACCGGTTTAAAATCCCGAATTGAGGAAGATGACTCTATTTACAGTCTGCGAACACAGAAATTTAGGTAAGGAATTCTGTTAACCCGGGAGAAGGTGTTAGGCACTCCCGAGTTCCGTGGTTCTAGCACGGTCGCTTTGATCATACTTGGCTTATTAAATTATCCAATTACTCAATTTTAGAACCTTTGTGCTTTTACCTTTTACAGCTTTTAATAAAGAAAAGTTATCTTGAAATGAGTCACGCATACGTGTACCCACCTGTTTGGTGCGTCAAAAATCATGTCACGCGAACGTGTCCATAATTAATAACGCATTATTATTATTAAGAAAATTAGCCGAAGTTGCGCGAACGCATACTCCGATTTTGTTTTTAAGAAACCGCAATCATGTCACGCGAACGTGTCCACAACCACGATAGTATTTTTAAACGGCCCTAAAGGATTCTCTACGAATATTTGTTATTTTACATTTATATTATGAGAGTAACACAAGAAGCCATTTGTTACTAAGTGTCTAATTATGGCTCACCTCTTAATTACTCGGAATGGCCTAACTCAAATAAAGAGGAAGCCCAAAAGAACTCAAAAATGGTAAATTAAAACTAAAGCTTAAAAGGGAATAAATAAACAAGGGGTCCGTTCCTTTTGAGTCTAAACCCCATGACGTATTTGCAATTACAACACTTATGAATTGAAATAATTTGGGTCAAACCCGTTAACGGGCCCAGTTTGTACACACGAGGTGGAAAAGGAGAAATTCAGTATCAAGGCTTAATGCCTTATTCTCATCCCAGACCAGCCCTCTGAGTTTAGTCTCAATAGAGCCCAAATGGGCATTTCACATTTCCAATTTCACATTTCACCATACCAAAAAGGAGATTGATCTTTAGCATTTCACATTTCCAATCATCAAAAAAATGGGCAAACCATGGGTCATGACTATTGAAGCACTGAATAAAAATGCACTTCACTGTTTTATCTTTCAAAAGGGAAACTTCTTTCCCCAACTGCTGAATAATTCCCCTAAGGCTGGTTCAAACAATTCGAGCAATGAACACTTGGGACTAACTGACCATTATAAAGTCGTAATCCCAAAAATGGCTCTGTTAAGCTTTAACGTTTATGGACAGACCATAATGCATGAAATGACCAAGTACAAACACCACTGAACTGAATTTGACAAACTGCAGCTACCAGTTATCATCCCCTAAACATTTTTGACAGCGTGTATGCTTAACCCATCACAATCAACTTGAGATTAATCTATAATTTGCAAAACAGAAGCAATAAAATAGCAGATGCAGCGAAACTCATACCCAATAGCACAAAAAAAACTGCATGACTGTTTTACCAACACAATTCAGCTGAGTGTCTTTTCCAGTCCTATTAAACTACTACGCAACTAATCAAACAGTAATTATTGCAGCTAATTTTCATGTTAGCAACCTATTAGTTACAGCCATCATAATAAACAATCACTATACTAAGTAAATACCAAATCATGAGACACGGAAACAGTAGCACTGATCAAAGGAGCCCAGACATATTGGAGCTATTTCATTTCATTCTGCAAATCAAAGCTTCATACATAGCTTTTAAATTCAGAAAATGTGTACCTGGAGAGCAAAATAAGAGAAACGATGGGGATCAGCACAACAAGATAGTATCAGCAGATAAGCAGCAACACCAGCTAGAACACAACCCCGGATTGAAGAAATTGAACCCACAGAATCAATTATAAGTCCAATAGAATAGTAATTTTAAGCAGCTTGACCCAAAACTTTCCAGAAATTAACCTCAAACCATGTTAAATCTATGTGAATCAGAAAACGGCTTCAGAAAATCAGAGAAGTTTTCTAGATTTCTAGCTTTTCCAAATCTCCTGTGAAGATTTTTGTTCTTTTTTTGTATATTGTTTTTTGATTTCAGCCTTCCAAAAAAAATCCCCCTTCAGCCTCAAGTAACAATGCCTTTATAGGCAAGTTACTAGGGCAGTCTTAGGGTCTAGTTATTTCATTTTTAGTCCTTTTCAAATTTTCCTTTTTGCTACTTAGTCCCTAGACTTCTGACTTGCTGGCCAAGTAAGGCCTTTTTTCAGCTTCTAGGAAGCTTCCTAGACAGTTATCAAAAGATCCCCTACCCAGGTTTCCCAATTTACCCTTTTAAACCCTGTTAATTACTCCTGGTACAGGCAAAGTTATGGGTTAAATTGACCCCATTTGAAATTTTGGTAGGTCAAATTTGAAGGATTCATATCCTCAAAGCCCAAATAAAGGATTCATATCCTCAAATCCCAAACAACATCAAAAGCTCAAACATAATTTCTTGAACCTTTCATAACTAAAATAAGCCCAACAGACTGATCCCTTTTTTTTTTAAAACGACGAGCTACAAACAAACCACATATTCGAATTAACCAGAACCACTTATATGATTGGATAAGCAGACAAAACTCGAACGGGCAACATGCATAAACTAACATGGAATCTTCAAGAACTTCTACGAGAAAATTTTAAAACTCACGGCAAAAATATAAACAACATATAAACACAGAAACTTATAATCACTGCTTTAATACTTTACCAAATTCAAATGAAGAAGTCTAACTAAGGAGAGACCGGAAGAGAGGGAGAGAGACAACGAGAACAAACAGAAAAGAAAAGAAGTAGAAAGATAGAAAAAGAAAAAGAAAAAATGAAGAAAATACCTAACAAAACTCGGATAGTGCAGAATGGAACCCGACTCTTCAAATCTTTGGATTGTCGGCCAAATCTAATATTAATCATGTGTTCTTGTAAAGAACACACGATTAATGTCATATTAGACCTAAATCTTTCACAGCAACTCGATTCGAGATTTTTAAATTTTTAAGGCTCATCTTCAAATCCAGATTCGACGAGTCTGGTGAATATTCGAGGAAAAAGGGGTGTGGGTTTGGACTGAGGAGAAGGGGAGGGAGCTAGGGTGTGAATTTGGTGTTCATCGGTGGTGGCGCCGCCTCCGGCGGTGGGGGAATTTAGGGCGGTTTAGCTAGGGTTTCGGATGTTTCTGGTGGGGTGTTGAGCAGAAGGGTTTTGAGGGGAGAGGGATCAAGTTTCGGACATTTATATATTAAAATCCCCCCATTTCTGATCTGTTGGATCAGGCAATATCAACGACCCAAATTAAACTGATCGAAACGACGTTGTTTCATTTGAGAGGGGATCCGGACCGGGTTGGACGGTCTGGACCTGGGTCAAACGGGCGGGTATGGGGAAAATGGTTTTGGGCCTAAGCACTTTTAACTGTAGCCAGCCCAATTCTATCTCTTCAAATTTTTTCTAATTTTCTATTAATTCAATTCATTTTCTTTTAAAAATCTTTTTCTTTTTCCCAAAATTAAAATTAAAACCTAATTTAAATCTTAAACCAAATTATCCTACCAAATTAAATTAATTAACTCTAATAATTGCTACTACAAATAATTAAAAACCAAATTAAAGGAAAAACTACCAAAATTCAAAATTAAAATCAAAAGTGCAAAATAAACTATTTTTTGTGATTTTTCCCTATTTTTATAAAATAACTAATTTGTCAATTAATCCTAAAATGTAAAATTAAATCTTAAATGCAACATATTTTTGTAATTTTCAATAATTAAATAAAACAAAAATGCACAGACAAATACAAACAATTACCAGAAAATGTCACGAAAATCCCCAAAATTGCAAACACTGAAAGAAAGAAATTGTTTTGTTTTGAATTTATGGGAGTAATTCATATAGGGCAAAAATCACGTGCTCACATCCCCGTTCCGAATCCTCAACCTGTTACCTTCGAATCGTCTCAGAACTCGTCGAATATTTGATAGAAGTTCGGACCTCTGAACCCTAACCTACCCAATCGACCCCAAATTAACACCACACAACCGCCTTGACCCCCTCATACCTAATCCATCACTAGTTTCCCTTGAACACCCTTGAAACCCCTCGAATCTAGATTTGAAAAAAAAACGAACCCTAAATCCCAAAAATCCAAAACGTTAGGTCTTTGAAGGTTTGAGGTCGAAATCGACCTTAGTTGTGTGTTCTGAGTCGAGAACACTTGATTAAGGTCTATTCCGGCCACAAATTCAAAGAAAATTGAAGGTCTAATTAGAGACAGTGTTCAAATATTTGGAGGTAGATTTCCTCATTTTAATTTTTCTATTTCCTTTTATTATTATCTTCTTCTACTCCTTTATGTTATTAGAATGTTTATTTGGTCAGTTTTGTTCTATGATTTTTTTAGTTTATTTTTTTTCGAATTAATAGATTGTTTGTTGATTTCGTTTGGTTTTTGTTTTGTTTCTTTGTAGTTTAAACTTGCATAACAGTAGTTCTTGAATTGATTCCTGCTAATTTCGTTGAAAGATCGAAATTATTTCATTTTTCAGTATTAAGAGCTATTAGGCGGTCTGCTGGGAGATTTTGTTTGTATAAAGATTGAATAGCCTTAAAGGATGTGAATTGGGTTCAGCTTGGTCCAGGAATTTCAAGTTTAAAAACAGAAACTTTAAGATAATAGTGAGAATTATTTAAGTGTTCACCTAATTGGGAAGCTTCCATAGTGGTAGGGTTTAGGATTTCACTACTGGACAATTTAATTCAATAAGAGTTGAGTGGAATCAAGTTTTAAAATGCTGAAAGGCCATATTGTGAATCAAAAGGGCATTTCCATTTGCCTATTTAAGAGTTCACATACACTGAGTTCAAGGGGAGAAGACTCTGAATAAGAGGAGAGATTCTGAAAATACTGAAATAGACATATATAGAGAGATTTAAGAAAAAATTCCAAAAAATACCAACATCTGATTTTACTGTTTCATTAAGTTTTAACTTGAACTTTGAGGTCTCCTGGGATTTCTGAAGCAGTTTTCTGATTCACATAGATTTAACATGGTTTGAGATTGATTCCTAGAAAGTTTTGGGCCAAGCTGGGTTAAAATTACTGTTCTATTGGACTTAGGATCGATTCTGTGGGTTTAACTTCCTTGGTTAGGGTTGTGTTCTAGTTGGTGTTGCTGTTATCTGTTGATACTATTCTGTTGTGCTGATCTCCATCTTTTCTCTTATTTTTGCTCTCCAGGTACTCATTTCCGAATTTAAAGCCATGTATGAAGTTTTGACTTGCAGAATGAAAATGAAATAGCTTCAATATGTCTTGGCTCTTTAATTTAGTGTTATTGTTTCCATATCCCATGATTTTGTATTTGTTTAATATAGTGACTGGTTAATATGATGGCTGTAACTAATAGGTTGCTAACAGGAAGTTAGATGTAACAATTACTACTTGATTAGTTACGGGATTTAGAGTTTGTTAGAGTAGTTTAATTGGACTGGGAAGGACATTCAGTTGGATTGTGTTAATCAAACAGTTATACATTTTTGTGTTTTGGGTATGAGTTTCGTTGCATGTGCTATCTTATTGTTTCTTCTTTTCAAATTAAGGGTTAATCTCAAGTTGATTGTGATGAGTTAAACATGTAGGCTATTGGAAAAATGTGTGTTTAAGGGATGATGATTGGTAGCTACAGTTTGTGAAATTCAGTTCAGTGGTGTTTTACTTGGTCATTTCATGTGTTTAGTGTCTGTTCGTAATGTCAAGGCTCGACAGAGTCATATTTGGGACTATGGCTTTATAATGGCCAATTAATCCCAAGTGCTTTTTGCTCGAACTGTTTGAACTAGCCCTAGGGGGTTATTCGGCAAGTTGGGGAAATGAGTTTGCCTTTTTGAAAGATAAAACAGTAAAGTGCATATTTATTTAGTGCTTCAACAGTCATGATCCATATTTTTGTCCATTTGTTTGATTATTGGGAATGTGAAATGCTAAAGGTTAATCTCCTGTTTAGTCCGTGGATTCGAACTTGCGTCTCATTTCTTGCTGATGCTACCATGTTTCAATTTGGGCCCTATTAAGCCTGAACGTAAAGGAGCTAGCCTGGAATGGGAATAAGGCATTAAGTCTTGATCCTGAATCTCCACTTTTCCACCCCGTGTGTACAAACTGGGCTTGTTATCGAGTTTGGCCCAAATTATTTCAATTCGTGAGTTTCTGTAATTGCAGTATGTCATAGGGTTTAGACTCAAAGGGAAACGGACCATTGTTTATTTATTTCGTTTTAGGCTTCAGTTTTAACATACCTTTTTTTGAGTTCTTTTGGGCTTCTTCTTTATTTAAGTTAGATCATTTCAAATGATTAGGAGGTGAGCCATAATTAGATAACTTATAATGAATGGCCCTCACAAATTATTTTAGAAACCTTTAACTTAAAATAAATTAGGGCGCGCCAAGCCAAAAAAATTTCAAATGCGCGACCCTCACTCAATTAATTTTGTTTATCCTTAGAAATCGAGGCGTGCCATTTAGCGAAATTCCATGGCCCTCGCAAAGTGCAAAAGCGTAGTTGCTTTAAGCGCGTGTTTTAATAATCTACTTTCCTAAACTCGGGTACACATTTATGTGACCCAAATCCAAATCTTAATGATGTTCAAATATGTCAAAAACCACGGGTGCATTTATGTGACGTGGTTCAAGACGTGTTTTAATAACGTTGCAATATTCTTTAAAAATGAATAAAAACGGTTATAAAGTTAAAATTGCACATAGGTTTGAAATGTTTTAAAATCAGAGAGCTAAGTCGAATATAACAGTTGAGCGACCGTGCTAGAACCACGGAACTCGGGAATGCCTAACACCTTCTCCCGGGTTAACAGAATTCCTTACCCGGATTTCTGTGTTCGCGGACTATAATACAGAGTCAATCTTTTCCTCGATTCGGGATTCGAACCGGTGACTTGGGACACCATAAAATATCCTAAATGGAGACTCTGATTTTTTAAAATAAATAATCCCATTTCGATCGTCACTTAAATGGAAAAAAATTGTTATACCCCTTACGGGGGTGTGGTAAAAAGGAGGTGTGATAGCTTTGGCGACTCTACTGGGGATCGAACCCAGAATCTTTGGTTTAGTGTTCAGAATTCGAGCTTAGATAAATTGTTATATTTGGCTTTATCTGATTTTGTTATATGTTTGGGCCTAATGTACTAAATGTTACTTTTTATCGCTTTGATATTATCTGAACTGTATATATATAAATGCTATGAAATCCCTCTCTTCTCTCTCCTGAGGAGTGCACGTTGGTCGTGACTTCTTTCTACTTGTGTCCTATTCCAAATAGAACGAGGTTATGACAAGTTGCAAAGTCGGATGATCTTTTGGTTACCGGTACGCAGCCCCCCTCGGCTCGAGTTGTCCGCTCGGGTAAGCCAGGTCTAGAACAAATAAACCCAGGTTTTAAACCTAGTATAACAAGACCTTATATCGGATCCCTAGTAGGAACGTTTGTCTGCATCACGTGCATTTTGACTTTGGAGACTCAACACAGAGGTTGGGTCTGTCTAGGACAGGTATACCAAAAATGAAAAAGACCATCCTGATGCATCTTACTTGCTACTTGTGCATTTAGTTGCTTCGGATGTACATGCTGACCAGCTTTTGAATAAAAGGAAAGAGTTAGGAAAAGAAAATAGCAGTGCGAGGGCTAAGGGAGGTAACTACCTGTTTTGAAAACCTATATCCCAAAATATACCGAAACTCTACCGAAAATTTGAAAAGAAAAAAAACAAAAAGAGAATTTTTATTGTTTTCAAAAAAAAAGTTGGTTTTTGTTTTGTCAAAATTGCCCAAACTACGCCAGTTTGATTCTCACCGAGTGTGGGATACGTAGGCAATCCCCATCAGGTCCAACTGCCCTTTTTGCAAAATAGCTCAAAAAGAACAAAAATTTTATTTTGAAAATAATTAAAGTAATGTCATTCTTGTCAAAAATAGCCGAATGTCCCCAAAAGGGCGCCAGAAGGTTGCTTTTGCAAGAACATCCACCTTTGGTCATTCTTCAAAGTTTTGGCTAATTAGCCGACACAGCCTTAAAATCTTCGTTCTCGAAGTGCTGAAAGGTCGTATTTGCAAAACCGGGTTTTTATTTTATTTTGAAAAAATGTGTGTTAATTTTTTAGTCAAATAAAAATTAATTTTTTGCCTAAACACCCTAATAAACATGCAAAATGAGCACGAGTCAGAATTTGCCGGTAACAGTTATGAACAAAATCTCTTTGGAGTTGCGTATGTGGTGGGAAGATCTGGGTAAGTCAGAGCAAGATAAGGTCAATCTGCATTTGGGAGGTCTCACCGAGTTGATGAAGATAAGGCCTAGGGGAGACATCATAAAGGCGTTGGTTACATTTTGGGACCCGGCTCACAAAGTCTTGCATTTCTCGGATTTTGAACTCACACCCACCTTGGAAGAGATAGCAGGTTACATGGGAAGTACTGAAGGGCTGAGGCATAAGTATTTGATCGCTCCAAGAGCCGTTAACTCTCACAAATTCATGGATTTGTTAAAAATAAGCAAGGAAGTCCCATATTCCAAGTTGGAGGGTGGTTTTTCCACTCTTCATTTTATATACCGGAGGTACGGGCATATAGGAGGGTTCAACAATCCGGAAAGCGGGGTTTGTAGCAAAGGGAACCAAGCAAAATGGGATGAACATAGGCGTTTCGCTTTCATGGTAGCTTTCTTAGGCCTTGTGGTGTTTCCCCGGAAA
The DNA here is from genome assembly GCF_000715075.1 of Nicotiana tabacum. Lineage (NCBI taxonomy): Eukaryota > Viridiplantae > Streptophyta > Magnoliopsida > Solanales > Solanaceae > Nicotiana > Nicotiana tabacum. Next base: position 72,449,400 of record NC_134095.1, on the reverse strand, counting down.
GATGGGAATATCGATCTACAGGTGGCTGGAGTCGTCAAAGTCCTAATTACCAATGCCAAGAGCACCCTTGCCCCTATGATAATATCTGAGATATACCAAGCTCTTACAGCTTGTAAAGCCGGGGCAGATTTCTTCGAGGGATGCAATTTGCTACTACAAATGCGGATGATTGAACACCTGTGTCACCACCCTCAGTATATGAGTTATGGGTCTGCAGAGAAAAGTTGCATTGAAGAGTTTGACACAAGGATTTCAGGGTTCAAGTTACCGGAGGGGTTTGGAGAATGGATAGCCCGCCTTCGCACCATCACTACGGGACAAATAGATTGGACACTAGGTTGGCTTCCTGTTGAAGATATTGTGTATATACCCGCCACTGGACCTTACTTCCTCCTAATGGGTCATCGAGGTATTCAGCTTTACGCTCCCTACCGAGTGATGAGACAACAGGGAAGGTGTCAGGTGATGCATCCAGATGAAGATCTCAGTATTTACTCGGTTGAGATTAGCTCTGATGGCCAATTTCACGAAGAAAGAGTTCGTTCTATTTGGAACAAGTGCTAGTATTTGACGGCGAACACTCGAGTGCGGGACCTATCTAGAGGCGAGGTCTCACCCACCTATCTTACCTGGTATAGAAAAAAGAACACTACAAGGGCCGAACAAGAAAGACCGGCCAAAAACCGCACATTTAGGAATTCGTCGAGGCATCGCAATAACCGTAGGCTTGGTTGGCCAAAGAAAATGAGTACAGGGCCACAATAGGAAAGCTGGAAAAGCAAGTCAAAGACCTTCAATTCGAGAATGGCTTACAAGAAGCTGCGGATGAGGGTGAAAAGAAAAGGCTAGCCAAAGAAAATAAGGCCCTTCGAGCCCAAATTCAGAAAATGAAAATAGCGGCAGGAAATCCTGTCAGAAGTGCCAAAGATGAAAATCTCATATATAACCTGAGGCAGAAAGTGGGTGAATATAGTTTTGATATGAACAAAGCAGAAGGTGAACTAGTCAGGGCTCGAAAGCAATTGGATAAAATTGCGGAAGAACGAGCACGCTCGGTTAAACAATTAAAAGAAAGATACGACAATGAGGTTGCGGGGTTAAAGAAAAGGGTCGTCACCATTGAGGACAAAATGATCAAACAGGCGAAAGAATTCAAGGCTGAAAGAAAACATTTGGAAAGAGATTTGCAACAACTTCAAGAACAAAATCAAGCAGCCGAACAAACTCTAGAAGCCAGGGCACGGCAGATTGGGCATTTGTTGCAAGAAAAGGGTGTCATAAGAGAGAGAGTCATAAAGATCGCCGACTACATCACAATGAAGTGCAGTAGTTGTGAGGATATGACTAGATCTATGTTTTTCGCCACGGTGATGACCTTTGTCCACCGGATAATGGAATGTCTCTACCACCTCCAAGGGGATTTAGCACGTCGGCCCGAGGTGAGACCGAATGATGTCCCGCGGACCCTAGAAATAGTTGAGGCACTGATGTATTCGTGATTTTCACTTGAGTCTGCATTTTCTTTCTATTGGAGTTTGTCAGTTTGTTTTCAAACCTGTATTTTCTTCTGTTGTAATATGTTGGCTTGTTTTTCCTTTCATCAAAGTCCGTTAGTTTGAGTCGTTATTGTGAGCACGTGATTTTTGCTCTATGAGAACTACTCCCAGAAATTCAAAATAAAATAGTTTTGTGTTGTTTGTGATTTATTTGTAATTGTCTGTGCACGTTTGTTTTTACTTTAATTAAGAAAAAAATATAAAATATGTGTTGCATGTGTAGTTAGGGTTCAATTTCACAATTAGGAATTGATTAAACAATATTCGTTTTACGAAAAATGAAAAATCGAAAAATAACGTACTTCGCATTTTAAGTGTTTAATGTCAAAGTGTATGCTTATCTTTGTATTTAATCTTATGTGATAATTGTTATTAAGGGTTAATTAGTATTTTTGAGTTAATTTTGGCTTTACAATTTATTTGACAAATTTTTGGTAATTAGGAATTAAAAGAAAATAGAAGAAAAAGAAGAAACAAGAGAAGAAAATTGGACTGGGCCAATTTTAAAAGAAAGTTCAGGCCCAGTCCAAATACCCTTTTATCCGGTCCAATCCAACCAGTCTTGGAGACGGGTGGAACGCCGTTCGGGCATGAAAAATCTGGGTCGTTGATCTCACTCGATCGAACGGTCCAGTCCATCTCCAGATATATCCAAACGACGTCGTATATAGCCAATAGATCCAGGCCATTCATTTCATTTGATCCAACGCCTCAGAACAATCCCCATAACCCGGTCCATTTTACCCAGGTCAAACCGGTCTCTTAATGAGACCAAACGACACCGTTTTATTTAAGTGAAATGATCTGGACCCTCGATCTCTCTTGATCGAACGGCCAAGATCAAACCACCCCCCCCCACTATATAAATGACAATCTCATACCTAGCCCCACTCACACCCCAATCCAAACCCTTGTTCATTATCGTCTCTCAGAGACGAAGTCCCTTCCCCAAACCCTAGCCGCCATGGCACTCCTTCGCCTGAAACCCGGCGGTAACAACGCCGTCGGTCACCAAATTGACACCCTTTAAGTATTTAACCACCCCCGATCCAAATGCATGAACCACTTGCCTCGAATCGACTTGGAACTTCTCGAATCTCCATTTGAAGATACGAGTAGAACTCGAACCTACCCCAACCAAGCCCAAATTCATACCCTGGCACCCCCTGACCTCCCTCGTGCCCAAATCACCTTTGGTTTGGGTCGAATCTGGATATAAACACTCGAACCTCAAATCGAAACATAAGAACCCTAGAAAACCAAAACTGGTTTCTGTCCGAAATTGAAGGGAATTTGGGTGTTTAACTAACCTTAGTCGAAGTGTTCTCAGTTGAGAATGCTCGATTAAGGTCCGTTTGACCTCAAAAAAATTCAAGTCTGAGTCAATTCAAGTCCGTCTGTTCTCTGTTCCCTTTAAGGTATTTTTTCTTTCTTTCCTTTTATTCTATTTTTGATGTTTTATTGTCTGTTTATTTGTTAAGAGCTGTTACATTAATTTTTTTTTCATTTTTTTATCAATTGTTCTGTTCTTCTCACTCAGACCTTTTTATTTGGTCAAATTTACTTGTGTTCGTTGCTGAGTATATATTATAGGCTGTATAATCGATTCGAATAGTTTCGTCGATTAATTAAGTTTTTTATTATAAATCTCTATTTTGTCAAATGCCCCGTAAATTACCTGATTATCTATTTCTGATTGATTGTTGTCAATTGTTATAGGCAATCGGCTAATTAGTTATCGTCAATTAATTCAGTTTTATTAGTAGTTTTCGTCAAATGGTTGAGGTCGAATGTTGTATGTACTGATCTTGAGGCAATTAGCTTCAGGGCATTGTCAATATATCGACAATGATCCTGCATTCTTGTATAGGTTTGACTTAGAATTGTGTTAGTTAATCCCTACATTCATGTGATTTTGATTCAGTTTCAGCTTCAGCTTTAATGATTCTGTTGAGTTCTGTGTTGTGTTAGTTTGGTTTTGATTTAAATTCAGCTCATTTGTTTCAATTGGAATTCGACCTTAGTCATTCAGTTGTTAGGAGGATTGGTTATAACTGTTAATCAGAATTAGTTTTAGATAATTGTTAGCTTGAACAGATTTTAGAGTTAAAGGTTTTAATGCAGATGAATAGATTGTATTAGGGCAGTAATATTAAGGGGTTTCGGGGGTGATTTGGGAATGGAACAGTTAGGATAATATTTTAATGTTAGTGTCTTGTTAGTGGGGTATTAAATGTCTTTAAATTAATAAGTTAATGGGGAACAAGAGGGAGTTGGGGCTGAAAATAAGGAAAAGCATTCCTTAGTGGGTTTTAAGTGGAAATATGCAGATTTTTGGTTGCTGGGGGGTCGGGTAGTTAAGTTTTAAAGAGGGGGCAGGTCTGTAATGGCTATAAAAATGGAAGGCATTTGGACTGATGAAGCAGAGGAATTTTTTGAGATCAGAAATTCAGAATTAGAAATATATAAAAATAGGCTGACTTTTAATGTTGAGGAGGTCAGTTGAGTTTGAGAGTAAGAAAGTCTAGTCTTCTTTGATTGCTGAAAATCAGTTAAAAGAGTAGAGTTTCTTGAAAGTGTTTAACTTTGAGAGTTAAAGAATAGAGAATCAGAAAGTACTGTTTCATTGCATTTCTGAGTTGATTTCTTCTCTCCGTTTGTTTCTGGGATTTCTCTGGTTCAGTTTGGTATTGCTGGGGTTGTCAACTGGTTTTTTTGAGTTTGTTGTGGGGTTCCCGTTACTGTTCCATTTGTTATTGCTGGGATTTTGCTGGTTTTAATCTGTTATTGGGCTATTCTTGTTTGTTGTTGTTGTTGTGTTGCTACTGCATCTGTTGTTTCTCATCTTCCCCTTCTTTTATTTCCCAATACCAGGTACACGACTGTAACACTGGCTATTATAAGCTGAAATATGTGAAAGCATGAATACATATAAAAATGGAAGTCTGAAGTTTGATTCAGCTTTTTCTTTGTTTACTGATTGTAGTTAGAACATTTTGTATACTACTGCTATGTAGATTTCTGCTACTTTGTATAGTTGGACTGTTATATGTTGATGCCTAAGTAATGTAGACGCAATGGTTTAGTATAGTTTAGATTTAATTTGTATATGATTGTATAAAGTGGGTTGAAGTTGGACGTGTATATTTATGCTAATTAGCCTGCATATTGGTGCTAATCACCAATCTTAACGTAAGATGATTTATCCATGTGGTTTAAATGTTGAAAAAATCAGAATAGTTTGAAGCATGAGACAAAAAATGTGAGATTTACATCTTTCCCATGTAGTGATAAGTAGAAACTGGTTGTCATTTAGGATATAGGCATTAATTCAAATACATCCTTTTGACATTTGTTTGCTAATAACATTTCAATATCATAGCTTCAAAATATTGGGTGTTTTGAATATTGATCTAGTAAGGCTAACTTGAATCAATTGGTTTAATCAGTCGCTTCGCATCTTTGGTAAAAATCATGTTTCTAGTAGTGACTTGAACAACCCCAAATGTAGTAGTGGTAGTAGAATTAATAATATAATTAGGACTTTTTTCTTTTTTTAGAGAAAAAATATATATAGGAAATTGTAGTCATTTTAGCATGGACCTTTAAATAAAACAGGAGACGAGCCTCGCCGGATAAAACGTGTAAATTGCGAGGCTCTCAATAATTGGCTAAAAATAAAACATTTAGAATTCGGGATGGGTCGTTTAATGAATTTCACGGCCCTCCCCAAAGATAATAACGCGCTAGTCACTTTAGGCGCGCTTTTAATAATTTACTCTCTTAAACCCGGGTGCACATTTATGTGACCCAAATCCAAATCTCGACGGAGTCATAATGTGTCGATAATCACGGGTGCATTGATGTGACGTGATTCGAGATGTATTTTACGACGTCGCAATTCCCATTAAAAATAATAATAATAAAAGCGGTTAAAAGCTAAAATTGGCACATAGGTTCAACATGTATTAAAATCAGATAAATAAGCCGAATATGACAGTTGAGCGACCGTGCTAGAACCACGGAACCCGGTAATGCCTAACACCTTCTCCCGGGTTAACAGAATTCCTTACTCGGATTTCTGGTTCACGGACTGTTAAACAGAGTCATATTTTTCTCGATTCGGGATTCAACCGATGACTTAGGACACCATAAATCTCCCAAGTGGCGACTCTGATTTTTAGTAATAAATCTCGTTTCGATTGTCCTTTAATTGGAAAAACTCTCTTATGCCCTCCAGGGGTATAGTGAAAAAGGAGGTGTACAGCTCTGGCGACTCTGCTAGGGACCGAACCCAGAATCTCTGGTTCAGGGTTCAGAATTCGAGCTTAGATAAATTGTTATATTTGGCTTTATCTGATTTTGTTACATGTTTGGGCCTAATGTGCTAAGTGATGTTTTTACCGCTTTGATATTATCTTGAACTGTATATAAACTATTACGAAACCCTGCTCTTCTCATCTTCGGGGATGTGCTCGCTGGTTGAGACTCCCTATTCTGTTAGTGTCATACCCTGAAATAAGAAAGAGGCCAGACAAGTTACAAAGCCGGACGATCTCGCGGGTCCCCGGTACGTAGCCCCCTCCTCGACTCGAGTTGTCCGCTCGGGTACACAGTCTAGAACAAATACCCAGGTTACGAACCTAGAATAACTCAGCTTCATGTTGGATCCCTAGTAGGAACGTTTGTTTGCATCATGTGCATTTGACTTTGGAGGCTCAACACAGGGGTTGGGTCTGTCTAGGACAGGTGTACCAAAACTACAAAAGACCATCCTGATGCATCCAACTTGCTACCTGTGCATTTGTTTGTTTCGGACTTGCATGCTGACCGGTTTTTGAATACTGTGAGGAAAGAGAGATAGAGGTAGCTAATCGCCTGTTTTGAAAAAAATCAATGTCCAAATAGCGTCGAAACTCTGTCGAATTTTTGAGAAAAAAAGGGGGGGTTTTGTTTATGAAAAATGGTTTTATTTGCCATTGAAAAGAGTCTTGTTTTCAAAAGAAGTTTGTTTTATCTACCCGAACTAGGCCGGTTTGATTCTCACAGGGTGCGGGATACGTAGGCAACCCTCATCGGGTCCAACCTCCCCTTTACAAAAAATGTCAAAAAATTTTAATTTTCGTCATAAATAAGTCGGGTGACACCGTTTTTGTCAAAATAGCCGAATTTTCCCAAAAGGGACACCGGAAGGCTGACTTTGCATAAACGGCCACTTGTAGTCATTTTTGGATTTTTGACCGGTTGACTCACCCAGCCTCAAAATCTTCGTTCCCGAAGTGCTGAAAGGCCGTGTTCGGGATCGGATCTTTCTTTTAATCTATGAAAAATTAAAAAAAAAATATAGCCAATTGGTTGAGTCAAATAAATTTTATTTTTTGCTTAATCACCTTAATAAATGTGCAGGATGAGCACGATGCAAAATGAACCTTTTTCAATAATGACTAAAATCCCTTTCAAGTTGCGACTATGGTGGGATGATTTAGGCAGTGAAGGGCAAGATGAGGTCAAGAAATATCTAAAAGGGCTTACGGGTTTACTGAAAATCCAGCCGCGGGGGGATATTATAAGAGCTTTGGTCACCTGCTGGGACCCGGCACATAATGTCTTCCACTTCTCCGATTTTGAACTCACTCTGACTTTGGAGGAAATAGCCGGGTACATCGGAAATGCTGAAGTTCCGTTGAGGAAAAATACCTGGTTGCTCCAAGAGCTGTCACTGTGCATCGGTTTTTAGATTCGTTAAAGATACCCAAGACGGTCCAGAACCCAGATTTGGACGCAGGTTTTTGTAATTCGCGCTTCATATACGACAGATACGGTCATGTCGGAGGATTCAACAACCCGGGTAACAAGTTATGCAGCAAAAGTAACCGTCAGAAATGGGACGAGCATAGATGAGTGGAATTTATGATAACCTTTTTGGGCATTTTGGTATTTCCAAGGAAAGACGGAAACATTGATCTGAAAATAGCTGGGGTCGTCAGTACCTTGCTCACTCAAGATAAAAGCACTCTTGCACCTATGATAGTATCTGATATCTTTCGAGCTCTCACAGCCTGCAAAGCCAGAGGGAACTTTTTCGAGGGGTTTAACTTGTTGCTGAAAATATGGATGACTGAGCATCTCTGCCACCGTTCCCAGCTCTTGAGTTATGGCTCCTCGAAGAAAACTTGCATAAAAGAGTTCTACACAAGAATCAAGGGGGTCAGTCTACCCGAGGGAGTTACGGCATGGACATCATTCTTTCGGACCCTCACCGCTAGCCAAATACCGTAGACACTAGGATGGTTGCCCGTTGATAAGGTCATCCATATCCCGGCAGCTAGGACCCACTTTCTATTAATAGGGCTCAAGAGCATTCAGCCTTACGCACCATATCGGGTTTTGAGACAACTCGGGATATGCCAAACAATGCCACAGGAGGAAGATCTTAGTGCTCAAGTAATTGAGATTAGCCCGGACGGATAGTTCCCTAAAGCAAGAGTCCGTCAGATCTGGAGTGAATGCCAATATTTAAAGGCAGATTCTTGCGTGAAGGATCAAGCCAAAGGCGAAGTAGTGCCAGGATACCTTGCTTGGTACATGAGAGAACTTGAGCACGAAAAGCCGGCTAAAAGACCCCATCTCTAGGAATTCATCAAGGCGTCGCAAGAACAGTGGGATTGGTTGGCTAAAGAGCACGAGTACAGGGTTACAATAGGCAAGTTGGAGAAGCAAGTTATAGATTTGAAATTTGAGAAAGATTTGCATATCGCTGCAGGTGAGGGAGAAAAGAGAAAACTAGCTCAGGAAAACGAGGTCCTCAAAGCTCAAATCCAGGAAATGAAAATAGCTACCAGAAACCCGAAGAAAAGCCGGGCTGATGAAAGGCTCATAAACGGTCTAAAGAAGAAAGTCCTCGAGTATCAAGAAGACCGGGAAAAATCTAAAGCTGGTCTAGCAAGAATCCAGGTGAAATGGATAAAAAAGGCAGAATAGCGAGCACGGTCTATGCAATGAATGAAGAGGGACTACGAAAGGAACATTGCTATATTGAGAGAAACAATGTCCACTCTTAAAGAGTGGATCTTCAGACAAGCCCGAGATGCCAGAACAGATAGGAAGCGCTACTATGATCTAATGGCCCGAATGGAGAAACAGATGAATGAGTTTCAGGATCAACTCCTTTACAATGCTCAAATGCTGGGAATGCGGAATCAACAAATAGAGCAATTGCTTATGGAAAGGGACAGAATCAAGGGAAGAATCGACGATATCGGGCACTACAGCACCATAAAGTGCCTAGCTTGTGAGGATATGTCCCGTACCACCTTCTTTGCTTCAATAATGATTTATGTCCACCAGATCATGGAAGATATGAAAGATCTGCAATGGGACCTTGCACCAAAACCTGCGGCAAGGCCGAACGACGCCCCGCGGGCGCCAAAATTCAAAACTCTAAAACATTCATAGTTTGAGTCTGTATTTTCCTTGTCTTCAGAGTCTGTTGTCCGTCGGAGTTTGTATTTCCCTTTTTGGCATAAAGTTTGTAGTCTGTATCAAGTCTGTCAATTTCCTTTCAAAAAATATTTTGCCTTGTAATAAAACGTTTTGCTAGTAAAAGTTGGAAAATCCAAAAAATAAATGGTGTCTTTATTCTCCGCACTTGTGGCAGAACTACGCCCGGTATGATTCATGGGGGGACATGATACGTAGGGAATCCACATAAGATTCGACCACCACTAAAAAGAAAAAGAGAAAAGGCAAAGTGAATAAAAGAAAGAAATAAAAAGAAAGATAAAAAAAGTTTTAGAAACACTTAAACGGGGCACAAACAAAGTAAGCCGGAATGATGCATGCGGTCGAAGCAAAGACATGTTAGAAATGGTTAAATTGCCTAGGAACATTGCATCCCCCAACGTGAAATTGCAATATGTGTTAAACTCTAACGCTAACAAGTTTGTTGTTTTACCAGAGATTTCGAACCAGTTAGTTTGTTAGAACGTTCTGGCAGATTACCATTACCAAACAAGATCCAAAGGGCCCATACTAAAAACATGACTAGTTCAGACCAAAGTGTCAAGGATGAAAGGACGGAGAATCAAATGCTGAAGGAGGAAATGGATAAGATGAGACAGGAGATGAAAGAAATGCAGCTGGCCTTAGCTAGGGTACAAAATGTGCCTAACCCCCCTGCTATTCCCACTCTCCCACCAGGACACACGCCGGAATACCCTCCCCCCGGCACTTCAACAAGCTTCCCTAGTCACCAATACTATCAGGGAAGAAATGCCTATGATCCCCAAGCTTCACAACCTAATTAGAACCCTCCTCCACCAAATGTTCCTGTTTCCGTGGCACCCCCACCAGCCACGCTACAAAGATCATCCTGCGAGCCATTGTTTCAGGCTCACGATAACCAATATTACCCCCCTGAACCAACCTTCAAAGCACCTGAGCCTCATACTTATAATACTCACTTCGAGATCCCGATAGAGACTAAAAATCCGGCTAAGAGCCAAGAGCAAGACAAAGTGCTTCGAAAGTTTAAAAGCCTGGAGCAGTCCTTCAGGAATATCCATGGGTTAGGCAACCAAGTCAGTGTGGCCTACAAAGATCTGTGCTCATTCCCAGACATTCAATTGCCGGTAGGGTTAAAGATGCCAAAGTTTGGTCTATACGAGGGGCACGGTGATCCAATGGCACATATGCGAGGTTTTTGCAGTAAGATGAGAGGGGCCGGGGGAAAAGACGAGCTGCTGATAGCTTACTTTTGTCAGAGTCTGAGCGGTTCTGCACTGGAATGGTACACAAGACAGGATCCGAGCAAGTGGTACACCTGGGATGATTTAGCACAAGCATTTGTAGGTCACTTTCAGTACAACCTTGAGATCGTCCCTGACCGTCTCACATTGCTGAAACTTGAAAAGAAGCCCGGGGAAAGCTTCCAAGAATTTAGGTTCCGCTGGAGAGAGCAGGCGGCAAGAGTTGATCCTCCGATGATAGAGAGGGAAATGGTGGACTACTTTCTGCAGACTCTAGAGCCAACTTACTTTGGTCACTTGGTGACGTCAGTTGGAAAATCTTTCAACGAGGTGGTGAAAATGGGCGGTATGATCGAAGAGGGACTTAAGTCCAACAAAATCCTGAGCTATTCGGCAATCAAAGCAACAACTCAGGCCATTCAGAGTGGCACGGGAGGTGCGCTCGGGAAGAAGAAAAGAGAAGAGGTTGCAACAATAGAGGCAGGTAATTGGTCCAGATCGAGAGGTCCTTTCCCCTGCTACCAAGCCAGACCCCATCACCCAAATTACCGACACACTCCAAATTACCCTCCACAGCCCTACTACCCACCACAAAAACCACATTTCTCCGTCCATCAAGCCCAGACATATACCCAGCCTCCAGCTCGCCCTCAATGGCGTGCGCTGGCTCCCCAGAATACATATCCACCTCACAAAATACATATCCACCCCCACAAAACACATATCCACCTCCACAAAACACATATCCACCACCAAGGGCCTACAGGAATCCTTCGGGACCAGGTTTCCGTGGGAATCAGACTTTAAGGAATGAAAGGGTGCAGAGGCAGAGAACATTCACTCCGCTGGGAGAAACCTATACTACTCTGTTCCACAAATTGAGGCAGTTAGGCCTATTGAGTCCTGTGGAACCCAAATTGCCAAATCCCTTTCCCAAAAATCTGGACCACTCGGTAAGCTGTGAATATTGCTCGGGAGCCCCCGGGCATGATACTGAAAAGTGTTGGAAGTTGAAGACTGACATACAAGATCTTATTGACACAAATAGGATCGAGGTCCAGGAGCCAGAGGCACCTAACATCAATCAGAACCCGTGCCGGCACACGATGAAGCCCACATGATCGAACTAGTGCACGAAGGAGGGAAGCTCAAGAAGCCCTCACAAACGGTAATGATGATCCGTGCCAGTCCGAAAGAAAAGTTGATCAGGGGAAAAGCGGTAGTACAGTCGAAAAGGGTAGAAGGCAAGCCAGTGGTGGTGATAGGAAAGAGTTCGTCTGATGTTGCCAAGAATCCAAAGCCGGTCAAAGTAACGGTGTAAGGGATATCAAGCAAGCCAGTAGCCGTGAAGGGGGCATGCATAGGACTAGTTGTTATCAGGCCAGTAATGCAGTTGCCGATAATCAGCGAGAAAGCTGTGCCATGGAGCTACAGTCAAGTAATGGTAATGCATGAGGGGAAGGAAGTTGTGGAAGAAATATGTGAGGCATAGGGGTTAACTCGTTCGAGAAGGTGTTTTGCTCCCACAGAGTTAAGAAGGGCCAATCCAGTAGCAACAAAGAATCCAGTTACCGAGGAAGAGGCGGAAGAATTTTTAAAGAAAATGAAGGCGCAAGATTACTCCATTGTGCAGCAGTTGAGGAAGACCCCGGCACAGATCTCATTGTTATCGTTGTTGATCCATTCAGATGAGCATCGCCAGGTATTGATGAAAATTCTGAACGAAGCCCATGTTCTGGATAAGATCTCTGTGAATCATCTGGAGAAAATAGCAAACAAGATTTTTGAGGTCAACAGGGTCACTTTTTCAGACGATGAGTTGCCCGTGGAGGATACAGAACATAATAGAGCCCTTTATTTGACCGTGAAGTGCGAAGACTCGGTAGTCACTCGAGTAATGATTAATAATGGGTCTAGTGCCAATATTTGTCCTTTGGCCACATTGAACAAACTGAAGGTCGATGGTGACAGGATTCACAAGAACAGCATCTATGTTAGAGGGTTTGATGGTGGTGGTACAGACATAGTGGGTGACATCATACTTGAATTAACAATTGGTCCAGTCGAGTTCACCATGGAGTTTCAAGTGTTAGATGTGGCAGTGTCATATAATCTTCTGTTGGGGCGACCCTGGATCCACGCCGCCAAAGCAGTGCCTTCTACATTACATCAGATGGTCAAATTCGAGTGGGATAGGCAAGAGATCATAGTACATGGGGAAGACAATGCAAGCGCCGTAAGTGATGCCATCGTGCCCTTCATAGAGACTGATGATGATAAGGGACCGTGGGTTTACCAGGTTTTCGATACGATTTCAGTGGATAAAAATTCTGAAGGCGAGGACCTTCCACTTCCCAGGATTGCAGCTGCAACTGTCATGGTAGCCTCGGAGATGTTGAAGAACGGGTTTGTGCCAGGCAAAGGTTTAGGGGCTGATCTTCAGGGTATTGTTCAGCCGGTTTCTTTGCCCAAAAATCTGGACACCTTTGGGTTGGGGTTCAAGCCTACAGCGGCGGATGTGAGACGGGCTTGCAAGTTGAAGAAAAAAGTCAGGGTCCTTCCCAAGCCAATCCCGCGCCTATCCAGATCATTTGTCAGAGCAGGTATCAGAAAGTTGTCGGTCCCGAAAGTTCTCGAACCACTGATTGGGCCAGATGGAGATTTGAAGGAGGGCTTTGAAAGGATGTTCGTCGATGTAAACATGATAGAAGCTGGAGAAGGGTCCAGTAGGTTAGATGTACAGTTTGTGGGGCCTAGGGAGAATATCAACAATTGGATGGCTACTCCCCTTCCTACCCGGAGGGAGTCTTGGTAGTGGGATCTGATTTTTCTTTCTTATCTTTTTGGATTATTCCAGGGTTGTAATCCAGTTTTGTTTTGTATTCGGCAAAGTGTGAAACTCTGTTATCCCGTATTTTAATAAAGTGAAAGCTTTTGTTCTTCTTATTTTGTTTTAACTTTGTTTTCTTCTTTTCTCTTTCTGAACAGTTCTCTTTATATTGGTTCTAATGACATGGCATGCACAATGGATCTTCAACCCAGTCTAAAAAATCAATCTGATTCCAAACTAATTGTACAAGAGGTCGATTATGATGATGAATCAGAATACGATGAGGATGAAGCATTCGAAGAGATAAACAGAGAGTTAAGCCAGTTTGAAGAGAAATCCAAACCCAACTTAAATGACACATAAGCCATCAACTTAGGGGATGCAGTTGATATCAGGGAAACTAAAATAAGCATCCACATTGTACCGAATATCAGTGAAGAACTAATCAAAGCACTTATTGAGTTCAAAGACGTTTTTGCATGGTCGTATGATGACATGCTGGGCTTAAGCACCGATCTAGTGGTTCACAAATTGCCCATTGATCCGGCGTGCCCTCCCGTCAAGCAGAAATTGAGGAAGTTCAAGAGAGATATGAGTGTGAAGATTAAAGAAGAAGTAACCAAGCAGCTACAGGCAAAGGTTATTCGGGTCACTCGATATCCTGATTGGTTGGCTAATGTGGTGTCAGTGCCGAAGAAATATGGGAAGATCAGAGTGTGTGTTGAATACCGCAATTTGAACAGGGCAAGCCCCAAGGACAACTTTCCATTACCCAACATCCATATCTTGATTGATAAATGTGCCGGACGTGAGATCGGGTCTTTTGTAGATTGTTATGATGGGTATCATCAGATTATGATGGATGAAGAAGATGCGGAAAAGACGGCATTCATTACGCCGTGGGGGACTTATTGCTACTGGGTAATGCCTTTTGGCTTGAAGAACGCTAGGGCAACGTACATGAGAGCAATGACTACTGTGTTTCATGACATGATACACAAAGAGATTGAGGTATACGTGGACGATGTGATCATAAAATCCAAGCATCAGGAAGACCACGTAGCAGACCTGAGGAAGTTTTTCCAAAGACTTCGAAGGTATGATATTAAGCTCAACCCGACCAAATGTGCATTTGGTGTTCCATCTGGAAAGCTGTTGGGATTCATCGTCAGTCGGCGAGGCATTGAGTTGGACCTGTCAAAAATCAAATCCATCCAGGAATTGCCACCGCTGAAGAACAAAACAGAAGTAATGAGTCTGTTGGGAAGGTTGAATTATATCAGCAGGTTCATCGCTCAACTCACAGTGACTTGTGAGCCCATTTTTCGGCTACTAAAGAAAGATGTTGCGGTAGAATGGATGGCAGAATGTCAAGAAGCCTTCGACCAAATAAAGGGGTATCTATCAAACCCACCTGTGTTGGTCCCACCTGAACCAGGAAGACCGTTGATTCTCTATATAACGGTACTGGAGAATTCATTTAGTTGCGTACTGGGGCAACATGATATCACAGGAAGGAAGGAGCAAGCCATCTATTATCTCAGTAAGAAGTTTACGGTCTATGAGTTTAAGTACACTCAACTTGAGAAGACGTGCTGTGCCCTAACTTGGGTGGCACAGAAGTTTAAACATTATCTGTCATCATATACTACTTATCTCATTTCATGCTTGGATCTACTGAAGTATATTTTCCAGAAGCCTATGCCCACAGGGAGGTTAGCGAAATGGTAAATATTACTCACGGAGTTCGACATCGTCTATGTGACGAGGACGGCCATGAAAGCCCAAGCATTGGCCGATCACTTGGCTAAGAATCCTGTTGATGAAGAATACGAGCCATTGAGGACGTATTTTCCTGATGAAGAAGTGATGCATATAGATGAGTTGGAATTATCTGAGGAACCAGGTTGGAAGCTCTTCTTTGATGGAGCTGCAAATGCGAAAGGAGTTGGAATAGGAGCGGTACTTATTTCTAAAACAGGACATCATTATCTTGTTACGGCACAGCTACGTTTCTATTATACCAATAACATGGCTGAATATGAGGCATGCATTTTGGGCTTACGGTTAGCTGCAGGCATGGATGTCCAGGACGTCTTAGTCTTAGGAGACTCGGACCTCCTGGTGCATCAAATCTAGGGTGAATGGGAAACACGGGATTTGAAGCTTATACCATATCGACAATGTTTGCACGATCTGAGCAAGCAATTTCGATCAGTGGATTCCAGACACATCCCAAGAGTTCACAATGAGGTTGTCGATGCTTTGGCCACTTTAGCATCGATGTTGCACCACCCAGACAAAATTCATGTTGACCCATTGCATATCTAGGTTCGTGATCAGCATGCTTATTGCAACATGATAGAGGAAGAAATGGATGGCGAGCCATGGTTTTATGATGTCAAGGAATACCTCAGGATGGGGATACACCTAGAGCAGGCCATCAGAGATCAAAAGAGAGCCATTCGGCGATTGGCAAATGGATTTTTCCTCAGTGGAGGAGTGTTATACAAAAGAACACCAGATTTGGGATTGCTGAGATGTATAGATGCTGGTCAAGCCACGACGGTGATGACAGAGGTACACGCGGGAGTTTGTGGGCCACATATGATCGGATATGTATTGGCGAAGAAGATTCTTCGAGTAGGGTATTATTGGCTCACTATGGAGCGTGATTGTATCAATTTCGTGCGAAAATGCCATCAGTGTCAGATACACGAAGATTTGATTCATTCTCCACCAACAGAATTGTATACAATGTCAGCACCATGGCCATTTGTTTCATGGGGCATGGATGTCATTGGACCGATTGAGCCGGTAGCTTCCAACGGTCATAGGTTCATTCTGGTCACCATCGATTATTTCACCAAGTGGGTTGAGGATAAAACTTTCAAGTCGGTAACCAAGAAGGCAGTGGTGGATTTCGTTCATTCCCATATCATCTGTAGATTTGGGATCCCCAAAGTGATCATCACGGACAATGGCGCTAATCTTCACAGCAGTTTGATGAAAGAAGTATGTCAACAGTTCAAGATTACACACCGTAATTCCACCTCGTATCGTCCCAAGGCGAATGGCGCGGTTGAGGCAGCCAACAAGAACATAAAGAAGATATTGAGGAAGATGGTAGAAGGGTCCAGGCAATGGCACGAAAAGTTGCCATTTGCATTGTTGGGATATCGCACTACTGTCCGCACTTCAGTAGGTGCAACTCCTTATTTGTTGGTATACGGAACTGAAGCAGTGATACCGGCAGAAGTAGAAATTTCGTCCCTCCAAATTATCACTGAGGCTGGGATTGATGATGATGAATGGGTCAAAGCCCGATTGGAGCAGTTGAGCTTGATTGATGAAAAGAGATTGGCAGCAGTATGTCATGGCCAGTTGTATCAAAAGAGGATGGCAAGAGCATATAATAAGAAGGTGCGTCCCAGGAAATTTGAAGTAGGACAGCAGGTGCTGAAACGAATCTTGCCACATCAGGCCAAACCAAAGTGCAAGTTCGCCCCGAATTGGCAAGGGCCGTTTATTGTGACCAAAGTGTTATCCAACGGCGCCTTATGTCTGACAGATGTCGAGGGAAGATGCATCGACATGGCTATCAATTCTGACGCAGTCAAGAGATATTATGTGTAATTCCTTTGATTGCAATTGATGTTTGTCTATTTGTACTTGGCATTTATCAGAGAATGAAATGACGGAGGCAATTTTTTCTTCTATCCAAACACTTTAACCTTTGCTTCCCCCTTTGAGCCTTATTTATTCTTTCATACCCCTCTCTTGGAATCACTAATGAAAATGAAAAAAAAAGAAAGAAAAGGAAGAAAAAATAATAACAAAATAAAAAGAAAAGCCACAAGAAAAAGAAATACAAAGGAATCGAATGAACTACGTTCGACCTGATTCCTCAAAGAGGATACGTAGGCGCCTCACGGCTTGGTCATAGTATAACAAAAATCAAAAAATCCCCCAAACAAGAAAACTGGGGCAGAAGTTACATTTTAAATTATGGAAAAAGGTTTGATTCCGAGAGTTGTAATGTTTTACCCATTAAAGTTATTTTGAATCTTTTGATATCCTTTTCCTTTTAGCCCCACAAAAAAACCCATATTTGATGTCCAAAAAGACCTCCCGATCAGTATCCGAGAGATGCCGAGCAGGCAAATGAAAGCCGAGAATAACACATTGATCATTGACTAAAGAGGATTATGAGCCAACGAAATTGATAGCCAAAGGAATCCCCAGTAGAGAGAATCTTATCAGCAACATTCCAATCCCCAGCTGAGAAAGAGAAAATAAAATGAGAGAGTCTTATGGTGAAAACCTTTACAGGCACCGTAAGGCGACGAAAGCTGAGAGAAACAAAATGAGAGAGTCTTATGGTAAAAACCTTCATAGGCACCAGAAGGCGACGGGAGTTGAGAGAAATGAGAGAGTCTTATTAGTGAAAACCCCTTGAAGGGCACTATGAGGCGACAAGATAAGATTGGCGGAAAGGATCCGTCGAGGCATCAAGCAATGCAAAAGTGTTGATTTAGCAAAAAACGTTCGGCGCCTGCATATTCACCCAGCGAAATGAGGCCACCAGAAAGATTGATTGATACAAATAGACTGGGTTGATTAATCCGGAATGCACGACAGGATTGTTGAGATCGGTTATATCATTCAGATAAGTCCTTTTCCTTTTCTTCTCCCCAGCATTCGTTCGGAAAGACTTCTTCTTTTTCCATCTTTTGAAATCATCGCTTTTCATTTATTTTGTTTTAAGAATTTTTCCTCCAGCAGTTTGTTTTGAGAAAGATTTTTCAGAGCTTACTACCAGTTGCCAAAACGGTGCAAAGCAAAATGCGAATAGGACAGGTCAAAGATAAGGCGACAAAGCGAAAAGAAGTTTGTCGCAAGACCAAATGATGAATGGGTCTAGATTCCAAGAGGACCAAATTTCCAGGGGAAGTTGGAGAAAAATAAAAAAAACAATAGTTGAAAAGTTATGGATCAAATTCCAAGAGGATCCCCAGCAGAGTTGCGAGATGCAGGAACAACTCCGACAGATTATTGACCAAGTTCCGCGATGGTCGGACAACACAGAGCGGGGAAGGAAGAGAAAAGAAAAACCATCCCCAGCAGGAATATCATCCCCAGCAAGTTTTGTAATAAAACGCAAAGCAGGGAAAGGAAAAAGGGAAAAACCATCCCCAGCAGGAGTGGCACGACCACTCACCACGTTTTAAACTAACAAATTTTTCTTTGATTTGAAGCAGGGAAAGGAAAAGTTATTGACAGCGGGAAGACATGGCCAAAAAGAAGAATATCAAACTGGGGTAGAAAATTTTCTTGAAATCAGATACCCACTTGGGGAAGATAGAAGATAACAAAAGTTTTGAAGAAAGTGGAATCCCCAACAGTTTACGGGAGAAGGCAATACAAGTTTTAAAGAAAGCAATCTTGGAAGAAGCAAGATAACCCAAGTTTTAAGGGTAGTGGTCTTTGAATCAGTATCATCCCCACAATTATTAAAAGGAGGAAAGTAACTAGTCTTAAAGAAGGAAGATAAATCTCCAGGAGTGTTATCCCCGGCAGGTTTTAGAGAAATGAAAACACCAGTTTGAGGGAAGTAATTATTGAAGAAGTCAGGAATCGGCCTGTAGAATGGAGGTTGTTTATTTTAAGTTGGAGTCAGGAGCCCGCCTGGAGAATGGAGGTTGTTTAATTTTAAGTTGGAGTCACGAGCCCGCCTGGAGAATGGAGGCTGATTTATTTTCAAAGTTGTTGATGGAGTCAGGAGCCCGCCTGGAGAATGGAGGCTGTTTAATTTTAAGTTGGAGTCACGAGCCCGCCTGGAGAATGGAGGCTGATTTATTTTCAAAGTTGCTGATGAAGTCAGGAGCCCGCCTGGAGAATGGAGGCTGAATTATTTTTAAGTTGTTGTTGGAGTCAGGAGCCCGCCTGGAGAATGGAGGCTGATTTATTTTCAAAGTTGCTGATGAAGTCAGGAGCCCGCCTGGAGAATGGAGGCTGAATTATTTTTAAGTTGTTGTTGGAGTCAGGAGCCCGCCTGGAGAATGGAGGCTGATTTATTTTCAAAGTTGTTGATGAAGTCAGGAGCCCGCCTGGAGAATGGAGGCTGAATTATTTTTAAGTTGTTGTTGGAGTCAGGAGCCCGCCTGGAGAATGGAGGCTGAATTATTTTTAAGTTGTTGTTGGAGTCAGGAGCCCGCCTGGAGAATGGAGGCTGATTTATTTTCAAAGTTGCTGATGAAGTCAGGAGCCCGCCTGGAGAATGGAGGCTGAATTATTTTTAAGTTGTTGTTGGAGTCAGGAGCCCGCCTGGAGAATGGAGGCTGATTTATTTTCAAAGTTGCTTAGTTAAAGTCAGGAGCCCGCCTGGAGAATGGAGGCTGATTTATTTTCAAAGTTGTTGATGAAGTCAGGAGCCCGCCTGGAGAATGGAGGCTGATTTATTTTCAAAGTTGTTGATGAAGTCAGGAGCCCGCCTGGAGAATGGATGTTGTTATCTTTTTAAGAAGCTGTTGGAGTCAGGAGCCCGCCTAAAGAATGGAGGTTGTATTATCTTTAAATTGCAGTTGAAGTCAGGAGCCCACCTGGAGAATGGAGGTCGTATCATCTTTAAATTTTAGTTGAAGTCAGGAGCCCGCCTGTAGAACAGAGGAATACGTTTCAAGTTTGAAGTCAGGAGCCCGCATGTAGAATAGAGAAATACGTTTGAAGTTTGAAGTCAGGAGCCCGCCTGTAGAACAGAGGAATACATTCAAGATCAAGTCAGAAGTCAGTAATGCGGAGGGTCACAACAAAAATACCCCCAGCATGAATCCCATTTCAGAAATCAGAAAGAAGACTACAAGAGCAAGCCAAAGATAGATAAGATTTTGTAATCATTAGTTTAATCTAGCTTTTGTTTTCTTTCTAGCAATGGTGTAATAAGGAGGTCGAAAAGCAGTAGTAACAGCATGCAACAGCAGTAACAGCAACATCGCAGTCCCATGGTAGTCCCAGCTACCAAAACCTCCCGAACTACATTAACCTAATTCCCTTCTAGCCAGGGATATGTAGGAAACCTTTGAAGCAAAGGTTCGGTTAAATCTTTCCAAAAATGCTTCACACGGAGTATTCCAACGGGCAAAAATCGCTCGTACACGCTCACTTTATCTTTGCACGAACACTCTTTGTGTTTCGGACAAAGAGGGGCAGCTGTGAGCACGTGATTTTTGCCCTATGAGAACTACTCCCAGAAATTCAAAATAAAATAGTTTAGTGTTGTTTGTGATTTATTTGTAATTGCCTATGCACGTTTGTTTTTACTTTAATTAAGAAAAAAATATAAAATATGTGTTGCATGTGTAGTTAGGGTTCAATTTCACAATTAGGAATTGATTAAACAATATTCGTTTTACGAAAAATGAAAAATCGAAAAATAATACTTCGCATTTTAAGTGTTTAATGTCAAAGTGTGTGCTTATCTTTGTATTTAATCTTGTGTGATAATTGTTATTAAGGGTTAATTAGTATTTTTGAGTTAATTTTGGCTTTACAATTTATTTGACAAATTTTTGGTAATTAGGAATTAAAAAGAAAATAGAAGAAAAAGAAGAAACAAGAGAAGAAAATCGGACTGGGCCAATTTTAAAAGAAAGTTCAGGCCCAGTCCAAATACCCTTTTACCCGGTCCAATCCAACCAGTCTTGGAGACGGGTGGAACGACGCCGTTCGGGCATGAAGAATCTGGTCCGTTGATCTCACTCGATCGAACGGTCCAGTCCATCTCCAGATATATCCAAACGACGTCGTATATAGCCAATAGATCCAGGCCATTCATTTCATTTGATCCAACGCCTCAGAACAATCCCCATAACCCGGTCCATTTTACCCAGGTCAACCCGGTCTCTTAATGAGACCAAACGACACCGTTTTATTTAAGTGAATTGATCTGGACCCTCGATTTCTCTTGATCAAACGGAAAAGATCAAACCACCCCCCCCCACTATATAAGGTCAATCTCATACCTAGCCCCCCCCCCAATCCAAACCCTTGTTCATTATCGTCTCTCAGAGACGAAGTCCTTTCCCCAAACCCTAGCCGCCATGGTACTCCTTCGCCTGAAACCCGACGGCAACAACGCCACCGGTCACCAAATTGACACCCCTTAAGCATTTAACCACCCCCGATCCAAATCCATGAACCACTTGCCTCGAATCGACTTGGAACTTCTCAAATCTCTATTTGAAGATTCGAGTAGAACTCGAACCTACCCCAACCAAGCCCAAATTCATACCCTGGCACCCCCTGACCTCCCTCGTGGACAAACCACCTTTGGTTTGGGTCGAATCTGGCTAGAAACACTCGAACCCCAAATCGAAACATAAGAACCCTAGAAAACAAAAACTGGTTTCTGTCCGAAATTGAAGGGAATTTGGGTGTTTAACTGACCTTAGTCGAAGTGTTCTCAGTTGAGAACGCTCAATTAAGGTCCGTTTGACCTCAAAAAAATTCAAGTCTGAGTCAATTCAAGTCCGTCTGTTCTCTGTTCCCTTTAAGGTATTTTTTCTTTCTTTCCTTTTATTCTATTTTTGATGTTTTAATGTCTGTTTATTTGTTTAGAGCTGTTATATTAATTTTTTTTGTTTTTATTTTTTTGTCAATTGTTCTGTTCTTCTCACTCAGACCTTTTTATTTGGTCAAATTTACTTCTGTTCGTTACTGAGTATATATTATAGGCTGTATAATCGATTCGAATAGTTTCGTCGATTAATTAAGTTTTTTATTATAAATCCCTGTTTTGTCAAATGCCCCGTAAATTGCCTGATTATCTATTTCTGATTGATTGTTGTCAATTGTTATAGGCAATCGGCTAATTAGTTATCGTCGATTAATTCAGTTTTATTAGTAGTTTTCGTCAAATGGTTTTAGGTCGAATGTTGTATGTACTGATCTTTAGGCAATTAGTTTCAGGGCATTGTCAATATACTGACAATGATCCTGCATTCTTGTATAGGTTTGACTTAGAATTGTCTTAGTTAATCCCTGCATTCATGTGATTTTGATTCAGTTTCAGCTTCAGCTTTAATGATTCTGTTGAGTTCTGTGTTGTGTTAGTTTGGTTTTGATTTAAATTCAGTTCATTTGTTTCAATTGGAATTCGACCTTAGTCATTCAGTTGTCAAGAGGATTGGTTATAGTTGTTAATCAGAATTAATTTTAGATAATTGTTAGCTTGAACAGATTTTAGAGTTAAAGGTTTTAATGCAGATGAATAGATTGTATTAGGGTGGTAATATTAAGGGGTTTCAGGGGTGATTTGGGAATGGAACAGTTAGGATAACATTTTAATGTTAGTGTCTTGTTAGTGGGGTATTAAATGTCTTTAAATTAATAAGTTAAGGGGGAACAAGAGGGAGTTGGGGCTGAAAAAAAGGAAAAGCATTCCTTAATGGGTTTTAAGTGGAAATATGCAGATTTTTGATTGCTGGGGGGTCGGGTAGTTAAGGTTTAAAGAGGGGGCAGGTCTGTAATGGCTATAAAAATGGAAGGCATTTGGACTGATGAAGGAGAGGAATTTTTTTAGATCAGAAATTTAGAATTAGAAATATATAAAAATAGGCTGACTTTTAATATTGAGGAGGTCAGTTGAGTTTGAGAGTAAGAAAGGCTAGTCTTCTTTGATTGCTGAAAATCAGTTAAAAGAGTAGAGTTTCTTGAAAGTGTTCTTCTTTGAGAGTTAAAGAATAGAGAATCAGAAAGTACTGTTTCATTGCATTTCTGAGTTGATTTCTGCTCTCCGTTTGTTTCTGGGATTTCTCTGGTTCAGTTTGGTATTGTTGGGGTTGTCAACTGGTTTTTCTGAGTTTGTTGTGGGTTTCCCGTTACTGTTCCATTGGTTATTGCTGGGATTTTGCTGGTTTTAATCTGTTATTGGGCTATTCTTGTTTGTTGTTGTTGTTGTGTTGCTACTGCATCTGTTGTTTCTCATCTTCCCCTTCTTTTATTTCCCAATACTAGGTACACGATTGTAACACTGGCTATTATAAGCTGAAATGTGTGGAAGCATGAATACATATAAAAATGGAAGTCTGAAGTTTGATTCAGCTTTTTCTTTGTTTACTGATTGTAGTTAGAACATTTTGTATACTACTGCTATGTAGATTTCTGCTGCTTTGTATAGTTGGACTGTTATATGTTGATCCCTTAGTAATGTAGATGCAATGGTTTAGTATAGTTTAGATTTGATTTGTATATGATTGTATAAAGTGGGCTGAAGTTGGACGTGTATATTTACGCTAATCAGCCTGTATATTGGTGCTAATCACCAATCTTGATGTAAGATGATTTATCCATGTGGTTTAAATGTTGAAAAAATCAGAATAGTTTGAAGCATGAGACAAAAAATGTGAGATTTACATCTTTCGCGTGTAGTGATAAGTAGAAACTGGTTGTCATTTAGGATATAGGCATTAATTCAAAGACATCCTTTTGACATTTGTTTGCTAATAACATTTCAATATCATAGCTTCAAAATATTGGGTGTTTTGAATATTGATCTAGTAAGGCTAACTTGAATCAATTGGTTTAATCAGTCGCTTCGCATCTTTGGCAAAAATCATGTTTCTAGTAGTGACTTGAATAACCCCAAATGTAGTAGTGGTAGTAGAATTAATAATATAATTAGGACTTTTTTATTTTTTTAGTGAAAAAATATATATAGAAAATCGTAGTCATTTTAGCATGGACCTTTAAATAAAACAGGAGACGAGCCTCGCCGGATAAAATGCGTAAATTGCGAGGCTCTCAATAATTGGCTAAAAAATAAAATATTTAGAATTCGGGATGGGTCGTTTAGTGAATTTCACGGCCCTCCCCAAAGATAATAACGCGCTAGTCACTTTAGGCGCGCTTTTAATAATTTACTCTCTTAAACCCGGGTGCACATTTATGTGACCCAAATCCAAATCTCGACGGAGTCAAAATGTGTCGATAATCACGGGTGCATAAAATGTGTCGTGGACCACGAGTGCATTTCATGTGGCGTGGTTCAAGGCATGTTTTAAATAACGTTAAATCTTTCCTAAAATAATTAAATAAAAGCGGTTAAAAGCTAAAATTGGCACATAGGTTCAACATGTATTAAAATCAGATAAATAAGCCGAATATGACAGTTGAGCGACCGTGCTAGAACCACAGAACCCGAAAATGCCTAACACCTTCTCCCGGGTTAACAGAATTCCTTACTCGAATTTCTGGTTCGCGGACTGTTAAACAGAGTCATATTTTCCTCGATTCGGGATTCAACCGGTGACTTGGGATACCATAAATCTCCCAAGTAGCGACTCTGATTTTTAATAATAAATCTCGTTTCGATTGTCCTTTAATTGGAAAAACTCTCTTATGCCCTCCCGGGGGTATAGTGAAAAAGGAGGTGTGACAGTTGTAATCAAAATAGTTTCTTTTTGTGAAAATTCGAACATCCCAAAAAAAGGGTTTTGTTACTTGTACCCAAGAACTACGCTCGGTCTGATTCATGCGGGGTCATAATACGTAGGCAATCTTCATAGGATTCGACCATAACCAAAAGAAAAGAATAAGATGGAAAAAGAAACAAAATGTGAGGGGAATAAAAGATAGGCGTGAGTAACAATAAAAGGGAAAGGTCAGGAAAAGCCGGGATGACACAAGCAACCGAGAAAATACATGATATAAATGACTAATTGCCTAGGTGCATTGCATTCCTATGTGTGGGTGCTTATTTGTTAAAACTCTAATCACTAACAAGTTTGGTTGTTGTGCCAGAATTCAAGCAGTTAGTTCACCTAAGCATACTGGCAACCCACCCATACCAAACCAGATCCAAAGGAGAAATAATCATGTCTATCCCAGATATAGACACCAGTGTCATCGAAGGAGAAGAGTTGGACGTTAACGCCATGAAAGAAGAGATGTACAAATTGAAACAACAAATGGCCAAAATGTATCAGGCCTGGGCTAAAGGACAACTGTCATCCGCTTACCCAGCTAACCCTACCTTCACTCCACCACCGGCTCAAACTCAGGATCATCCTGCCGCCGATCTATCCACGAGATTCCCCATTTACCAACACTACCAGGGCACCACTTCTCATACACCACAATCTCCACCCCCTAAACCTATTACATACCCTCCTCCACCAGTAACTCCTGTCTTCGTAGCACCTCTACCAGCTACACTCCACAAATCTCCTAGCGAGCCTATGTTCTAGGCTCAGGACAACCAATACTACCCCTCGGAGCCCACTTTCAAAGATCTAGAAACCCATTCCTATACTCCTCGCTTTGACCTCCCGATAGAAGCTAATAAACCAGTCAAAAATACCGAACATGAGGAGATGTTCAGGAAAGTTAAAGGCTTAGAACAATCATTCAGAGACATGCGGGGGTTGGGAGGGCAAGTAAGCGTGGCCTACAAGGACCTATGTTTGTTCCCGAATGTGCAATTACCGGCAGGTTTCAAGATGCCCAAGTTCGATCTATAAAAAGGGCATGGTGATCCGGTAGCCCACTTGAGGGGTTTTTGCAGCAAGATGAGGGGAGCGGGAGGAAAAGATGAATTGTTAAGGGCTTACTTCAGTCAGAGTTTGAGTGGATCATCATTGGAATGGTATACCCGCCAAGCCCATGGAAGATGGTACACATGGGATGATCTGGCGCAAGCATTTGCTTGTCACTTCCAATACAATCTTGAGATCATTCCAGATCGACTGTCCTTGACTAAACTAGAGAAGAAGCACAGTGAAAGCTTCAGAGAATATGATTTCCGATGGAGAGAGCAAGCAGCAAGAGTAGATCCCCCAATGAAGGAAAGTGAGATGGTAGATTACTTCCTACAGGCTTTGGAACCTAGTTACTATGGCCATTTGGTCTCAGCTGTGGGAAAGTTATTCAACGAAGTGGTAAAGATGGGGGGCATGGTAGAAGAGGGCCTCAAGTTGAATAAAATCATGAGCTATTCGGCTATCAAAGCGACTACTCAAGCTATTCAGGGCGGCATAGGAGGGATTGGGAAGAAGAAGAGAGAGGAGGCAGCAATGGTTGATTCAGGAACTTGGTCCGAATCCAGAGGTTCACCTTACCACTACAATCAACCTCGACCCCACCAACAAACTTATCACCAAAATCTACCCCAGCACTACTATCCCCCACCAGAACCTAATTTTTCCGTCCACCATGCACAAGCATACAACCAGCCTCCTGCCCACACTCAATGGCGTGCTCCCGTCCTACAAAATACTTATCCACATCCACGAGCCTACCAAAACACTCTCGGACCAAGTTTCCGGCCTAGTCAAGCATTCAAGGGTGAAAGGTTGCAGAAAAAGAAAACATTTACTCTGTTGGAAGAATCACACACTAGTCTGTTCCACAGGCTAAAACAGCTAGATATGCTAAGGCCGATACAGTCCAAACTGCCAAATCCTCCTCCAAAGAATCTTGACTATACTGTCAGCTGTGAGTATTGTTCTAGTACTCCGGGTCATGATACAGAAAAGTGCTGGAACTTGAAAAGTGCGATACAGGAGCTTATTAATACCAATAGAATTGAAGTTCAAGCACCCGAGGCGCCCAATATTAACAGGAATCCAATGCCAGCCCACCAGGAGTTAAATATGATCGAAATAGTGCATGCGAAGGGAGAGCCCAAGAAGACATCACAGACCGTCATGATGATTCGGTCTAGTGGAGTCAAGACAGATGAACAATCAGCAGGTGAGAAGTTGGTGCTCAAGCCGAGCAAAAAGAGTGTTGAGCCATCTGTGGCAGTTGAGAAGGGGTCTTTAAGCAAAGTTGCAATGAAACAGGAAGGGGTGAAGGTAATTGTACCAGGAGCGGCCAGCAAACCCATCATAATCATGGAAGGTGCCCGCGCAGATCGGGTTATTATCAAGTCGGTAACACAGTTACCAATAATCAACAGCAAGTCTATTCCATGGAATTACGAACGGGTAACAGTGATGTACAAAGGGAAGGAAGTCAAAGAAGAAATCTATGAAGTACAGGGTTTGACTCGCTAGGGAAGGTGTTTAACTCCCGAGGAGTTAAGAAGAGCTAAAGATAATCCAGCGCTAGTAAAGAAAGTCGTAACTGAAGAAGAAGCAGAAGAATTCTTGAGG
Organism: Nicotiana tabacum; assembly: GCF_000715075.1. Classification (NCBI taxonomy): domain Eukaryota; kingdom Viridiplantae; phylum Streptophyta; class Magnoliopsida; order Solanales; family Solanaceae; genus Nicotiana; species Nicotiana tabacum. The sequence goes on along the minus strand of NC_134095.1, from coordinate 72,422,114 downwards.
AAGATAAAGCTACAGGACTACTTTATCGTGGAACAATTAAGAAAGATGCCTGCTCAAATTTCCCTATTATCATTATTGATCCATTTGGATGAGCACCGTCAAGCTTTAATGAAGATCTTGAATGAGGCGCATGTTCCCGATAAGATCTCTGTGAATCACTTGGAAAAAATAGCCAACAAAATCTTCGAAGTAAACAGAGTCACGTTTTCCGATGATGAATTGCCTGTAGAAGGTACTAGGCACAACAAAGCTCTTTACCTCACAGTAAAATGTGAGAACTCTGTGGTGACTCGGGTATTGGTTGACAACGGGTCAAGTGCAAACATCTGTCCTGTCTCCACTCTAAACAAGTTGAAAATAGAAGATGATAGAATCCATAAGAACAGTATCTGCGTGCGGGGATTTGATGGCGGAGGTAAAGATTCAGTTTGGGACATAGTGTTGGAGCTGACGATAGGGCCAGTTGAGTTCACAATGGAGTTTCAGGTGCTGGATATAGCTGTTTCCTATAATTTGATGTTGTGTCGACCATGGATCCACGCTGCTAAAGCAGTCCTATCAATACTACACCAGGTAGTCAAATTTGAATGGGATAGACAAGAAATAGTTGTGCATGGGGAAGACAGTTTATGCGCTCGCAGCAATGCCATTGTACAGGTCATTGAAATGGAAAATGTTCAGGGACCATGGGTCTACCAGGTTTCTGACACGATGTTGGTAGATAAAGTTCCGGAAAGGAAATACATTCCAAATCCAAAGATAACCGTTGCATCAGTCATGGTAGCCTATGAGATGTTGAAGAATAGTTTTGTACTCGGTAAAGGTTTGGGCTCATCTTTGCAAGGCATCATACAGCCGGTGTCCCTTCCTGAAAACTTGGGAACATTTGGTCTAGGATTCAAGCCCACTGCTGCAGAAATAAGAAAGGCCAGAAAGCTAAAACAGAAGGCATGGGTCCTTCCAAAGCCAGTCCCACGTCTTTCCAAATCATTTGTCAAGTCCGGTACTAGAAGTCGCCCAGTAACAGCAATTCCCAGTTCTGTGATTGATCCTGACTAGGAGTTAATTGAAAGATTTGAGAAGTTGTTCGATAGTGTGAACATGGTGGAAATTGGAGAGGGTTCTAGCAATGCGGAAGTGCAATTTATCGGGCCAAAAACAAAGCTTAACAATTGGAAGGCTACTCCTCTCCCCACTCGGAAAGAGTCTTGGTAGTTTATTTTGAGTTTCCTTCAGTTTGTCTGGGTTATTCCAGGGTTGTAATCCAGATTTTTTATCTTTCAGTCTGTTTGAAGTGTGCAAACCTTGTTATCTTTCATCATTCAATGAAATGCAGTTTCCCTTTCTTTATCATTCCTGATAGTTTTTCTTTTGTTTTTCTTTTCTTTTCTGTACAGTTCTTTTTATGCTGGATCTAATGACATGGCATGCATGAGGAATTCTTAGCCCAGTCTTAAAAATCAATCTAATTCCGAAATAATAGTTCAAGAAGTAGATTGTGACTACGAATCAGAATACGATGAAGATGAAGCCTTCGAAGAGATTAGTAAGGAGTTAATTCACTTTGAAGAAAAACCCAAACCCAACCTGAATGAAACAGAAGCCGTCAATTTAGGGGACATAGATAATATCAGAGAGACTAAAATAAGTGTCCATCTCGAGCCAAAAATCCGGGAAGAGTTAATCGAAGCACTCATCGAATACAAAGATGTTTTTGCATGGTCGTATGATGGCATGCCGGGTTTGAGAACTGATTTAGTGGTCCACAAATTGCCCACTGATCCTGCATTTTCTCCCGTCAAGCAAAAGTTGAGGAAATTCAAAACTGATATTAGTGTGAAGATTAAAGAAGAAATCACCAAGCAGTTGGATGCAAAGGTTATTCAGGTTACTCGATATCCTATTTGGTTGGCTAATGTTGTGCCTGTGCCGAAAAAGGACGGCAAGATCAGAGTATGCATCGATTACCGCAATCTCAACAAAGCAAGTCCGAAGGATAACTTCCCACTACCCAATATCCACATTTTGATCGATAATTATGTCAAGCGTGAGATTGGATCTTTTGTGGATTGCTATGTAGGATATCATTAGATTCTAATGGATGAAGAAGATGCAGAAAAGACGGCATTCATCACACCATGGGGGACAGACTGCTACCGGATAATGCCATTTGG